>NC_035109.1:341894014-343094014 GCF_002204515.2 Aedes aegypti
AATCCTCCGCCATGGCGTTGCTCGATGTTGAAAAAGCATTCGACAACGTCTGGCACGACGGCCTGGTGTACAAGCTGCACCGATACAATCTTCCCACCTATTTGGTGAAAATCATCAAAAACTATCTGTTTAACAGGACGTTCAGGGTTTCCCTTAATGGAGTCAACTCAGACCCTCACAACATCCCCGCAGGTGTTCCACAGGGCAGTATTTTAGGTCCCCTACTATACAACCTGTTCACCTCGGACATGCCTCAGCTCCCTGAAGGCGGCTCTCTGTCACTGTTCGCTGACGACACATCAGTCGTCTACAGCGGCAGATTCACGAGAGCACTAACATCTCGACTCCAGAGAGGCCTGAACGTCTTGTCAGATTATTTGAACAGCTGGAAGATCTGTATCAACGCAGCGAAGACCCAGGTCATCCTCTTCCCCTATTCCAAATCCCCCAGACTTGTTCCGGCTGAGGATTGTAAAATCACCCTCGGTGGATCAACGGTGGAATGGTCTGATGCAGCCGACTACCTTGGGCTAACGTTAGACAGCAAGCTTCTCTTCAGACAGCAGGTTGACAAAACGGTCACTAAAAGCAACATCTTGCTCAAAGCATTGTACCCCTGATCAACCGGAAGTCAACTCTGTCTCTGAAGAATAAGCTTGCTGTTTACAAACAGGTCATTCTTCCAGTAATTGAATATGGCGTTCCAATCTGGGAGAGTTGCGCTAAAACCCACCATCTGATGGCTCCAGAGGACCCAAAATCAGTTCCTCGGATGATCCTCAAATAGTCCCCGGAACGAGGACAACCGAGGTCCACGTCTGGCTGAGATCAAAACACTAGGGAGCGCTTTGGTGATCGATTCGGCAATTTAGGGCTCGTTGCATCAATCGGCATGAAAGCGTAGCGGGACTCGTTAAGGTTTTAAATTTTTCTATGAGAGGAAAAATATAAGTTAGGTTACATAATTTCTCTATTTAAAAAACTACGCAGAGGCCAATTAATGGCCAAAAAAAAACATGGGGGTAAACACACAAAATTAAACCAGCTCAAAAAAACTTGACAACAAAAGTTGAAGGACCCTCGTTCAACTCTAATATTGTTACATACTTTTTACAACCTTGAAAATAAAAATGATTTAAATGAAAATGAAATTGGCGCAGCCATCAGTTCCAGTACTACCGTCGTCGAACACAGAACCAAATTCATCCAAAATGACCGGCCGTGGCAAGGGAGGCAAAGGACTCGGAAAAGGAGGCGCCAAGCGTCATCGCAAGGTTTTGCGTGATAACATCCAGGGTATCACCAAGCCCGCAATCCGTCGTCTGGCTCGTCGTGGAGGAGTCAAGCGTATCTCCGGACTTATCTACGAGGAAACTCGTGGTGTGTTGAAGGTGTTCCTGGAAAACGTCATCCGTGATGCCGTTACCTACACTGAACACGCCAAGCGTAAAACCGTTACCGCTATGGATGTTGTCTACGCTCTGAAGCGTCAGGGACGCACCCTGTACGGTTTCGGAGGTTAAATCGCATTCCAAAGTTTCGCTCTTCAAACGGCCCTTTTCAGGGCCACCAAACACACTCATCAAGGAGTTGATACGACAAATGTTCACACACTAAAAGCAAGGGTAATCTAATGGGACAAGCACTACACGCTTTTGCAGTCCGGCGGTGGCGTGGCTTGGGGAGAAAATTCTCGTCTCCGATTGGAAGACACCATAAAATGCCAATATATATATATACATACATAGTCTAGTCTAGTCAGCACTGTCATTTCCCGGGGTGGCACTACTGTTGTTACTTACTTGTTGTACTTCGGTCGGTTCGAAAACAACAACCGCTATGATGCCACGCCGGTGAAATCCAGTGCGTGCATCTTTCCATACCAATCTCACGTGCATGCATCTCAACTCCGGACTTCAGTGTCAGGTACGGAACGCTCGTCGTACCACTCCCTATTACCTATTACCACTCATCAAATTCCATTAGGATTGCGTTAGGAACTTCTTAGTTTGCCTCGCTCGGTTCCACAATGCGATGGACGAACAAATATTTCATCATGTTCCACACTGTACCTTATGAGAAATGTCCCGCTCACTGGATGCGGTTGCAATCAATATTTACAAGCACTGGAATTGTGTTCGCGCACCCGAAACGAAACGAAGGGAAAACGAATCACCGAACCGGGTGAGAGACGGGAATTTGAATCCACCGACGGGAAAAACCGGGAATTTGAGAAGGTCACCGGGAAAATCGTTTTGAACGAACATTTCCAAGCTTCGAATCTACAAACCACAACAAGCATTTATGACTTTGAACAAATCAGTTTCATTGAAATGTATTGAAAGTGGATGATGAAATGTCTACCGTAAAATGGGGTGTTTTCAAGCAACTTCTAGTATGTCAATAATTAAACAAAGGACAGCCCTACTACAGTAAGGACCCGATTTTGTCAGCCCCTCGATGAATTTTAGGCTGACCAAATCGGGTCATTTTATTTTGTTCCCGTTTTTCAAATTTCGACATGGTTACATGGACTTTTAAAGAGGGTACGTGGTAAAACATGACGATACCAATTTTTTGACAAATCTGAAATTGGCTGACAAAATCGGGTCAGTACTGGATTCTCTCGTCGCGTGCCAAACACAATTATGAGGATCCTATGGCAGATTTCTGAGATAATCATGAAAATGTGTGATTTTTGACGTAACTGCAAAACAGGGTTGTAAAGGAATTTGACTTTCGCAAATGAAACCATATTTTGCCAACAACAAAACATAATCTTTTTGATCAATAACTTTGATGCTTTCATTCATTTTCATAAGTTATGCTCAACCTCAATCAGATAATACATCAATATTATCGAACTTGGAACTCCTGCAAACGCAAACCGTTTTCTTTTAACTGCTAAATCTTTCATAGTTATTAATCTGGAAACTGTCAATACTTCGTAAAATTGTCTTGAATTGTTTTTGAGACTTAAATGCAACAGGATCATAACCTATATACCGTTAAGTCACCAGTCACCGTGCGGCCTCCATTCACCGTGCACATATACAAATTCCTACAGAATATTCATACAATTTTCACAAATCATTCTTTGGTCAGCAAAATAAGATAAAACTGATGAAACGAACTAGTTTTTGCCACAAATAATTTTGAAAAACCTAGTTTATGTAGACAAAATCATGTGAATTCTGTTTGATAACGAGATATTGCAACAATCTTAGTAGAAACGCCAAAAAATCACATTTTTTATTTTAACGATAGAGTATGAAATTTTTCAAAATTTCAACAAGTTTTCACTGTGGATATTATTAGTAAGATGTATTTCATCGTATGAGCAATGAGATTTAATGCAAATTAGAATTTTTATTGTGTTTCAGTCGAAACCCAAATGCACGGTGAATGGATCCTTTTCAATATATATGGATCCTATTACCGTGTATAGTGTAAAAGGCATGAAATTATGCGATAATATTAGATTTATTGTTATGTCGTCATTAAACTACTTCATATTTAGAATTTAAGTGAATATGGAATGGTTTGGACAATACAGTCAAACCTCCTATAACGATTTTAATAAAAAAATAATAATTTAGCCAATTTTTAAACTTTGTATAGTTTTTATTGTAAATGAAGATTTGAATACTCTTAAAAATGAATGCGCACACTACTAGCAACATAGTTGCTCCATTAACAACGTTTCTTCAAGATACAAAATCAAATCATGACGAAAACTATACGCACGGTAAATGGTGACACATAGAACGGTACGAGGCGACCTTAACATGACATTTTCAAACATAATTTTTGACTAATTTTTTGTTATGCATCACTAGTTTTAGATTTTTCCCTGAATTATTATATAATTGCCCGCTACGTAGTGGTATTCTAGTACGCTTCAAATTATTTGGAATAGTTTTATATTTTTTTGAAGTGCAAATTTTTCTTAAATGCACGGTGAATGGTAGCTTGACGGTACAGTTAACTCTCCCTAACTCGATATTGAAATTGTCTTGAATTGGTTTTGATACTTGAATGCAACAGGATCATAACCTATATATTTGCATTTGCTTCTTTGAATGATTGTTCTCCTTCGTCTTCGAAAATAGCCCCTATTTGTTTTGCTGGTCTGCTCGATAGGTAGACAGTTTGACAGTTCGATAGGTAGATTTGGTTTCACTCTTCGCGCAACTCGGGTGCCTCTGAGAAAAAAAAAAAAAAAAAAAAAAAAAAAAAAAAAAAAAAAAAAAAAAAAAAAAAAAAAAAAAAAAACCATATTTTCAGGGCTAGACATTTTAGTAATATTCAGTAACAAACAAAATAGTCCCCTTAACCTTTACAATGCAGTGTTACTTCACGGAACAAGCCTAAAGTATAATGGAACATATATCGGCATAAATCGAACGAGTTTTGTAACTTGGAAAAAGTAGTAGAAAAGATAATCCCCTAACACCCCGCTAACTTTCAAAAAGAAACTTTTTCCATAAGAAATATTAAAAGGCGAAATCTAGATAACATTTTCAAAAGCTTTTGTCTGCGTTGTGATCTCAATTAAATATACTTATGTTCTGGGTTACTCACATAGTTTTGTTAATATTGTTTCATTGTTTTGTAGTTAAATCTTTTTTGCCAATAAAATTCTTTCAAAAATGGTTTGAATCGTTTTCAATATCTAGACTCCACAATACCTAATATTAATAGATATCCCCGATCACATAATGCAGCTCACAATCCTCCGAACAAAGCAAGCATTTCAGATGACTGATATATCGACTTCCGACGTTTTTGTGACTTTTCAAACTTGATGGAGAAGTTCAATCCCTTAAAACCCCACGAGTCCTTAACACCCCATTTTACGGTACTAACTTCTTAAAAAGGTTTCACTTTTCTCAATAATTAGCAATGTAGTACCAAACAATGTTTGTTTGATTTTTTGAGCTTGGCTCTAACTTTTT
Source organism: Aedes aegypti (assembly GCF_002204515.2). Lineage (NCBI taxonomy): Eukaryota > Metazoa > Arthropoda > Insecta > Diptera > Culicidae > Aedes > Aedes aegypti. Next base: position 341,898,973 of record NC_035109.1, read on the forward strand.
GACTCAAGAGTTTGAAAGAAAAGTTTACTAGCCTAAAATAATCTTGCCGAAAGTTTTTGCACTCAAACATATTGGATACAAAAAAAAATCCTAAGTTGTTGAATATTCATACCACAATAAATCCAGATTTCCTTGGGAACAGCATTTTAAGAGTTTCTAATCTCTCATTAGTTAACTAATCGATTACAAATTGAATAGGTAAGGTAGATGCTGCTACATGTGTGGGTTTGTTTTATTTTTTTAATTCACCCTAGATTTAATTACTTTAGAGAAACATCAATTTAATGAAACACTGATTTATTTTGGCATCTGGAGTTTGGCATCGGCCAAATTATCTGAAACTCGGCAGTAAGACGCACTTGAAGAGCATAATGTTGATAAATAGCAGTCAAGGCCTTCCTTAGTGTAGTGGTAAAGTCGGTGGCTACAAAGCAAACCCATGCTGAAGGTGTCTGGGTTCAACTTCCCAACAAGCCATGTGAGCAAAATGGTCACATAAAAAAATAAAGTGAGAAGCCGGCCAAGAAAAATGAGAAGAAGAAGAGGCATTCGCAAAATCCCATGTGCGAAATAAATCAAAAGAATGAGCACAAAAAATTTTGATAATGAAGACGCGTTCACTCCAACGGAAATGCTCGACGTGTAGTAACAGCGGCGGAAGTAATTTACCGGTTTCAATTTGAGTGTCAGGAGCTCAGGGCCAAATTTTCGAGCCGCAAATTTTTCTCGGTGCACGCAAGCAAATGGCGGCGGTGCTCACTCTCTTTCTCCCGTACCCAAACTGCGATGGGGATGTGAGGCGTTCGATTCGCCAATCACGCTTAAAATCAGTTACACTGTATTGATTTGCTCTCATCTTTGGAATAGTGGAACAGCATTGGATTACGAAAATCAAACATACTGAGCAAGGTCGACCCATTGGCCCCGAAAGATTGAGATTTTCAGAAGCCAATCCCTGGGCTTAGTATTTTACTGCCAATTAACTTAATTTGCAACATCCACAAGAGTAATTTGATTATTCCGCAAGGAAAATAGTGGCAGTTCGCTCATACTGGATCAGCTGTCAAGATTACTTTGGTTATTAGCAGCAAACTGTACTTGACCGCTCTACTTGGGATGTCGATACTCAGCCTGCCCAGTAGGTCCGGTACGTACGGACCTGTGAACTAGACTATCGAAATGCATACATTTTGCATTTTGACACACGAACGCTTTATGTTTCGTTTTAGCATCAACTCACATCCAGGCGTCGGTAGGCGCGTGGTGTACGCACAGACCTAACGATCGCAAGGTCCTTGGTTCGATTCCAGGTTGCTGCGAGAAACATTTTTTGTTGCCAATGTTTGGTTTCATAAGGCAAAGCTATGAATTTCAACCCGATTTATTGTGGCGAATTTTCATAAGTGCATCCAATGTATTTCGATAGTCCATTTGCCTGAGTGTATTAAAAACGCACGGGCCTATCGATCGCAAGGTCCTTGGTTCGATTCCAGGTTGCCGCGAAAACATGTTTTGGTTTCACAAGGCAACGCTACGAATCTCAACCCGATTTAAATAAGGCTCCCCCAAAACTACGCGACTTTTTACGGCGACAGCGACACGATTTCGTTGTTGTGTCGCTGCAAGCACTCTTCTATGGAACCATCTTGACTGACACGACGCGAATCGCTGCGAAATCGCGACGTTTTTTTGTCGCTGTCGCCGTAAAAAGTCGCTTAGATCTGGGGGAGCCTTTAAGTCGATAGACTTCTTCAAATCCTTGAATCATTCGAGTGTATCAAAAGCTGTTCCTCTAGTGGAGGTTTGCTTTGGGTACGGATGCACCGCTACAGTGAGTGCCAGCCAGTGCTCGCCTACCTGTCCGGGCTTTACAGTTGCTGGCAGAGAAAGGGGTGCATGATTGGCCAATTTTATTGATTTGCGAAAGGGTTCGGGAAGAATTCGCCATTCAGTGGCAAAGTGCACGTAACTTTTCGGGGGGATTTATTTCCCTCTGGAAATAAATGGAAATGGAATATCATTGACTGTGCAACTCTTTGTTCTAAACTTGGATGGTAGTCCTGAAAAGGACTGATTGGATGTTAGATACTGTTTTACAACAGTACGGTTGCTGTCCCAAATTTACTTCTTGGCAGCGGTCTTCTTCGCGGCAGCTTTCTTGGCTGGGGCAGCCTTCTTCGGTTTTGGGGTCTTGGGCTTCTTGGCGGCGGTCTTGGAAGGTTTGGTGGCCTTCTGCTTCGGAGCAGCAGCCTTCTTCACACCACCGGCCTTTTTGGCAGCCTTGGCACCAGCAGCTTTGGCTTTCTTGGCTGCAGCCGGCTTCTTGGCTTTCTTCTCGCCGGCTGGCTTCTTGGCCTTCTTCTCCCCAGCTGGTTTCTTGGTGGCCTTCTTCTTCTCTCCGGTAGCCTTCTTGGCCTTCTTCTCGCCGGCCTTCTTCGGTTTCTTCTCACTGGCGGCCTTCTTAGCTTCAGCCTTCAGCTTGAACGAACCGGAAGCGCCGGTGCCCTTGGTTTGGACGAACTTGCCCTTCTCGACGCCATTCTTCAAGGCCTTCTTGAGGAATGGGGCAAGCTTGGCGACATCGCATTTGTAGTTGGCGGCGATGTACTTCTTGATGGCCTGCAGGGACGATCCGTTGCGTTCCTTCAAGGTTTTGATGGCAGCAACAACCATGTCGTTGACTGGGGGGTGGGTCGACGGCTTCTTCGGCTTGCCCTGTCCCTTGGGGGCCCTTGGCTTCTTGGTCTTGGCTGGCGAGGCAGCCGGGGCTGCGGCAGCGGCTTCAGTGGCAACTTCAGACATCTCGATAGGTAGCTAGAGTAACACTCACACGATGGCGATAGTAAACGAATGAATGACGGAAATTCTGGCAACAGTGCGGTGTTCGATTTCGTCGTCTGTGTTAGGGATGCAGACATGGTCGTCCACTGGATGACTGTTCGCGAAATATTGTACATATTTTTGGTAACACCTTTTTAAAACGCATTTTTCCGGTAATCGCACTAAGTATTTGCCTGTCTAGTATGTCCGTTTGGTGAGTGCATGAGTCTCGCTAGCAGCCCGTCATCGCCACATCGGGCCGGTTTCGCGAGAAGCACCGCTGAGACATGTCTTTACAGCACCCGTGCGCCATATGGTGTGGCTTTGCTCGATAAAACAATCAATAGTAACTATTGAAACAATACCACCCTGCACGGCGGTGGTGAATTTGGCAACATGAATGGTTGCTCTTTGCGGTGACATGCGGGTATAGCCAGTATGCCGGTGTCTAATGGCCCCTAATGAGCCTCAAACAAAGTCATTCCCAGTGCCGACGAGCGATGTTACGCGTTTGGTTTTAGTAAACTTTGAACAATGTTAATTTGATGTTTTTCATCAAACATACCGAAAACTTGGGCTCGACTATGACGTCAGTCACACAAGTTTGTGCCATTTTGTCCGGAAAACAATGTCACCAAACACTAATCACCTTCCACCTGTGCACTGTTGGTTGGTCGAATGTGTGCAAATTGCTGGCATTGCCTCAGCCATCGGCGGCAACTGCATTGGAAAAGGACAGTGCACGTGCTACTATGGATCTAGTTTATCTGAGAATGTTTTACTTCAAGAAGCAAGCAAGCAAAGCAAGCACCCTCCCTGCGGTGGAATCTGCAAATGAGCTAGTGCGAAATCTGCCCGAATAGGCATCGGTTTTGCTAGCTGCAGTTGCATCGAATGAACATTCCATACAATCTCTTCTGGCGGCAGTAGTACCGGACATGTCGCGCTGAATTCGCGACAAATTGTTCTCGGAAGTCCCTAACATGCCCCACGGCACGTGTTCCCGGTGTAGAAACTGCACCCTACACTCCCCCGATCGAGATATATTTTTGTGTACAGTGCCCTCAGGGGCTGTTCAACGTGTCTGTCCGTGCTAGTACTGAGCAACACCCGAGCCAGGAAGCCGAATGGCAACCACACAACGTGTCATGTCACCATCATTCGCAAATTTCATAACGCCAACAATGACCATTTGCAACGCGCCCACCACCCATTGTGTATAAGAATGTTTTCCCAATTTCGTTTGACCCGTTACATCTCGAAGACACACCACCCACCCATGAACTATGTGAATGGGCCCCATCAATGGGAACCGATTGATGGCATTATCGAGATTATCCGATCGATAACATTTGCATCAACTGTTGTTCGATAAACGTTATTATGATAGCCTGAACTGCTGGGATGCTCTTACGAGATCGTTTGTAATGGGACGCTAGAAAACATAATGAGCTTCTTTCCAATACGTTGAGAAGAAGAACGAACGAACCACGAAACTTGTCATCATGCCTGCCTAGCTAGCTAGTCCTATGATGTCAAAATTGTCTAAACTACTAACATGCAGCACAACCGATAGCAAAAATGAAGTTGTTAAGGTGCAACATGGCAATCAGCATAAATATTGAACTTTAAACGTTCTGCTAGTGAATGGAGTGTGGTTAAGGTACAACATTTTTTTGCAATCAGCAGAAATGTTGAACGTACGAAGTGGATCTTCTTGTTTTAAATTCAAACGGATGGAAAAACTTAGATCTAGGGTTTTTTTTGTGAACAGATGTTTCCCTATACTGCTTAACAATGAAATTCCTATTATTTATTACGCAGCTGAATGGGGATCCAAATCTCTGCAACTGTAATCGTTATAATTAATCAATACTGAAACTGATAACATCGAATAAATAAAATGAATTGGATAAATTCAAACTGATCAGAGAGGGGGGTGTTGTCACGTATGAAGTCACCGCCGTGACACTACCTCAGTCGGTTCAATAGTGTGATAAAACAGTCTAGTGTCAGATTTTCAAAATCAACTCTTTTTCGGGATTGAAATAGTGGCCCTGAAAAGGGCCTTTTGGTTTGGTGTGATTGAACGCAGTGTCGGTCGTCATTTACTTGGAGCTGGTGTACTTGGTGACGGCCTTGGTGCCTTCCGAAACGGCGTGCTTGGCCAACTCTCCCGGGAGCAGAAGCCGGACGGCGGTTTGGATTTCGCGGGATGTGATCGTCGAACGCTTGTTGTAGTGGGCCAGGCGGGAGGCTTCGGCGGCAATACGCTCAAAGATGTCGTTGACGAAGCTGTTCATGATGCTCATGGCTTTCGACGAAACGCCAGTGTCGGGGTGAACTTGCTTCAACACCTTGTAGATGTAGATGGCGTAGCTTTCCTTCCTGCGCTGCTTCTTCTTCTTCTTATCGCCCTTGACAATGTTCTTCTGGGCCTTGCCGGATTTCTTCGCGGCCTTTCCGCTGGTTTTCGGTGCCATCGTGCTGCTAACGTTGTTTTAGATTCCAAACGAAAACTGAAACTGATGCCCGACCGAACCAGTCGGTTCTCTTTTATACCCGTAGAATGGTGAGCGCTGTTCCGCCCCTTCGCTTCGTTTGCTACTTCATCCATTTCGTTCGCACCATCCTAGTATGAGTGCAGCGCAGGGCTACGCATGTATAAAAGATACCCTCATCCGGTGAAATCACCATTCAAAACGTGTTAGCCGATCAGATCGGACGTCTTTTCGGTGCTCTCTATTCGTTCTTGGCAAAGTATTAGTTTTTTCTCTCGCGTTGTCCCACGCTTCGTCACTCCCCAGTATGGGCAAACCCGGCCCCTCCGGGACGCAAAAGCGTCGAGCAGACGCCACCGTGGAAGAAAACGTGAGCAAGCGCGTGCTCAAAACCAACCGGTTCGCAGTCCTCGCGGAAAGCGTGGAAAAAAAGGAACGATGTCCGCCGTTCTATACCAAGGGCTTTCCGGAAGAGCTCTACTCGAAGCTGGACTACTACGTCAAGCAAGGCCTGCAAGTGACCCTCCGTCGGTGCACGGATGGGTACAAAATCACCGTTCCCTGTATCAAGCACTACCGTGCGGTGGAGACATTCCTGAACATCAACAAGATGGAATACTTCACCCACGACATGGAAGCCGACAAGCCCTTCAAGGCGATCCTTCGGGGCCTGGATGACATGGAGACCGACAAACTGGAAGCAGAGCTACAGGAAGCAGGTCTCAAGCCGGCGAAGATTTTCAAAATCAGGCGCCACGACTCCAACAAGAGGTACCGCGACCAGCTGTACCTGGTCCACTTCCCCAAGGGCTCCACGTCGCTGAAGGAACTACAGGACATCCGTGCCCTGTTCTACCACGTCGTTCAGTGGGAACGATACAAACCGACCTACCGGGAAGTTACGCAGTGCTCCAACTGCCTGAATTTTGGCCATGGGGCCAAAAACTGCCACATCCAAAGCCGCTGCTCCAACTGCGGGGACAACCATGCCACGGCCGACTGCGCGGCCGAGGAACCGAAGCCCATCTGCGTGAACTGCGGCCAGGGACACTCATCAACAAGCCGCGCCTGCCCGAAGCGAGCTGAATTTATTCAGTTCCGGCGGCAAGTGAACCAACGAAACCATCGCCCGAAGAAGCAAGTAGCCATCGACCTCAGCAACTTCCCGGAGTTAGCACCACCCAAGGGAACCATCCCGGTCCCTGAATCCCAGCGGAAAAGCAACACTGGACCTCCTCCTGGTTTCTGGGCTAGCGCACCTGGAGCCGGTCCGCCAAATTCGTCGTTCCAACAAGGGCATCCGCCCCCGCCGCCCCCGGATGGCATGACGCAAGTGCTGAACCAATTGACATCGCTGGTGACAGAGATGCAGAAAATGCTCATGCAAATGATGCAGTTTTTCATGCGTTGCAATGTTCAGCCTAAAGCTCCTTAATTGGAACGCCCGTTCTGTGGCGCAAAAACAGCCGGAAATCATTGACTTCCTGCATTCCAACGAAATCGACGTAGCGTGCCTCTCGGAGACACACCTTAAACCGCACAAGAACTTCAGCCTCCCTCATCATACCATCGTCCGACTCGACCGGATAAACCATCAGCAAGGTGGTGGCGTGGCTATCGCAACCAGAAGAGGCCTCCAATACCGGTTGCTCCCAGACTTCCGGCTATCGTGCATCGAAGCTGTCGGCATCGAACTGATGTCACCCGACGGCCCCATCATCATCATCGCTGCCTACTGTCCCACCCAGTGCAGAGACTCCGACGGCTCCATAGCACGCTTCAAGAGCGACATCCAGAAGCTGACCCGGCGGAAGCAACGATATATCATCGTCGGTGACCTGAATGCCCGGCACGCTCTGTGGGGCAACTCCAGGAACAACAAGAACGGTACAGTGCTGGCTGATGACCTCCAAGCCGGGCATTATGTCGTTCTTCATCCCGATTCGCCGTCTTTCTTCTCGCCGGCCGGCGTAGGATCGACCCTGGACATCGTTCTCACCAACGTTGCGGACAACTGCTCTCCCCTCCGCTCCGTGACGGACCTGTCGTCGGACCACCTCCCAGTGGTTTTCGAATTGGATCACTCAATTAATCAGTGCCAACAATCCCAGCGGCGCAACTATCATCGAGCGAACTGGCCCCAGCTGCAGCGATTCATCGAGGACCGTGTTCCTGACGACCCTCCAATGGAGACGGTAGAAGAAATCGACGCCGTGCTACGCTGCCTAACGGATGACATCGCCGAGGCGGAACTGAGGTACATCCCGACGTCCCCGATGACACGTAAGTTCGCAAATCTTGACGTAGAAACCAAAAGAATTATCTCCCTTAGGAACGCCGTCAGACGGCAGTTCCAGCGCACAAAAAATCCAAATAGAAAAGTTCTATTCAAAAAGCTAAATAGGATCATTGCCATTCGCGTGGAGAAGATCAAAAACAGGCAGTTTGAGCGTGAAATCAGGGCTTTACCCAGTTACTCGAAGCCCTTCTGGCGCCTAGCTAAGGTACTTAAAAATAAACCTAAACCCATTCCACCCCTCAGAAGTCCAGGTGATAACATAGTACACCTAACTTCTGAGGAGAAAGCAAGTTCTCTCTCCCAGCATTTCATGGCCTCGCACAATCTGGGTCGTGATATCATTAGCCCGATGGAGGAATCGGTATTCGAAAGCGTTTTCCAGCTTGCCCATTCACCATGCGAACTGCCAGACGACCAGAAGGTCACACTGGATGAGCTATCTAGTGTGATTAAATCCACCCGCAATATGAAGGCCCCGGGCTTTGACGGAGTCTTCAACATCGTGCTGAAAAACCTTGGACCCAAAGCCCGCACACTCCTAGCTAACGCGTTCAACCGCTGTTTGGAGATTGGATACTTCCCGGCCGCCTGGAAGCGATCGAAGGTGGTGCCCATCGCCAAGCCTGGAAAGGACCCTACCAGCCCAACGAGCTACCGCCCGATAAGCCTGCTATCCGCTATCAGCAAACTTTTTGAGAGGGTGATCAACACCAGACTCGTGTCCCACACCGAGCTGAACAACATCCTCCCGGACGAACAATTTGGATTCCGGCGGGGACACTCGACAGTCCACCAACTCCAAACGGTGACGAACTCCATCGGCAGGGCGAAGGCCGTCTCAAAGACAACCGTCATGGCACTCCTTGACGTGGAGAAAGCGTTCGATAATGTGTGGCACGACGGTCTGGTCCACAAATTGCTCCGGTATAACTATCCAGTATACCTGGTGAAGACCATCTCCGACTACCTCGATGGTAGATCATCCCAAGTCTGCATAGGCAGCACTCGAGCGGACCCGTACCCGGTCACCGCTGGCGTCCCCCAGGGCAGCATTCTGGGGCCATTACTGTACAACGTGTACACGTCTGACGTCCCACCCCTGCCAGGTGGAGGTACACTGTCCCTGTTCGCCGATGACTCCGCGATCAGGTATGTTGGGCGTGTCATGCGGTCCCTCGTATCCAAACTCCAGAGCGGACTGGACACTTACATCCAATACCTAACCGACTGGAAAATACGCGTCAACGGTTCCAAAACGCAGGCCATCGTGTTCCCGCACCGCAACTCTGACCGCCTGAAACCCACGACCAAACTCAGGGTGCAAGGCGTCGAAATCGAGTGGTCTGCCGACGTCCAGTACATCGGACTTACCCTAGACAGCAAACTGCTATTCCGACAGCACGTTACTGATCGAGTGGCAAAAGGGACCACGATGATGAAACAGCTCTATCCGTTGATAAATCGCCGATCCAAAATGTCCACTACCAACAAGCTGGCAGTATTCAAGCAAATCGTTGCCCCTATGCTGGTGTATGGGTCCCCGGTGTGGCACGGTTGCGCAAAAACGCACATGAGAAAAATTCAGGTACTCCAAAATAAGTACCTAAAGATGATCTGCAACCTCCCTGCAAGGACACGAACCACCGAAGTCCATCGGTTGGCCAACATTGAACCCATTGATGCGAGAATGGCCAAAATTGCTGAGAGACATGAGAGAAAAGCTCAAACATCAGAATACGAAAACATCCGAATGTTATACCCATAGGTTTAGGTTTTAAGTTAGGATTAGGATTTAGTGTTAGAGAAAAATAAAAATAACAAACACGTACCAAATGTACAGAATGTAAAACGTTATCGAACTATTGGAAACTAACTTGTAAGAACAAAATTTAACGAAGATGAATAACTGTTGTACAGTTGAACCACTTAACCTGTAAAAAAATTATTGTAACAAAACCAAAAACAGCTGAATAAAAAATATTTAAAGTCAAAAAAAAAAAAAAAGTGAAATCACCATCAGTACCGCTTACGTACGCTTCGTGAACGTTTGTTTCTCAAGTCCACTCAAACTCAACCACAAAATGTCTGGCCGCGGCAAAGGAGGCAAAGTTAAGGGAAAGGCAAAGTCCCGTTCCAACCGCGCTGGATTGCAGTTCCCAGTCGGTCGTATTCACCGTCTGCTCCGGAAGGGCAACTATGCCGAGCGTGTCGGTGCCGGCGCTCCAGTCTACTTGGCTGCCGTTATGGAATATCTGGCCGCTGAAGTGCTCGAATTGGCAGGAAACGCTGCCCGTGACAACAAGAAGACCAGAATCATTCCCCGTCATCTGCAGTTGGCCATCCGCAACGACGAAGAATTGAACAAGCTGCTGTCCGGTGTTACCATCGCCCAAGGTGGTGTTCTGCCCAACATTCAGGCTGTCTTGCTGCCGAAGAAAACCGAAAAGAAGGCATAAGTTACACTGCGTGCATCAAACCAAAAACCGTCCTTTTCAGGACGACAATATCCAGTCCACCGCTAGAGAGTTGTTGTTGAAATATTGCAGATTTATCTAATTTAGCCACAGAGAGGATCGATGAAGAGATATCGGCCATATTATGACCATTTCTGAATCAATTCCTAGATTCCGCGGGGGGAAACGTTTGGGCTTCTTAAATGTTCTGTTCGGGATACCTCGAACTTTCGATTTTTGGAGTTCAATTTGCCGAAACAGAAACATAAAACATTGAAACAGCCAGCCCTGCGTGAGCTGTTCCTGAAGAGAGAGGAGGGTAAACTGTTCATCCAGTTCCTGCCCCATTTTCTACTATCTACTGCTTGACAATAGAAGAGTTGATGAAGCAGGTAGTATTTAAAAAACTTATATTATTTATTCGAGGAAAGGCTATATCAGGAGCTCCTAATATTAAAGGAATCAATCAATTTCCAAACCCCACAATTATCAATTATAACTATCATAGGGGTGTGTTTCAAAGTAAACAAGCCAAAGATTACGTTTCAATCATACGGTCAAACTTTCAATGTTGGATGTTCGAGTTGTCTAGTTTGTAGCAACAAGGGGAGGCGAGCTGGGAAAGCTTCTGAATCCGGAAAAGAGCATAAGAAGAAGGGGAAACATACGGCCGGTACCAGAGAATGAAGTCCGCGCTGGAGATGCACATTCAAAAGTGTGTGCAAAGCGAAGCATGAAGGGACAACTCGAGTTGTCGGTTGGTTGACGTACCTCCCTCATCAGTGTTGAGAGTATGATCGTTCGGTGGTAGGAGGAAGGTCAAGGGGCTTTAGGAAGTAATCGTTCCCCCAGGGGAACAAACAGTTTTAGGTACACTGAAGGGAAAATTGCTCACACAACTCTTTTAGGGAATGCTCTAGTGGCCCTGAAAAGGGCCGTTTTGTTGAGAATGGCAACTATAATGCAGACCGAATTTAAGCGCGTTCTCCACGGATACGGCGAGCCAGCTGGATGTCCTTGGGCATAATGGTGACACGCTTGGCGTGGATGGCGCAAAGGTTGGTATCTTCGAAAAGACCGACCAGATAGGCCTCGCTCGCTTCCTGCAGGGCCATGACAGCCGAGCTCTGGAAGCGCAGATCGGTCTTGAAGTCCTGGGCGATCTCACGAACCAGACGCTGGAATGGCAGCTTGCGGATCAGCAGCTCAGTCGACTTTTGGTAGCGACGGATTTCACGCAGAGCAACGGTTCCTGGCCGATAACGGTGAGGCTTCTTGACACCTCCGGTGGCTGGGGCGCTCTTGCGAGCGGCTTTGGTAGCCAGCTGCTTGCGAGGAGCTTTTCCTCCAGTAGACTTACGAGCAGTCTGCTTGGTACGGGCCATTGTGTTAGATGATGATTAATTTGCTTTCAATCCAAACGGATCAGTTGAAACGCAGCGACAGAATGAGGGTCAAAAATTTTTTTTTTTTTTTTTTAAATTAATATGTATGTATTTCATTTTTTCTTGTTGAAACAATCATTTTTCTTACATTCTAAGTGATACCGCTATAAGCTTTTCAAACTTTGATAGTTTTCATTTAGTTATTACTAACTTGTTTATGTTTTGTTGTTTGAATATTAATGATAATTTTTAAACATTTCATTGTTTTGTTTCATTATAATCTAAATCTAAACTACTCCTAACTATTTACACTATTTACAATATGTACAAAGAACCCATGTTAAACATAGATGTTCCTAATTATTGGCCATTCGGATTGAACAGTTCTGTTTCTATGTTTCAAAGCTACATTTTCCAGCCTTACCGCAATTGGGTCAAGATTTGCTAGCCGATGGACCTCGGCCGTCCTTGTGTTCCATGGGAGCTTCAGAATCATCTTTAGGTACTTGTTCTGAACGGTTTGTAGCTTCCTAATGTGGGTCCGGGCACATCCCATCCAGACCGGGGAGCCGTACAGCAACATTGGAAGGACTACCTGTTTGTAGATGGCCAATTTGTTGGTTCTGGAGACCTTCGATCGGCGATTGATCATCGGGTAGAGCCTTTTCAGCGTGGAAGTGCTCATTAGCACCCTATCGTTGACATGCGGTCGGTAGAGCAGCTTGCTGTCCATCAGAAGACCCAGGTATCTCACCACGTCAACCCAGTCTACTTCGTTGCCAAGCACTTTTATTTTCCCGTTCGGTTTGAGGCGGTCCGTATTCCTATGCGGGAAAACAATGACTTGGGTCTTGGTGGCGTTCACCCGGATCTTCCAATTTTTCAGGTACTTAACGTAGGCATCAAGTCCTTTTTGTAGTTTGTTCACTAGCGCTCTGATGACCCGCCCGGTGTAGCTAATCGCTGAGTCATCAGCGAACAGCGATAGGGAGCCTCTAGCTGGAAGCGGGGGGATGTCCGAAGTATACAAGTTGTATAGTATCGGACCAAGTATACTGCCTTGTGGCACTCCGGCTGGGATTGGGTACGGACTCGAGAGTGTACCGGAAACGCTAACCTGGGATGTTCTTCCGGCGAGGTAGTTGGAGATAATCTTCACCAGATAGACGGGACAGTTCTGCTGGAGTAGCTTGTGTGTGAGTCCGGCGTGCCAGACATTATCAAAAGCTTTTTCAATGTCTAGCAACGCCATGACTGTTGTCTTCGACAACTGCTTCGACCGCCTGATCTGGTTGGTCACCCTTTGCAGTTGGTGCACTGTTGAGTGCCCCCGCCTGAATCCAAACTGGACATCCAACAGTATATTGTTCGCTTCGGTGTGGTCCAGAAGCCTACGGTACACAACCCTCTCGAACACCTTGCTTATTGACGAGAGTAGGCTGATTGGTCGGTAGCTGGCTGGATTGGTGGGATCCTTCCCCGGCTTCGGAATGGGAACCACCTTCGATAGTTTCCAACTGGAAGGGAAGTATCCTATCTCGAGGCATCTGTTGAAGACATTGACCAGAACGTTGATCGCCTTGGGGCCAAGATTCTTGAGGACTATATTGAACACTCCATCGAACCCTGGAGCCTTCATGTTTCTCGTGAACTTGATGCTAGTCGTCAGTTCTGCTGATGTGACCCTCTTTTCAGCTGGAAGCGCGTTTGGTGTATTGGCCAATCGGTTGATGCTGTCGGTTACCAACGGCTCCATCGGACTAACTATATCCCGACCCAGATTATGCGAGGCTAGAAACTGCTTTGAAATGGCATTTGCCTTTTCACTGGCTGTTAGGCAAATTTTGTTTGGTTCTCTGAGAGGTGGTATTGGTTTGGGTTTTGTTTTTAACACTTTTGCAAGACGCCAGAAGGGCTTGGAGTAGTTTGGCAAATTTTTGAGATCTGTGTTGAACTGTTTGTTTTTAAACTTACTAACTCTATTGGCAATGATTCTGTTAAGTTTTTTATAGAGAATTTTACGGGATGGATTGAGGGTTCTTTGATATTGTCTTCTAATGCAATTTCTAAGGGATATTATTCGTTTCGTGGTATTGTCAATGTTGGTGAACTTACTTACTACTGCAGTTGATGGGATGAATCGGGACTCCGCCTCACCAATGGTATCAGTGAGTTCTCGGAGAGCATTGTCGATGTCTTCCGCCGTCACCAGAACCGGGTTCTCATTGGACCGATCCTCGACGAACTGCTGGAACTGGGGCCAGTTCGCACGATGGTAGTTTTTCCTCCGATACTGTTGTCGTGGATTGATGGCATGTTCCACCTCGAAAACCACCGGTAGGTGGTCAGATGGCAGCTCTGTCAAGGCGACCAAGTTGGAGCAGTTGTCCGAGATGTTCGTGATGACAATGTCCAATGTGGAACCAGCTCCGGCCGGGGAGAAGTGTGTTGGAGAATCCGGATGGAGAACGACATAGTGCCCTGCCTGAAGGTCCTCGGCAAGCACCATACCGTTCCTGTTGTTCCTCGCATTGCCCCACAACGAGTGACGGGCATTGAAGTCGCCAGCCAGAATGAACTTACCCATCCGTCGAGTCAGCTTCTGGAGATCGTTTTTCAAGCGAATGGAGGAACCATCCGAGAGCTTGCTCTGTAGTGGATTGTAGGCTGCAACGATTTCGATTGGCCCAGTCGGTGTAAGCAGTTCTACTCCGACCGCCTCGATGGTGCTCAATCGATAATCCGGCAGCGCACGGCACTTGAATCCCTTGCGAACGGCAATGGCTACGCCACCACCATGTTGTACACCAGGGCGATCCAGTCTGAAGACGGAGTGCTCCGGCAGGTAGAAACTTACGGACGGCTTCAGATGAGTTTCCGTAATAAATGCGATGTCGATTCGGTTGGCTTCTAGAAACTCGATGAACTCTAGATGTTTGGCCGCCAGGGAGCGGGCGTTCCAATTAGCAACCTTGACGTTGAACGTTGAAGCTGAGGAACATCTGCATCATCTGCATCATCATTTTCTGCATCTCAGCAACGAGAGCGGCGAGATGTGCAATCGTGCTGGACACAGATGTTGGAAGGGCCTCCGGTTGCGGGAAGCCTTGGTTGACTGGTTCTGAGCCACCATTCGGATTGCCCCACCTGAATCCGGGCGGGATGCCACCAGGGGGAGCTCTTGGCGGCGAACGTGAACGTTGCCAACCGGAGGATGACATCGGTGGAGGTAGCTCGGGAAACTCGTCGAGGTTGATGAGGTTTGGCTTCTTCTTCTTCTGCTGATTCGGCTGGTTCCTTGTTGTTGCTTGCTTCCGGATTCGTTGGTATTCCTCGAGCTTCGGGCACCGCTTGTCGGTCGACATGTGCTGTCCAGAACAGTTGGCACATCTGAACTCACAAGCACCCTCGAGAACGCAGTTTTCGGTCCAATGCTCCTGGGAACAGAAGTTGCACCTTGGCTTCAAGTTGCAGTTGCGGGTGCCATGGCCAAAGTTGAGGCACCGCATGCACTGCGTCACGCTGCGATTTGGTCCACGGTACGCTTCCCACTTGACAATGCAGTCGTTGAGGGTGCGCACTGCTTTCAGTGCTCCGAGAGTGGCACTTCCCTTCGCGAAATGTACCAGGTACAGGCAATCGCGATACTTCGTCGACGAGGTTGCCGCCCTCCTGTTGATGTTGAAGACAGCCAGCGGTTGTAGCTTGTACACATCCTTCAACTCGCATAGGATTTCGTTGGTGTCCATTTGCGAGAGACCGCGAACGACGGCTTTGAATGGTTTCTCCGCTGCCACATCGTGGGTGAAGAATTCTGCACCAGACTTGGAGAGGTACGTTTTCGCCTTGCTGAATTCCTGATCCGACTTGACGATGAGCTTAATGCCCATCCCGGTGAGCTGGAACTCGGCTCGGACGTTGATTGCTTGCATCACTTTCTTCAGCTTCTCGAGCGGAAGAGATTTCACCACCAACGGGGGCAGCTTCTTCTTCATCGGGGGAGAATTCGCCTTCATTGTACCACTGACGATCGCTCTCGCTTCGACCTGGGAACGAGGAACTCGCTCGCTCGGGGTGGCCGAAGTGTGGATGGAGCACTGGTCATCGTCGCGGTCGCTGATGTCATCCAACAGCGCGTACATGTTCGACTGGCTGGCATTCAGCTCGCGGCCAAAGTCGACTCCGCTGGAGGCACTGGATCGCTTGTCTTTCTTCGACAAGGGGCTGGATTGGGATTTATTGGGTGAGAGGCTCTTCTTCTTCCTCTTGCCACCCATTGCACTCGCGATAACTTTTCGAACTTACGAGGGTCAAAAAACCAGGCAGTCCTCTTTTATATGCTCATATCGATGCAGGCAACCAATCGGAAGCCACGGAAGAATAGAAAAAGCAAGAGAGGAAAGAAGAACTCAACCCTCGAGTGGGTATAAAAGTGGCCGCTAGTGTTTGGCGCAGCCATCAGTTCCAGTACTACCGTCGTCGAACACAGAACCAAATTCATCCAAAATGACCGGCCGTGGCAAGGGAGGCAAAGGACTCGGAAAAGGAGGCGCCAAGCGTCATCGCAAGGTTTTGCGTGATAACATCCAGGGTATCACCAAGCCCGCAATCCATCGTCTGGCTCGTCGTGGAGGAGTCAAGCGTATCTCCGGACTTATCTACGAGGAAACTCGTGGTGTGTTGAAGGTGTTCCTGGAAAACGTCATCCGTGATGCCGTTACCTACACTGAACACGCCAAGCGTAAAACCGTTACCGCTATGGATGTTGTCTACGCTCTGAAGCGTCAGGGACGCACCCTGTACGGTTTCGGAGGTTAAATCGCATTCCAAAGTTTCGCTCTTCAAACGGCCCTTTTCAGGGCCACCAAACACACTCATCAAGGAGTTGATATGACAAATGTTCACACACTAAAAGCAAGGGTAATCTAATGGGACAAGCACTACACGCTTTTGCAGTCCGGCGGTGGCGTGGCTTGGGGAGAAAATTCTCGTCTCCGATTGGAAGACACCATAAAATGCCAATATATATACATACATAGTCTATTCTAGTCAGCACTGTCATTTCCCGGGGTGGCACTACTGTTGTTACTTACTTGTTGTACTTCGGTCGGTTCGAAAACAACAACCGCTATGATGCCACGCCGGTGAAATCCAGTGCGTGCATCTTTCCATACCAATCTCACGTGCATGCATCTCAACTCCGGACTTCAGTGTCAGGTACGGAACGCTCGTCGTACCACTCCCTATTACCTATTACCACTCATCAAATTCCATTAGGATTGCGTTAGGAACTTCTTAGTTTGCCTCGCTCGGTTCCACAATGCGATGGACGAACAAATATTTCATCATGTTCCACACTGTACCTTATGAGAAATGTCCCGCTCACTGGATGCGGTTGCAATCAATATTTACAAGCACTGGAATTGTGTTCGCGCACCCGAAACGAAACGAAGGGAAAACGAATCACCGAACCGGGTGAGAGACGGGAATTTGAATCCACCGACGGGAAAAACCGGGAATTTGAGAAGGTCACCGGGAAAATCGTTTTGAACGAACATTTCCAAGCTTCGAATCTACAAACCACAACAAGCATTTATGACTTTGAACAAATCAGTTTGTATTGTATGTAATGTATTGAAAGTGGATGATGAAATGTCTACCGTAAAATGGGGTGTTTTCAAGCAACTTCTAGTATGTCAATAATTAAACAAAGGACAGCCCTACTACAGTAAGGACCCGATTTTGTCAGCCCCTCGATGAATTTTAGGCTGACCAAATCGGGTCATTTTATTTTGTTCCCGTTTTTCAAATTTCGACATGGTTACATGGACTTTTAAAGAGGGTACGTGGTAAAACATGACGATACCAATTTTTTGACAAATCTGAAATTGGCTGACAAAATCGGGTCAGTACTGGATTCTCTCGTCGCGTGCCAAACACAATTATGAGGATCCTATGGCAGATTTCTGAGATAATCATGAAAATGTGTGATTTTTGACGTAACTGCAAAACAGGGTTGTAAAGGAATTTGACTTTCGCAAATGAAACCATATTTTGCCAACAACAAAACATAATCTTTTTGATCAATAACTTTGATGCTTTCATTCATTTTCATAAGTTATGCTCAACCTCAATCAGATAATACATCAATATTATCGAACTTGGAACTCCTGCAAACGCAAACCGTTTTCTTTTAACTGCTAAATCTTTCATAGTTATTAATCTGGAAACTGTCAATACTTCGTAAAATTGTCTTGAATTGTTTTTGATACTTAAATGCAACAGGATCATAACCTATATACCGTTAAGTCACCAGTCACCGTGCGGCCTCCATTCACCGTGCACATATACAAATTCCTACAGAATATTCATACAATTTTCACAAATCATTCTTTGGTCAGCAAAATAAGATAAAACTGATGAAACGAAGTAGTTTTTGCCACAAATAATTTTGAAAAACCTAGTTTATGTAGACAAAATCATGTGAATTCTGTTTGATAACGAGATATTGCAACAATCTTAGTAGAAACGCCAAAAAATCACATTTTTTATTTTAACGATAGAGTATGAAATTTTTCAAAATTTCAACAAGTTTTCACTGTGGATATTATTAGTAAGATGTATTTCATCGTATGAGCAATGAGATTTAATGCAAATTAGAATTTTTATTGTGTTTCAGTCGAAACCCAAATGCACGGTGAATGGATCCTTTTCAATATATATGGATCCTATTACCGTGTATAGTGTAAAAGGCATGGAATTATGCGATAATATTAGATTTATTGTTATGTCGTCATTAAACTACTTCATATTTAGAATTTAAGTGAATATGGAATGGTTTGGACAATACAGTCAAACCTCCTATAACGATTTTAATTAAAAAATAATAATTTAGCCAATTTTTAAACTTTGTATAGTTTTTATTGTAAATGAAGATTTGAATACTCTTAAAAATGAATGCGCACACTACTAGCAACATAGTTGCTCCATTAACAACGTTTCTTCAAGATACAAAATCAAATCATGACGAAAACTATACGCACGGTGAATGGTGCACTAGTGTGCACGGTAAATGGTGACACATAGAACGGTACGAGGCGACCTTAACATGACATTTTCAAACATAATTTTTGACTAATTTTTTGTTATGCATCACTAGTTTTAGATTTTTCCCTGAATTATTATATAATTGCCCGCTACGTAGTGGTATTCTAGTACGCTTCAAATTATTTGGAATAGTTTTATATTTTTTTGAAGTGCAAATTTTTCTTAAATGCACGGTGAATGGTAGCTTGACGGTACAGTTAACTCTCCTTAACTCGATATTGAATTTGTCTTGAATTGGTTTTGATACTTAAATGCAACAGGATCATAACCTATATATTTGCATTTGCTTCTTTGAATGATTGTTCTCCTTCGTCTTCGAAAATAGCCCCTATTTGTTTTGCTGGTCTGCTCGATAGGTAGACAGTTTGACAGTTCGATAGGTAGATTTGGTTTCACTCTTCGCGCAAC
The DNA here is from genome assembly GCF_002204515.2 of Aedes aegypti. Taxonomy (NCBI): domain Eukaryota; kingdom Metazoa; phylum Arthropoda; class Insecta; order Diptera; family Culicidae; genus Aedes; species Aedes aegypti. Next base: position 341,917,946 of record NC_035109.1, read on the forward strand.
TCGGGTGCCTCTGTGACTTTTCAAACTTGATGGAGAAGTTCAATCCCTTAAAACCCCACGAGTCCTTAACACCCCATTTTACGGTACTAACTTCTTAAAAAGGTTTCACTTTTCTCAATAATTAGCAATGTAGTACCAAACAATGTTTGTTTGATTTTTTGAGCTTGGCTCTAACTTTTTGACTCAAGAGTTTGAAAGAAAAGTTTACTAGCCTAAAATAATCTTGCCGAAAGTTTTTGCACTCAAACATATTGGATGCAAAAAAAAATCCTAAGTTGTTGAATATTCATACCACAATAAATCCAGATTTCCTTGGGAACAGCATTTTAAGAGTTTCTAATCTCTCATTAGTTAACTAATCGATTACAAATTGAATAAGTAAGGTAGATGCTGCTACATGTGTGGGTTTGTTTTATTATTTTAATTCACCCTAGATTTAATTACTTTAGAGAAACATCAATTTAATGAAACACTGATTTATTTTGGCATCTGGAGTTTGGCATCGGCCAAATTATCTGAAACTCGGCAGTAAGACGCACTTGAAGAGCATAATGTTGATAAATAGCAGTTAAGGCCTTCCTTAGTGTAGTGGTAAAGTCGGTGGCTACAAAGCAAACCCATGCTGAAGGTGTCTGGGTTCAACTTCCCAACAAGCCATGTGAGCAAAATGGTCACATAAAAAAATAAAGTGAGAAGCCGGCCAAGAAAAATGAGAAGAAGAAGAGGCATTCGCAAAACCCCATGTGCGAAATAAATCAAAAGAATGAGCACAAAAAATTTTGATAATGAAGACGCGTTCACTCCAACGGAAATGCTCCACGTGTAGTAACAGCGGCGGAAGTAATTTACCGGTTTCAATTTGAGTGTCAGGAGCTCAGGGCCAAATTTTCGAGCCGCAAATTTTTCTCGGTGCACGCAAGCAAATGGCGGCGGTGCTCACTCTCTTTCTCTCGTACCCAAACTGCGATGGGGATGTGAGGCGTTCGATTCGCCAATCACGCTTAAAATCAGTTACACTGTATTGATTTGCTCTCATCTTTGGAATAGTGGAACAGCATTGGATTACGAAAATCAAACATACTGAGCAAGGTCGACCCATTGGCCCCGAAAGATTGAGATTTTCAGAAGCCAATCCCTGGGCTTAGTATTTTACTGCCAATTAATTTAATTTGCAACATCCACAAGAGTAATTTGATTATTCCGCAAGGAAAATAGTGGCAGTTCGCTCATACTGGATCAGCTGTCAAGATTACTTTGGTAATTAGCAGCAAACTGTACTTGACCGCTCTACTTGGGATGTCGATACTCAGCCTGCCCAGTAGGTCCGGTACGTACGGACCTGTGAACTAGACTATCGAAATGCATACATTTTGCATTTTGACATACGAACGCTTTATGTTTCGTTTTAGCATCAACTCACATCCAGGCGTCGGTAGGCGCGTGGTGTACGCACAGACCTAACGATCGCAAGGGCCTTGGTTCGATTCCAGGTTGCTGCGAGAAACATTTTTTGTTGCCAATGTTTGGTTTCATAAGGCAAAGCTATGAATTTCAACCCGATTTATTGTGGCGAATTTTCATAAGTGCATCCAATGTATTTCGATAGTCCATTTGCCTGAGTGTATTGAAAACGCACGGGCCTATCGATCGCAAGGTCCTTGGTTCGATTCCAGGTTGCCGCGAAAACATGTTTTGGTTTCACAAGGCAACGCTACGAATCTCAACCCGATTTAAATAAGGCTCCCCCAAAACTACGCGACTTTTTACGGCGACAGCGACACGATTTCGTTGTTGTGTCGCTGCAAGCACTCTTCTATGGAACCATCTTGACTGACACGACGCGAATCGCTGCGAAATCGCGACGTTTTTTTGTCGCTGTCGCTTAGATCTGGGGGAGCCTTTAAGTCGATAGACTTCTTCAAATCCTTGAATCATTCGAGTGTATCAAAAGCTGTTCCTCTAGTGGAGGTTTGCTTTGGGTACGGATGCACCGCTACAGTGAGTGCCAGCCAGTGCTCGCCTACCTGTCCGGGCTTTACAGTTGCTGGCAGAGAAAGGGGTGCATGATTGGCCAATTTTATTGATTTGCGAAAGGGTTCGGGAAGAATTCGCCATTCAGTGGCAAAAAGTGCACGTAACTTTTCGGGGGGATTTATTTCCCTCTGTGAGAGGAATGGAATATCATTGACTGTGCAACTCTTTGTTCTAAACTTGGATGGTAGTCCTGAAAAGGACTGATTGGATGTTAGATACTGTTTTACAACAGTACGGTTGCTGTCCCAAATTTACTTCTTGGCAGCGGTCTTCTTCGCGGCAGCTTTCTTGGCTGGGGCAGCCTTCTTCGGTTTTGGGGTCTTGGGCTTCTTGGCGGCGGTCTTGGAAGGTTTGGTGGCCTTCTGCTTCGGAGCAGCAGCCTTCTTCACACCACCGGCCTTTTTGGCAGCCTTGGCACCAGCAGCTTTGGCTTTCTTGGCTGCAGCCGGCTTCTTGGCTTTCTTCTCGCCGGCTGGCTTCTTGGCCTTCTTCTCCCCAGCTGGTTTCTTGGTGGCCTTCTTCTTCTCTCCGGTAGCCTTCTTGGCCTTCTTCTCGCCGGCCTTCTTCGGTTTCTTCTCACTGGCGGCCTTCTTAGCTTCAGCCTTCAGCTTGAACGAACCGGAAGCGCCGGTGCCCTTGGTTTGGACGAACTTGCCCTTCTCGACGCCATTCTTCAAGGCCTTCTTGAGGAATGGGGCAAGCTTGGCGACATCGCATTTGTAGTTGGCGGCGATGTACTTCTTGATGGCCTGCAGGGACGATCCGTTGCGTTCCTTCAAGGTTTTGATGGCAGCAACAACCATGTCGTTGACTGGGGGGTGGGTCGACGGCTTCTTCGGCTTGCCCTGTCCCTTGGGGGCCCTTGGCTTCTTGGTCTTGGCTGGCGAGGCAGCCGGGGCTGCGGCAGCGGCTTCAGTGGCAACTTCAGACATCTCGATAGGTAGCTAGAGTAACACTCACACGATGGCGATAGTAAACGAATGAATGACGGAAATTCTGGCAACAGTGCGGTGTTCGATTTCGTCGTCTGTGTTAGGGATGCAGACATGGTCGTCCACTGGATGACTGTTCGCGAAATATTGTACATATTTTTGGTAACACCTTTTTAAAACGCATTTTTCCGGTAATCGCACTAAGTATTTGCCTGTCTAGTATGTCCGTTTGGTGAGTGCATGAGTCTCGCTAGCAGCCCGTCATCGCCACATCGGGCCGGTTTCGCGAGAAGCACCGCTGAGACATGTCTTTACAGCACCCGTGCGCCATATGGTGTGGCTTTGCTCGATAAAACAATCAATAGTAACTATTGAAACAATACCACCCTGCACGGCGGTGGTGAATTTGGCAACATGAATGGTTGCTCTTTGCGGTGACATGCGGGTATAGCCAGTATGCCGGTGTCTAATGGCCCCTAATGAGCCTCAAACAAAGTCATTCCCAGTGCCGACGAGCGATGTTACGCGTTTGGTTTTAGTAAACTTTGAACAATGTTAATTTGATGTTTTTCATCAAACATACCGAAAACTTGGGCTCGACTATGACGTCAGTCACACAAGTTTGTGCCATTTTGTCCGGAAAACAATGTCACCAAACACTAATCACCTTCCACCTGTGCACTGTTGGTTGGTCGAATGTGTGCAAATTGCTGGCATTGCCTCAGCCATCGGCGGCAACTGCATTGGAAAAGGACAGTGCACGTGCTACTATGGATCTAGTTTATCTGAGAATGTTTTACTTCAAGAAGCAAGCACCCTCCCTGCGGTGGAATCTGCAAATGAGCTAGTGCGAAATCTGCCCGAATAGGCATCGGTTTTGCTAGCTGCAGTTGCATCGAATGAACATTCCATACAATCTCTTCTGGCGGCAGTAGTACCGGACATGTCGCGCTGAATTCGCGACAAATTGTTCTCGGAAGTCCCTAACATGCCCCACGGCACGTGTTCCCGGTGTAGAAACTGCACCCTACACTCCCCCGATCGAGATATATTTTTGTGTACAGTGCCCTCAGGGGCTGTTCAACGTGTCTGTCCGTGCTAGTACTGAGCAACACCCGAGCCAGGAAGCCGAATGGCAACCACACAACGTGTCATGTCACCATCATTCGCAAATTTCATAACGCCAACAATGACCATTTGCAACGCGCCCACCACCCATTGTGTATAAGAATGTTTTCCCAATTTCGTTTGACCCGTTACATCTCGAAGACACACCACCCACCCATGAACTATGTGAATGGGCCCCATCAATGGGAACCGATTGATGGCATTATCGAGATTATCCGATCGATAACATTTGCATCAACTGTTGTTCGATAAACGTTATTATGATAGCCTGAACTGCTGGGATGCTCTTACGAGATCGTTTGTAATGGGACGCTAGAAAACATAATGAGCTTCTTTCCAATACGTTGAGAAGAAGAACGAACGAACCACGAAACTTGTCATCATGCCTGCCTAGCTAGCTAGTCCTATGATGTCAAAATTGTCTAAACTACTAACATGCAGCACAACCGATAGCAAAAATGAAGTTGTTAAGGTGCAACATGGCAATCAGCATAAATATTGAACTTTAAACGTTCTGCTAGTGAATGGAGTGTGGTTAAGGTACAACATTTTTTTGCAATCAGCAGAAATGTTGAACGTACGAAGTGGATCTTCTTGTTTTAAATTCAAACGGATGGAAAAACTTAGATCTAGGGTTTTTTTTGTGAACAGATGTTTCCCTATACTGCTTAACAATGAAATTCCTATTATTTATTACGCAGCTGAATGGGGATCCAAATCTCTGCAACTGTAATCGTTATAATTAATCAATACTGAAACTGATAACATCGAATAAATAAAATGAATTGGATAAATTCAAACTGATCAGAGAGGGGGGTGTTGTCACGTATGAAGTCACCGCCGTGACACTACCTCAGTCGGTTCAATAGTGTGATAAAACAGTCTAGTGTCAGATTTTCAAAATCAACTCTTTTTCGGGATTGAAATAGTGGCCCTGAAAAGGGCCTTTTGGTTTGGTGTGATTGAACGCAGTGTCGGTCGTCATTTACTTGGAGCTGGTGTACTTGGTGACGGCCTTGGTGCCTTCCGAAACGGCGTGCTTGGCCAACTCTCCCGGGAGCAGAAGCCGGACGGCGGTTTGGATTTCGCGGGATGTGATCGTCGAACGCTTGTTGTAGTGGGCCAGGCGGGAGGCTTCGGCGGCAATACGCTCAAAGATGTCGTTGACGAAGCTGTTCATGATGCTCATGGCTTTCGACGAAACGCCAGTGTCGGGGTGAACTTGCTTCAACACCTTGTAGATGTAGATGGCGTAGCTTTCCTTCCTGCGCTGCTTCTTCTTCTTCTTATCGCCCTTGACAATGTTCTTCTGGGCCTTGCCGGATTTCTTCGCGGCCTTTCCGCTGGTTTTCGGTGCCATCGTGCTGCTAACGTTGTTTTAGATTCCAAACGAAAACTGAAACTGATGCCCGACCGAACCAGTCGGTTCTCTTTTATACCCGTAGAATGGTGAGCGCTGTTCCGCCCCTTCGCTTCGTTTGCTACTTCATCCATTTCGTTCGCACCATCCTAGTATGAGTGCAGCGCAGGGCTACGCATGTATAAAAGATACCCTCATCCGGTGAAATCACCATCAGTACCGCTTACGTACGCTTCGTGAACGTTTGTTTCTCAAGTCCACTCAAACTCAACCACAAAATGTCTGGCCGCGGCAAAGGAGGCAAAGTTAAGGGAAAGGCAAAGTCCCGTTCCAACCGCGCTGGATTGCAGTTCCCAGTCGGTCGTATTCACCGTCTGCTCCGGAAGGGCAACTATGCCGAGCGTGTCGGTGCCGGCGCTCCAGTCTACTTGGCTGCCGTTATGGAATATCTGGCCGCTGAAGTGCTCGAATTGGCAGGAAACGCTGCCCGTGACAACAAGAAGACCAGAATCATTCCCCGTCATCTGCAGTTGGCCATCCGCAACGACGAAGAATTGAACAAGCTGCTGTCCGGTGTTACCATCGCCCAAGGTGGTGTTCTGCCCAACATTCAGGCTGTCTTGCTGCCGAAGAAAACCGAAAAGAAGGCATAAGTTACACTGCGTGCATCAAACCAAAAACCGTCCTTTTCAGGACGACAATATCCAGTCCACCGCTAGAGAGTTGTTGTTGAAATATTGCAGATTTATCTAATTTAGCCACAGAGAGGATCGATGAAGAGATATCGGCCATATTATGACCATTTCTGAATCAATTCCTAGATTCCGCGGGGGGAAACGTTTGGGCTTCTTAAATGTTCTGTTCGGGATACCTCGAACTTTCGATTTTTGGAGTTCAATTTGCCGAAACAGAAACATAAAACATTGAAACAGCCAGCCCTGCGTGAGCTGTTCCTGAAGAGAGAGGAGGGTAAACTGTTCATCCAGTTCCTGCCCCATTTTCTACTATCTACTGCTTGACAATAGAAGAGTTGATGAAGCAGGTAGTATTTAAAAAACTTATATTATTTATTCGAGGAAAGGCTATATCAGGAGCTCCTAATATTAAAGGAATCAATCAATTTCCAAACCCCACAATTATCAATTATAACTATCATAGGGGTGTGTTTCAAAGTAAACAAGCCAAAGATTACGTTTCAATCATACGGTCAAACTTTCAATGTTGGATGTTCGAGTTGTCTAGTTTGTAGCAACAAGGGGAGGCGAGCTGGGAAAGCTTCTGAATCCGGAAAAGAGCATAAGAAGAAGGGGAAACATACGGCCGGTACCAGAGAATGAAGTCCGCGCTGGAGATGCACATTCAAAAGTGTGTGCAAAGCGAAGCATGAAGGGACAACTCGAGTTGTCGGTTGGTTGACGTACCTCCCTCATCAGTGTTGAGAGTATGATCGTTCGGTGGTAGGAGGAAGGTCAAGGGGCTTTAGGAAGTAATCGTTCCCCCAGGGGAACAAACAGTTTTAGGTACACTGAAGGGAAAATTGCTCACACAACTCTTTTAGGGAATGCTCTAGTGGCCCTGAAAAGGGCCGTTTTGTTGAGAATGGCAACTATAATGCAGACCGAATTTAAGCGCGTTCTCCACGGATACGGCGAGCCAGCTGGATGTCCTTGGGCATAATGGTGACACGCTTGGCGTGGATGGCGCAAAGGTTGGTATCTTCGAAAAGACCGACCAGATAGGCCTCGCTCGCTTCCTGCAGGGCCATGACAGCCGAGCTCTGGAAGCGCAGATCGGTCTTGAAGTCCTGGGCGATCTCACGAACCAGACGCTGGAATGGCAGCTTGCGGATCAGCAGCTCAGTCGACTTTTGGTAGCGACGGATTTCACGCAGAGCAACGGTTCCTGGCCGATAACGGTGAGGCTTCTTGACACCTCCGGTGGCTGGGGCGCTCTTGCGAGCGGCTTTGGTAGCCAGCTGCTTGCGAGGAGCTTTTCCTCCAGTAGACTTACGAGCAGTCTGCTTGGTACGGGCCATTGTGTTAGATGATGATTAATTTGCTTTCAATCCAAACGGATCAGTTGAAACGCAGCGACAGAATGAGGGTCAAAAAATTTTTTTTTTTTTTTTAAATTAATATGTATGTATTTCATTTTTTCTTGTTGAAACAATCATTTTTCTTACATTCTAAGTGATACCGCTATAAGCTTTTCAAACTTTGATAGTTTTCATTTAGTTATTACTAACTTGTTTATGTTTTGTTGTTTGAATATTAATGATAATTTTTAAACATTTCATTGTTTTGTTTCATTATAATCTAAATCTAAACTACTCCTAACTATTTACACTATTTACAATATGTACAAAGAACCCATGTTAAACATAGATGTTCCTAATTATTGGCCATTCGGATTGAACAGTTCTGTTTCTATGTTTCAAAGCTACATTTTCCAGCCTTACCGCAATTGGGTCAAGATTTGCTAGCCGATGGACCTCGGCCGTCCTTGTGTTCCATGGGAGCTTCAGAATCATCTTTAGGTACTTGTTCTGAACGGTTTGTAGCTTCCTAATGTGGGTCCGGGCACATCCCATCCAGACCGGGGAGCCGTACAGCAACATTGGAAGGACTACCTGTTTGTAGATGGCCAATTTGTTGGTTCTGGAGACCTTCGATCGGCGATTGATCATCGGGTAGAGCCTTTTCAGCGTGGAAGTGCTCATTAGCACCCTATCGTTGACATGCGGTCGGTAGAGCAGCTTGCTGTCCATCAGAAGACCCAGGTATCTCACCACGTCAACCCAGTCTACTTCGTTGCCAAGCACTTTTATTTTCCCGTTCGGTTTGAGGCGGTCCGTATTCCTATGCGGGAAAACAATGACTTGGGTCTTGGTGGCGTTCACCCGGATCTTCCAATTTTTCAGGTACTTAACGTAGGCATCAAGTCCTTTTTGTAGTTTGTTCACTAGCGCTCTGATGACCCGCCCGGTGTAGCTAATCGCTGAGTCATCAGCGAACAGCGATAGGGAGCCTCTAGCTGGAAGCGGGGGGATGTCCGAAGTATACAAGTTGTATAGTATCGGACCAAGTATACTGCCTTGTGGCACTCCGGCTGGGATTGGGTACGGACTCGAGAGTGTACCGGAAACGCTAACCTGGGATGTTCTTCCGGCGAGGTAGTTGGAGATAATCTTCACCAGATAGACGGGACAGTTCTGCTGGAGTAGCTTGTGTGTGAGTCCGGCGTGCCAGACATTATCAAAAGCTTTTTCAATGTCTAGCAACGCCATGACTGTTGTCTTCGACAACTGCTTCGACCGCCTGATCTGGTTGGTCACCCTTTGCAGTTGGTGCACTGTTGAGTGCCCCCGCCTGAATCCAAACTGGACATCCAACAGTATATTGTTCGCTTCGGTGTGGTCCAGAAGCCTACGGTACACAACCCTCTCGAACACCTTGCTTATTGACGAGAGTAGGCTGATTGGTCGGTAGCTGGCTGGATTGGTGGGATCCTTCCCCGGCTTCGGAATGGGAACCACCTTCGATAGTTTCCAACTGGAAGGGAAGTATCCTATCTCGAGGCATCTGTTGAAGACATTGACCAGAACGTTGATCGCCTTGGGGCCAAGATTCTTGAGGACTATATTGAACACTCCATCGAACCCTGGAGCCTTCATGTTTCTCGTGAACTTGATGCTAGTCGTCAGTTCTGCTGATGTGACCCTCTTTTCAGCTGGAAGCGCGTTTGGTGTATTGGCCAATCGGTTGATGCTGTCGGTTACCAACGGCTCCATCGGACTAACTATATCCCGACCCAGATTATGCGAGGCTAGAAACTGCTTTGAAATGGCATTTGCCTTTTCACTGGCTGTTAGGCAAATTTTGTTTGGTTCTCTGAGAGGTGGTATTGGTTTGGGTTTTGTTTTTAACACTTTTGCAAGACGCCAGAAGGGCTTGGAGTAGTTTGGCAAATTTTTGAGATCTGTGTTGAACTGTTTGTTTTTAAACTTACTAACTCTATTGGCAATGATTCTGTTAAGTTTTTTATAGAGAATTTTACGGGATGGATTGAGGGTTCTTTGATATTGTCTTCTAATGCAATTTCTAAGGGATATTATTCGTTTCGTGGTATTGTCAATGTTGGTGAACTTACTTACTACTGCAGTTGATGGGATGAATCGGGACTCCGCCTCACCAATGGTATCAGTGAGTTCTCGGAGAGCATTGTCGATGTCTTCCGCCGTCACCAGAACCGGGTTCTCATTGGACCGATCCTCGACGAACTGCTGGAACTGGGGCCAGTTCGCACGATGGTAGTTTTTCCTCCGATACTGTTGTCGTGGATTGATGGCATGTTCCACCTCGAAAACCACCGGTAGGTGGTCAGATGGCAGCTCTGTCAAGGCGACCAAGTTGGAGCAGTTGTCCGAGATGTTCGTGATGACAATGTCCAATGTGGAACCAGCTCCGGCCGGGGAGAAGTGTGTTGGAGAATCCGGATGGAGAACGACATAGTGCCCTGCCTGAAGGTCCTCGGCAAGCACCATACCGTTCCTGTTGTTCCTCGCATTGCCCCACAACGAGTGACGGGCATTGAAGTCGCCAGCCAGAATGAACTTACCCATCCGTCGAGTCAGCTTCTGGAGATCGTTTTTCAAGCGAATGGAGGAACCATCCGAGAGCTTGCTCTGTAGTGGATTGTAGGCTGCAACGATTTCGATTGGCCCAGTCGGTGTAAGCAGTTCTACTCCGACCGCCTCGATGGTGCTCAATCGATAATCCGGCAGCGCACGGCACTTGAATCCCTTGCGAACGGCAATGGCTACGCCACCACCATGTTGTACACCAGGGCGATCCAGTCTGAAGACGGAGTGCTCCGGCAGGTAGAAACTTACGGACGGCTTCAGATGAGTTTCCGTAATAAATGCGATGTCGATTCGGTTGGCTTCTAGAAACTCGATGAACTCTAGATGTTTGGCCGCCAGGGAGCGGGCGTTCCAATTAGCAACCTTGACGTTGAACGTTGAAGCTGAGGAACATCTGCATCATCTGCATCATCATTTTCTGCATCTCAGCAACGAGAGCGGCGAGATGTGCAATCGTGCTGGACACAGATGTTGGAAGGGCCTCCGGTTGCGGGAAGCCTTGGTTGACTGGTTCTGAGCCACCATTCGGATTGCCCCACCTGAATCCGGGCGGGATGCCACCAGGGGGAGCTCTTGGCGGCGAACGTGAACGTTGCCAACCGGAGGATGACATCGGTGGAGGTAGCTCGGGAAACTCGTCGAGGTTGATGAGGTTTGGCTTCTTCTTCTTCTGCTGATTCGGCTGGTTCCTTGTTGTTGCTTGCTTCCGGATTCGTTGGTATTCCTCGAGCTTCGGGCACCGCTTGTCGGTCGACATGTGCTGTCCAGAACAGTTGGCACATCTGAACTCACAAGCACCCTCGAGAACGCAGTTTTCGGTCCAATGCTCCTGGGAACAGAAGTTGCACCTTGGCTTCAAGTTGCAGTTGCGGGTGCCATGGCCAAAGTTGAGGCACCGCATGCACTGCGTCACGCTGCGATTTGGTCCACGGTACGCTTCCCACTTGACAATGCAGTCGTTGAGGGTGCGCACTGCTTTCAGTGCTCCGAGAGTGGCACTTCCCTTCGCGAAATGTACCAGGTACAGGCAATCGCGATACTTCGTCGACGAGGTTGCCGCCCTCCTGTTGATGTTGAAGACAGCCAGCGGTTGTAGCTTGTACACATCCTTCAACTCGCATAGGATTTCGTTGGTGTCCATTTGCGAGAGACCGCGAACGACGGCTTTGAATGGTTTCTCCGCTGCCACATCGTGGGTGAAGAATTCTGCACCAGACTTGGAGAGGTACGTTTTCGCCTTGCTGAATTCCTGATCCGACTTGACGATGAGCTTAATGCCCATCCCGGTGAGCTGGAACTCGGCTCGGACGTTGATTGCTTGCATCACTTTCTTCAGCTTCTCGAGCGGAAGAGATTTCACCACCAACGGGGGCAGCTTCTTCTTCATCGGGGGAGAATTCGCCTTCATTGTACCACTGACGATCGCTCTCGCTTCGACCTGGGAACGAGGAACTCGCTCGCTCGGGGTGGCCGAAGTGTGGATGGAGCACTGGTCATCGTCGCGGTCGCTGATGTCATCCAACAGCGCGTACATGTTCGACTGGCTGGCATTCAGCTCGCGGCCAAAGTCGACTCCGCTGGAGGCACTGGATCGCTTGTCTTTCTTCGACAAGGGGCTGGATTGGGATTTATTGGGTGAGAGGCTCTTCTTCTTCCTCTTGCCACCCATTGCACTCGCGATAACTTTTCGAACTTACGAGGGTCAAAAAACCAGGCAGTCCTCTTTTATATGCTCATATCGATGCAGGCAACCAATCGGAAGCCACGGAAGAATAGAAAAAGCAAGAGAGGAAAGAAGAACTCAACCCTCGAGTGGGTATAAAAGTGGCCGCTAGTGTTTGGCGCAGCCATCAGTTCCAGTACTACCGTCGTCGAACACAGAACCAAATTCATCCAAAATGACCGGCCGTGGCAAGGGAGGCAAAGGACTCGGAAAAGGAGGCGCCAAGCGTCATCGCAAGGTTTTGCGTGATAACATCCAGGGTATCACCAAGCCCGCAATCCGTCGTCTGGCTCGTCGTGGAGGAGTCAAGCGTATCTCCGGACTTATCTACGAGGAAACTCGTGGTGTGTTGAAGGTGTTCCTGGAAAACGTCATCCGTGATGCCGTTACCTACACTGAACACGCCAAGCGTAAAACCGTTACCGCTATGGATGTTGTCTACGCTCTGAAGCGTCAGGGACGCACCCTGTACGGTTTCGGAGGTTAAATCGCATTCCAAAGTTTCGCTCTTCAAACGGCCCTTTTCAGGGCCACCAAACACACTCATCAAGGAGTTGATATGACAAATGTTCACACACTAAAAGCAAGGGTAATCTAATGGGACAAGCACTACACGCTTTTGCAGTCCGGCGGTGGCGTGGCTTGGGGAGAAAATTCTCGTCTCCGATTGGAAGACACCATAAAATGCCAATATATATACATACATAGTCTAGTCTAGTCAGCACTGTCATTTCCCGGGGTGGCACTACTGTTGTTACTTACTTGTTGTACTTCGGTCGGTTCGAAAACAACAACCGCTATGATGCCACGCCGGTGAAATCCAGTGCGTGCATCTTTCCATACCAATCTCACGTGCATGCATCTCAACTCCGGACTTCAGTGTCAGGTACGGAACGCTCGTCGTACCACTCCCTATTACCTATTACCACTCATCAAATTCCATTAGGATTGCGTTAGGAACTTCTTAGTTTGCCTCGCTCGGTTCCACAATGCGATGGACGAACAAATATTTCATCATGTTCCACACTGTACCTTATGAGAAATGTCCCGCTCACTGGATGCGGTTGCAATCAATATTTACAAGCACTGGAATTGTGTTCGCGCACCCGAAACGAAACGAAGGGAAAACGAATCACCGAACCGGGTGAGAGACGGGAATTTGAATCCACCGACGGGAAAAACCGGGAATTTGAGAAGGTCACCGGGAAAATCGTTTTGAACGAACATTTCCAAGCTTCGAATCTACAAACCACAACAAGCATTTATGACTTTGAACAAATCAGTTTGTATTGTATGTAATGTATTGAAAGTGGATGATGAAATGTCTACCGTAAAATGGGGTGTTTTCAAGCAACTTCTAGTATGTCAATAATTAAACAAAGGACAGCCCTACTACAGTAAGGACCCGATTTTGTCAGCCCCTCGATGAATTTTAGGCTGACCAAATCGGGTCATTTTATTTTGTTCCCGTTTTTCAAATTTCGACATGGTTACATGGACTTTTAAAGAGGGTACGTGGTAAAACATGACGATACCAATTTTTTGACAAATCTGAAATTGGCTGACAAAATCGGGTCAGTACTGGATTCTCTCGTCGCGTGCCAAACACAATTATGAGGATCCTATGGCAGATTTCTGAGATAATCATGAAAATGTGTGATTTTTGACGTAACTGCAAAACAGGGTTGTAAAGGAATTTGACTTTCGCAAATGAAACCATATTTTGCCAACAACAAAACATAATCTTTTTGATCAATAACTTTGATGCTTTCATTCATTTTCATAAGTTATGCTCAACCTCAATCAGATAATACATCAATATTATCGAACTTGGAACTCCTGCAAACGCAAACCGTTTTCTTTTAACTGCTAAATCTTTCATAGTTATTAATCTGGAAACTGTCAATACTTCGTAAAATTGTCTTGAATTGTTTTTGATACTTAAATGCAACAGGATCATAACCTATATACCGTTAAGTCACCAGTCACCGTGCGGCCTCCATTCACCGTGCACATATACAAATTCCTACAGAATATTCATACAATTTTCACAAATCATTCTTTGGTCAGCAAAATAAGATAAAACTGATGAAACGAAGTAGTTTTTGCCACAAATAATTTTGAAAAACCTAGTTTATGTAGACAAAATCATGTGAATTCTGTTTGATAACGAGATATTGCAACAATCTTAGTAGAAACGCCAAAAAATCACATTTTTTATTTTAACGATAGAGTATGAAATTTTTCAAAATTTCAACAAGTTTTCACTGTGGATATTATTAGTAAGATGTATTTCATCGTATGAGCAATGAGATTTAATGCAAATTAGAATTTTTATTGTGTTTCAGTCGAAACCCAAATGCACGGTGAATGGATCCTTTTCAATATATATGGATCCTATTACCGTGTATAGTGTAAAAGGCATGGAATTATGCGATAATATTAGATTTATTGTTATGTCGTCATTAAACTACTTCATATTTAGAATTTAAGTGAATATGGAATGGTTTGGACAATACAGTCAAACCTCCTATAACGATTTTAATTAAAAAATAATAATTTAGCCAATTTTTAAACTTTGTATAGTTTTTATTGTAAATGAAGATTTGAATACTCTTAAAAATGAATGCGCACACTACTAGCAACATAGTTGCTCCATTAACAACGTTTCTTCAAGATACAAAATCAAATCATGACGAAAACTATACGCACGGTGAATGGTGCACTAGTGTGCACGGTAAATGGTGACACATAGAACGGTACGAGGCGACCTTAACATGACATTTTCAAACATAATTTTTGACTAATTTTTTGTTATGCATCACTAGTTTTAGATTTTTCCCTGAATTATTATATAATTGCCCGCTACGTAGTGGTATTCTAGTACGCTTCAAATTATTTGGAATAGTTTTATATTTTTTTGAAGTGCAAATTTTTCTTAAATGCACGGTGAATGGTAGCTTGACGGTACAGTTAACTCTCCCTAACTCGATATTGAATTTGTCTTGAATTGGTTTTGATACTTAAATGCAACAGGATCATAACCTATATATTTGCATTTGCTTCTTTGAATGATTGTTCTCCTTCGTCTTCGAAAATAGCCCCTATTTGTTTTGCTGGTCTGCTCGATAGGTAGACAGTTTGACAGTTCGATAGGTAGATTTGGTTTCACTCTTCGCGCAACTCGGGTGCCTCTGAGAAAAAAAAAAAAAAAAAAAAAAAAAAAAAAAAAAAAAAAAAAAAAAAAAAAAAAAATCCCATATTTTCAGGGCTAGACATTTTAGTAATATTCAGTAACAAACAAAATAGTCCCCTTAACCTTTACAATGCAGCTTTACTTCACGGAACAAGCCTAAAGTATAATGGAACATATATCGGCATAAATCGAACGAGTTTTGTAACTTGGAAAAAGTAGTAGAAAAGATAATCCCCTAACACCCCGCTAACTTTCAAAAAGAAACTTTTTCCATAAGAAATATTAAAAGGCGAAATCTAGATAACATTTTCAAAAGCTTTTGTCTGCGTTGTGATCTCAATTAAATATACTTATGTTCTGGGTTACTCACATATTTTTGTTAATATTGTTTCATTGTTTTGTAGTTAAATCTTTTTTGCCAATAAAATTCTTTCAAAAATGGTTTGAATCGTTTTCAATATCTAGACTCCACAATACCTAATATTAATAGATATCCCCGATCACATAATGCAGCTCACAATCCTCCGAACAAAGCAAGCAAGATATATCGACTTCCGACGTTTTTGTGACTTTTCAAACTTGATGGAGAAGTTCAATCCCTTAAAACCCCACGAGTCCTTAACACCCCATTTTACGGTACCATGACCCCACAGTTATGGATCAAATAGTGTGGAGTCCAACCTATAAAATTCAATAAAACGACATGGAAAACGTAAAATTGTAATATAAAAGCACGAATCGAATCGTTTCAAATTGGAACTTCGGTTAGTAAACTGTTTAGAGTGTAATAGTTACATAGGATTGCATAAAAATTAAAAATTGTATCGGTTCCTGAAAACCATATTATGGATCAATTTTCATATTATGGATCAAAATGTGACATATTACGGATCAGTGCGCAAAATCAAGAGATGTTCAACTCAATGCATCTGTATTGCATGGTATAGCGAAAGTTAACAATGTGTCATATATTACTGCAAAAAATAGCAGTGTTAGAGCTGGAAACAAGGGTAAATGGCCTTTTTTTGTGATACTGCATTGTAGTAACTGAGACATGAACTGTTTTCGCTATACACCAAGTTTACCACCCATTTTTGTCTGCTAAAAAATGAATTTTACAAACCTTGATGTTTTATTAGTTTTATCCTTAGTGCTATTGTCTGAAAATGTCGAATCCAATGCACAAAATAGCAGAAATCTACATTCTTTGGAAGTGATCCATAACCGTGGTAAACGATCATTTCCTGGTCCATATTATGGATCACTAGTTAGAAGTGCTAATATTCGATATTTAGAATCAACAATCAAGAAAAATGTTTTCCAAAGATGAATTCATACTAAATCGAAGCGAACGAGCATAAAATATGTTATAAAATTTGTATTTTACCACCTGTGGGAGCTTATGAATGCTGACGGCACTTCTTACAGAAAACGACCATATAATGATAGCTGTGTGGTACCAACTAAACATTTGTCAAATACACCGTTATTTAGCGGTCGAATGTTGTGCTTAACATTACAAATGGTAGAAGACAAATAGTATAACATGGGAAAAATATGTTTTACGTCAACGTTTATGTTTTGAGCGAGTTATCCGATGTTGAACGCCAAAGTGATCCGTCACTGTGGGTGATCCGTAACTGTGTGGGTATGGTACTAACTTCTTAAAAAGGTTTCACTTTTCTCAATAATTAGCAATGTAGTACCAAACAATGTTTGTTTGATTTTTTGAGCTTGGCTCTAACTTTTTGACTCAAGAGTTTGAAAGAAAAGTTTACTAGCCTAAAATAATCTTGCCGAAAGTTTTTGCACTCAAACGCAAAAAAAAATCCTAAGTTGTTGAATATTCATACCACAATAAATCCAGATTTCCTTGGGAACAGCATTTTAAGAGTTTCTAATCTCTCATTAGTTAACTAATCGATTACAAATTGAATAGGTAAGGTAGATGCTGCTACATGTGTGGGTTTGTTTTATTATTTTAATTCACCCTAGATTTAATTACTTTAGAGAAACATCAATTTAATGAAACACTGATTTATTTTGGCATCTGGAGTTTGGCATCGGCCAAATTATCTGAAACTCGGCAGTAAGACGCACTTGAAGAGCATAATGTTGATAAATAGCAGTTAAGGCCTTCCTTAGTGTAGTGGTAAAGTCGGTGGCTACAAAGCAAACCCATGCTGAAGGTGTCTGGGTTCAACTTCCCAACAAGCCATGTGAGCAAAATGGTCACATAAAAAAATAAAGTGAGAAGCCGGCCAAGAAAAATGAGAAGAAGAAGAGGCATTCGCAAAACCCCATGTGCGAAATAAATCAAAAGAATGAGCACAAAAAATTTTGATAATGAAGACGCGTTCACTCCAACGGAAATGCTCCACGTGTAGTAACAGCGGCGGAAGTAATTTACCGGTTTCAATTTGAGTGTCAGGAGCTCAGGGCCAAATTTTCGAGCCGCAAATTTTTCTCGGTGCACGCAAGCAAATGGCGGCGGTGCTCACTCTCTTTCTCTCGTACCCAAACTGCGATGGGGATGTGAGGCGTTCGATTCGCCAATCACGCTTAAAATCAGTTACACTGTATTGATTTGCTCTCATCTTTGGAATAGTGGAACAGCATTGGATTACGAAAATCAAACATACTGAGCAAGGTCGACCCATTGGCCCCGAAAGATTGAGATTTTCAGAAGCCAATCCCTGGGCTTAGTATTTTACTGCCAATTAATTTAATTTGCAACATCCACAAGAGTAATTTGATTATTCCGCAAGGAAAATAGTGGCAGTTCGCTCATACTGGATCAGCTGTCAAGATTACTTTGGTAATTAGCAGCAAACTGTACTTGACCGCTCTACTTGGGATGTCGATACTCAGCCTGCCCAGTAGGTCCGGTACGTACGGACCTGTGAACTAGACTATCGAAATGCATACATTTTGCATTTTGACATACGAACGCTTTATGTTTCGTTTTAGCATCAACTCACATCCAGGCGTCGGTAGGCGCGTGGTGTACGCACAGACCTAACGATCGCAAGGGCCTTGGTTCGATTCCAGGTTGCTGCGAGAAACATTTTTTGTTGCCAATGTTTGGTTTCATAAGGCAAAGCTATGAATTTCAACCCGATTTATTGTGGCGAATTTTCATAAGTGCATCCAATGTATTTCGATAGTCCATTTGCCTGAGTGTATTGAAAACGCACGGGCCTATCGATCGCAAGGTCCTTGGTTCGATTCCAGGTTGCCGCGAAAACATGTTTTGGTTTCACAAGGCAACGCTACGAATCTCAACCCGATTTAAATAAGGCTCCCCCAAAACTACGCGACTTTTTACGGCGACAGCGACACGATTTCGTTGTTGTGTCGCTGCAAGCACTCTTCTATGGAACCATCTTGACTGACACGACGCGAATCGCTGCGAAATCGCGACGTTTTTTTGTCGCTGTCGCTTAGATCTGGGGGAGCCTTTAAGTCGATAGACTTCTTCAAATCCTTGAATCATTCGAGTGTATCAAAAGCTGTTCCTCTAGTGGAGGTTTGCTTTGGGTACGGATGCACCGCTACAGTGAGTGCCAGCCAGTGCTCGCCTACCTGTCCGGGCTTTACAGTTGCTGGCAGAGAAAGGGGTGCATGATTGGCCAATTTTATTGATTTGCGAAAGGGTTCGGGAAGAATTCGCCATTCAGTGGCAAAAAGTGCACGTAACTTTTCGGGGGGATTTATTTCCCTCTGTGAGAGGAATGGAATATCATTGACTGTGCAACTCTTTGTTCTAAACTTGGATGGTAGTCCTGAAAAGGACTGATTGGATGTTAGATACTGTTTTACAACAGTACGGTTGCTGTCCCAAATTTACTTCTTGGCAGCGGTCTTCTTCGCGGCAGCTTTCTTGGCTGGGGCAGCCTTCTTCGGTTTTGGGGTCTTGGGCTTCTTGGCGGCGGTCTTGGAAGGTTTGGTGGCCTTCTGCTTCGGAGCAGCAGCCTTCTTCACACCACCGGCCTTTTTGGCAGCCTTGGCACCAGCAGCTTTGGCTTTCTTGGCTGCAGCCGGCTTCTTGGCTTTCTTCTCGCCGGCTGGCTTCTTGGCCTTCTTCTCCCCAGCTGGTTTCTTGGTGGCCTTCTTCTTCTCTCCGGTAGCCTTCTTGGCCTTCTTCTCGCCGGCCTTCTTCGGTTTCTTCTCACTGGCGGCCTTCTTAGCTTCAGCCTTCAGCTTGAACGAACCGGAAGCGCCGGTGCCCTTGGTTTGGACGAACTTGCCCTTCTCGACGCCATTCTTCAAGGCCTTCTTGAGGAATGGGGCAAGCTTGGCGACATCGCATTTGTAGTTGGCGGCGATGTACTTCTTGATGGCCTGCAGGGACGATCCGTTGCGTTCCTTCAAGGTTTTGATGGCAGCAACAACCATGTCGTTGACCCACCCCGACGGCTTCTTCGGCTTGCCCTGTCCCTTGGGGGCCCTTGGCTTCTTGGTCTTGGCTGGCGAGGCAGCCGGGGCTGCGGCAGCGGCTTCAGTGGCAACTTCAGACATCTCGATAGGTAGCTAGAGTAACACTCACACGATGGCGATAGTAAACGAATGAATGACGGAAATTCTGGCAACAGTGCGGTGTTCGATTTCGTCGTCTGTGTTAGGGATGCAGACATGGTCGTCCACTGGATGACTGTTCGCGAAATATTGTACATATTTTTGGTAACACCTTTTTAAAACGCATTTTTCCGGTAATCGCACTAAGTATTTGCCTGTCTAGTATGTCCGTTTGGTGAGTGCATGAGTCTCGCTAGCAGCCCGTCATCGCCACATCGGGCCGGTTTCGCGAGAAGCACCGCTGAGACATGTCTTTACAGCACCCGTGCGCCATATGGTGTGGCTTTGCTCGATAAAACAATCAATAGTAACTATTGAAACAATACCACCCTGCACGGCGGTGGTGAATTTGGCAACATGAATGGTTGCTCTTTGCGGTGACATGCGGGTATAGCCAGTATGCCGGTGTCTAATGGCCCCTAATGAGCCTCAAACAAAGTCATTCCCAGTGCCGACGAGCGATGTTACGCGTTTGGTTTTAGTAAACTTTGAACAATGTTAATTTGATGTTTTTCATCAAACATACCGAAAACTTGGGCTCGACTATGACGTCAGTCACACAAGTTTGTGCCATTTTGTCCG
Organism: Aedes aegypti; assembly: GCF_002204515.2. Lineage (NCBI taxonomy): Eukaryota > Metazoa > Arthropoda > Insecta > Diptera > Culicidae > Aedes > Aedes aegypti. The sequence goes on from NC_035109.1 coordinate 341,938,121, forward strand.
GAAAACAATGTCACCAAACACTAATCACCTTCCACCTGTGCACTGTTGGTTGGTCGAATGTGTGCAAATTGCTGGCATTGCCTCAGCCATCGGCGGCAACTGCATTGGAAAAGGACAGTGCACGTGCTACTATGGATCTAGTTTATCTGAGAATGTTTTACTTCAAGAAGCAAGCACCCTCCCTGCGGTGGAATCTGCAAATGAGCTAGTGCGAAATCTGCCCGAATAGGCATCGGTTTTGCTAGCTGCAGTTGCATCGAATGAACATTCCATACAATCTCTTCTGGCGGCAGTAGTACCGGACATGTCGCGCTGAATTCGCGACAAATTGTTCTCGGAAGTCCCTAACATGCCCCACGGCACGTGTTCCCGGTGTAGAAACTGCACCCTACACTCCCCCGATCGAGATATATTTTTGTGTACAGTGCCCTCAGGGGCTGTTCAACGTGTCTGTCCGTGCTAGTACTGAGCAACACCCGAGCCAGGAAGCCGAATGGCAACCACACAACGTGTCATGTCACCATCATTCGCAAATTTCATAACGCCAACAATGACCATTTGCAACGCGCCCCACCACCCATTGTGTATAAGAATGTTTTCCCAATTTCGTTTGACCCGTTACATCTCGAAGACACACCACCCACCCATGAACTATGTGAATGGGCCCCATCAATGGGAACCGATTGATGGCATTATCGAGATTATCCGATCGATAACATTTGCATCAACTGTTGTTCGATAAACGTTATTATGATAGCCTGAACTGCTGGGATGCTCTTACGAGATCGTTTGTAATGGGACGCTAGAAAACATAATGAGCTTCTTTCCAATACGTTGAGAAGAAGAACGAACGAACCACGAAACTTGTCATCATGCCTGCCTAGCTAGCTAGTCCTATGATGTCAAAATTGTCTAAACTACTAACATGCAGCACAACCGATAGCAAAAATGAAGTTGTTAAGGTGCAACATGGCAATCAGCATAAATATTGAACTTTAAACGTTCTGCTAGTGAATGGAGTGTGGTTAAGGTACAACATTTTTTTTGCAATCAGCAGAAATGTTGAACGTACGAAGTGGATCTTCTTGTTTTAAATTCAAACGGATGGAAAAACTTAGATCTAGGGTTTTTTTTGTGAACAGATGTTTCCCTATACTGCTTAACAATGAAATTCCTATTATTTATTACGCAGCTGAATGGGGATCCAAATCTCTGCAACTGTAATCGTTATAATTAATCAATACTGAAACTGATAACATCGAATAAATAAAATGAATTGGATAAATTCAAACTGATCAGAGAGGGGGGTGTTGTCACGTATGAAGTCACCGCCGTGACACTACCTCAGTCGGTTCAATAGTGTGATAAAACAGTCTAGTGTCAGATTTTCAAAATCAACTCTTTTTCGGGATTGAAATAGTGGCCCTGAAAAGGGCCTTTTGGTTTGGTGTGATTGAACGCAGTGTCGGTCGTCATTTACTTGGAGCTGGTGTACTTGGTGACGGCCTTGGTGCCTTCCGAAACGGCGTGCTTGGCCAACTCTCCCGGGAGCAGAAGCCGGACGGCGGTTTGGATTTCGCGGGATGTGATCGTCGAACGCTTGTTGTAGTGGGCCAGGCGGGAGGCTTCGGCGGCAATACGCTCAAAGATGTCGTTGACGAAGCTGTTCATGATGCTCATGGCTTTCGACGAAACGCCAGTGTCGGGGTGAACTTGCTTCAACACCTTGTAGATGTAGATGGCGTAGCTTTCCTTCCTGCGCTGCTTCTTCTTCTTCTTATCGCCCTTGACAATGTTCTTCTGGGCCTTGCCGGATTTCTTCGCGGCCTTTCCGCTGGTTTTCGGTGCCATCGTGCTGCTAACGTTGTTTTAGATTCCAAACGAAAACTGAAACTGATGCCCGACCGAACCAGTCGGTTCTCTTTTATACCCGTAGAATGGTGAGCGCTGTTCCGCCCCTTCGCTTCGTTTGCTACTTCATCCATTTCGTTCGCACCATCCTAGTATGAGTGCAGCGCAGGGCTACGCATGTATAAAAGATACCCTCATCCGGTGAAATCACCATCAGTACCGCTTACGTACGCTTCGTGAACGTTTGTTTCTCAAGTCCACTCAAACTCAACCACAAAATGTCTGGCCGCGGCAAAGGAGGCAAAGTTAAGGGAAAGGCAAAGTCCCGTTCCAACCGCGCTGGATTGCAGTTCCCAGTCGGTCGTATTCACCGTCTGCTCCGGAAGGGCAACTATGCCGAGCGTGTCGGTGCCGGCGCTCCAGTCTACTTGGCTGCCGTTATGGAATATCTGGCCGCTGAAGTGCTCGAATTGGCAGGAAACGCTGCCCGTGACAACAAGAAGACCAGAATCATTCCCCGTCATCTGCAGTTGGCCATCCGCAACGACGAAGAATTGAACAAGCTGCTGTCCGGTGTTACCATCGCCCAAGGTGGTGTTCTGCCCAACATTCAGGCTGTCTTGCTGCCGAAGAAAACCGAAAAGAAGGCATAAGTTACACTGCGTGCATCAAACCAAAAACCGTCCTTTTCAGGACGACAATATCCAGTCCACCGCTAGAGAGTTGTTGTTGAAATATTGCAGATTTATCTAATTTAGCCACAGAGAGGATCGATGAAGAGATATCGGCCATATTATGACCATTTCTGAATCAATTCCTAGATTCCGCGGGGGGAAACGTTTGGGCTTCTTAAATGTTCTGTTCGGGATACCTCGAACTTTCGATTTTTGGAGTTCAATTTGCCGAAACAGAAACATAAAACATTGAAACAGCCAGCCCTGCGTGAGCTGTTCCTGAAGAGAGAGGAGGGTAAACTGTTCATCCAGTTCCTGCCCCATTTTCTACTATCTACTGCTTGACAATAGAAGAGTTGATGAAGCAGGTAGTATTTAAAAAACTTATATTATTTATTCGAGGAAAGGCTATATCAGGAGCTCCTAATATTAAAGGAATCAATCAATTTCCAAACCCCACAATTATCAATTATAACTATCATAGGGGTGTGTTTCAAAGTAAACAAGCCAAAGATTACGTTTCAATCATACGGTCAAACTTTCAATGTTGGATGTTCGAGTTGTCTAGTTTGTAGCAACAAGGGGAGGCGAGCTGGGAAAGCTTCTGCATCCGGAAAAGAGCATAAGAAGAAGGGGAAACATACGGCCGGTACCAGAGAATGAAGTCCGCGCTGGAGATGCACATTCAAAAGTGTGTGCAAAGCGAAGCATGAAGGGACAACTCGAGTTGTCGGTTGGTTGACGTACCTCCCTCATCAGTGTTGAGAGTATGATCGTTCGGTGGTAGGAGGAAGGTCAAGGGGCTTTAGGAAGTAATCGTTCCCCCAGGGGAACAAACAGTTTTAGGTACACTGAAGGGAAAATTGCTCACACAACTCTTTTAGGGAATGCTCTAGTGGCCCTGAAAAGGGCCGTTTTGTTGAGAATGGCAACTATAATGCAGACCGAATTTAAGCGCGTTCTCCACGGATACGGCGAGCCAGCTGGATGTCCTTGGGCATAATGGTGACACGCTTGGCGTGGATGGCGCAAAGGTTGGTATCTTCGAAAAGACCGACCAGATAGGCCTCGCTCGCTTCCTGCAGGGCCATGACAGCCGAGCTCTGGAAGCGCAGATCGGTCTTGAAGTCCTGGGCGATCTCACGAACCAGACGCTGGAATGGCAGCTTGCGGATCAGCAGCTCAGTCGACTTTTGGTAGCGACGGATTTCACGCAGAGCAACGGTTCCTGGCCGATAACGGTGAGGCTTCTTGACACCTCCGGTGGCTGGGGCGCTCTTGCGAGCGGCTTTGGTAGCCAGCTGCTTGCGAGGAGCTTTTCCTCCAGTAGACTTACGAGCAGTCTGCTTGGTACGGGCCATTGTGTTAGATGATGATTAATTTGCTTTCAATCCAAACGGATCAGTTGAAACGCAGCGACAGAATGAGGGTCAAAAAACCAGGCAGTCCTCTTTTATATGCTCATATCGATGCAGGCAACCAATCGGAAGCCACGGAAGAATAGAAAAAGCAAGAGAGGAAAGAAGAACTCAACCCTCGAGTGGGTATAAAAGTGGCCGCTAGTGTTTGGCGCAGCCCCATCATTCCGAATCGAACTGCCGTTGTGAACGGTTGCGTGTCTTTTTGAGTTGCGAGACAAGTTCGAATTCTCCTCCGTTCGTGTGCGAAGTGCTCTTTTCGCGATTTCCCGCTCCCGCGACTGCTCTCCGGCGCTGACCTACCTCCTTGGGGTGGCTAGCCAAAAGGCATCTCTGCAAGCAGAGCAACCGCGGCCCATAGCGATGGGTCGCAACAGGAAGCAAAAGGCGGACTCCGCCTCGACCCCCGCCCCGCTGGCCGACAGTGGGCAGACCAGCGCGCCGAAACGCGCAAGAAATGAGGATGCCAACCCGGCGGCGTACAGCAGGTTGCTGGCAAACAACCAGTTTGCCTCCCTGCCTGTGGACCAAGCCCCCCCGGGCGCGAAAGTTCCCCCCCTCTTCACGGCGTCGAAGGACCTCTCGGCGCTGCGATCCGAGCTAGCGGCCAACAACATCCGGCCGCTGTTCAAGCTGTGCCATACCGGCACTAAGATCATGTGCGCCTCCGGCGCCGATTACGACAAGGCCGGCAAGCTGCTGAAGGCAAAAGGGGTGGAATTCTACACCCACGATGCCCCCGGCAGCAAGCCGTTGAAAGTTCTCGTCCGAGGGCTGCCGGAGTTCACCCCGGAGGCAATCGTGGACGAAATGAAGGCGGCTGGACTCAAGCCGACGAATGTGTTCCCCATCCGGAGAGCACAAGGAGGACGACATCGGGACCAGCTCTACCTGGCCCACTTGGAGAAGGGGTCCACCACCATGGCGGGACTGACGAGGGTGAGAGCGCTCTTCCACATCGTGGTGGAATGGGAGCGCTACCGCCCGAAGAAACGGGACGTGACGCAGTGTGGCAACTGCCTCGCGTTCGGGCACGGGACGAGGAACTGCCACATGAAGCCTCGCTGTGGCAAATGTGCCGGCGCGCACGCCACGATAACATGCCAGCCAATGGAGGAGGGCATCGAGCCGAAGTGCGCCAACTGTGGCGCCAACCACGAGGGCAGCAGCCGCAACTGCCCCAAACGTGCGGAGTTTCTGGCAATCCGCCAGCAAGCGTCCGCCAAGAAGCTGGGACGGCAACGCCAGCGCCAACCACCCCCACCGCTGACTGAGGAGCACTTCCCGACGCCCCGCTACCAAGTGCCCAATCTGCCACCGCTTCAACCAACCCACCGGCAGGCATCCCGCCAGTCGGCCCCTTCCGTTCAGCATCGCCTCGCGGCCGCCGCCGCCGCCCCACCGGTGCAGAATGCGCCCCCTCCTGGATGGGGGAATCCTGGACGCAGTGTCCCCGGCACTCCTCCCTCCGACGACGGCTCCCTGTACACTCCGGAGCAAATGTTGGAGTACACCAGGGACTTGTTCCAACGGCTGCGCGCCTGCCGTTCCAAGTCGGAGCAGATCAACGCCGCCAACTCGGTGGTATTCGCCTTTCTCGCCAAATATGGCCCGTGAGGCCACCACCAAGATCCTCAACTGGAACGCTTGCTCCCTCCGGAGCAAAAACCGAGAGTTGTCCGCCTTCCTGGACCAAGAAGGCATCGACATAGCCATGATCACGGAGACGCACCTCAAGCCGGAAGTTAACATCTTCATCCCCGACTTCCGGCTCGTGCGGCTTGACCGGTGCGGATCCGAAGGTGGAGGCGTTGCGGTTGCTCTGCGGAGGAACGTAAACTGCACCCTGCTGCCGAGCTTCCAACTAAAAGTCATCGAGGCCGTAGGTGTTCGGGTGGAAACCTCCATCGGCCCAATCACGATCATCGCGGCGTACTGCCCGAAGCAAACCAACATCAACGACGGAACATCGGCGGCCCTAAAGCAAGACATCGTCAAACTGACACGGCGGCAGGGGCAGTTCATCCTGGCTGGCGATCTGAATGCAAGGCACGAGATCTGGGGAAACCCCCGGCGAAATAGGAACGGCCTCATCCTACAACAAGACCTGGAGGAAGGCCACTACACCATCCTGAGCCCGGATTCACCCACCCGCCTGAGCCGGTCCGGGGCCCATGCGACCATTGATATCTTCCTGACCAACATGGCCGACAACATCTCCCAACCGGTCGTTCACCAGGACCTGAGCTCGGACCACTACCCGGTGGTGGCAGAAGTTGGTTCCCTGGTCAACCGGCATCGGGTCACCCGGCGCAACTACCACCGTGTCGACTGGGGCCAATTCCAGCGGTGTGTCGACGCTAACATCCAGTACGAGGCCCCCCTGGCGTCCGCTGAAGACATCGACCGGCACCTGCAGAACGTCGAAGAGGCCATCTCCGTGGCCCGAGAACAGCATGTACCAGCATCTGGTCAGGTGAGCAACACCCTTTTTATCGATCGTGTTACCAAAGATCTCATTCGTTTAAGGAACACCAAACGCAGGCAGTACCAACGCTCTGGTCTGCCTGCGTTGAAAAGCGAAGTCAATCGCATATCCAAAATAATCAAGGCCAGAATGGTGGACCTCAGGAACGATGATTTTTCCAACAAGATCCGCTCTCTCCCAGATTGTGCTAGGCCATTCTGGAAGATGACCAAACTTTTGAAATCCAAACCCAGACCTATTCCACCGTTGATCCCATTAGACAACACCGACTCTAAGGATCGCTTGATAACCCCTGCGGAGAAGGCTGCTGAGATAGGTCGGCATTTCGTCAGCTCCCACAATCTAGGGCTAGACATTCCTAGCCCACACGACGCTGCTATTTCCGAACACGCAGCTAACCTACACCGATCTCCCAACGACTTCTCGGAGGAGTTGGAGATCACTGCTGACGAGTTGCTGGCCTATCTCAAAACATCCAAAAACATGAAGGCCCCAGGTTTCGACAACATCCTGAACTTGGAGCTCAAGCAATTGAGTCTCCAGTTCTACCAACATCTGGCACTGATTTTCAATCAGTGCCTTCGACTTAGCTACTTCCCCTCGTCGTGGAAGTCAGCAAAAGTCATCCCCATTAAGAAACCTGGGAAGGATCCTTCCTCCCCCAAAAGCTATCGACCCATCAGCCTTCTCTCAGGGTTATCAAAGCTCTTTGAAAAAGCGATCAACAGACGGCTGCTTTCGGCAGCCGATCAAAACAACATCTTGCTCGAGGAACAGTTTGGCTTTCGACGCGGTCGTTCAACCGTGCACCAACTGACTCGAGTAACCAACATCCTCAGGCGGAACAAGTCCCTTGCCAAATCCTCCGCCATGGCGTTGCTCGATGTTGAAAAAGCATTCGACAACGTCTGGCACGACGGCCTGGTGTACAAGCTGCACCGATACAATCTTCCCACCTATTTGGTGAAAATCATCAAAAACTATCTGTTTAACAGGACGTTCAGGGTTTCCCTTAATGGAGTCAACTCAGACCCTCACAACATCCCCGCAGGTGTCCCACAGGGCAGTATTTTAGGTCCCCTACTATACAACCTGTTCACCTCGGACATGCCTCAGCTCCCTGAAGGCGGCTCTCTGTCACTGTTCGCCGACGACACATCAGTCGTCTACAGCGGCAGATTCACGAGAGCACTAACATCTCGACTCCAGAGAGGCCTGAACGTCTTGTCAGATTATTTGAACAGCTGGAAGATCTGTATCAACGCAGCGAAGACCCAGGTCATCCTCTTCCCCTATTCCAAATCCCCCAGACTTGTTCCGGCTGAGGATTGTAAAATCACCCTCGGTGGATCAACGGTGGAATGGTCTGATGCAGCCGACTACCTTGGGCTAACGTTAGACAGCAAGCTTCTCTTCAGACAGCAGGTTGACAAAACGGTCACTAAAAGCAACATCTTGCTCAAAGCATTGTACCCCCTGATCAACCGGAAGTCAACTCTGTCTCTGAAGAATAAGCTTGCTGTTTACAAACAGGTCATTCTTCCAGTAATTGAATATGGCGTTCCAATCTGGGAGAGTTGCGCTAAAACCCACCATCTGAGGCTCCAGAGGACCCAAAATAAGTTCCTCCGGATGATCCTCAATAGTCCTCCGAGAACGAGGACAACCGAGGTCCACCGTCTGGCTGAGATCAAAACACTAGAGGAGCGCTTTGGTGACTCGATCGGCAGATTTAGGGCTCGTTGCCATCAATCGGACCAGCAGGTCATCCGGGACCTCGTTCCCCCCTAGGTTATCAAATTTTTCTTGTAGTGTAAATAGTTAGTTAGGTTATCAAATTCTCTTTTTATAAAAACTACCAGAGCCCATAAGGCCAAAAAAAACTAGGGTAACACCACAAAATTAAACCAGCCAAACAAAAACTATGACAAACAAAGTTGAAGGACCCCTTCGGGGTCAAACTCTTAATATGTAAAATACTTTTGTACCAAAAATCCAAATGAAAATAAAAATGAATTTAATGAAAATGAAATTGGCGCAGCCATCAGTTCCAGTACTACCGTCGTCGAACACAGAACCAAATTCATCCAAAATGACCGGCCGTGGCAAGGGAGGCAAAGGACTCGGAAAAGGAGGCGCCAAGCGTCATCGCAAGGTTTTGCGTGATAACATCCAGGGTATCACCAAGCCCGCAATCCGTCGTCTGGCTCGTCGTGGAGGAGTCAAGCGTATCTCCGGACTTATCTACGAGGAAACTCGTGGTGTGTTGAAGGTGTTCCTGGAAAACGTCATCCGTGATGCCGTTACCTACACTGAACACGCCAAGCGTAAAACCGTTACCGCTATGGATGTTGTCTACGCTCTGAAGCGTCAGGGACGCACCCTGTACGGTTTCGGAGGTTAAATCGCATTCCAAAGTTTCGCTCTTCAAACGGCCCTTTTCAGGGCCACCAAACACACTCATCAAGGAGTTGATACGACAAATGTTCACACACTAAAAGCAAGGGTAATCTAATGGGACAAGCACTACACGCTTTTGCAGTCCGGCGGTGGCGTGGCTTGGGGAGAAAATTCTCGTCTCCGATTGGAAGACACCATAAAATGCCAATATATATATACATACATAGTCTAGTCTAGTCAGCACTGTCATTTCCCGGGGTGGCACTACTGTTGTTACTTACTTGTTGTACTTCGGTCGGTTCGAAAACAACAACCGCTATGATGCCACGCCGGTGAAATCCAGTGCGTGCATCTTTCCATACCAATCTCACGTGCATGCATCTCAACTCCGGACTTCAGTGTCAGGTACGGAACGCTCGTCGTACCACTCCCTATTACCTATTACCACTCATCAAATTCCATTAGGATTGCGTTAGGAACTTCTTAGTTTGCCTCGCTCGGTTCCACAATGCGATGGACGAACAAATATTTCATCATGTTCCACACTGTACCTTATGAGAAATGTCCCGCTCACTGGATGCGGTTGCAATCAATATTTACAAGCACTGGAATTGTGTTCGCGCACCCGAAACGAAACGAAGGGAAAACGAATCACCGAACCGGGTGAGAGACGGGAATTTGAATCCACCGACGGGAAAAACCGGGAATTTGAGAAGGTCACCGGGAAAATCGTTTTGAACGAACATTTCCAAGCTTCGAATCTACAAACCACAACAAGCATTTATGACTTTGAACAAATCAGTTTCATTGAAATGTATTGAAAGTGGATGATGAAATGTCTACCGTAAAATGGGGTGTTTTCAAGCAACTTCTAGTATGTCAATAATTAAACAAAGGACAGCCCTACTACAGTAAGGACCCGATTTTGTCAGCCCCTCGATGAATTTTAGGCTGACCAAATCGGGTCATTTTATTTTGTTCCCGTTTTTCAAATTTCGACATGGTTACATGGACTTTTAAAGAGGGTACGTGGTAAAACATGACGATACCAATTTTTTGACAAATCTGAAATTGGCTGACAAAATCGGGTCAGTACTGGATTCTCTCGTCGCGTGCCAAACACAATTATGAGGATCCTATGGCAGATTTCTGAGATAATCATGAAAATGTGTGATTTTTGACGTAACTGCAAAACAGGGTTGTAAAGGAATTTGACTTTCGCAAATGAAACCATATTTTGCCAACAACAAAACATAATCTTTTTGATCAATAACTTTGATGCTTTCATTCATTTTCATAAGTTATGCTCAACCTCAATCAGATAATACATCAATATTATCGAACTTGGAACTCCTGCAAACGCAAACCGTTTTCTTTTAACTGCTAAATCTTTCATAGTTATTAATCTGGAAACTGTCAATACTTCGTAAAATTGTCTTGAATTGTTTTTGAGACTTAAATGCAACAGGATCATAACCTATATACCGTTAAGTCACCAGTCACCGTGCGGCCTCCATTCACCGTGCACATATACAAATTCCTACAGAATATTCATACAATTTTCACAAATCATTCTTTGGTCAGCAAAATAAGATAAAACTGATGAAACGAACTAGTTTTTGCCACAAATAATTTTGAAAAACCTAGTTTATGTAGACAAAATCATGTGAATTCTGTTTGATAACGAGATATTGCAACAATCTTAGTAGAAACGCCAAAAAATCACATTTTTTATTTTAACGATAGAGTATGAAATTTTTCAAAATTTCAACAAGTTTTCACTGTGGATATTATTAGTAAGATGTATTTCATCGTATGAGCAATGAGATTTAATGCAAATTAGAATTTTTATTGTGTTTCAGTCGAAACCCAAATGCACGGTGAATGGATCCTTTTCAATATATATGGATCCTATTACCGTGTATAGTGTAAAAGGCATGAAATTATGCGATAATATTAGATTTATTGTTATGTCGTCATTAAACTACTTCATATTTAGAATTTAAGTGAATATGGAATGGTTTGGACAATACAGTCAAACCTCCTATAACGATTTTAATTAAAAAATAATAATTTAGCCAATTTTTAAACTTTGTATAGTTTTTATTGTAAATGAAGATTTGAATACTCTTAAAAATGAATGCGCACACTACTAGCAACATAGTTGCTCCATTAACAACGTTTCTTCAAGATACAAAATCAAATCATGACGAAAACTATACGCACGGTAAATGGTGACACATAGAACGGTACGAGGCGACCTTAACATGACATTTTCAAACATAATTTTTGACTAATTTTTTGTTATGCATCACTAGTTTTAGATTTTTCCCTGAATTATTATATAATTGCCCGCTACGTAGTGGTATTCTAGTACGCTTCAAATTATTTGGAATAGTTTTATATTTTTTTGAAGTGCAAATTTTTCTTAAATGCACGGTGAATGGTAGCTTGACGGTACAGTTAACTCTCCCTAACTCGATATTGAATTTGTCTTGAATTGGTTTTGATACTTAAATGCAACAGGATCATAACCTATATATTTGCATTTGCTTCTTTGAATGATTGTTCTCCTTCGTCTTCGAAAATAGCCCCTATTTGTTTTGCTGGTCTGCTCGATAGGTAGACAGTTTGACAGTTCGATAGGTAGATTTGGTTTCACTCTTCGCGCAACTCGGGTGCCTCTGAGAAAAAAAAAAAAAAAAAAAAAAAAAAAAAAAATCCCATATTTTCAGGGCTAGACATTTTAGTAATATTCAGTAACAAACAAAATAGTCCCCTTAACCTTTACAATGCAGCTTTACTTCACGGAACAAGCCTAAAGTATAATGGAACATATATCGGCATAAATCGAACGAGTTTTGTAACTTGGAAAAAGTAGTAGAAAAGATAATCCCCTAACACCCCGCTAACTTTCAAAAAGAAACTTTTTCCATAAGAAATATTAAAAGGCGAAATCTAGATAACATTTTCAAAAGCTTTTGTCTGCGTTGTGATCTCAATTAAATATACTTATGTTCTGGGTTACTCACATATTTTTGTTAATATTGTTTCATTGTTTTGTAGTTAAATCTTTTTTGCCAATAAAATTCTTTCAAAAATGGTTTGAATCGTTTTCAATATCTAGACTCCACAATACCTAATATTAATAGATATCCCCGATCACATAATGCAGCTCACAATCCTCCGAACAAAGCAAGCAAGATATATCGACTTCCGACGTTTTTGTGACTTTTCAAACTTGATGGAGAAGTTCAATCCCTTAAAACCCCACGAGTCCTTAACACCCCATTTTACGGTACTAACTTCTTAAAAAGGTTTCACTTTTCTCAATAATTAGCAATGTAGTACCAAACAATGTTTGTTTGATTTTTTGAGCTTGGCTCTAACTTTTTGACTCAAGAGTTTGAAAGAAAAGTTTACTAGCCTAAAATAATCTTGCCGAAAGTTTTTGCACTCAAACATATTGGATGCAAAAAAAAATCCTAAGTTGTTGAATATTCATACCACAATAAATCCAGATTTCCTTGGGAACAGCATTTTAAGAGTTTCTAATCTCTCATTAGTTAACTAATCGATTACAAATTGAATAGGTAAGGTAGATGCTGCTACATGTGTGGGTTTGTTTTATTTTTTTAATTCACCCTAGATTTAATTACTTTAGAGAAACATCAATTTAATGAAACACTGATTTATTTTGGCATCTGGAGTTTGGCATCGGCCAAATTATCTGAAACTCGGCAGTAAGACGCACTTGAAGAGCATAATGTTGATAAATAGCAGTCAAGGCCTTCCTTAGTGTAGTGGTAAAGTCGGTGGCTACAAAGCAAACCCATGCTGAAGGTGTCTGGGTTCAACTTCCCAACAAGCCATGTGAGCAAAATGGTCACATAAAAAAATAAAGTGAGAAGCCGGCCAAGAAAAATGAGAAGAAGAAGAGGCATTCGCAAAATCCCATGTGCGAAATAAATCAAAAGAATGAGCACAAAAAATTTTGATAATGAAGACGCGTTCACTCCAACGGAAATGCTCGACGTGTAGTAACAGCGGCGGAAGTAATTTACCGGTTTCAATTTGAGTGTCAGGAGCTCAGGGCCAAATTTTCGAGCCGCAAATTTTTCTCGGTGCACGCAAGCAAATGGCGGCGGTGCTCACTCTCTTTCTCTCGTACCCAAACTGCGATGGGGATGTGAGGCGTTCGATTCGCCAATCACGCTTAAAATCAGTTACACTGTATTGATTTGCTCTCATCTTTGGAATAGTGGAACAGCATTGGATTACGAAAATCAAACATACTGAGCAAGGTCGACCCATTGGCCCCGAAAGATTGAGATTTTCAGAAGCCAATCCCTGGGCTTAGTATTTTACTGCCAATTAATTTAATTTGCAACATCCACAAGAGTAATTTGATTATTCCGCAAGGAAAATAGTGGCAGTTCGCTCATACTGGATCAGCTGTCAAGATTACTTTGGTAATTAGCAGCAAACTGTACTTGACCGCTCTACTTGGGATGTCGATACTCAGCCTGCCCAGTAGGTCCGGTACGTACGGACCTGTGAACTAGACTATCGAAATGCATACATTTTGCATTTTGACATACGAACGCTTTATGTTTCGTTTTAGCATCAACTCACATCCAGGCGTCGGTAGGCGCGTGGTGTACGCACAGACCTAACGATCGCAAGGGCCTTGGTTCGATTCCAGGTTGCTGCGAGAAACATTTTTTGTTGCCAATGTTTGGTTTCATAAGGCAAAGCTATGAATTTCAACCCGATTTATTGTGGCGAATTTTTATAAGTGCATCCAATGTATTTCGATAGTCCATTTGCCTGAGTGTATTGAAAACGCACGGGCCTATCGATCGCAAGGTCCTTGGTTCGATTCCAGGTTGCCGCGAAAACATGTTTTGGTTTCACAAGGCAACGCTACGAATCTCAACCCGATTTAAATAAGGCTCCCCCAAAACTACGCGACTTTTTACGGCGACAGCGACACGATTTCGTTGTTGTGTCGCTGCAAGCACTCTTCTATGGAACCATCTTGACTGACACGACGCGAATCGCTGCGAAATCGCGACGTTTTTTTGTCGCTGTCGCTTAGATCTGGGGGAGCCTTTAAGTCGATAGACTTCTTCAAATCCTTGAATCATTCGAGTGTATCAAAAGCTGTTCCTCTAGTGGAGGTTTGCTTTGGGTACGGATGCACCGCTACAGTGAGTGCCAGCCAGTGCTCGCCTACCTGTCCGGGCTTTACAGTTGCTGGCAGAGAAAGGGGTGCATGATTGGCCAATTTTATTGATTTGCGAAAGGGTTCGGGAAGAATTCGCCATTCAGTGGCAAAAGTGCACGTAACTTTTCGGGGGGATTTATTTCCCTCTGTGAGAGGAATGGAATATCATTGACTGTGCAACTCTTTGTTCTAAACTTGGATGGTAGTCCTGAAAAGGACTGATTGGATGTTAGATACTGTTTTACAACAGTACGGTTGCTGTCCCAAATTTACTTCTTGGCAGCGGTCTTCTTCGCGGCAGCTTTCTTGGCTGGGGCAGCCTTCTTCGGTTTTGGGGTCTTGGGCTTCTTGGCGGCGGTCTTGGAAGGTTTGGTGGCCTTCTGCTTCGGAGCAGCAGCCTTCTTCACACCACCGGCCTTTTTGGCAGCCTTGGCACCAGCAGCTTTGGCTTTCTTGGCTGCAGCCGGCTTCTTGGCTTTCTTCTCGCCGGCTGGCTTCTTGGCCTTCTTCTCCCCAGCTGGTTTCTTGGTGGCCTTCTTCTTCTCTCCGGTAGCCTTCTTGGCCTTCTTCTCGCCGGCCTTCTTCGGTTTCTTCTCACTGGCGGCCTTCTTAGCTTCAGCCTTCAGCTTGAACGAACCGGAAGCGCCGGTGCCCTTGGTTTGGACGAACTTGCCCTTCTCGACGCCATTCTTCAAGGCCTTCTTGAGGAATGGGGCAAGCTTGGCGACATCGCATTTGTAGTTGGCGGCGATGTACTTCTTGATGGCCTGCAGGGACGATCCGTTGCGTTCCTTCAAGGTTTTGATGGCAGCAACAACCATGTCGTTGACTGGGGGGTGGGTCGACGGCTTCTTCGGCTTGCCCTGTCCCTTGGGGGCCCTTGGCTTCTTGGTCTTGGCTGGCGAGGCAGCCGGGGCTGCGGCAGCGGCTTCAGTGGCAACTTCAGACATCTCGATAGGTAGCTAGAGTAACACTCACACGATGGCGATAGTAAACGAATGAATGACGGAAATTCTGGCAACAGTGCGGTGTTCGATTTCGTCGTCTGTGTTAGGGATGCAGACATGGTCGTCCACTGGATGACTGTTCGCGAAATATTGTACATATTTTTGGTAACACCTTTTTAAAACGCATTTTTCCGGTAATCGCACTAAGTATTTGCCTGTCTAGTATGTCCGTTTGGTGAGTGCATGAGTCTCGCTAGCAGCCCGTCATCGCCACATCGGGCCGGTTTCGCGAGAAGCACCGCTGAGACATGTCTTTACAGCACCCGTGCGCCATATGGTGTGGCTTTGCTCGATAAAACAATCAATAGTAACTATTGAAACAATACCACCCTGCACGGCGGTGGTGAATTTGGCAACATGAATGGTTGCTCTTTGCGGTGACATGCGGGTATAGCCAGTATGCCGGTGTCTAATGGCCCCTAATGAGCCTCAAACAAAGTCATTCCCAGTGCCGACGAGCGATGTTACGCGTTTGGTTTTAGTAAACTTTGAACAATGTTAATTTGATGTTTTTCATCAAACATACCGAAAACTTGGGCTCGACTATGACGTCAGTCACACAAGTTTGTGCCATTTTGTCCGGAAAACAATGTCACCAAACACTAATCACCTTCCACCTGTGCACTGTTGGTTGGTCGAATGTGTGCAAATTGCTGGCATTGCCTCAGCCATCGGCGGCAACTGCATTGGAAAAGGACAGTGCACGTGCTACTATGGATCTAGCTTATCTGAGAATGTTTTACTTCAAGAAGCAAGCAAGCAAAGCAAGCACCCTCCCTGCGGTGGAATCTGCAAATGAGCTAGTGCGAAATCTGCCCGAATAGGCATCGGTTTTGCTAGCTGCAGTTGCATCGAATGAACATTCCATACAATCTCTTCTGGCGGCAGTAGTACCGGACATGTCGCGCTGAATTCGCGACAAATTGTTCTCGGAAGTCCCTAACATGCCCCACGGCACGTGTTCCCGGTGTAGAAACTGCACCCTACACTCCCCCCGATCGAGATATATTTTTGTGTACAGTGCCCTCAGGGGCTGTTCAACGTGTCTGTCCGTGCTAGTACTGAGCAACACCCGAGCCAGGAAGCCGAATGGCAACCACACAACGTGTCATGTCACCATCATTCGCAAACTTTCATAACGCCAACAATGACCATTTGCAACGCGCCCACCACCCATTGTGTATAAGAATGTTTTCCCAATTTCGTTTGACCCGTTACATCTCGAAGACACACCACCCACCCATGAACTATGTGAATGGGCCCCATCAATGGGAACCGATTGATGGCATTATCGAGATTATCCGATCGATAACATTTGCATCAACTGTTGTTCGATAAACGTTATTATGATAGCCTGAACTGCTGGGATGCTCTTACGAGATCGTTTGTAATGGGACGCTAGAAAACATAATGAGCTTCTTTCCAATACGTTGAGAAGAAGAACGAACGAACCACGAAACTTGTCATCATGCCTGCCTAGCTAGCTAGTCCTATGATGTCAAAATTGTCTAAACTACTAACATGCAGCACAACCGATAGCAAAAATGAAGTTGTTAAGGTGCAACATGGCAATCAGCATAAATATTGAACTTTAAACGTTCTGCTAGTGAATGGAGTGTGGTTAAGGTACAACATTTTTTTGCAATCAGCAGAAATGTTGAACGTACGAAGTGGATCTTCTTGTTTTAAATTCAAACGGATGGAAAAACTTAGATCTAGGGGTTTTTTTTGTGAACAGATGTTTCCCTATACTGCTTAACAATGAAATTCCTATTATTTATTACGCAGCTGAATGGGGATCCAAATCTCTGCAACTGTAATCGTTATAATTAATCAATACTGAAACTGATAACATCGAATAAATAAAATGAATTGGATAAATTCAAACTGATCAGAGAGGGGGGTGTTGTCACGTATGAAGTCACCGCCGTGACACTACCTCAGTCGGTTCAATAGTGTGATAAAACAGTCTAGTGTCAGATTTTCAAAATCAACTCTTTTTCGGGATTGAAATAGTGGCCCTGAAAAGGGCCTTTTGGTTTGGTGTGATTGAACGCAGTGTCGGTCGTCATTTACTTGGAGCTGGTGTACTTGGTGACGGCCTTGGTGCCTTCCGAAACGGCGTGCTTGGCCAACTCTCCCGGGAGCAGAAGCCGGACGGCGGTTTGGATTTCGCGGGATGTGATCGTCGAACGCTTGTTGTAGTGGGCCAGGCGGGAGGCTTCGGCGGCAATACGCTCAAAGATGTCGTTGACGAAGCTGTTCATGATGCTCATGGCTTTCGACGAAACGCCAGTGTCGGGGTGAACTTGCTTCAACACCTTGTAGATGTAGATGGCGTAGCTTTCCTTCCTGCGCTGCTTCTTCTTCTTCTTATCGCCCTTGACAATGTTCTTCTGGGCCTTGCCGGATTTCTTCGCGGCCTTTCCGCTGGTTTTCGGTTGCATTAAATTCATGTTTATTTTCCATTGTGTTTTACAAAAATTATTTTTACAAATTAAGAGTTTGACCTTCAGGTCCTTCAGCTTTGATTTTGGTTGATTTTTGTTCTCGTTGTGGAATAGATTTGGTTTTACCCTAGTGTAATTAATCGGCCTTTAAGGCTCTGGTAGTTTTAAGAAAAGAAAAGAAAATTTGATAACCTAACTACTACTATTTACACTACAAAAAATTTGATAACCTAGGGGGGAACGAGGTCCCGGATGACCTGCTGGCCAGATTGGTGGCAACGAGCCCTGAATTTTTCAATCGAGTCACCAAAGCGCTCCTCTAAAGTTTTGATCTCGGCCAGACGGTGGACCTCGGTTGTCCTCGTTCTCGGAGGACTGTTGAGGATCATCCGGAGGAACTTATTTTGGGTCCTCTGGAGCCTCAGATGGTGGGTTTTAGCGCAACTCTCCCAGATTGGTACGCCATATTCAATTACTGGAAGAATGACCTGTTTGTAAACAGCAAGCTTGTTCTTCAAAGACAGAGTTGACTTCCGGTTGATGAGTGGGTAAAGTGCTTTTAGCAAGATATTGCTTTTGATGACCGTTTTGTCAACCTGCTGTCTGAAGAGAAGCTTGCTGTCTAACGTTAGCCCAAGGTAGTCGGCTGCATCAGACCATTCCACCGTTGATCCACCGAGGGTGATTTTACAATCCTCAGCCGGAACAAGTCTGGGGGATTTGGAATAGGGGAAGAGGATGACCTGGGTCTTCGCTGCGTTGATACAGATCTTCCAGCTGTTCAAATAATCTGACAAAACGTTCAGGCCTCTCTGGAGTCGAGATGTTAGTGCTCTCGTGAATCTGCCGCTGTAGACGACTGATGTGTCGTCAGCGAACAGTGACAGAGAGCCGCCTTCAGGGAGCTGAGGCATGTCCGAGGTGAACAGGTTGTATAGTAGGGGACCTAAAATACTGCCCTGTGGAACACCTGCGGGGATGTTGTGATGATCTGAGTTGACTCCATTAAGGGAAACCCTGAACGTCCTGTTAAACAGATAATGTTTGATGATTTTCACCAAATAGGTGGGAAGATTGTATCGGTGCAGCTTGTACACCAGGCCGTCATGCCAGACGTTGTCGAATGCTTTTTCAACGTCAAGCAACGCCATGGCGGAGGATTTGGCAAGGGACTTGTTCCGCCTGAGGATGTTGGTTACTCGAGTCAGTTGGTGCACGGTTGAACGACCGCGTCGAAAGCCAAACTGTTCCTCGAGCAAGATGTTGTTTTGATCGGCTGCCGAAAGCAGCCGTCTGTTGATCGCTTTTTCAAAAAGCTTTGATAACCCTGAGAGAAGGCTGATGGGTCGATAGCTTTTGGGGGAGGAAGGATCCTTCCCAGGTTTCTTAATGGGGATGACTTTTGCTGACTTCCACGACGAGGGGAAGTAGCTAAGTCGGAGGCACTGATTGAAAATCAGTGCCAGATGTTGGTAGAACTGGAGACTCAATTGCTTGAGCTCCAAGTTCAGGATGTTGTCGAAACCTGGGGCCTTCATGTTTTTGGATGTTTTGAGATAGGCCAGCAACTCGTCGGCAGTGATCTCCAACTCCTCCGAGAAGTCGTTGGGAGATTGGTGTAGGTTAGCTGCGTGTTCGGAAACAGCAGCTTCGTGTGGGCTAGGAATGTCTAGCCCTAGATTGTGGGAGCTGACGAAATGCCGACCTATCTCAGCAGCCTTCTCCGCAGGGGTTATCAAGCGATCCTTAGAGTCGGTGTTGTCTAATGGGATCAACGGTGGAATAGGTCTGGGTTTGGATTTTAAAAGTTTGGTCATCTTCCAGAATGGCCTAGCACAATCTGGGAGAGAGCGGATCTTGTTGGAAAAATCATCGTTCCTGAGGTCCACCATTCTGGCCTTGATTATTTTGGATATGCGATTGACTTCGCTTTTCAACGCAGGCAGACCAGAGCGTTGGTACTGCCTGCGCTGGTTTTCGGTGCCATCGTGCTGCTAACGTTGTTTTAGATTCCAAACGAAAACTGAAACTGATGCCCGACCGAACCAGTCGGTTCTCTTTTATACCCGTAGAATGGTGAGCGCTGTTCCGCCCCTTCGCTTCGTTTGCTACTTCATCCATTTCGTTCGCACCATCCTAGTATGAGTGCAGCGCAGGGCTACGCATGTATAAAAGATACCCTCATCCGGTGAAATCACCATCAGTACCGCTTACGTACGCTTCGTGAACGTTTGTTTCTCAAGTCCACTCAAACTCAACCACAAAATGTCTGGCCGCGGCAAAGGAGGCAAAGTTAAGGGAAAGGCAAAGTCCCGTTCCAACCGCGCTGGATTGCAGTTCCCAGTCGGTCGTATTCACCGTCTGCTCCGGAAGGGCAACTATGCCGAGCGTGTCGGTGCCGGCGCTCCAGTCTACTTGGCTGCCGTTATGGAATATCTGGCCGCTGAAGTGCTCGAATTGGCAGGAAACGCTGCCCGTGACAACAAGAAGACCAGAATCATTCCCCGTCATCTGCAGTTGGCCATCCGCAACGACGAAGAATTGAACAAGCTGCTGTCCGGTGTTACCATCGCCCAAGGTGGTGTTCTGCCCAACATTCAGGCTGTCTTGCTGCCGAAGAAAACCGAAAAGAAGGCATAAGTTACACTGCGTGCATCAAACCAAAAACCGTCCTTTTCAGGACGACAATATCCAGTCCACCGCTAGAGAGTTGTTGTTGAAATATTGCAGATTTATCTAATTTAGCCACAGAGAGGATCGATGAAGAGATATCGGCCATATTATGACCATTTCTGAATCAATTCCTAGATTCCGCGGGGGGAAACGTTTGGGCTTCTTAAATGTTCTGTTCGGGATACCTCGAACTTTCGATTTTTGGAGTTCAATTTGCCGAAACAGAAACATAAAACATTGAAACAGCCAGCCCTGCGTGAGCTGTTCCTGAAGAGAGAGGAGGGTAAACTGTTCATCCAGTTCCTGCCCCATTTTCTACTATCTACTGCTTGACAATAGAAGAGTTGATGAAGCAGGTAGTATTTAAAAAACTTATATTATTTATTCGAGGAAAGGCTATATCAGGAGCTCCTAATATTAAAGGAATCAATCAATTTCCAAACCCCACAATTATCAATTATAACTATCATAGGGGTGTGTTTCAAAGTAAACAAGCCAAAGATTACGTTTCAATCATACGGTCAAACTTTCAATGTTGGATGTTCGAGTTGTCTAGTTTGTAGCAACAAGGGGAGGCGAGCTGGGAAAGCTTCTGAATCCGGAAAAGAGCATAAGAAGAAGGGGAAACATACGGCCGGTACCAGAGAATGAAGTCCGCGCTGGAGATGCACATTCAAAAGTGTGTGCAAAGCGAAGCATGAAGGGACAACTCGAGTTGTCGGTTGGTTGACGTACCTCCCTCATCAGTGTTGAGAGTATGATCGTTCGGTGGTAGGAGGAAGGTCAAGGGGCTTTAGGAAGTAATCGTTCCCCCAGGGGAACAAACAGTTTTAGGTACACTGAAGGGAAAATTGCTCACACAACTCTTTTAGGGAATGCTCTAGTGGCCCTGAAAAGGGCCGTTTTGTTGAGAATGGCAACTATAATGCAGACCGAATTTAAGCGCGTTCTCCACGGATACGGCGAGCCAGCTGGATGTCCTTGGGCATAATGGTGACACGCTTGGCGTGGATGGCGCAAAGGTTGGTATCTTCGAAAAGACCGACCAGATAGGCCTCGCTCGCTTCCTGCAGGGCCATGACAGCCGAGCTCTGGAAGCGCAGATCGGTCTTGAAGTCCTGGGCGATCTCACGAACCAGACGCTGGAATGGCAGCTTGCGGATCAGCAGCTCAGTCGACTTTTGGTAGCGACGGATTTCACGCAGAGCAACGGTTCCTGGCCGATAACGGTGAGGCTTCTTGACACCTCCGGTGGCTGGGGCGCTCTTGCGAGCGGCTTTGGTAGCCAGCTGCTTGCGAGGAGCTTTTCCTCCAGTAGACTTACGAGCAGTCTGCTTGGTACGGGCCATTGTGTTAGATGATGATTAATTTGCTTTCAATCCAAACGGATCAGTTGAAACGCAGCGACAGAATGAGGGTCAAAAATTTTTTTTTTTTTTTTTTAAATTAATATGTATGTATTTCATTTTTTCTTGTTGAAACAATCATTTTTCTTACATTCTAAGTGATACCGCTATAAGCTTTTCAAACTTTGATAGTTTTCATTTAGTTATTACTAACTTGTTTATGTTTTGTTGTTTGAATATTAATGATAATTTTTAAACATTTCATTGTTTTGTTTCATTATAATCTAAATCTAAACTACTCCTAACTATTTACACTATTTACAATATGTACAAAGAACCCATGTTAAACATAGATGTTCCTAATTATTGGCCATTCGGATTGAACAGTTCTGTTTCTATGTTTCAAAGCTACATTTTCCAGCCTTACCGCAATTGGGTCAAGATTTGCTAGCCGATGGACCTTGGCCGTCCTTGTGTTCCATGGGAGCTTCAGAATCATCTTTAGGTACTTGTTCTGAACGGTTTGTAGCTTCCTAATGTGGGTCCGGGCACATCCCATCCAGACCGGGGAGCCGTACAGCAACATTGGAAGGACTACCTGTTTGTAGATGGCCAATTTGTTGGTTCTGGAGACCTTCGATCGGCGATTGATCATCGGGTAGAGCCTTTTCAGCGTGGAAGTGCTCATTAGCACCCTATCGTTGACATGCGGTCGGTAGAGCAGCTTGCTGTCCATCAGAAGACCCAGGTATCTCACCACGTCAACCCAGTCTACTTCGTTGCCAAGCACTTTTATTTTCCCGTTCGGTTTGAGGCGGTCCGTATTCCTATGCGGGAAAACAATGACTTGGGTCTTGATGGCGTTCACCCGGATCTTCCAATTTTTCAGGTACTTAACGTAGGCATCAAGTCCTTTTTGTAGTTTGTTCACTAGCGCTCTGATGACCCGCCCGGTGTAGCTAATCGCTGAGTCATCAGCGAACAGCGATAGGGAGCCTCTAGCTGGAAGCGGGGGGATGTCCGAAGTATACAAGTTGTATAGTATCGGACCAAGTATACTGCCTTGTGGCACTCCGGCTGGGATTGGGTACGGACTCGAGAGTGTACCGGAAACGCTAACCTGGGATGTTCTTCCGGCGAGGTAGTTGGAGATAATCTTCACCAGATAGACGGGACAGTTCTGCTGGAGTAGCTTGTGTGTGAGTCCGGCGTGCCAGACATTATCAAAAGCTTTTTCAATGTCTAGCAACGCCATGACTGTTGTCTTCGACAACTGCTTCGACCGCCTGATCTGGTTGGTCACCCTTTGCAGTTGGTGCACTGTTGAGTGCCCCCGCCTGAATCCAAACTGGACATCCAACAGTATATTGTTCGCTTCGGTGTGGTCCAGAAGCCTACGGTACACAACCCTCTCGAACACCTTGCTTATTGACGAGAGTAGGCTGATTGGTCGGTAGCTGGCTGGATTGGTGGGATCCTTCCCCGGCTTCGGAATGGGAACCACCTTCGATAGTTTCCAACTGGAAGGGAAGTATCCTATCTCGAGGCATCTGTTGAAGACATTGACCAGAACGTTGATCGCCTTGGGGCCAAGATTCTTGAGGACTATATTGAACACTCCATCGAACCCTGGAGCCTTCATGTTTCTCGTGAACTTGATGCTAGTCGTCAGTTCTGCTGATGTGACCCTCTTTTCAGCTGGAAGCGCGTTTGGTGTATTGGCCAATCGGTTGATGCTGTCGGTTACCAACGGCTCCATCGGACTAACTATATCCCGACCCAGATTATGCGAGGCTAGAAACTGCTTTGAAATGGCATTTGCCTTTTCACTGGCTGTTAGGCAAATTTTGTTTGGTTCTCTGAGAGGTGGTATTGGTTTGGGTTTTGTTTTTAACACTTTTGCAAGACGCCAGAAGGGCTTGGAGTAGTTTGGCAAATTTTTGAGATCTGTGTTGAACTGTTTGTTTTTAAACTTACTAACTCTATTGGCAATGATTCTGTTAAGTTTTTTATAGAGAATTTTACGGGATGGATTGAGGGTTCTTTGATATTGTCTTCTAATGCAATTTCTAAGGGATATTATTCGTTTCGTGGTATTGTCAATGTTGGTGAACTTACTTACTACTGCAGTTGATGGGATGAATCGGGACTCCGCCTCACCAATGGTATCAGTGAGTTCTCGGAGAGCATTGTCGATGTCTTCCGCCGTCACCAGAACCGGGTTCTCATTGGACCGATCCTCGACGAACTGCTGGAACTGGGGCCAGTTCGCACGATGGTAGTTTTTCCTCCGATACTGTTGTCGTGGATTGATGGCATGTTCCACCTCGAAAACCACCGGTAGGTGGTCAGATGGCAGCTCTGTCAAGGCGACCAAGTTGGAGCAGTTGTCCGAGATGTTCGTGATGACAATGTCCAATGTGGAACCAGCTCCGGCCGGGGAGAAGTGTGTTGGAGAATCCGGATGGAGAACGACATAGTGCCCTGCCTGAAGGTCCTCGGCAAGCACCATACCGTTCCTGTTGTTCCTCGCATTGCCCCACAACGAGTGACGGGCATTGAAGTCGCCAGCCAGAATGAACTTACCCATCCGTCGAGTCAGCTTCTGGAGATCGTTTTTCAAGCGAATGGAGGAACCATCCGAGAGCTTGCTCTGTAGTGGATTGTAGGCTGCAACGATTTCGATTGGCCCAGTCGGTGTAAGCAGTTCTACTCCGACCGCCTCGATGGTGCTCAATCGATAATCCGGCAGCGCACGGCACTTGAATCCCTTGCGAACGGCAATGGCTACGCCACCACCATGTTGTACACCAGGGCGATCCAGTCTGAAGACGGAGTGCTCCGGCAGGTAGAAACTTACGGACGGCTTCAGATGAGTTTCCGTAATAAATGCGATGTCGATTCGGTTGGCTTCTAGAAACTCGATGAACTCTAGATGTTTGGCCGCCAGGGAGCGGGCGTTCCAATTAGCAACCTTGACGTTGAACGTTGAAGCTGAGGAACATCTGCATCATCTGCATCATCATTTTCTGCATCTCAGCAACGAGAGCGGCGAGATGTGCAATCGTGCTGGACACAGATGTTGGAAGGGCCTCCGGTTGCGGGAAGCCTTGGTTGATTGGTTCTGAGCCACCATTCGGATTGCCCCACCTGAATCCGGGCGGGATGCCACCAGGGGGAGCTCTTGGCGGCGAACGTGAACGTTGCCAACCGGAGGATGACATCGGTGGAGGTAGCTCGGGAAACTCGTCGAGGTTGATGAGGTTTGGCTTCTTCTTCTTCTGCTGATTCGGCTGGTTCCTTGTTGTTGCTTGCTTCCGGATTCGTTGGTATTCCTCGAGCTTCGGGCACCGCTTGTCGGTCGACATGTGCTGTCCAGAACAGTTGGCACATCTGAACTCACAAGCACCCTCGAGAACGCAGTTTTCGGTCCAATGCTCCTGGGAACAGAAGTTGCACCTTGGCTTCAAGTTGCAGTTGCGGGTGCCATGGCCAAAGTTGAGGCACCGCATGCACTGCGTCACGCTGCGATTTGGTCCACGGTACGCTTCCCACTTGACAATGCAGTCGTTGAGGGTGCGCACTGCTTTCAGTGCTCCGAGAGTGGCACTTCCCTTCGCGAAATGTACCAGGTACAGGCAATCGCGATACTTCGTCGACGAGGTTGCCGCCCTCCTGTTGATGTTGAAGACAGCCAGCGGTTGTAGCTTGTACACATCCTTCAACTCGCATAGGATTTCGTTGGTGTCCATTTGCGAGAGACCGCGAACGACGGCTTTGAATGGTTTCTCCGCTGCCACATCGTGGGTGAAGAATTCTGCACCAGACTTGGAGAGGTACGTTTTCGCCTTGCTGAATTCCTGATCCGACTTGACGATGAGCTTAATGCCCATCCCGGTGAGCTGGAACTCGGCTCGGACGTTGATTGCTTGCATCACTTTCTTCAGCTTCTCGAGCGGAAGAGATTTCACCACCAACGGGGGCAGCTTCTTCTTCATCGGGGGAGAATTCGCCTTCATTGTACCACTGACGATCGCTCTCGCTTCGACCTGGGAACGAGGAACTCGCTCGCTCGGGGTGGCCGAAGTGTGGATGGAGCACTGGTCATCGTCGCGGTCGCTGATGTCATCCAACAGCGCGTACATGTTCGACTGGCTGGCATTCAGCTCGCGGCCAAAGTCGACTCCGCTGGAGGCACTGGATCGCTTGTCTTTCTTCGACAAGGGGCTGGATTGGGATTTATTGGGTGAGAGGCTCTTCTTCTTCCTCTTGCCACCCATTGCACTCGCGATAACTTTTCGAACTTACGAGGGTCAAAAAACCAGGCAGTCCTCTTTTATATGCTCATATCGATGCAGGCAACCAATCGGAAGCCACGGAAGAATAGAAAAAGCAAGAGAGGAAAGAAGAACTCAACCCTCGAGTGGGTATAAAAGTGGCCGCTAGTGTTTGGCGCAGCCATCAGTTCCAGTACTACCGTCGTCGAACACAGAACCAAATTCATCCAAAATGACCGGCCGTGGCAAGGGAGGCAAAGGACTCGGAAAAGGAGGCGCCAAGCGTCATCGCAAGGTTTTGCGTGATAACATCCAGGGTATCACCAAGCCCGCAATCCGTCGTCTGGCTCGTCGTGGAGGAGTCAAGCGTATCTCCGGACTTATCTACGAGGAAACTCGTGGTGTGTTGAAGGTGTTCCTGGAAAACGTCATCCGTGATGCCGTTACCTACACTGAACACGCCAAGCGTAAAACCGTTACCGCTATGGATGTTGTCTACGCTCTGAAGCGTCAGGGACGCACCCTGTACGGTTTCGGAGGTTAAATCGCATTCCAAAGTTTCGCTCTTCAAACGGCCCTTTTCAGGGCCACCAAACACACTCATCAAGGAGTTGATATGACAAATGTTCACACACTAAAAGCAAGGGTAATCTAATGGGACAAGCACTACACGCTTTTGCAGTCCGGCGGTGGCGTGGCTTGGGGAGAAAATTCTCGTCTCCGATTGGAAGACACCATAAAATGCCAATATATATACATACATAGTCTAGTCTAGTCAGCACTGTCATTTCCCGGGGTGGCACTACTGTTGTTACTTACTTGTTGTACTTCGGTCGGTTCGAAAACAACAACCGCTATGATGCCACGCCGGTGAAATCCAGTGCGTGCATCTTTCCATACCAATCTCACGTGCATGCATCTCAACTCCGGACTTCAGTGTCAGGTACGGAACGCTCGTCGTACCACTCCCTATTACCTATTACCACTCATCAAATTCCATTAGGATTGCGTTAGGAACTTCTTAGTTTGCCTCGCTCGGTTCCACAATGCGATGGACGAACAAATATTTCATCATGTTCCACACTGTACCTTATGAGAAATGTCCCGCTCACTGGATGCGGTTGCAATCAATATTTACAAGCACTGGAATTGTGTTCGCGCACCCGAAACGAAACGAAGGAAAAACGAATCACCGAACCGGGTGAGAGACGGGAATTTGAATCCACCGACGGGAAAAACCGGGAATTTGAGAAGGTCACCGGGAAAATCGTTTTGAACGAACATTTCCAAGCTTCGAATCTACAAACCACAACAAGCATTTATGACTTTGAACAAATCAGTTTGTATTGTATGTAATGTATTGAAAGTGGATGATGAAATGTCTACCGTAAAATGGGGTGTTTTCAAGCAACTTCTAGTATGTCAATAATTAAACAAAGGACAGCCCTACTACAGTAAGGACCCGATTTTGTCAGCCCCTCGATGAATTTTAGGCTGACCAAATCGGGTCATTTTATTTTGTTCCCGTTTTTCAAATTTCGACATGGTTACATGGACTTTTAAAGAGGGTACGTGGTAAAACATGACGATACCAATTTTTTGACAAATCTGAAATTGGCTGACAAAATCGGGTCAGTACTGGATTCTCTCGTCGCGTGCCAAACACAATTATGAGGATCCTATGGCAGATTTCTGAGATAATCATGAAAATGTGTGATTTTTGACGTAACTGCAAAACAGGGTTGTAAAGGAATTTGACTTTCGCAAATGAAACCATATTTTGCCAACAACAAAACATAATCTTTTTGATCAATAACTTTGATGCTTTCATTCATTTTCATAAGTTATGCTCAACCTCAATCAGATAATACATCAATATTATCGAACTTGGAACTCCTGCAAACGCAAACCGTTTTCTTTTAACTGCTAAATCTTTCATAGTTATTAATCTGGAAACTGTCAATACTTCGTAAAATTGTCTTGAATTGTTTTTGATACTTAAATGCAACAGGATCATAACCTATATACCGTTAAGTCACCAGTCACCGTGCGGCCTCCATTCACCGTGCACATATACAAATTCCTACAGAATATTCATACAATTTTCACAAATCATTCTTTGGTCAGCAAAATAAGATAAAACTGATGAAACGAAGTAGTTTTTGCCACAAATAATTTTGAAAAACCTAGTTTATGTAGACAAAATCATGTGAATTCTGTTTGATAACGAGATATTGCAACAATCTTAGTAGAAACGCCAAAAAATCACATTTTTTATTTTAACGATAGAGTATGAAATTTTTCAAAATTTCAACAAGTTTTCACTGTGGATATTATTAGTAAGATGTATTTCATCGTATGAGCAATGAGATTTAATGCAAATTAGAATTTTTATTGTGTTTCAGTCGAAACCCAAATGCACGGTGAATGGATCCTTTTCAATATATATGGATCCTATTACCGTGTATAGTGTAAAAGGCATGGAATTATGCGATAATATTAGATTTATTGTTATGTCGTCATTAAACTACTTCATATTTAGAATTTAAGTGAATATGGAATGGTTTGGACAATACAGTCAAACCTCCTATAACGATTTTAATTAAAAAATAATAATTTAGCCAATTTTTAAACTTTGTATAGTTTTTATTGTAAATGAAGATTTGAATACTCTTAAAAATGAATGCGCACACTACTAGCAACATAGTTGCTCCATTAACAACGTTTCTTCAAGATACAAAATCAAATCATGACGAAAACTATACGCACGGTGAATGGTGCACTAGTGTGCACGGTAAATGGTGACACATAGAACGGTACGAGGCGACCTTAACATGACATTTTCAAACATAATTTTTGACTAATTTTTTGTTATGCATCACTAGTTTTAGATTTTTCCCTGAATTATTATATAATTGCCCGCTACGTAGTGGTATTCTAGTACGCTTCAAATTATTTGGAATAGTTTTATATTTTTTTGAAGTGCAAATTTTTCTTAAATGCACGGTGAATGGTAGCTTGACGGTACAGTTAACTCTCCCTAACTCGATATTGAATTTGTCTTGAATTGGTTTTGATACTTAAATGCAACAGGATCATAACCTATATATTTGCATTTGCTTCTTTGAATGATTGTTCTCCTTCGTCTTCGAAAATAGCCCCTATTTGTTTTGC
Source organism: Aedes aegypti (assembly GCF_002204515.2). Taxonomy (NCBI): domain Eukaryota; kingdom Metazoa; phylum Arthropoda; class Insecta; order Diptera; family Culicidae; genus Aedes; species Aedes aegypti. The sequence goes on from NC_035109.1 coordinate 341,967,109, forward strand.
TGGTCTGCTCGATAGGTAGACAGTTTGACAGTTCGATAGGTAGATTTGGTTTCACTCTTCGCGCAACTCGGGTGCCTCTGAGAAAAAAAAAAAAAAAAAAAAAAAAAAAAAAAAAAAAAAAAAAAAAAAAAAAAAAAAAAATCCCATATTTTCAGGGCTAGACATTTTAGTAATATTCAGTAACAAACAAAATAGTCCCCTTAACCTTTACAATGCAGCTTTACTTCACGGAACAAGCCTAAAGTATAATGGAACATATATCGGCATAAATCGAACGAGTTTTGTAACTTGGAAAAAGTAGTAGAAAAGATAATCCCCTAACACCCCGCTAACTTTCAAAAAGAAACTTTTTCCATAAGAAATATTAAAAGGCGAAATCTAGATAACATTTTCAAAAGCTTTTGTCTGCGTTGTGATCTCAATTAAATATACTTATGTTCTGGGTTACTCACATATTTTTGTTAATATTGTTTCATTGTTTTGTAGTTAAATCTTTTTTGCCAATAAAATTCTTTCAAAAATGGTTTGAATCGTTTTCAATATCTAGACTCCACAATACCTAATATTAATAGATATCCCCGATCACATAATGCAGCTCACAATCCTCCGAACAAAGCAAGCAAGATATATCGACTTCCGACGTTTTTGTGACTTTTCAAACTTGATGGAGAAGTTCAATCCCTTAAAACCCCACGAGTCCTTAACACCCCATTTTACGGTACTAACTTCTTAAAAAGGTTTCACTTTTCTCAATAATTAGCAATGTAGTACCAAACAATGTTTGTTTGATTTTTTGAGCTTGGCTCTAACTTTTTGACTCAAGAGTTTGAAAGAAAAGTTTACTAGCCTAAAATAATCTTGCCGAAAGTTTTTGCACTCAAACATATTGGATGCAAAAAAAAATCCTAAGTTGTTGAATATTCATACCACAATAAATCCAGATTTCCTTGGGAACAGCATTTTAAGAGTTTCTAATCTCTCATTAGTTAACTAATCGATTACAAATTGAATAGGTAAGGTAGATGCTGCTACATGTGTGGGTTTGTTTTATTATTTTAATTCACCCTAGATTTAATTACTTTAGAGAAACATCAATTTAATGAAACACTGATTTATTTTGGCATCTGGAGTTTGGCATCGGCCAAATTATCTGAAACTCGGCAGTAAGACGCACTTGAAGAGCATAATGTTGATAAATAGCAGTTAAGGCCTTCCTTAGTGTAGTGGTAAAGTCGGTGGCTACAAAGCAAACCCATGCTGAAGGTGTCTGGGTTCAACTTCCCAACAAGCCATGTGAGCAAAATGGTCACATAAAAAAATAAAGTGAGAAGCCGGCCAAGAAAAATGAGAAGAAGAAGAGGCATTCGCAAAACCCCATGTGCGAAATAAATCAAAAGAATGAGCACAAAAAATTTTGATAATGAAGACGCGTTCACTCCAACGGAAATGCTCCACGTGTAGTAACAGCGGCGGAAGTAATTTACCGGTTTCAATTTGAGTGTCAGGAGCTCAGGGCCAAATTTTCGAGCCGCAAATTTTTCTCGGTGCACGCAAGCAAATGGCGGCGGTGCTCACTCTCTTTCTCTCGTACCCAAACTGCGATGGGGATGTGAGGCGTTCGATTCGCCAATCACGCTTAAAATCAGTTACACTGTATTGATTTGCTCTCATCTTTGGAATAGTGGAACAGCATTGGATTACGAAAATCAAACATACTGAGCAAGGTCGACCCATTGGCCCCGAAAGATTGAGATTTTCAGAAGCCAATCCCTGGGCTTAGTATTTTACTGCCAATTAATTTAATTTGCAACATCCACAAGAGTAATTTGATTATTCCGCAAGGAAAATAGTGGCAGTTCGCTCATACTGGATCAGCTGTCAAGATTACTTTGGTAATTAGCAGCAAACTGTACTTGACCGCTCTACTTGGGATGTCGATACTCAGCCTGCCCAGTAGGTCCGGTACGTACGAACCTGTGAACTAGACTATCGAAATGCATACATTTTGCATTTTGACATACGAACGCTTTATGTTTCGTTTTAGCATCAACTCACATCCAGGCGTCGGTAGGCGCGTGGTGTACGCACAGACCTAACGATCGCAAGGGCCTTGGTTCGATTCCAGGTTGCTGCGAGAAACATTTTTTGTTGCCAATGTTTGGTTTCATAAGGCAAAGCTATGAATTTCAACCCGATTTATTGTGGCGAATTTTCATAAGTGCATCCAATGTATTTCGATAGTCCATTTGCCTGAGTGTATTGAAAACGCACGGGCCTATCGATCGCAAGGTCCTTGGTTCGATTCCAGGTTGCCGCGAAAACATGTTTTGGTTTCACAAGGCAACGCTACGAATCTCAACCCGATTTAAATAAGGCTCCCCCAAAACTACGCGACTTTTTACGGCGACAGCGACACGATTTCGTTGTTGTGTCGCTGCAAGCACTCTTCTATGGAACCATCTTGACTGACACGACGCGAATCGCTGCGAAATCGCGACGTTTTTTTGTCGCTGTCGCTTAGATCTGGGGGAGCCTTTAAGTCGATAGACTTCTTCAAATCCTTGAATCATTCGAGTGTATCAAAAGCTGTTCCTCTAGTGGAGGTTTGCTTTGGGTACGGATGCACCGCTACAGTGAGTGCCAGCCAGTGCTCGCCTACCTGTCCGGGCTTTACAGTTGCTGGCAGAGAAAGGGGTGCATGATTGGCCAATTTTATTGATTTGCGAAAGGGTTCGGGAAGAATTCGCCATTCAGTGGCAAAAAGTGCACGTAACTTTTCGGGGGGATTTATTTCCCTCTGTGAGAGGAATGGAATATCATTGACTGTGCAACTCTTTGTTCTAAACTTGGATGGTAGTCCTGAAAAGGACTGATTGGATGTTAGATACTGTTTTACAACAGTACGGTTGCTGTCCCAAATTTACTTCTTGGCAGCGGTCTTCTTCGCGGCAGCTTTCTTGGCTGGGGCAGCCTTCTTCGGTTTTGGGGTCTTGGGCTTCTTGGCGGCGGTCTTGGAAGGTTTGGTGGCCTTCTGCTTCGGAGCAGCAGCCTTCTTCACACCACCGGCCTTTTTGGCAGCCTTGGCACCAGCAGCTTTGGCTTTCTTGGCTGCAGCCGGCTTCTTGGCTTTCTTCTCGCCGGCTGGCTTCTTGGCCTTCTTCTCCCCAGCTGGTTTCTTGGTGGCCTTCTTCTTCTCTCCGGTAGCCTTCTTGGCCTTCTTCTCGCCGGCCTTCTTCGGTTTCTTCTCACTGGCGGCCTTCTTAGCTTCAGCCTTCAGCTTGAACGAACCGGAAGCGCCGGTGCCCTTGGTTTGGACGAACTTGCCCTTCTCGACGCCATTCTTCAAGGCCTTCTTGAGGAATGGGGCAAGCTTGGCGACATCGCATTTGTAGTTGGCGGCGATGTACTTCTTGATGGCCTGCAGGGACGATCCGTTGCGTTCCTTCAAGGTTTTGATGGCAGCAACAACCATGTCGTTGACTGGGGGGTGGGTCGACGGCTTCTTCGGCTTGCCCTGTCCCTTGGGGGCCCTTGGCTTCTTGGTCTTGGCTGGCGAGGCAGCCGGGGCTGCGGCAGCGGCTTCAGTGGCAACTTCAGACATCTCGATAGGTAGCTAGAGTAACACTCACACGATGGCGATAGTAAACGAATGAATGACGGAAATTCTGGCAACAGTGCGGTGTTCGATTTCGTCGTCTGTGTTAGGGATGCAGACATGGTCGTCCACTGGATGACTGTTCGCGAAATATTGTACATATTTTTGGTAACACCTTTTTAAAACGCATTTTTCCGGTAATCGCACTAAGTATTTGCCTGTCTAGTATGTCCGTTTGGTGAGTGCATGAGTCTCGCTAGCAGCCCGTCATCGCCACATCGGGCCGGTTTCGCGAGAAGCACCGCTGAGACATGTCTTTACAGCACCCGTGCGCCATATGGTGTGGCTTTGCTCGATAAAACAATCAATAGTAACTATTGAAACAATACCACCCTGCACGGCGGTGGTGAATTTGGCAACATGAATGGTTGCTCTTTGCGGTGACATGCGGGTATAGCCAGTATGCCGGTGTCTAATGGCCCCTAATGAGCCTCAAACAAAGTCATTCCCAGTGCCGACGAGCGATGTTACGCGTTTGGTTTTAGTAAACTTTGAACAATGTTAATTTGATGTTTTTCATCAAACATACCGAAAACTTGGGCTCGACTATGACGTCAGTCACACAAGTTTGTGCCATTTTGTCCGGAAAACAATGTCACCAAACACTAATCACCTTCCACCTGTGCACTGTTGGTTGGTCGAATGTGTGCAAATTGCTGGCATTGCCTCAGCCATCGGCGGCAACTGCATTGGAAAAGGACAGTGCACGTGCTACTATGGATCTAGTTTATCTGAGAATGTTTTACTTCAAGAAGCAAGCAAGCAAAGCAAGCACCCTCCCTGCGGTGGAATCTGCAAATGAGCTAGTGCGAAATCTGCCCGAATAGGCATCGGTTTTGCTAGCTGCAGTTGCATCGAATGAACATTCCATACAATCTCTTCTGGCGGCAGTAGTACCGGACATGTCGCGCTGAATTCGCGACAAATTGTTCTCGGAAGTCCCTAACATGCCCCACGGCACGTGTTCCCGGTGTAGAAACTGCACCCTACACTCCCCCGATCGAGATATATTTTTGTGTACAGTGCCCTCAGGGGCTGTTCAACGTGTCTGTCCGTGCTAGTACTGAGCAACACCCGAGCCAGGAAGCCGAATGGCAACCACACAACGTGTCATGTCACCATCATTCGCAAATTTCATAACGCCAACAATGACCATTTGCAACGCGCCCACCACCCATTGTGTATAAGAATGTTTTCCCAATTTCGTTTGACCCGTTACATCTCGAAGACACACCACCCACCCATGAACTATGTGAATGGGCCCCATCAATGGGAACCGATTGATGGCATTATCGAGATTATCCGATCGATAACATTTGCATCAACTGTTGTTCGATAAACATTATTATGATAGCCTGAACTGCTGGGATGCTCTTACGAGATCGTTTGTAATGGGACGCTAGAAAACATAATGAGCTTCTTTCCAATACGTTGAGAAGAAGAACGAACGAACCACGAAACTTGTCATCATGCCTGCCTAGCTAGCTAGTCCTATGATGTCAAAATTGTCTAAACTACTAACATGCAGCACAACCGATAGCAAAAATGAAGTTGTTAAGGTGCAACATGGCAATCAGCATAAATATTGAACTTTAAACGTTCTGCTAGTGAATGGAGTGTGGTTAAGGTACAACATTTTTTTGCAATCAGCAGAAATGTTGAACGTACGAAGTGGATCTTCTTGTTTTAAATTCAAACGGATGGAAAAACTTAGATCTAGGGTTTTTTTTGTGAACAGATGTTTCCCTATACTGCTTAACAATGAAATTCCTATTATTTATTACGCAGCTGAATGGGGATCCAAATCTCTGCAACTGTAATCGTTATAATTAATCAATACTGAAACTGATAACATCGAATAAATAAAATGAATTGGATAAATTCAAACTGATCAGAGAGGGGGGTGTTGTCACGTATGAAGTCACCGCCGTGACACTACCTCAGTCGGTTCAATAGTGTGATAAAACAGTCTAGTGTCAGATTTTCAAAATCAACTCTTTTTCGGGATTGAAATAGTGGCCCTGAAAAGGGCCTTTTGGTTTGGTGTGATTGAACGCAGTGTCGGTCGTCATTTACTTGGAGCTGGTGTACTTGGTGACGGCCTTGGTGCCTTCCGAAACGGCGTGCTTGGCCAACTCTCCCGGGAGCAGAAGCCGGACGGCGGTTTGGATTTCGCGGGATGTGATCGTCGAACGCTTGTTGTAGTGGGCCAGGCGGGAGGCTTCGGCGGCAATACGCTCAAAGATGTCGTTGACGAAGCTGTTCATGATGCTCATGGCTTTCGACGAAACGCCAGTGTCGGGGTGAACTTGCTTCAACACCTTGTAGATGTAGATGGCGTAGCTTTCCTTCCTGCGCTGCTTCTTCTTCTTCTTATCGCCCTTGACAATGTTCTTCTGGGCCTTGCCGGATTTCTTCGCGGCCTTTCCGCTGGTTTTCGGTGCCATCGTGCTGCTAACGTTGTTTTAGATTCCAAACGAAAACTGAAACTGATGCCCGACCGAACCAGTCGGTTCTCTTTTATACCCGTAGAATGGTGAGCGCTGTTCCGCCCCTTCGCTTCGTTTGCTACTTCATCCATTTCGTTCGCACCATCCTAGTATGAGTGCAGCGCAGGGCTACGCATGTATAAAAGATCAGGTATCAGGTATCAGAAGGCCGGCTCCAAAGGCACGTTCCCCACCAGTTGGGAGATTTGTGCCATCGCCATATTTGAGCCTATTTCATCATCTACCCGATGGGAGAGGAAAGGGAAGGGAAAGATGGGAGGAAATAGGAGTAGGGTCCCTTGAAGAGGGAAGATCGCATAAGCGAAATGAGAGCATGTAGCTCCATACCACAATGGGTTCGAACAGCGCCCTAAAAAGGGCACTGCAAAACGCATGAGCGTAAAGAGAGCCTATAGCTCATTACCACAGCGGGTTAAGAATAACAGGATGTCCTGAAGATTCAGGCTTCTGTATTCAGTTTCACTTAATAAGTGTTTACCAAGTAATTGGAATCGCATTTGCGCAAAAACTGGACAGTTACATATCAGGTGATACGAAGTTCCATAATCGGAGTCACAACTATCACACACAAATGAGTCAGCACGCTGAATATTTGCCATGTGATAGTTGAGTCGGCAGTGGCCTGTCAACGCTCTGACCAAGAGACTGCAATTCTGCTTTGACAGATTTGTTAAATACTTCGCCACCCTTGTAGATGGCTCAGTAATGTACAATTTTGTTTGACGACATGACTCCAAACTATTCCAATATTGCTTGTGCTGAGTTGCCGCCCAAGAGTTTATTTGAAGCTTCACCCAGCACTTCGAAATTGGAATAGCCGGCTCAGGGCCAATGAAGTCATGCGATGCTCCATCGCGAGCTAGCTCATCAGCCAATTCATTTCCAGCGATGGAAGAATGGCCAGGTACCCATACAAGGTTTACAGAGTTGACTGAATTCAGTTCCTCAATTTGAGTTCGACATGCGATAACAAGCTTCGACCTTGAGTTGGCCGAAGCGAGAGCTTTTATAGCAGCCTGACTATCTGAACAGAAGTATATGACTTTACCCATTACGCGCTGTTGAAGTGCTGATTGCACTCCACACATAAGAGCAAATATTTCCGCCTGAAAAACGGTGCAGTTTCTACCAAGTGAGTAAAACTGATTCAGCCTTAGCTCACGAGAATATACTCCTGCACCAGCTCTACCTTCAAGAAGGGAGCCATCAGTGTAACATACTATATTGTTTGATATACTTCTTTCCAAATAGCCAGATGTCCACTCTTCCCGTGAAGGGAATTGTGTGGTAAATGTCCTGTAAGGAAAGTTACAAGCAATTGTGAGATCACTTGGAGCAAGGACAATTTTGTCCCAATTCACCAAAAGTGGAAACAACGAAGTGTGTGTAGATCTACGATTCACTGGATTTTTCTCCAGTAGATCCAGTACCCATAAACGGTAAGAGCAAGAAAGTGCTTCTTGTTTAAGATGTATGTGTAGTGGCGCAACGTCGAAAAGGGCCTCGAGCGCTGCTGTGGGAGTTGTAGAGAACGCACCAGACATCGCCATCAAGCACATCCTTTGGAGATGGCCCAATTTTGATTGGATTGTTCTCACTTCGCCCTTTTGCCACCACACAAGACATCCATATGCCAATATTGGTCGAACAACTGTTGTGTAAATCCATTTGATATATTTAGGTTTGAGGCCCCAAGTTTTACCAAAGGTTCGCCGGCATTGACCGAAGGCCATACAAGCTTTTTTGACTCTGAAATCAATGTGAGCTGTCCATAAAAGTTTGGAATCTAGAATGACTCCGACATACTTTACTTGATCAGTCACATTAATCTCAGTGCCAAAAAGACGTAAAGGTCGAATTCCATCGCGGTTTCGTCTTTCCGTAAAAAGAACAATAGATGTTTTATTCGGGTTAACCGAAAGGCCATATTGGCGACACCAACTCTCGACTACCTGAAGAGCACTTTGCATCAGGTCGAATAGGGTGCTTATGCACATACCAACTATCAGAGCTAGATAGTCGTCGGCAAATCCATATGTTGGAAAACCGCTATTATTGAGTTGCCTCAATAGCGTATCTGCTACGAGATTCCACAAAAGTGGTGGCAAGACTCCCCCTTGGGGGCATCCGCAAATACTCAATTTTCGAATCGCTGCTTGACGCAATGTCGAGAAGAGATGTCGGTTTTTGAGCATTTGATGAATCCAATTGGTAATCATTGTAGGTAGCCCATGGTTTCGTGCGGCTTCCAATATGGCATCGAAAGACACGTTATCAAAGGCACCCTCAATATCCAAGAAAACACCCAAGCACGATTGCTTCTGAGCGAATGCTTTCTCGATATCATATACAACTTTGTGTAAAAGAGTCACAGTGGACTTTCCAGATTGGTAAGCATGTTGATTCACATGAAGAGGCATGTTTGCCAAATAAACATCACGGATGTGATGATCGATAATGCGTTCCAGACATTTCAGAAGAAAAGAGGTCAGACTGATTGGTCTAAAACTCTTCGCTTCCTCATACGACGCACGTCCTCCTTTTGGGATAAACTTTACAGTAATATCACGCCAGGATTTGGGAATGTACCCGGTAGCAAAACTGCTTACAAGTAGCTTTTTCAAAACATGTTTGATAGACTCAAATCCCTTTTGGAGCAGAACAGGATAAATCCCATCCGCTCCTGGAGATTTGAAAGGAGCAAAACTATTAAGTGCCCATTGAATCGATTCAGTAGTTACGATACTGCGAGCCGAGGCCAGAGACTCGTAACTACATGAAAAGACATTTGGTTCATCCGTAGATGCTATGTCCACACATCCGGGGAAGTGTGTATTGAATAAACATTCTAAAACTTCTTCATCGGAAGAAGTAAAGTCACCATTAGGTAAGCGAATTTCGTTCACTTGGAAATCCTTAGATTTTGCAAGAATTTTGTTCAACCGACTGACTTCACTCAAACTGGAAACATTTGTACAAAGGTTTTTCCAGCCGGATCGTTCAGCAGAACGAAGAGCCTTCTTGTAAGCCTTGCGAGCCGACTTGAACGACTCTGATCCAGCTGAACGGCGTCTGTTCCAACTCCTTCTACATTGTTTCCTGAGTCTAGTCAGATCGGAATTCCACCATGGGGTCCCTCTTGTAGTCTTTACAGACCGCAGAGGACATGCTTCTTCAAAAGCTTCCATAATGTAGGATGTTGTATTATCAACGGCATCATCCAGATCACTTGGATTTTCAATGGACGGAGAATATCCATGAAATTTGGTCGCAACCAATTCAATGTAGAGTTCCCAGTTTGTTGACCGGGGATTCCTAAAACGCAAAGTCTGCGCAGTTACATTTGAATGTTCAAAGAAGATGTAGCGATGATCAGATAATGATTCCTCATCTGATACATGCCAATTCGTCAACTCGTGACTGATTCTATTCGAGCAGAGCGTTATGTCTAACACTTCTTCTCTATTAGAAACCATGAAGGTTGGGCGATTGCCTATGTTAAGTAATCCAAGGTCTGTACTACTTAAGTATTCCATCAGACTGGAGCCTCTCAAATTGATATCCGAGCTGCCCCAGATGATGTGATGAGCATTGGCATCACTGCCCACAATCAGCGGAAGGCCTTTTGTTACGCAGTGTACGACAACTCGTTTGAAGTCATCCGTTGGGGATGGTTCATCATGTGGTAAATATACCGAACAATAGACGTATTTCCTGTTGAGGTCACCAACAGAAACATCGATTGTGACAGCACATACATCTCTGGTAGTTAACTCAGAAATGAGTGTAGCAACGATTGCTTTATTAACGAGCACGCATGCGCGGGGCATGGAGCGCGAGTTTGCCATTTCAAGCTTGCTAAAAGTAGCAAAAACTGGGTCCACAAGGTTACCTAGATAGAAGTTCCCTCTACGAAAGTAGGGTTCTTGAACTAGCGCCACTTGGGCTGCACCATTTTGCATGAGTCTGCAAAGATTGATCGTTGCTGTTCTTTTATGCTGAAGATTGATCTGAGCTAACCTAACCGTAGCCACTACCCAAACTAGGCAGGATTAAGCTTTTTGCAATCTCAGCACGAAAAAGACCAGCAACGAAAAAACCAGATCGGTATCTATTTAAAGTCGCCAAAGGCGAAAGAGCACAGAATACACTGTGTAAAACGCATAATGCGAATCCATATAGGTGATAATTTAAATTAAATGTCAACATATTCATAATCCCACCCTTATTAAGCCTCAAGATAGAGACTGAAGAAGGGCAGCCGATTATCTCGGAGAAACACAAGGTCACCTGCACCATTGCTCCGGGTAGCACAGGAAGGACTCAATACTGTGGAGGGCGCCCTGGTACCCCACAGGCTCCGTTTGCGGTTAGGTTTTATTTAGACCCCCCTAACCATTCATTCTTAGGCACGGTACGCATCACACCATAAATTAGGGGTCACCTGTGAGGTGGACTTTTACCACCGGAACAGGCAGTCCGTAGTGTTAATTCTTAGCCAGTTGAAACAACCGCTACCGACACTACGCGGCTATCTAGGCTGCTCGGGAAACGGAGGTTAATATTGATGATTAACTCCTGACGTGCCCAAGCAGCCTCATCGTGCTGCTAACGTTGTTTTAGATTCCAAACGAAAACTGAAACTGATGCCCGACCGAACCAGTCGGTTCTCTTTTATACCCGTAGAATGGTGAGCGCTGTTCCGCCCCTTCGCTTCGTTTGCTACTTCATCCATTTCGTTCGCACCATCCTAGTATGAGTGCAGCGCAGGGCTACGCATGTATAAAAGATACCCTCATCCGGTGAAATCACCATCAGTACCGCTTACGTACGCTTCGTGAACGTTTGTTTCTCAAGTCCACTCAAACTCAACCACAAAATGTCTGGCCGCGGCAAAGGAGGCAAAGTTAAGGGAAAGGCAAAGTCCCGTTCCAACCGCGCTGGATTGCAGTTCCCAGTCGGTCGTATTCACCGTCTGCTCCGGAAGGGCAACTATGCCGAGCGTGTCGGTGCCGGCGCTCCAGTCTACTTGGCTGCCGTTATGGAATATCTGGCCGCTGAAGTGCTCGAATTGGCAGGAAACGCTGCCCGTGACAACAAGAAGACCAGAATCATTCCCCGTCATCTGCAGTTGGCCATCCGCAACGACGAAGAATTGAACAAGCTGCTGTCCGGTGTTACCATCGCCCAAGGTGGTGTTCTGCCCAACATTCAGGCTGTCTTGCTGCCGAAGAAAACCGAAAAGAAGGCATAAGTTACACTGCGTGCATCAAACCAAAAACCGTCCTTTTCAGGACGACAATATCCAGTCCACCGCTAGAGAGTTGTTGTTGAAATATTGCAGATTTATCTAATTTAGCCACAGAGAGGATCGATGAAGAGATATCGGCCATATTATGACCATTTCTGAATCAATTCCTAGATTCCGCGGGGGGAAACGTTTGGGCTTCTTAAATGTTCTGTTCGGGATACCTCGAACTTTCGATTTTTGGAGTTCAATTTGCCGAAACAGAAACATAAAACATTGAAACAGCCAGCCCTGCGTGAGCTGTTCCTGAAGAGAGAGGAGGGTAAACTGTTCATCCAGTTCCTGCCCCATTTTCTACTATCTACTGCTTGACAATAGAAGAGTTGATGAAGCAGGTAGTATTTAAAAAACTTATATTATTTATTCGAGGAAAGGCTATATCAGGAGCTCCTAATATTAAAGGAATCAATCAATTTCCAAACCCCACAATTATCAATTATAACTATCATAGGGGTGTGTTTCAAAGTAAACAAGCCAAAGATTACGTTTCAATCATACGGTCAAACTTTCAATGTTGGATGTTCGAGTTGTCTAGTTTGTAGCAACAAGGGGAGGCGAGCTGGGAAAGCTTCTGAATCCGGAAAAGAGCATAAGAAGAAGGGGAAACATACGGCCGGTACCAGAGAATGAAGTCCGCGCTGGAGATGCACATTCAAAAGTGTGTGCAAAGCGAAGCATGAAGGGACAACTCGAGTTGTCGGTTGGTTGACGTACCTCCCTCATCAGTGTTGAGAGTATGATCGTTCGGTGGTAGGAGGAAGGTCAAGGGGCTTTAGGAAGTAATCGTTCCCCCAGGGGAACAAACAGTTTTAGGTACACTGAAGGGAAAATTGCTCACACAACTCTTTTAGGGAATGCTCTAGTGGCCCTGAAAAGGGCCGTTTTGTTGAGAATGGCAACTATAATGCAGACCGAATTTAAGCGCGTTCTCCACGGATACGGCGAGCCAGCTGGATGTCCTTGGGCATAATGGTGACACGCTTGGCGTGGATGGCGCAAAGGTTGGTATCTTCGAAAAGACCGACCAGATAGGCCTCGCTCGCTTCCTGCAGGGCCATGACAGCCGAGCTCTGGAAGCGCAGATCGGTCTTGAAGTCCTGGGCGATCTCACGAACCAGACGCTGGAATGGCAGCTTGCGGATCAGCAGCTCAGTCGACTTTTGGTAGCGACGGATTTCACGCAGAGCAACGGTTCCTGGCCGATAACGGTGAGGCTTCTTGACACCTCCGGTGGCTGGGGCGCTCTTGCGAGCGGCTTTGGTAGCCAGCTGCTTGCGAGGAGCTTTTCCTCCAGTAGACTTACGAGCAGTCTGCTTGGTACGGGCCATTGTGTTAGATGATGATTAATTTGCTTTCAATCCAAACGGATCAGTTGAAACGCAGCGACAGAATGAGGGTCAAAAAACCAGGCAGTCCTCTTTTATATGCTCATATCGATGCAGGCAACCAATCGGAAGCCACGGAAGAATAGAAAAAGCAAGAGAGGAAAGAAGAACTCAACCCTCGAGTGGGTATAAAAGTGGCCGCTAGTGTTTGGCGCAGCCATTCCGAATCGAACTGCCGTTGTGAACGGTTGCGTGTCTTTTTGAGTTGCGAGACACAAGTTCGAATTCTCTTCCGTGCGTGTGCGAAGTGCACTCTCTTTTCGCGATTTCCCGCTCCCGCGACTGCTCTCCGGCGCTAACCTACCTCCTAGGGGTGGCTAGCCAGAAAGCATCTCTGCTAGTCGAAGCAGAGCAACCGCGGCCCATAGCGATGGGTCGCAATCGGAAGCAAAAGGCGGACTCCGCCTCGACCCCCGCCCCGCTGGCCGACAGCGGGCAGACCAGCGCGCCAAAACGAGCCAGGAATGAAGATGCCAACCCGGCGGCATACAGCAGGTTGCTGGCAAATAACAAGTTTGCCTCCCTGCCTGTGGACCAAGCCCCCCCGGGCGCGAAGGTTCCCCCCCTCTTCACGGCGTCGAAGGACCTCTCGGCGCTGCGATCCGAGCTAGCGGCCAACAACATCCGGCCGCTGTTCAAGCTGTGCCATACCGGCACTAAGATCATGTGCGCCTCCGGCGCCGATTACGACAAGGCCGGCAAGCTGCTGAAGGCAAAAGGGGTGGAATTCTACACCCACGATGCCCCCGGTAGCAAGCCGTTCAAAGTACTCGTCCGAGGGCTGCCGGAGTTCACCCCGGAGGCCATCATCGATGAAATGAAGGCGGCTGGACTCAAGCCGACGAGTGTGTTCCCCATCCGGCGAGCACAAGGAGGACGACACCGGGACCAGCTCTACCTGGCCCATTTGGAGAAGGGGTCTACCACCATGGCGGGCCTGACAAGAGTGAGAGCGCTCTTCCACATCGTGGTGGAATGGGAGCGCTACCGCCCGAAAAAACGAGACGTGACGCAGTGTGGCAACTGCCTCGCGTTCGGCCACGGGACCAGGAATTGCCATATGAAGCCCCGCTGTGGCAAATGTGCCGGTGCGCACGCCACTTCGACCTGCCAGCCGATGGAGGGCACCGAATCGAAGTGCGCCAACTGCGGTGCAAACCACGAGGGCAGCAGCCGCAACTGCCCCAAACGTGCGGAGTTTCTGGCAATCCGCCAGCAAGCGTCCGCCAAGAAGCTGGGACGGCAACGCCAGCGCCAACCACCCCCACCGCTGACTGAGGAGCACTTCCCGACGCCCCGCTACCAAGTGCCCAATCTACCACCGCTTCAACCAACCCACCGGCAGGCATCCCGCCAGTCGGCCCCCTCCGTTCAGCAACGCCTCGCGGCCGCCGCCGCTGCTCCATCGGTCCGGAATGCGCCCCCTCCTGGATGGGGGAATCCTGGACCCAGTGCTTCCGGCACTCCTCCTCCCTCCGACGACGACGGCTCCCTGTACACGCCGGAGCAAATGTTGGAATACACAAGGAACCTTTTCCAACGGCTACGAGCCTGCCGTTCCAAGTCGGAACAGATCGACGCCGCCAACTCGGTGGTATTTGCGTTCTTATCCAAATATGGCCCGTGAGGCCACCACCAAGATCCTCAACTGGAACGCTTGCTCCCTCCGGAGCAAAAATCGAGAGTTGTCCGCCTTCCTGGACCAGGAAGGCATCGACATAGCAGTGATAACGGAGACGCACCTCAAGCCGGAAGTTAACATCTTCATCCCCGACTTCCGGCTCGTGCGGCTTGACCGGTGCGGATCCGAAGGTGGAGGCGTTGCGGTTGCTCTGCGGAGGAACGTAAACTGCACCCTGCTGCCGAGCTTCCAACTAAAAGTCATCGAGGCCGTAGGTGTTCGGGTGGAAACCTCCATCGGCCCAATCACGATCATCGCGGCGTACTGCCCGAAGCAAACCAACATCAACGACGGAACATCGGCGGCCCTAAAGCAAGACATCGTCAAACTGACACGGCGGCAGGGGCAGTTCATCCTGGCTGGCGATCTGAATGCAAGGCACGAGATCTGGGGAAACCCCCGGCGAAATAGGAACGGCCTCATCCTACAACAGGACCTGGAGGAAGGCCACTACACCATCCTGAGCCCGGATTCACCCACCCGCCTGAGCCGGTCCGGGGCCCATGCGACCATTGATATCTTCCTGACCAACATGGCCGACAACATCTCCCAACCGGTCGTTCACCAGGACCTGAGCTCGGACCACTACCCGGTGGTGGCAGAAGTTGGTTCCCTGGTCAACCGGCATCGGGTCACCCGGCGCAACTACCATCGTGTCGACTGGGGCCAATTCCAGCGGTGTGTCGACGCTAACATCCAGTACGAGGCTCCCCTGGCGTCCGCTGAAGACATCGACCGGCACCTGCAGAGCGTCGAAGAGGCCATCTCCGTGGCCCGAGAACAGCATGTACCAGCATCTGGTCAGGTGAGCAACCCCCTTTTTTAAGGATCGCTTGATAACCCCTGCGGAGAAGGCTGCTGAGATAGGTCGGCATTTCGTCAGCTCCCACAATCTAGGGCTAGACATTCCTAGCCCACACGAAGCTGCTGTTTCCGAACACGCAGCTAACCTACACCAATCTCCCAACGACTTCTCGGAGGAGTTGGAGATCACTGCCGACGAGTTGCTGGCCTATCTCAAAACATCCAAAAACATGAAGGCCCCAGGTTTCGACAACATCCTGAACTTGGAGCTCAAGCAATTGAGTCTCCAGTTCTACCAACATCTGGCACTGATTTTCAATCAGTGCCTCCGACTTAGCTACTTCCCCTCGTCGTGGAAGTCAGCAAAAGTCATCCCCATTAAGAAACCTGGGAAGGATCCTTCCTCCCCCAAAAGCTATCGACCCATCAGCCTTCTCTCAGGGTTATCAAAGCTTTTTGAAAAAGCGATCAACAGACGGCTGCTTTCGGCAGCCGATCAAAACAACATCTTGCTCGAGGAACAGTTTGGCTTTCGACGCGGTCGTTCAACCGTGCACCAACTGACTCGAGTAACCAACATCCTCAGGCGGAACAAGTCCCTTGCCAAATCCTCCGCCATGGCGTTGCTTGACGTTGAAAAAGCATTCGACAACGTCTGGCATGACGGCCTGGTGTACAAGCTGCACCGATACAATCTTCCCACCTATTTGGTGAAAATCATCAAACATTATCTGTTTAACAGGACGTTCAGGGTTTCCCTTAATGGAGTCAACTCAGATCATCACAACATCCCCGCAGGTGTTCCACAGGGCAGTATTTTAGGTCCCCTACTATACAACCTGTTCACCTCGGACATGCCTCAGCTCCCTGAAGGCGGCTCTCTGTCACTGTTCGCTGACGACACATCAGTCGTCTACAGCGGCAGATTCACGAGAGCACTAACATCTCGACTCCAGAGAGGCCTGAACGTTTTGTCAGATTATTTGAACAGCTGGAAGATCTGTATCAACGCAGCGAAGACCCAGGTCATCCTCTTCCCCTATTCCAAATCCCCCAGACTTGTTCCGGCTGAGGATTGTAAAATCACCCTCGGTGGATCAACGGTGGAATGGTCTGATGCAGCCGACTACCTTGGGCTAACGTTAGACAGCAAGCTTCTCTTCAGACAGCAGGTTGACAAAACGGTCATCAAAAGCAATATCTTGCTAAAAGCACTTTACCCACTCATCAACCGGAAGTCAACTCTGTCTTTGAAGAACAAGCTTGCTGTTTACAAACAGGTCATTCTTCCAGTAATTGAATATGGCGTACCAATCTGGGAGAGTTGCGCTAAAACCCACCATCTGAGGCTCCAGAGGACCCAAAATAAGTTCCTCCGGATGATCCTCAACAGTCCTCCGAGAACGAGGACAACCGAGGTCCACCGTCTGGCCGAGATCAAAACTTTAGAGGAGCGCTTTGGTGACTCGATTGAAAAATTCAGGGCTCGTTGCCACCAATCTGGCCAGCAGGTCATCCGGGACCTCGTTCCCCCCTAGGTTATCAAATTTTTTGTAGTGTAAATAGTAGTAGTTAGGTTATCAAATTTTCTTTTCTTTTCTTAAAACTACCAGAGCCTTAAAGGCCGATTAATTACACTAGGGTAAAACCAAATCTATTCCACAACGAGAACAAAAATCAACCAAAATCAAAGCTGAAGGACCTGAAGGTCAAACTCTTAATTTGTAAAAATAATTTTTGTAAAACACAATGGAAAATAAACATGAATTTAATGCAAAAAATTGGCGCAGCCATCAGTTCCAGTACTACCGTCGTCGAACACAGAACCAAATTCATCCAAAATGACCGGCCGTGGCAAGGGAGGCAAAGGACTCGGAAAAGGAGGCGCCAAGCGTCATCGCAAGGTTTTGCGTGATAACATCCAGGGTATCACCAAGCCCGCAATCCGTCGTCTGGCTCGTCGTGGAGGAGTCAAGCGTATCTCCGGACTTATCTACGAGGAAACTCGTGGTGTGTTGAAGGTGTTCCTGGAAAACGTCATCCGTGATGCCGTTACCTACACTGAACACGCCAAGCGTAAAACCGTTACCGCTATGGATGTTGTCTACGCTCTGAAGCGTCAGGGACGCACCCTGTACGGTTTCGGAGGTTAAATCGCATTCCAAAGTTTCGCTCTTCAAACGGCCCTTTTCAGGGCCACCAAACACACTCATCAAGGAGTTGATATGACAAATGTTCACACACTAAAAGCAAGGGTAATCTAATGGGACAAGCACTACACGCTTTTGCAGTCCGGCGGTGGCGTGGCTTGGGGAGAAAATTCTCGTCTCCGATTGGAAGACACCATAAAATGCCAATATATATACATACATAGTCTAGTCTAGTCAGCACTGTCATTTCCCGGGGTGGCACTACTGTTGTTACTTACTTGTTGTACTTCGGTCGGTTCGAAAACAACAACCGCTATGATGCCACGCCGGTGAAATCCAGTGCGTGCATCTTTCCATACCAATCTCACGTGCATGCATCTCAACTCCGGACTTCAGTGTCAGGTACGGAACGCTCGTCGTACCACTCCCTATTACCTATTACCACTCATCAAATTCCATTAGGATTGCGTTAGGAACTTCTTAGTTTGCCTCGCTCGGTTCCACAATGCGATGGACGAACAAATATTTCATCATGTTCCACACTGTACCTTATGAGAAATGTCCCGCTCACTGGATGCGGTTGAGAGGATGCGGTATTTACAAGCACTGGAATTGTGTTCGCGCACCCGAAACGAAACGAAGGGAAAACGAATCACCGAACCGGGTGAGAGACGGGAATTTGAATCCACCGACGGGAAAAACCGGGAATTTGAGAAGGTCACCGGGAAAATCGTTTTGAACGAACATTTCCAAGCTTCGAATCTACAAACCACAACAAGCATTTATGACTTTGAACAAATCAGTTTGTATTGTATGTAATGTATTGAAAGTGGATGATGAAATGTCTACCGTAAAATGGGGTGTTTTCAAGCAACTTCTAGTATGTCAATAATTAAACAAAGGACAGCCCTACTACAGTAAGGACCCGATTTTGTCAGCCCCTCGATGAATTTTAGGCTGACCAAATCGGGTCATTTTATTTTGTTCCCGTTTTTCAAATTTCGACATGGTTACATGGACTTTTAAAGAGGGTACGTGGTAAAACATGACGATACCAATTTTTTGACAAATCTGAAATTGGCTGACAAAATCGGGTCAGTACTGGATTCTCTCGTCGCGTGCCAAACACAATTATGAGGATCCTATGGCAGATTTCTGAGATAATCATGAAAATGTGTGATTTTTGACGTAACTGCAAAACAGGGTTGTAAAGGAATTTGACTTTCGCAAATGAAACCATATTTTGCCAACAACAAAACATAATCTTTTTGATCAATAACTTTGATGCTTTCATTCATTTTCATAAGTTATGCTCAACCTCAATCAGATAATACATCAATATTATCGAACTTGGAACTCCTGCAAACGCAAACCGTTTTCTTTTAACTGCTAAATCTTTCATAGTTATTAATCTGGAAACTGTCAATACTTCGTAAAATTGTCTTGAATTGTTTTTGATACTTAAATGCAACAGGATCATAACCTATATACCGTTAAGTCACCAGTCACCGTGCGGCCTCCATTCACCGTGCACATATACAAATTCCTACAGAATATTCATACAATTTTCACAAATCATTCTTTGGTCAGCAAAATAAGATAAAACTGATGAAACGAAGTAGTTTTTGCCACAAATAATTTTGAAAAACCTAGTTTATGTAGACAAAATCATGTGAATTCTGTTTGATAACGAGATATTGCAACAATCTTAGTAGAAACGCCAAAAAATCACATTTTTTATTTTAACGATAGAGTATGAAATTTTTCAAAATTTCAACAAGTTTTCACTGTGGATATTATTAGTAAGATGTATTTCATCGTATGAGCAATGAGATTTAATGCAAATTAGAATTTTTATTGTGTTTCAGTCGAAACCCAAATGCACGGTGAATGGATCCTTTTCAATATATATGGATCCTATTACCGTGTATAGTGTAAAAGGCATGGAATTATGCGATAATATTAGATTTATTGTTATGTCGTCATTAAACTACTTCATATTTAGAATTTAAGTGAATATGGAATGGTTTGGACAATACAGTCAAACCTCCTATAACGATTTTAATTAAAAAATAATAATTTAGCCAATTTTTAAACTTTGTATAGTTTTTATTGTAAATGAAGATTTGAATACTCTTAAAAATGAATGCGCACACTACTAGCAACATAGTTGCTCCATTAACAACGTTTCTTCAAGATACAAAATCAAATCATGACGAAAACTATACGCACGGTAAATGGTGACACATAGAACGGTACGAGGCGACCTTAACATGACATTTTCAAACATAATTTTTGACTAATTTTTTGTTATGCATCACTAGTTTTAGATTTTTCCCTGAATTATTATATAATTGCCCGCTACGTAGTGGTATTCTAGTACGCTTCAAATTATTTGGAATAGTTTTATATTTTTTTGAAGTGCAAATTTTTCTTAAATGCACGGTGAATGGTAGCTTGACGGTACAGTTAACTCTCCCTAACTCGATATTGAATTTGTCTTGAATTGGTTTTGATACTTAAATGCAACAGGATCATAACCTATATATTTGCATTTGCTTCTTTGAATGATTGTTCTCCTTCGTCTTCGAAAATAGCCCCTATTTGTTTTGCTGGTCTGCTCGATAGGTAGACAGTTTGACAGTTCGATAGGTAGATTTGGTTTCACTCTTCGCGCAACTCGGGTGCCTCTGAGAAAAAAAAAAAAAAAAAAAAAAAAAAAAAAAAAAAAAAAAAAAAAAAAAAAATCCCATATTTTCAGGGCTAGACATTTTAGTAATATTCAGTAACAAACAAAATAGTCCCCTTAACCTTTACAATGCAGCTTTACTTCACGGAACAAGCCTAAAGTATAATGGAACATATATCGGCATAAATCGAACGAGTTTTGTAACTTGGAAAAAGTAGTAGAAAAGATAATCCCCTAACACCCCGCTAACTTTCAAAAAGAAACTTTTTCCATAAGAAATATTAAAAGGCGAAATCTAGATAACATTTTCAAAAGCTTTTGTCTGCGTTGTGATCTCAATTAAATATACTTATGTTCTGGGTTACTCACATATTTTTGTTAATATTGTTTCATTGTTTTGTAGTTAAATCTTTTTTGCCAATAAAATTCTTTCAAAAATGGTTTGAATCGTTTTCAATATCTAGACTCCACAATACCTAATATTAATAGATATCCCCGATCACATAATGCAGCTCACAATCCTCCGAACAAAGCAAGCAAGATATATCGACTTCCGACGTTTTTGTGACTTTTCAAACTTGATGGAGAAGTTCAATCCCTTAAAACCCCACGAGTCCTTAACACCCCATTTTACGGTACTAACTTCTTAAAAAGGTTTCACTTTTCTCAATAATTAGCAATGTAGTACCAAACAATGTTTGTTTGATTTTTTGAGCTTGGCTCTAACTTTTTGACTCAAGAGTTTGAAAGAAAAGTTTACTAGCCTAAAATAATCTTGCCGAAAGTTTTTGCACTCAAACATATTGGATGCAAAAAAAAATCCTAAGTTGTTGAATATTCATACCACAATAAATCCAGATTTCCTTGGGAACAGCATTTTAAGAGTTTCTAATCTCTCATTAGTTAACTAATCGATTACAAATTGAATAGGTAAGGTAGATGCTGCTACATGTGTGGGTTTGTTTTATTATTTTAATTCACCCTAGATTTAATTACTTTAGAGAAACATCAATTTAATGAAACACTGATTTATTTTGGCATCTGGAGTTTGGCATCGGCCAAATTATCTGAAACTCGGCAGTAAGACGCACTTGAAGAGCATAATGTTGATAAATAGCAGTTAAGGCCTTCCTTAGTGTAGTGGTAAAGTCGGTGGCTACAAAGCAAACCCATGCTGAAGGTGTCTGGGTTCAACTTCCCAACAAGCCATGTGAGCAAAATGGTCACATAAAAAAATAAAGTGAGAAGCCGGCCAAGAAAAATGAGAAGAAGAAGAGGCATTCGCAAAACCCCATGTGCGAAATAAATCAAAAGAATGAGCACAAAAAATTTTGATAATGAAGACGCGTTCACTCCAACGGAAATGCTCCACGTGTAGTAACAGCGGCGGAAGTAATTTACCGGTTTCAATTTGAGTGTCAGGAGCTCAGGGCCAAATTTTCGAGCCGCAAATTTTTCTCGGTGCACGCAAGCAAATGGCGGCGGTGCTCACTCTCTTTCTCTCGTACCCAAACTGCGATGGGGATGTGAGGCGTTCGATTCGCCAATCACGCTTAAAATCAGTTACACTGTATTGATTTGCTCTCATCTTTGGAATAGTGGAACAGCATTGGATTACGAAAATCAAACATACTGAGCAAGGTCGACCCATTGGCCCCGAAAGATTGAGATTTTCAGAAGCCAATCCCTGGGCTTAGTATTTTACTGCCAATTAATTTAATTTGCAACATCCACAAGAGTAATTTGATTATTCCGCAAGGAAAATAGTGGCAGTTCGCTCATACTGGATCAGCTGTCAAGATTACTTTGGTAATTAGCAGCAAACTGTACTTGACCGCTCTACTTGGGATGTCGATACTCAGCCTGCCCAGTAGGTCCGGTACGTACGGACCTGTGAACTAGACTATCGAAATGCATACATTTTGCATTTTGACATACGAACGCTTTATGTTTCGTTTTAGCATCAACTCACATCCAGGCGTCGGTAGGCGCGTGGTGTACGCACAGACCTAACGATCGCAAGGGCCTTGGTTCGATTCCAGGTTGCTGCGAGAAACATTTTTTGTTGCCAATGTTTGGTTTCATAAGGCAAAGCTATGAATTTCAACCCGATTTATTGTGGCGAATTTTCATAAGTGCATCCAATGTATTTCGATAGTCCATTTGCCTGAGTGTATTGAAAACGCACGGGCCTATCGATCGCAAGGTCCTTGGTTCGATTCCAGGTTGCCGCGAAAACATGTTTTGGTTTCACAAGGCAACGCTACGAATCTCAACCCGATTTAAATAAGGCTCCCCCAAAACTACGCGACTTTTTACGGCGACAGCGACACGATTTCGTTGTTGTGTCGCTGCAAGCACTCTTCTATGGAACCATCTTGACTGACACGACGCGAATCGCTGCGAAATCGCGACGTTTTTTTGTCGCTGTCGCTTAGATCTGGGGGAGCCTTTAAGTCGATAGACTTCTTCAAATCCTTGAATCATTCGAGTGTATCAAAAGCTGTTCCTCTAGTGGAGGTTTGCTTTGGGTACGGATGCACCGCTACAGTGAGTGCCAGCCAGTGCTCGCCTACCTGTCCGGGCTTTACAGTTGCTGGCAGAGAAAGGGGTGCATGATTGGCCAATTTTATTGATTTGCGAAAGGGTTCGGGAAGAATTCGCCATTCAGTGGCAAAAAGTGCACGTAACTTTTCGGGGGGATTTATTTCCCTCTGTGAGAGGAATGGAATATCATTGACTGTGCAACTCTTTGTTCTAAACTTGGATGGTAGTCCTGAAAAGGACTGATTGGATGTTACATACTGTTTTACAACAGTACGGTTGCTGTCCCAAATTTACTTCTTGGCAGCGGTCTTCTTCGCGGCAGCTTTCTTGGCTGGGGCAGCCTTCTTCGGTTTTGGGGTCTTGGGCTTCTTGGCGGCGGTCTTGGAAGGTTTGGTGGCCTTCTGCTTCGGAGCAGCAGCCTTCTTCACACCACCGGCCTTTTTGGCAGCCTTGGCACCAGCAGCTTTGGCTTTCTTGGCTGCAGCCGGCTTCTTGGCTTTCTTCTCGCCGGCTGGCTTCTTGGCCTTCTTCTCCCCAGCTGGTTTCTTGGTGGCCTTCTTCTTCTCTCCGGTAGCCTTCTTGGCCTTCTTCTCGCCGGCCTTCTTCGGTTTCTTCTCACTGGCGGCCTTCTTAGCTTCAGCCTTCAGCTTGAACGAACCGGAAGCGCCGGTGCCCTTGGTTTGGACGAACTTGCCCTTCTCGACGCCATTCTTCAAGGCCTTCTTGAGGAATGGGGCAAGCTTGGCGACATCGCATTTGTAGTTGGCGGCGATGTACTTCTTGATGGCCTGCAGGGACGATCCGTTGCGTTCCTTCAAGGTTTTGATGGCAGCAACAACCATGTCGTTGACTGGGGGGTGGGTCGACGGCTTCTTCGGCTTGCCCTGTCCCTTGGGGGCCCTTGGCTTCTTGGTCTTGGCTGGCGAGGCAGCCGGGGCTGCGGCAGCGGCTTCAGTGGCAACTTCAGACATCTCGATAGGTAGCTAGAGTAACACTCACACGATGGCGATAGTAAACGAATGAATGACGGAAATTCTGGCAACAGTGCGGTGTTCGATTTCGTCGTCTGTGTTAGGGATGCAGACATGGTCGTCCACTGGATGACTGTTCGCGAAATATTGTACATATTTTTGGTAACACCTTTTTAAAACGCATTTTTCCGGTAATCGCACTAAGTATTTGCCTGTCTAGTATGTCCGTTTGGTGAGTGCATGAGTCTCGCTAGCAGCCCGTCATCGCCACATCGGGCCGGTTTCGCGAGAAGCACCGCTGAGACATGTCTTTACAGCACCCGTGCGCCATATGGTGTGGCTTTGCTCGATAACACAATCAATAGTAACTATTGAAACAATACCACCCTGCACGGCGGTGGTGAATTTGGCAACATGAATGGTTGCTCTTTGCGGTGACATGCGGGTATAGCCAGTATGCCGGTGTCTAATGGCCCCTAATGAGCCTCAAACAAAGTCATTCCCAGTGCCGACGAGCGATGTTACGCGTTTGGTTTTAGTAAACTTTGAACAATGTTAATTTGATGTTTTTCATCAAACATACCGAAAACTTGGGCTCGACTATGACGTCAGTCACACAAGTTTGTGCCATTTTGTCCGGAAAACAATGTCACCAAACACTAATCACCTTCCACCTGTGCACTGTTGGTTGGTCGAATGTGTGCAAATTGCTGGCATTGCCTCAGCCATCGGCGGCAACTGCATTGGAAAAGGACAGTGCACGTGCTACTATGGATCTAGTTTATCTGAGAATGTTTTACTTCAAGAAGCAAGCAAGCAAAGCAAGCACCCTCCCTGCGGTGGAATCTGCAAATGAGCTAGTGCGAAATCTGCCCGAATAGGCATCGGTTTTGCTAGCTGCAGTTGCATCGAATGAACATTCCATACAATCTCTTCTGGCGGCAGTAGTACCGGACATGTCGCGCTGAATTCGCGACAAATTGTTCTCGGAAGTCCCTAACATGCCCCACGGCACGTGTTCCCGGTGTAGAAACTGCACCCTACACTCCCCCGATCGAGATATATTTTTGTGTACAGTGCCCTCAGGGGCTGTTCAACGTGTCTGTCCGTGCTAGTACTGAGCAACACCCGAGCCAGGAAGCCGAATGGCAACCACACAACGTGTCATGTCACCATCATTCGCAAATTTCATAACGCCAACAATGACCATTTGCAACGCGCCCACCACCCATTGTGTATAAGAATGTTTTCCCAATTTCGTTTGACCCGTTACATCTCGAAGACACACCACCCACCCATGAACTATGTGAATGGGCCCCATCAATGGGAACCGATTGATGGCATTATCGAGATTATCCGATCGATAACATTTGCATCAACTGTTGTTCGATAAACGTTATTATGATAGCCTGAACTGCTGGGATGCTCTTACGAGATCGTTTGTAATGGGACGCTAGAAAACATAATGAGCTTCTTTCCAATACGTTGAGAAGAAGAACGAACGAACCACGAAACTTGTCATCATGCCTGCCTAGCTAGCTAGTCCTATGATGTCAAAATTGTCTAAACTACTAACATGCAGCACAACCGATAGCAAAAATGAAGTTGTTAAGGTGCAACATGGCAATCAGCATAAATATTGAACTTTAAACGTTCTGCTAGTGAATGGAGTGTGGTTAAGGTACAACATTTTTTTGCAATCAGCAGAAATGTTGAACGTACGAAGTGGATCTTCTTGTTTTAAATTCAAACGGATGGAAAAACTTAGATCTAGGGTTTTTTTTGTGAACAGATGTTTCCCTATACTGCTTAACAATGAAATTCCTATTATTTATTACGCAGCTGAATGGGGATCCAAATCTCTGCAACTGTAATCGTTATAATTAATCAATACTGAAACTGATAACATCGAATAAATAAAATGAATTGGATAAATTCAAACTGATCAGAGAGGGGGGTGTTGTCACGTATGAAGTCACCGCCGTGACACTACCTCAGTCGGTTCAATAGTGTGATAAAACAGTCTAGTGTCAGATTTTCAAAATCAACTCTTTTTCGGGATTGAAATAGTGGCCCTGAAAAGGGCCTTTTGGTTTGGTGTGATTGAACGCAGTGTCGGTCGTCATTTACTTGGAGCTGGTGTACTTGGTGACGGCCTTGGTGCCTTCCGAAACGGCGTGCTTGGCCAACTCTCCCGGGAGCAGAAGCCGGACGGCGGTTTGGATTTCGCGGGATGTGATCGTCGAACGCTTGTTGTAGTGGGCCAGGCGGGAGGCTTCGGCGGCAATACGCTCAAAGATGTCGTTGACGAAGCTGTTCATGATGCTCATGGCTTTCGACGAAACGCCAGTGTCGGGGTGAACTTGCTTCAACACCTTGTAGATGTAGATGGCGTAGCTTTCCTTCCTGCGCTGCTTCTTCTTCTTCTTATCGCCCTTGACAATGTTCTTCTGGGCCTTGCCGGATTTCTTCGCGGCCTTTCCGCTGGTTTTCGGTGCCATCGTGCTGCTAACGTTGTTTTAGATTCCAAACGAAAACTGAAACTGATGCCCGACCGAACCAGTCGGTTCTCTTTTATACCCGTAGAATGGTGAGCGCTGTTCCGCCCCTTCGCTTCGTTTGCTACTTCATCCATTTCGTTCGCACCATCCTAGTATGAGTGCAGCGCAGGGCTACGCATGTATAAAAGATACCCTCATCCGGTGAAATCACCACCATTCCGAATCGAACTGCCGTTGTGAACGGTTGCGTGTTCTTATTGAGTTGCGAGACACAAGTTCGAATTCTCTCCCGTTCGTGTGCGAAGTGCACTTTTCGCGATTTCCCGCTCCCGCGACTGCTCTCCGGCGCTAACCTACCTCCTCGGGGTGGCTAGCCAGAAGGCATCTCTGCAAGCAGAGCAACCGCGGCCCATAGCGATGGGTCGCAATAGAAAGCAAAAGGCGGACTCCGCCTCGATCCCCGCCCCGCTGGCCGACAGCGGGCAGACCAGCGCGCCGAAACGAGCCAGGAATGAAGATGCCAACCCGGCGGCATACAGCAGGTTGCTGGCAAACAACCAGTTTGCCTCCCTGCCTGTGGACCAAGCCCCCCCGGGCGCGAAAGTTCCCCCCCTCTTCACGGCTTCGAAGGACCTCTCGGCGCTGCGATCCGAGCTAGCGGCCAACAACATCCGGCCGCTGTTCAAGCTGTGCCATACCGGCACCAAAATCATGTGCGCTTCGGGCGCCGACTTCGACAAGGCCGGCAAGCTACTGAAGGCAAAAGGGGTGGAATTCTACACCCACGATGCCCCCGGTAGCAAGCCGTTGAAAGTTCTCATCCGAGGGCTACCGGAGTTCACCCCAGAAGCCATCATCGATGAAATGAAGGCGGCTGGACTCAAGCCGACGAATGTGTTCCCCATCCGGCGAGCACAAGGAGGACGACACCGGGACCAGCTCTACCTGGCCCATTTGGAGAAGGGGTCCACCACCATGGCGGGCCTGACGAGGGTGAGAGCGCTCTTCCACATCGTGGTGGAATGGGAGCGCTACCGCCCGAAGAAGCGAGACGTGACGCAGTGTGGCAACTGCCTCGCGCTCGGGCATGGGACCAGGAATTGCCATATGAAGCCCCGCTGTGGCAAATGTGCCGGTGCGCACGCCACTACGACCTGCCAGCCGATGGAGGGCACCGAACCGAAGTGTGCCAACTGCGGTGCAAACCACGAGGGCAGCAGCCGCAACTGCCCCAAACGTGCGGAGTTTCTGGCAATCCGCCAGCAAGCGTCCGCCAAGAAGCTGGGACGGCAACGCCAGCGCCAACCACCCCACCGCTGACTGAGGAGCACTTCCCGACGCCCCGCTACCAAGTGCCCAATCTACCACCGCTTCAACCAACCCACCGGCAGGCATCCCGCCAGTCGGCCCCCTCCGTTCAGCAACGCCTCGCGGCCGCCGCCGCTGCTCCATCGGTCCGGAATGCGCCCCCTCCTGGATGGGGGAATCCTGGACCCAGTGCTTCCGGCACTCCTCCTCCCTCCGACGACGACGGCTCCCTGTACACGCCGGAGCAAATGTTGGAATACACAAGGAACCTTTTCCAACGGCTACGAGCCTGCCGTTCCAAGTCGGAACAGATCGACGCCGCCAACTCGGTGGTATTTGCGTTCCTATCCAAATATGGCCCGTGAGGCCATCACCAGGATCGCAAATTGGAATGCTTGTTCCCTCCGGAACAAAGCTATCGAGCTCGTCGAATTTCTCGAAGAGAAAACCATCGACATCGCCATCATCACGGAGACGCACCTCAAGCCTGAGCTGAGCGTCTCCATTCCCAACTATCGACTTGTGCGGCTAGATCGGACCGACTCTGAAGGAGGGGGAGTCGCCATCGCTTTGCGCCACAACATGAACTGCCGCCTGCTGCCGAGCCTGCAGCTCAAGCTCATCGAGGCCGTAGGAGTAGAAGTGCAAGCTTCGGACGGCCCGATCACCATCATCGCTGCATACTACCCAACGCAAGCAAGCCTCAACGACGGGTCGGCAACGGCCCTGCGACAAGACATCACCAAGCTCACTCGGCGGCACGGGCGGTACATCATCGCTGGCGACCTCAACGCGAAGCACGAAGCCTGGGGGAACCCCCGAAGAAATCGGAACGGAGTCATCCTGCAGCAAGGCTTGGAGGAGGGCCACTTCAACATCTTGGGCCCGGATACTCCCACCCGGTTGAGCAGATCGGGAGCCCACGCCTTCATCGACCTGTTTATCACCAACATGGTAAGCATCTCTCATCCGGTCGTCTACCAGGAACTCAGCTCGGACCACTATCCGGTGGTGGTGGAAGTTGGGTCCTCGGTCAACCGGCATCTCAAGACCCGGCGCAACTATCGACGCGTCAACTGGGACCAGTTCCGGCAGTGTGTCGACACCCACGTCGACTACGAGGTGCGACCCGAGTCAACTGATGACGTCGATCGGCAGCTGCAGGCCATCGAAGAAGCGATCTCCCAGGCCAGGGAGCAACACGTGCCGGCAACCAGTCAGGTGAGCAATAACATACCAATTGATAGACTTACTAAAGATTTGATCAGACTTCGCAACACCATCCGCAGGCAGTACCAGCGAACTGGGCTGCCTGCCCTTAAATCCGATGTCAATCGGATGAACAAAATTATCAAGGCCAGAATGTTGGACCTCAGAAATCAAAATTTTTCAAACAAAATCCGCGCTCTCCCAGACTGTGCTCAGCCGTTCTGGAAGCTCACAAAAATTTTAAAAACCAAGCCTAGACCAATTCCACCGCTGGTTCCACAAGATAACAATAGCCCCGTAGATCGCTTGATAACGCCTGCTGAGAAGGCAGCCGAAATAGGTCGACATTTCGTCAGCTCACATAATCTTGGACACCATATCATCAGTCCGCATGAAGCTGCCGTGAATGAGCATGCAAACAACCACCATCTGATTCCCAACGACTTCTCGGAGGAGTTGGAAATCACAGCTGACGAACTCTCGACCTATTTAAAACACTCCAAAAACATGAAGGCCCCAGGTTTCGACAACATCATGAACTTGGAACTCAAGCACTTAAGCGTCCAGTTCTATGATCACCTCGCAGTGATCTTCAACCAGTGCCTCCGGCTTAGCTACTTCCCATCGTCCTGGAAGTCAGCCAAAGTCGTCCCCATCAGGAAACCTGGGAAAGATCCTTCCTCGCCTAAAAGCTATCGCCCCATCAGCCTTCTCTCAGCGTTATCAAAGCTTTTCGAAAGGGCAGTTTATCGCCGACTTCTTGCTTCCGTAGAGCAAAACAACATCCTGCTCGATGAACAGTTTGGTTTCCGACGCGGTCGTTCAACCGTGCACCAACTGTCCCGAGTCACCAACATCCTCAGACGGAACAAGTCTCTATCCAAAACCTCTGCCATGGCCCTGCTCGACGTCGAAAAAGCGTTCGACAATGTCTGGCATGATGGCCTGGTGTTCAAGCTTCAACGATATAATCTTCCCAGCTACCTGGTGAAAATAGTACACAACTATCTGTCGGCGAGGACATTCCGGGTCTCACTAAACGGAGCAATTTCCGATGCGCACGACATCATCGCAGGCGTCCCCCAGGGCAGTATCCTCGGGCCCCTGCTATTCAACCTGTTCACCTCCGATATGCCCGCACTCCCAGGAGGCGGCGCACTGTCTCTGTTCGCAGATGACACCTCCATCGTCTACAGTGGTAGAAGAATCAGAGCGCTCACGGCAAAACTCCAACGGGGCCTGGATGTCCTGACAGAATACCTCACCAGCTGGAAGATATGTATTAACGCGGCGAAGACCCAGGTCATCCTCTTCCCCCACTCCAGATCCCCCAGACTTGTTCCGGCTGAGGATTGCAAAATCACCCTAAACGGCACAGCGGTGGAATGGTCCAACGAGGCCGATTATCTAGGCTTGACTTTGGACAGCAAGCTGATCTTTCGACAACAAGTCGACAAAACGGTCACGAGGTGCAGCACGATGCTGCGAATGTTGTATCCCCTCACAAACCGTAGGTCGACACTGTCCCAAAAGAACAAGCTTGCTGTCTACAAACAAATTATCCGTCCCGTGATCGAGTACGGCATACCGGTCTGGGAGAGCTGCGCTAAATCACACCATCTCAAACTCCAGAGGGTTCAGAACAAGTTCCTTAGAATGGCACTGAACGCCCCAAGGAGAATGCGAAACTCTGAGGTCCTCCGTCTGGCCGAGATACAAACCCTTGAAGATCGCTTTAGTGAGTCTATCGGAAGGTACAGGGCTCGTTGCCGCACGTCAGACCAGCAGGTCGTCCGCGCTATAGTCGCACCCCTTTAGGTTATCAAATTTTGTTTTGCTTGTGTATATAGTAGTTAGGTTATCAAATTTTTAATAATCACCAGAGCTCCAAAGAGCCAAATTGTTAAACTAGAATATTAAAATTTAAATTCCACAACACCATATCAAAACGACCAAGATTGAAAGGCCCTTGGCCGACCAATATAGATGTAAGAATAATTGTACCCCCCCAAATCAAACATGAAAATAAATATGAATTAAATCGTATCGTGAAATCACCATCAGTACCGCTTACGTACGCTTCGTGAACGTTTGTTTCTCAAGTCCACTCAAACTCAACCACAAAATGTCTGGCCGCGGCAAAGGAGGCAAAGTTAAGGGAAAGGCAAAGTCCCGTTCCAACCGCGCTGGATTGCAGTTCCCAGTCGGTCGTATTCACCGTCTGCTCCGGAAGGGCAACTATGCCGAGCGTGTCGGTGCCGGCGCTCCAGTCTACTTGGCTGCCGTTATGGAATATCTGGCCGCTGAAGTGCTCGAATTGGCAGGAAACGCTGCCCGTGACAACAAGAAGACCAGAATCATTCCCCGTCATCTGCAGTTGGCCATCCGCAACGACGAAGAATTGAACAAGCTGCTGTCCGGTGTTACCATCGCCCAAGGTGGTGTTCTGCCCAACATTCAGGCTGTCTTGCTGCCGAAGAAAACCGAAAAGAAGGCATAAGTTACACTGCGTGCATCAAACCAAAAACCGTCCTTTTCAGGACGACAATATCCAGTCCACCGCTAGAGAGTTGTTGTTGAAATATTGCAGATTTATCTAATTTAGCCACAGAGAGGATCGATGAAGAGATATCGGCCATATTATGACCATTTCTGAATCAATTCCTAGATTCCGCGGGGGGAAACGTTTGGGCTTCTTAAATGTTCTGTTCGGGATACCTCGAACTTTCGATTTTTGGAGTTCAATTTGCCGAAACAGAAACATAAAACATTGAAACAGCCAGCCCTGCGTGAGCTGTTCCTGAAGAGAGAGGAGGGTAAACTGTTCATCCAGTTCCTGCCCCATTTTCTACTATCTACTGCTTGACAATAGAAGAGTTGATGAAGCAGGTAGTATTTAAAAAACTTATATTATTTATTCGAGGAAAGGCTATATCAGGAGCTCCTAATATTAAAGGAATCAATCAATTTCCAAACCCCACAATTATCAATTATAACTATCATAGGGGGTGTGTTTCAAAGTAAACAAGCCAAAGATTACGTTTCAATCATACGGTCAAACTTTCAATGTTGGATGTTCGAGTTGTCTAGTTTGTAGCAACAAGGGGAGGCGAGCTGGGAAAGCTTCTGCATCCGGAAAAGAGCATAAGAAGAAGGGGAAACATACGGCCGGTACCAGAGAATGAAGTCCGCGCTGGAGATGCACATTCAAAAGTGTGTGCAAAGCGAAGCATGAAGGGACAACTCGAGTTGTCGGTTGGTTGACGTACCTCCCTCATCAGTGTTGAGAGTATGATCGTTCGGTGGTAGGAGGAAGGTCAAGGGGCTTTAGGAAGTAATCGTTCCCCCAGGGGAACAAACAGTTTTAGGTACACTGAAGGGAAAATTGCTCACACAACTCTTTTAGGGAATGCTCTAGTGGCCCTGAAAAGGGCCGTTTTGTTGAGAATGGCAACTATAATGCAGACCGAATTTAAGCGCGTTCTCCACGGATACGGCGAGCCAGCTGGATGTCCTTGGGCATAATGGTGACACGCTTGGCGTGGATGGCGCAAAGGTTGGTATCTTCGAAAAGACCGACCAGATAGGCCTCGCTCGCTTCCTGCAGGGCCATGACAGCCGAGCTCTGGAAGCGCAGATCGGTCTTGAAGTCCTGGGCGATCTCACGAACCAGACGCTGGAATGGCAGCTTGCGGATCAGCAGCTCAGTCGACTTTTGGTAGCGACGGATTTCACGCAGAGCAACGGTTCCTGGCCGATAACGGTGAGGCTTCTTGACACCTCCGGTGGCTGGGGGCGCTCTTGCGAGCGGCTTTGGTAGCCAGCTGCTTGCGAGGAGCTTTTCCTCCAGTAGACTTACGAGCAGTCTGCTTGGTACGGGCCATTGTGTTAGATGATGATTAATTTGCTTTCAATCCAAACGGATCAGTTGAAACGGCAGCGACAGAATGAGGGTCAAAAAACCAGGCAGTCCTCTTTTATATGCTCATATCGATGCAGGCAACCAATCGGAAGCCACGGGAAGAATAGAAAAAGCAAGAGAGGAAAGAAGAACTCAACCCTCGAGTGGGATAAAAGTGGCCGCTAGTGTTTGGGCGCAGCCATGCAGTTTGCGTGATAGTTTTCGAGGAATAAGACGTGCGAATCGGAAGCTAAAAGGAAAAGCGAAAAGGAGAGAGACCTATTTTCGACGTGCCACCCGTCAGTGTGTGAAAGAGTGTTCAACCGCGATCGTGTTGCGATACAGTGAGCGTTGGCATTTGCGTTGTGTGACAGCAAAAGGAAGAGAAGAAGCGAGCCGGAGTGATTCCGTCGGCGAGCTGCAGTGCAGCAGGGCGTTGCGGGGTGGGAAAAGAAAACAACAAAAACCGTGAAAAGTTGTGGTGGGTCGTTCGAATTGATTTCGCCGACGTTTGGTAGTGCCTAAACGAATAGGATTTTGCGGTGCGTGGAAGGAGAAGAAGAATTCCTCTAGTGCGTGAGTGAAGACAATTGATTGTCTGGAGTTGTGATTGTGGGAGCTCGGCCTGTTGGCCATGGCGGCTGTAAATGCCGCTCCCCCCGGGGGAATTCCGGTAACGGGAGAAGATTACCGGAATGGTTGGATCCGAACAGTAATCACGGACAATTAGTGGTGATGTCGATGGTGGCGAAAGACGGAGGAAAGTTCCCGGACAATCCGTTCGTTATCGGGCGGTCGCTGGAACATGCCGCCGGTGGAAAATTGGACGAGACGTACACCGAAAACAGAGTTCGCGGTAACGTTTTGAAAGTGCGAAGTGAAGCGAAAGTGCAAAAGTTGCTGCAGATGACGGAGCTGATTGATGGCACCAAGGTGGCGATTCAATTGCATCCGACGATGAATTTCGTCAAATGCGTTGTCAGCTGCCCGGAAGCGATCAAACATGAGCAAGGAATTGCTTGAAACGGAGTTGAGCAGCCAGGGCGTGACGAATGTCCACCGAATCACACGACAGGATGGAAAGGTAAGAGTAAATACCCCTACCCTTATTTTGACCATCAGTGGAACTGTTGTATCCCGAAGCATATTTGGTTCGGTTCGCTTCGAGTTCCCACCCGTGTGTATTATCCCTCCCCAATGGTTTGTTACAAGTGTTTCGCGTACGGTCACACACAAATTGCGTTGCCAGGGGCAGGAACGGTGTCGAAATTGTTCGAAAAGTCACCCAATCGATCTCGAGGCCGGCTGTGCATCGCCTCCGCAGTGTTTGCATTGTGGCGAAGGGCATCAGTCGAACAGCAAGAAATGTAAGGTGTTCCAGAAGGAGGAGAAATCATCCGGATCAGGTCAACACCGGCGTGTCGTTCATTGACGCGAAAAAGGAGTACGACCGGGTCCATGGCGAAAAATTCGTAATGCTGGGGGTTTCCGGTGCTCAGAATCGATTGCAGCAGGACGAAAAAGGATCGGGAAATTCAAGTTTTGCGGGCTGAAGTGGAGCGGATGAAAGGAGTCGACCAGGAATTGGCGAAGCTCCGAAAAATCGTCGAGGAGCTTTCGACGGAAGAAGCATAAGCGGAGCAAGAAGGAACGAACGATCCAAGTCATGAAGGGTAACCGGATTCGGAAATGGAGCAGAAGAAATCGACAAGAAGACAAGTTGGCGAAAAGGAAGCAGCAAGGGGGATCCGGAGAAATCTCCCCCCCCTACAGCGGAATACGAACGGGAACGATTCGGGAAGTAATTGTCGGGTAGCAACTTACGAATCGACGGGAGCTATTGGTGGCGAGGTGAGTTCACCTCTTCCTCAAAGATCCAGGTATGGCCCAAACGAAACCCGCAATCAAGCCGCATGTTAACAGTCGAATAGTGAACAGCATAGTTGTAGCCCCCAAAAGTGTTTGCAGTGCAGTGGAACATTAACGGCCCTTAAAGGCGTCAGGATGAACTTTTGTTATTAGTGCGTGAAATCCTCCTGTAGCTATCGCTCTGCAGGAGACTAAAAAACAGTGACAACTCGTTTCTTGGGCGCTTCCTCCGGGAAGAATACGTATGGTTTATCGTGTGGATCCGGGAAAACAGCACGGTGCGGGGCGTCGCTTTGCACGTGCGTAAGTCTTTCGATCGTTCTCCGTGGTATTTAGACTCTTCCATACCCAGCAGTAGCAGCAACGATCCTTTATCCAATAGAAGCCACTTGGTTTCTCTATACATCCCTCCAGATTAAAAATGACTGTCCAAATGTGGAAGACATCTTAGCGTCCGATTGTGCTGGCAAAGCAAGTATCCGCCTGTGGTGATGGGAGACCTTAATGCCCACATGAGGCTTGGGGTCCAATAATCAGACAATAAGGAAAAAGCAATCCTAGAGTTCGTGGTTGATCAACGACCTAGTGATTTGATTCCGGACAAGGTACCCGATTAGATCCTGTCAGCGGAAAGTTATCTGCAATCGACCTCACCATGTATCAACGGAGATTGGGTATAAACTGAGCTGGACAGTGGATGAAGATAACCGAGGGTAGTGATCATTCCCGATCATAATATCCGTTACTGGAGCTGAAGTTGCTAAGCAGACTAAAAGGCGGCAATGGATGTACAACAAGGCGGATTGGAAGGGTTTTGAGAAACTCCATCGAGAAGAAAAAGTGACCAGTTTTCCAGCATCGCTGAGTTCACCAAGCTCGTGAAGTCAAGTGCGGAGAAATTCATTCCTCGAACCAGCTCGAATGTTGGGAGAAAATCGGTTCACTGGTGGAACCCGGAAGTGGAAAACAACGTAAAGTACCGGAGGAAAAAGCTACGTAAGGTAAAAAAGCTACCCGACCATCACCCGGAAAAGCCGAAGCTGTTAAAGAGTTCAAGCTAGCGAGAAACAACTGCAGACGAGTCATCAATAAAGCGAAAAAAGCATCCTGGGACGAAGTTTACTAATTCGTTCAATCCAGACACTCCAGTGAGCCTCATCTGGCGTAACGTGAAAGCGTTGAGCGGGAAGAATCAAGTAACGGCACCAACCCTTCGGCTGAATGACGTGTTTTTGGAGGACCCCAAAGAAATTGCAAACACAATGGCTGATTATCTTGAGCAGATATACGGACCTGAAGAGATGATTGCGGCCGAGCCCATGGCAGATACTCCCAAAATTGAAGGTCTGTTCAATAGGGATATCTCCATGGAAGAGCTGTTGTGGCAATAGACCAGAGTAAAGGGCAATCCGTTGGGCCTGATTCTCTCGGATACCCAATGTTGAAACACCTCCCATATAAGGCCAAAGTTGGTTTCTTGAAGCTTATCAATGAGGTTTGGAAGTCGGGAAAAATTCCACATGAGTGGAAGGAAGGTACAGTTATCCCGTTACCCAAACCTGGTAAAGACCCCAAGATCCTCGGCAATCAACGTCCCATTCACATTGATGAGCTGTGCTGGGAAGACGGTAGAACGGATTGTCAACCGGCGGCTCGTTGAGGTAATTGAATCAAACCAGCTGTTGGATCCACGACAATATGGGTTCCGTCAGGGAAGAGGCATCGATATGTATCTAGCGGATCTGGAAGCATGCGTTGACGAGGCTCTAGGAAAAAAGCAGCACATCGACTTAGTTTCTCTGGACATCAGCAAGGCTTACGATCACATCTCCAACAAGGCAATAGTAAAACAGCTGCAGAACTGGGGAATTCACGGAAGGTTGATGGAGTTTGTTCAAGACTACCTCAGAGATAGGTACTTTCGAGTGCAATTGGAGGGACCTTCTCTGATAGGAAGAAACAAACCAACGGCGTACCACAAGGATCAGTGCTGGCAGTGACTCTCTTCGTGATCGGCATGAACTCTGTATTTGGCAGGGTTTCGGAGAGTAGTCCATCGCGCGTGCTGCGCTTCTTTGTTTATGCTGACGATATTGTCGTAGTCATCTCCGGTCTGAACCAAAAAGGCAGTCAGGAAAAAGGTACAAGAAGTCGTTTCATGGATAGGAAACTGGGCCAATGACAGCGGCCTTAAAATTGCTGCTGAAAAATCGAAGCACCTTCACATTTGCAAAAAGTTGAAACACGCAAACCTTCCAGAAGTGAACTAAATGGAGCCAGCATACCACTGGTTAAAAGTACCAAAGTGCTTGGGGTGACGATCAACAGCAGATTCGACTTCAAGGAAACATGCAGTGCAGGTCAAGAAGGAGTGTAAAAGTCGAACATCGTTGCTTCGGATCATTGGACGTCGATCCGGCGGAACAAGGTCAACTTTGCTGTACATCGGAAAGGCCCTAATAATTCCGAAGATATTTCATGGATGGGGCATAGTAAGTCGGAGCAATACGCAAGCAAACAAATATCTTGAAACCTGTTTACAACGATATGCTACGTATTGCTTCCGGTGCGTTCCGGTCTAGCCCAATAGTAGCAATTTGTGCGGAAGTCTGGCGAGCTGCCTTTTGAGCACTTGGCATGCCAAGTACTAGTGGCAAAAGCTTCGAAGCTGGAAGAGAAAAAGGCATTTGCAAACCACTCAGACGAGTGGCCAATTTCAACGCGTGCGAAAGGTATGTTTGAAGAAGCGACGGGTGAGGAATTGCCGCCCGTAGCGGAATTCCCCCCGACCCGCTGAGAAAAGCTGGGCGTCTGCGGAAATACAACGGTTGACTGGTCTATTAAGTCCCAATTCAAAGTAGGAGAAGCCACCAGCAAAGCACAAGCACTATTTATCGATTTAGCGAGAACAAGCTACGTAAACTTTAAGCATGTTTTCACTGATGGATCGGTAGACGAAGAGGAACGAGTCGGGCTGGGCATATACTGCAACGGAGAGGAGCGGTGTGCCCGTCTGCCGACGGGTTGCACGATTTTTTCGGCAGAAGCGAAGGCGTTACAGCTTGCTGTTCAGTCCGTTGAACCTGGAGAGAATGCTGTCATCTTCACGGACTCCGCGAGCTGTGTGGCAGCGATCGAAGCGAACACCACCAAACATCCGTGGATTAGAGCAGTGCAGATTGAAATGGAGAAGAAGAACGCGGTGATTTGCTGGATCCCTGGACACGTAGGAATTGATGGGAATGAGAAAGCGGATGCATTAGCGAATAGTGGAAGAAGAGAAGAAGTGCGGGATCGACAGGTACCGGCCGTCGATCGAAATAGTTGGAGCAAGAAGATTCTGGAGTATGTGTGGGAAGGGGCCTGGCACCGAGAACGATCAGTGAAATTAAGAAGAGTGAAACCATCAACTGCTGCATGGAGGGACCGAAAGACTCGTAGTGAACAAGTGGTGCTAACCCGATTGCGTATCGGGCACACGAAATAACCCATGGGTGGTTGATGGAAAAAGGGGAGGTGCCGAAGTGTCAGCATTGCGGCACAATAATTACAGTGGAGCATTTGCTCATTGAATGCAGGGCATTCGAAAAAGTGCGTAAGGAGATAGGACTCGAAAACAGTTTGGGGGAAATATTATGTTACGGACAAGAGAGGGAAGGGAAAGTGATCCCAAGTTTTGAAAGAGTTGAAGCTTTTCAATCAAATTTAAAAAACTATGGGAAACGTTGAATCAAAAATGTAATGGACAACAATGTAAAAACAATGGAAAAAAGGGAAAGAAGTAAATAAATCTGTTGATGAAAAAGAACTGTGAAAACAATCAGAAGTGTGAAAAGGGAAAAAACATCAAATGCATGCGAAACTGTCAATCGTCGAAAATATGAATGCGATTCTAACAATAAAACTGTTTTACACTCCGTAGATGACCGAGAGGCGAATGACCGCTTTTGCGGTTAAAGCCTCGTTAAACCAAAACAACCAACCTTGGCGCAGCCATCAGTTCCAGTACTACCGTCGTCGAACACAGAACCAAATTCATCCAAAATGACCGGCCGTGGCAAGGGAGGCAAAGGACTCGGAAAAGGAGGCGCCAAGCGTCATCGCAAGGTTTTGCGTGATAACATCCAGGGTATCACCCAAGCCCGCAATCCGTCGTCTGGCTCGTCGTGGAGGAGTCAAGCGTATCTCCGGACTTATCTACGAGGAAACTCGTGGTGTGTTGAAGGTGTTCCTGGAAAACGTCATCCGTGATGCCGTTACCTACACTGAACACGCCAAGCGTAAAACCGTTACCGCTATGGATTTGTCTACGCTCTGAAGCGTCAGGGGACGCACCCTGTACGGTTTCGGAGGTTAAATCGCATTCCAAGTTTCGCTCTTCAAACGGCCCTTTTCAGGGCCACCAAACACACTCATCAGGAGTTGATATGACAAATGTTCACACACTAAAAGCAGGGTAATCTAATGGGACAAGCATACAGCTTTGCAGTCCGGCCGGTGGCGTGGCTTGGGGAGAAAATTCTCGTCTCCGATTGGAAGACACCATAAATGCCATATATATACATACATAGTCTATCTAGTTCAGCACTGTCATTTCCCGGGTGGCACTACTGTTGTTACTTACTTGTTGTACTTCGGTCCGGTTCGCAAAACCAACAACCGCTATGATGGCCACGCCGGTGAAATCCAGTGCGTGCATCTTTCCATACCAATCTCACGTGCATGCATCTCAACTCCGACTCAGTGTCAGTACGGAACGCTTCGTCGTACCACTTCCCTATTCCTATTACCATCATCAAATTCCATTAGGGATTGCGTTTAGAACTTCTTAGTTTGCCTCGCTCGGTTCCACAATGCGATGGAACGAACAAATATTTCATCATGTTCCACACTGTACCTTATGAGAAATGTCCCGCTCACTGGATGCGGTTGCAATCAATATTACAAGCACTGGAATTGTGTTCGCGCACCCGAAACGAAACGAAGGGAAGAAACGATCCACCGAACCGGGTGAGAGACGGGAATTTGAATCCACGACGGGAAAAACCGGGGAATTTGAGAAGGTCACCGGGAAAATCGTTTTTGAACGAACATTTCCAAGCTTCGAATCTACAAACCACAACAAGCCATTAATGACTTTGAACAAATCAGTTTTGTATTGTATGTATGTATTGAAAGTGGATTGATGAAATGTCTACCGTAAAATGGGGTGTTTTCAAGCAACTTCTAGTATGTCAATAATTAAACAAGGACACCCTACTACAGTAAGGACCAACCCCCATTCTTTGTCAGCCCCTCGATGAATTTTAGGGCTGACCAAAATCGGGGTCATTTTATTTTGTTCCCAGTTTTTCAAATTTCGACATGGGTTACATGGACTTTTAAAGAGGGTACGTGGGTAAAACATGACGATAACCAATTTTTTGACAAATCTGAAAATTGGCTGACAAAATCGGGTCAGTACTGGATTCTCTCGTCGCGTGCCAAACACAATTATGAGGATCCTATGGCAGATTTCTGAGATATCATGAAAATGTGTGATTTTTGAGCGTAACTGCAAAACAGGGTTGTAAAGCGGAATTTGACTTTCGCAAATGAAACCATATTTTGCCAACAACAAAACATAATACTTTTTGACATAACTTTGGATGCTTTCATTCATTTTCATAAGTTATGCTCAACCTCAATCAGATAATACATCAATATTATCGAACTTGGAAACTCCTGCAACGCAAACCGTTTTCTTTTAACTGCCTAAATCTTTCATAGTTATTAATCTGGAAACTGTCAATACTTCGTAAAATGTCTTGAATTGTTTTTGAGACTAAATGCCAACAGGATCATAACCTATATACCGTTAAGTCACCAGTCACCGTGCGGCCTCCATTCACCGTGCACATATACAAATTCCTACAGAATATTCATACATTTTCACAATCATTCTTTGGTCAGCAAAATAAGATAAAACTGATGAACGAATAAG
This sequence comes from Aedes aegypti, assembly GCF_002204515.2. NCBI lineage: Eukaryota > Metazoa > Arthropoda > Insecta > Diptera > Culicidae > Aedes > Aedes aegypti. Next base: position 342,007,580 of record NC_035109.1, read on the forward strand.
TTTTTGCCACAATAATTTTGGAAAAAAAAACCTGTTTATGTAGACAAAATCATGTGAATTCTGTTTTGATAACGAGATATTGCAACAATCTTAGTAGAAACGCCAAAAAAATCACATTTTTATTTTAACGATAGGAGTATGAAATTTTTCAAAATTTCAACAAGTTTTCACTGTGGATATTATTAGTAAGATTATTTCATCGTATGAGCCAATGAGATTTAATGCAAATTAGAATTTTTATTGTGTTTCAGTCGAAACCCAAATGCACGGTGAATGGATTCCTTTTCAATATATATGGGATCCTATTACCGTGTATAGTGTAAAAGGCATGGAATTATGCGATAATATTAGATTTATTGTTATGTCGTCATTAAACTACTTCATATTTAGAATTTAAGTGAATATTGGAATGGTTTGGACAATACAGTCAAACTCCTATAACGATTTTAATTAAAAAATAATAATTTAGCCAATTTTTAAACTTTGTATAGTTTTTTATTGTAAATGAAGATTTGAATACTCTTAAAATGAATGCCGCACACTACTAGCAACATAGTTGCTCCATTAACAACGTTTCTTCAAGATACAAAATCAAATCATGACGAAAAACTATACGCCACGGTGAATGGTGCACTAGTGTGCACGGGTAAATGGGTGACACATAGAACGGTACGAAGGCGACCTTAACCATGACATTTTCAACATAATTTTTGACTAATTTTTTTGTTATGCATCACTAGTTTTAGATTTTTCCCTGAATTATTATATAATTGCCCCGCCTACGTAGTTGGTATTCTAGTACGCTTCAATTATTTGGAATAGTTTTTATTTTTTTGAAGTGCAAATTTTTCTTAAATGCACGGTGAATGGTAGCTTGACGGTACAGTTAACTCTCCCCTAACTCGATATTGAATTTGTCTTGAATGGTTTTGATATTAAATTGCAACAGGATCATAACCTATATATTGCATTTGCTTCTTTGAATGATTGTTCTCCTTCGTCTTCGAAAATAGCCCCTATTTGTTTGCTGGTCTGCTCGATAGGTAGACAGTTTGACAGTTCGATAGGTAGATTTGGTTTCACTCTTCGCGCAACTCGGGTGCCTCTGAGAAAAAAAAAAAAAAAAAAAAAAAAAAAAAAAAAAAAAAAAAAAAAAAAAAAAAAAAAATCCCATATTTTCAGGGCTAGACATTTTAGTAATATTCAGTAACAAACAAAATAGTCCCCTTAACCTTTACAATGCAGCTTTACTTCACGGAACAAGCCTAAAGTATAATGGAACATATATCGGCATAAATCGAACGAGTTTTGTAACTTGGAAAAAGTAGTAGAAAGATAATCCCCTAACACCCCGCTAACTTTCAAAAAGAAACTTTTTCCATAAGAAATATTAAAAGGCGAAATCTAGATAACATTTCAAAAGCTTTGTCTGCGTTGATCTCAATTAAATATACTTATGTTCTGGGTTACTCACATATTTTGTTAATATTGTTTCATTGTTTGTAGTTAAATCTTTTTTGCCATAAAATTCTTCAAAAATGGTTTGAATCGTTTTCAATATCTAGACTCCACAATACCTAATTATTAATGATATCCCCGATCACATAATGCAGCTCACAATCCCTCCGAACAAAGCAGCAAGATATATCGACTTCCGACGTTTTTGTGACTTTTTCAAACTTGATGAGAAGTTCAATCCCTTTAAAACCCCCACGAGTCCTTAACACCCATTTTACGGTACTAACTTCTTAAAAAGGTTCACTTTTTTCTCCAATAATTAGCAATGTAGTACCAAACAATGTTTGTTTGATTTTTTGAGCTTGGCTCTAACTTTTTGACCTCAAGAGTTTGAAAGAAAAGTCTTACTGCCTTAAATAATCTTGCCGAAAGTTTTTGCACTCAAACATATTGGATGCAAAAAAAAATCCTAAGTTGTTGAATATTCATACCACAATAAATCCAGATTTCCTTGGGAACAGATTTTTAAGAGTTTCTAATCTTGCATTAGTTAACTAATCGATTACAAATTGAATAGGTAAGGGTAGATGCTGCCTACATGTTGGGTTTGTTTTATTATTTTAAATTCACCCTAGATTTAATTACTTTAGAGAAACATCAATTTAATGAAACACTGATTTATTTTGGCATCTGGAGTTTGGCATCGGCCAAATTATCTGAAACTCGCAGTAAGACGCACTTGAAGAGCATAATTGTGATAAATAGCAGTTAAGGCCCTTCCTAGTGTAGTGGTAAAGTCGGTGGCTACAAAGCAACCCATGCTGAGGTGTCTGGGTTCAACCTTCCCAACAAAGCCATGTGAGCAAAATGGTCACATAAAAAAATAAAGTGAGAAGCCGGCCAAGAAAAATGAGAAGAAGAAGAGGCATTCGCAAAACCCCATGTGCGAAATAAATCAAAAGAATGAGCACAAAAAATTTTGATAATGAAGACGCGTTCATCCAACGAAATGCTCCACGTGTAGTAACAGCGGCGGAAGTAATTTACCGGTTTCAATTTGAAGTGTCAGGAGGTCAGGGCCAATTTTCGAGCCGCAAATTTTTCTCCGGGTGCACGCAAGCAAAATGGCGGGCGGTGCTCCACTCCTCTTTTCTCGTACCCAAACTGCGATGGGGGATGTGAGGCCGTTCGATTCGCCAATCACGCTTAAAATCAGTTACAACTGTATTGATTTGCTCTCATCTTTGGAATAGTGGAACAGCATTGATTACGAAAATCCAAACATACTGAGCAAGGGTCGACCCATTGGCCCCGAAAGATTGAGATTTTCAGAAGCCAATCCCTGGCTTAGTATTTTAACTGCCAATTAATTTAATTTGCAACATCCACAAGAGTAATTTGATTATTCCGCCAAGGAAAATAGTGGCAGTTCGCTCATACTGGATCAGCTGTCAAGATTACTTTGGTAATTAGCAGCAAACTGTACTTGACCGCTCTACTTGGGATGTCGATACTCAGCCTGCCCAGTAGTCCGGTACGTACGGACCTGTGAACTAGACTATCGAAATGCATACATTTTGCATTTTGACATACGAACGCTTATTGTTTCGTTTTAGCATCAACTCACATCCAGGCGTCGGTAGGCGCGTGTGTAAGCACAGACCTAACAGTCGCAAGGGCCTTTGGTTCGATTCCAGGTTGCTGCGAGAAACATTTTTTTGTTGCCCAATGTTTGTTTCATAAGGCAAAGCTTATGATTTCAACCCGATTTATTGTGGCGAATTTTCATAAGTGCATCCATGTATTTCGATAGTCCATTTGCCTGAGTGTATTGAAAACGCCACGGGCCTATCGATCGCAAGGTCTTGGTTCGATTCCAGGTTGCCGCGAAAACATGTTTGGTTTCACAAGGCAACGCTACGAATCTCAACCCGATTTTAATAAGGCTCCCCCAAAACTACGCGACTTTTTACGGCGACAGCGACACGATTTCGGTTGTTGTGTCGCTGCAAGCACTCTTCTATGGAACCATCTTGACTGACACGACGCGAATCGCTGCGAAATCCGCGACGTTTTTTTGTCGCTGTCGCTTAGATCTGGGGGAGCCTTTAAGTCGATAGACTTCTTCAAATCCTTGAATCATTCGAGTGTATCAAAAGCTGTTCTCTAGTGGGAGTTTGCTTTGGGTACGGATGCAACCGCTACAGTGAGTGCCAGCCAGTGCTCGCCCTACCTGTCCGGGCCTTTACAGTTGGCTGGCAGAGAAAGGGGTGCATGATTGGCCCAATTTTATTGATTTGCGAAAGGGTTCGGGAAGAATTCGCCATTCAGTGGCAAAAAGTGCACGTAACTTTTCGGGGGGATTTATTTCCCTCTGTGAGAGGAATGGAATATCATTGACTGTGCAACTCTTTGTTCTAAACTTGGATGGTAGTCCTGAAAAGGACTGATTGGATGTTAGATACTGTTTTACAACAGTACGGTTGCTGTCCCAAATTTACTTCTTGGCAGCGGTCTTCTTCGCGGCAGCTTTCTTGGCTGGGGCAGCCTTCTTCGGTTTTGGGGTCTTGGGCTTCTTGCGGCGGTCTTGTGAAGGTTTGGTGGCCTTCTGCTTCGGAGCAGCAGCCTTCTTCACACCACCGGCTTTTTGGCAGCCTTGGCACAGCAGCTTTGCTTTCTTGGCTGCAGCCGGCTTTTGGCTTTCTTCTCGCGGCTGGCTTCTTGGCTTCTTCTCCCAGCTGGTTTCTTGGTGGCTTCTTCTTCTCTCCGGTAGCCTTCTTGGCCTTCTTCCTCGCCCCGGCCTTCTTCGGTTTCTTCTCACTGGCGGCCTTCCTTAGCTTCAGCCTTCCAGCTTGGAACGAACGGAAAGCGCCGGGTGCCGTTGGTTTGGACGGAACTTGCCCTTCTCGACGCCATTCTTCCAAGGCCTCTCTGAGGAATTGGGGCAAGCTTGGCGACATCGCATTTGTAGTTGGCGGCGATGTACTTCTTGAATGGCCTGCACGGGAACGATCCGTTGCGTTCCTTCAAGGTTTTGATGCAGCAACAACCCATGTCCGTTGACGGGGGTGGGTCGACGGCTTTCTTCGGCTTGCCCTGTCCGCTTGGGGCCTATGGCTTCTTGGTGCTTGGCCTGGCGAGGCCGCCGGGGCTGCGGCAGCGGCTTCAGTGGCAACGTTCAAGACATCTCGATTGGTAGCTAGAGTAAAACTCACTACGAATGGGGCGATAGTAAACGAATGAATGGACGGAAATTCTGGCCAACAGTGCGGCTGGTTCGATTTCGTCGTCTGTGTTATGGGATGCAGACATGGTTCGTCCACTGGATGAACTGTTCGCGCCAATATTGTACAGTCATTTTGGGTAACGACCTTTTGCACGTAGGATAACGTCTTTGTTTTCTATATTTGGGGTGGCACTTAAAACAGTACTGGAAAATGAGAACATGTAACGAAATTAGTGGGAAGTATTTGACGTTAATACTCAAGTTGTTTATGAACCAATTATACGATTTTAGTATCATTCGATCAGAAATGTATCTACGCATCGTTAGTAATATATCCGATATAGTGAATTTTTGTTTGTTTAACTACTGAAAATTTGATAAATGTTGACCCCTTTCTTATTCCAACCAATCACGTTCGAGCACTTTTCGACGGTGTCCGCTTCCCACTATAAGCAAATGGGTCCCTGCTTCTTCCTCAGTCTTCTTTTTTTGCGGGTCGGACTGTGAACACGGTCGGGCGAGTCATTCTCGCTTTGCTTTTGCACCCCGCGTCAACCAGTCAATTGTGTGTCGTCGGATGAGGGAAGACGGCAAGATTGATTTGCGGCGGCGATGACGATGGCTTGGGGCGCTTCTCCGAGCGGCAAACTACTGCTGCTCGGAGAAGCGTCCAAGCCATCGTCGTCGCCGCCGCAAATTTATCCCGCGCTCCCAGATTTCGACCCGTGATAAATTTAGCATCGGCGGTCAAGAAGCAAGCCCGATAGGAACCAGATACCAGAAGCCCCCAGAATTGCTGATCCGAGGAGCTGCTGCTAATCGAGCGTCGAAGCGCTCGAGTTTCCAGATTTCGACCCCGTGCCCGTGGATCCACTACCCGTTGCTGTTTGCGTTGAGGATTTCCCGTTTGATCCATGGCGATCAAGTGATAACTTCCCGCAGTGCTATTCATCTGCCATCGGACCTTGTCAGGACCATCAAATTTGTGGAAAAGAGTTGAAGGAATAATATTTCCGACCTTATTAGATCTTATATTTTTCAATCAATCTCGCAGCTTCATACAACATTTAATTTGTTATGAATAATTGACTAGTCGTGGACGCTACTGCTGTGCAATCGGGGTGAGTGCTCAACATTTCACTTTAAAAGTACGGAGAATGGGACATGTAACGAAATTAGGGGAGATTTTGAACGTTGTTTATGAACCAATTATTTAACTATTGAAAATTTGATAAATGTTGACCCCTTTCTTATCCAACCAATCACGTTCGAGCACTTTTCGACGGTGTCGCTTCCCACTATAAAAGCAAACGGGTCCCTGCTTCTTCCCTCAGTCTTCTTTTGCGGTCGGACTGTGAACACGGTCGGGCGAGTCATTCTGGCTTTGCTTTTGCACCCGCGTCACAGTCCAATTTGTGTCGTCGGAAGAGGAAGACGCAAGATTGATTTGCGGCGGCGATGACGATGGCTTGGGCGCTTCTCCGAGCGGCAAACTACTGCTGCTCGGAGAAGCGTCCAAGCCATCGTCATCGCCGCTGCAAATTTATCCGCGCTCCCAGATTTCGACTCGTGATCGGTGGTCCAGAAGCAAGCCCGTTAGGAACCAGATACCAGAAGCCCCCAGAGTTGCTGATCCGAGGAGATGCTGCTAATCGAGCGTCGGACTGGTGAAATCGCTCAAGCTTTCAAGAGTGAGCATCGTTTCCTGATTTCGACTTGTGCCCGGGGATCCAATACCCGTTGCTGTTGTGCGCCATCCACGTCACGAACCATTCAGCTGGTTCGTCGTATGAGCAAACTCCCCGTTTGACCATGGCAATCAACTGATAACATCCCGTAGTGCTATTTATCTGTAACCGTATCGAGGCTAGAAAGCCATCGGCCCCTTGTCCAGGCCATACTATTTGTGGAAAAAGAGTTGAAGGAATAATATTTCCAACCTTATTACATCTTTATTCTCAAATCAATCTCGCAGCTTCGTACAAAATTTAATTTGTCATGAATAATTGATGGCAACGACAATTTGAGATATTCGTGGACGCTGCTGCAGTGCCGTCGGGTGAGTGCTCACAAATTTCATAACGATGTGTAAACTAGAGTGGAATTCCGACAGTGTCTTTGATTTGCCATATTTTCATGAGAACAACTTTCGATTACGAAAATGATCACATGTAACAAATTGTGACATGTTTAAGAATCTTTTGAAAAAGAATTCCCATGAACAATTTTCCATAATTTTGCACCCATGGATCAGAATTACCTTAATATTAAAGAAAAACTATTTGATATCAATAGCGACTATTGAATATTTGTAATTGTCAACCCTTTCTTCATGTTCGACCTATATCTCCCAGCATTATCAATTTTCGCAATTATCAAGTACAGTCGACTCTCCATAACTCGATATTCAAGGGACCATCGACTTATAGAATTATCGAGTTATAGAACATACCGATACCAAAAATTTTAAAATCAAAGGTTCAAATTTCTATATTCCCAATACTCTTATGATCACTTCTGCAAGCAACAATATCATTTTGTTGATAGCATTTTGAAAAAAATATCTTTGGACACTTTTTTCAAAATCTTCGTAAATCCCTTATTTTTACTAAAAATAATTTTTCTTATTTCTATGTTTTTTAAACTTTTATAGCAACTTGGAAGTCCTTTATTCACTGCCAAACCAGAAATTGTCCATGTCTTCCTGTATAAAAAAGGGTTTTAGATGGATATCGAGTTATGGAGGGAAATTTTCCTCCCGCGTGGCATCGACTAGTAGAGACATCGAGTTATAGAAATATCGACTTATGGAGAGCATGATGTATGGGAATTTGAAGGGACCGCAAAATCCATCGAGTTATAGAATATATCGAGTTATAGAACATCGAGTTGTGGAGAGTCGACTGTAATTCTAAGTCCAACTCATTATTGGCACATATGCATTTCCCAGATTGGTCGATTAGAAAGAGAAGAGCACGAAGGGGAGGAGCATAATCTGCTAATCTAAGGGTATATAACATGCTCCCTTCGTTGGATTCGGTTTCATTCCGTTTCGACTTCCGAGCTGGCACGAGCTCCTCCGATCCTGTGCAGCGACGTCCACGTCCACGGACCATGGCAATCAACTGATCAATCCCGCAGTGCTATTTATCTGTGACCGCATCGAGGCTAAGAAAGCCATCGGCCTTGTCAGGGCCATCAAATTTGTGGAAAAGAGTTGAAAGAATAATATTCCGACCTTATTACATCTTTTATTCCTCAATCAATCTCACAGTTTCGTACAAAATTTAATTTGTCATGAATAATTGATGGCACGTCAATTTGAGACTATTCGTGGATGCTGCTGCTGTGCCGTCGGGGTGAGTGCTCAACATTTCACAACTCCATTCCCTACCACCTAGCCCGCCTGCCGCATTTCCAACCAGTGTCTTTGATTTGCCGAGCCAATTTCGATTATGAATTAAATGATCACATGCAACAACAATTGCGAATGGTTTTCAAGAGAAATTCTGATTGAACAATTTTCCAGCATTTTGGGCACGCATTAATTCCAGAAATTCACTCATTCATACCAAAGAAAAATATTGATTAATCAATGCCTAACTAGGAGAATATTTAAGTAAATGTCACAGCATTTCCAACTATTCACAAGTTTGATCAATTTCCTCACGCATTATCATTTTTCGCAAATTTTCAAGTAATTCTAAGCCCAAAACGTTATTGGCACATACCCATTTTCCAGATTGGTCCGACTAGAAGAGAAGAGCACGAATGGGAGGAGCATCATCTGCTAATCTAAGGGATTAAAGCATGCTTCCTTCGCCGGATTCGGTTTCATTCCATTTTTGCTTTCGAGCTGGTAAGAGCTTCTCCGAACCTGCTTAGCGAGGAGCACCTCGTAGCTAGAAGCCTGCTGAGCTGTTGATCAGCATCTGGTTTATGAGATTTCGGCTCGTGATAAACTCATCTGTGGTGCAGTCAAGAATCAAGCCCGTTAGGCATCATTACTACTTTATTAGACAAATCGAGCGTCCGGCTTGTGGTATCGCTCAAGATTTCAAACTTAAGGCTACGTTTTCAGATTTCGACTTCAGCCGTGTGATCTAATAGCCTGTTGCCGATGTGTACCATCCACATCACAAAACATTCAACTGTCGTCTGTAGCAGAGACTTAAATTTACACTTCGTTGGGTTCTTTTAACCATGGCAATCAACTGATAACATCCTGTAGTGCGAATTCATCTATGACAGCATCCGAGATAACAAAGCCTTTGGCACTTTTCAGGGCCACCAAATATGCGTAAGAGAGTTAACAGAGTAATATTTCCGACTTAATTTATCACATTGCCAAGCAATGAATAATATTTCTCTCAAACCATAAGATCAACAAAGCGATGACTGAAAGCTTTCATTATAATCCTCGAATAACATCCTATAGATACATTGCTGTTAAATATTCTTTAATTAGAATTAACTTAGATTTTGCTTCAGCATGCTGAACAAGCCTCAATCACTACTGTTCTTTCCAATGCTACCATATATTTCATAGGAGGTTACTAATATAATTTCAAAATGATCATACAACCTGAAGTGAAATTTCACATTTTCATAGATAAATATGACGAATTCATCGGAATAAAGATAAGGTATATTTGGGACATGATTAAACGTACACTTGGCTGCAAATCGATTATATGCATATATATTCACGAAAGTTTCGAGGCACTGAAAACAGTATGAAGTCAAAACGAGCAACAAGAAACTTAACATCAAAATGTCAGTTAAATTAACCATCGTGGTCCTACGTCACCAGTTCGTACAACCCCATAGGGAATGTACCCTTATAGTTTTTTAAAACGCATTTTCCGGTAATCGCACTAAGTATTTGCCTGTCTAGTATGTCGTTTGGTGAGTGCATGAGTCTCGCTAGCAGCCCGTCATCGCCACATCGGGCCGGTTTCGCGAGAAGCACCGCTGAGACATGTCTTTACAGCACCCGTGCGCCAATATGGTGTGGCTTTGCTCGATAAAACAATCAATAGTAACTATTGAAACAATACCACCCTGCACGGCGGTGGTGAATTTGGCAACATGAATGGTTGCTCTTTGCGGTGACATGCGGGTATAGCCAGTATGCCGGTGTCTAATGGCCCTAATGAGCCTCGAAACAAAGTCATTCCCAGTGCCGACGAGCGATGTTACGCGTTTGGTTTTAGTAAACTTTGAACAATGTTAATTTGATGTTTTTCATCAAACATACCGAAACTTGGGCTCGACTATGACGTCAGTCACACAAGTTTGTGCCATTTTGTCCGGAAAACAATGTCACCAAACACTAATCACCTTCCACCTGTGCACTGTTGGTTGGTCGAATGTGTGCAAATTGCTGGCATTGCCTCAGCCATCGGCGGCAACTGCATTGGAAAAGGACAGTGGCACGTGCTATATGGATCTAGTTTATCTGAGAATGTTTTACTTCAAGAAGCAGCAAGCAAAGCAAGCACCCTCCCTGCGGTGGAATCTGCAAATGAGCTAGTGCGAATCTGCCCGAATAGGCATCGGTTTTGCTAGCTGCAGTTGCATCGAATGAACATTCCATACAATCTCTTCTGGCGGCAGTAGTACCGGACATGTCGCGCTGAATTCGCGACAAATTGTTCTCGGAAGTCCCTAACATGCCCCACGGCACGTGTTCCCGGTGTAGAAACTGCACCCTACACTCCCCCGATCGAGATATATTTTGTGTACAGTGCCCTCAGGGGCTGTTCAACGTGTCTGTCCGTGCTAGTACTGAGCAACACCCGAGCCAGGAAGCCGAATGGCAACCACACAACGTGTCATGTCACCATCATTCGCAAATTTCATAACGCCAACAATGACCATTTGCAACGCGCCCACCACCCATTGTGTATAAGAATGTTTTCCCAATTTCGTTTGACCCGTTACATCTCGAAGACACACCACCCACCCCATGAACTATGTGAATGGGCCCCATCAATGGAACCGATTGATGGCATTATCGAGATTATCCGATCGATAACATTTGCATCAACTGTTGTTCGATAAACGTTATTATGATAGCCTGAACTGCTGGGATGCTCTTACGAGATCGTTTGTAATGGGACGCTAGAAACATAATGAGCTTCTTTCCAATACGTTGAGAAGAAGAACGAACGAACCACGAAACTTGTCATCATGCCTGCCTAGCTAGCTAGTCCTATGATGTCAAAATTGTCTAAACTACTAACCATGCAGCACAACCGATAGCAAAAATGAAGTTGTTAAGGTGCAACATGGGCAATCAGCATAAATATTGAACTTTAAACGTTCTGCTAGTGAATGAGTGTGGTTAAGGTACCCAACATTTTTTTGGCAATCAGCAGAAATGTTGAACGTACGAAAGTGGATCTTCTTGTTTTAAATTCAAACGGATGGAAAAACTTAGATCTAGGGTTTTTTTTGTGAACAGATGTTTCCCTATACTGCTTAACAATGAAATTCCTATTATTTATTACGCAGCTGAATGGGGATCCAAATCTCTGCAACTGTAATCGTTATAATTAATCAATACTGAAACTGATAACATCGAATAAATAAATGAATTGGATAAATTCAAACTGATCAGAGAGGGGGGTGTTGTCACGTATGAAGTCACCGCCGTGACACTACCTCAGTCGGTTCAATAGTGTGATAAAACAGTCCTAGTGTCAGATTTTCAAAATCAACTCTTTTTCGGGATTGAAATAGTGGCCCTGAAAAAGGGCCTTTTTGGTTTGGTGTGATTGAACGCAGTGTCGGTCGTCATTTACTTGGAGCTGGTGTACTTGGTGACGGCCTTGGTGCCTTCCGAAACGGCGTGCTTGGCCAACTCTCCCGGGAGCAGAAGCCGGACGGCGGTTTGGATTTCGCGGGATGTGATCGTCGAACGCTTGTTGTAGTGGGCCAGGCGGGAGGCTTCGCGGCAATACGCTCAAAGATGTCGTTGACGAAGCTGTTCATGATGCTCATGGCTTTCGACGAAAACGCCAGTGTCGGGGGTGAACTTGCTTCAACACCTGTAGATGTAGATGGCGTAGCTTTCCTTCCGCGCTGCTTCTTCTTCTTCTTATCGCCCTTGACAATGTTCTTCTGGGCCTTGCCGGATTTCTTCGCGGCCTTTCCGCTGGTTTTCGGTGCCATCGTGCTGCTAACGTTGTTTTAGATTTCCAAACGAAAACTGAAACTGATGCCCGGACCGACTTTTTTTTTGACTTTCAATAATCTTTATTGCATGTTTTTGGGATTACATATTTAGTTTTAAGTGGATACAGGAGTATACCTTTTCATCTTTGGTGGTCGATTTGAAATATAATAATGGTTTTAGAAATAAAATGAAATATTAGTTCACCACAATGTGGGATTGGTGGAATTTGGAAAATATATACAAACTTAAAACTACTATTTAACACCTTAAACACTAACCTTAATCTTACTATATACAAGGCGCTTATTAGAGCATGTTCAGATATTAATGCATTTCTGCTTAAAAGACTCTGTCGTAATCCTAATTTTCTCGCTAATTCTGGGGCAATTTGCCTCTTCGTGTAGGTCGATGATCCTTGTGCCAAAAGGGCTATCAAGGATCATCCTTAGCGCTCGATTTTGTGCGACTTGGAATCCTAGCTATGTGGGTTTTGTGCGCATTGACCCCACACCGGAGCTGCGTAGAGTAATGCAGGGGATATCACCTGCTTGTAGACCGCCCAGTTTATTCGCCCTCGAGAGGCGAGATCTGCGGGCAATCAGCGGATAAAGGCTTCTGGTAAGGGCTTGAGTATTTGGTAAGAGATCGATCAACATGGAGCGGAACAGTAACTTGTCGTCAAACAGTAGGCCGAGGTACACTACCTCTGACGACCACTCGACCCTTGTGCCATCCATTGTCACAGTGCAGTTTGGTGGGGGTTTTAGTCTGTAGGATTTGCCGATGGAGGAACATCACCGCTTGGGTTTTGGAGGCATTAATTTTGATTTTCCAGGTGGAAGCGTACTCAACAAAGGCGTCAAAGGCATCGTTGAAGTTTGTTGGTGATTTCGGTAGGCATCCTCCCTTTGACTGCTATTGCGGTGTCATCTGCGAACAGAAAGAACACACAGCCCTCGCCAAGGGGAGGAATGTCGGATGTGTAGATGCTGTAAAGCAGCGGACCAAGCAGGCTTCCTTGCGGCACTCCTGCTGGTATTGGAAGGCGTTAGATAAATAGCCATTCAACGATACCTTGAACGACCTCTGCTGAAGTAGCTTCGGATGATTTTGATAAGGTGGGGTGGAAAGTTGAAGTGACAAAGCTTATATACAAGCCCATCGTGCCAACATTGTCAAACGCCTTCTCGACGTCTAACAAGGCCATGGCAGTGGACTTGGATACAGCCCTGTTACTTTTGATGGTGTTCATCACCCTCACGAGTTGGTGGGTAGTGGAATGCCCTTTCCTGAACCCGAACTGTTCCGGCAGGAGAATGTTCCGTTCATCGACAAACTTGACGAGGCGGTTGAGGATGAGCTTCTCAAAGAGTTTGCTCAGCGCTGAGAGCAGATGCCCGACCGAACCAGTCGGTTCTCTTTATACCCGTAGAATGGTGAGCGCTGTTCCGCCCCTTCGCTTCGTTTGCTACTTCATCCATTTCGTTCGCACCATCCTAGTATGAGTGCAGCGCAGGGCTACGCATGTATAAAAGATACCCTCATCCGGTGAAATCACCATCAGTACCGCTTACGTACGCTTCGTGAACGTTTGTTTCTCAAGTCCACTCAAACTCAACCACAAAATGTCTGGCCGCGGCAAAGGAGGCAAAGTTAAGGGAAAGGCAAAGTCCCGTTCCAACCGCGCTGGATTGCAGTTCCCAGTCGGTCGTATTCACCGTCTGCTCCGGAAGGGCAACTATGCCGAGCGTGTCGGTGCCGGCGCTCCAGTCTACTTGGCTGCCGTTATGGAATATCTGGCCGCTGAAGTGCTCGAATTGGCAGGAAACGCTGCCCGTGACAACAAGAAGACCAGAATCATTCCCCGTCATCTGCAGTTGGCCATCCGCAACGACGAAGAATTGAACAAGCTGCTGTCCGGTGTTACCATCGCCCAAGGTGGTGTTCTGCCCAACATTCAGGCTGTCTTGCTGCCGAAGAAAACCGAAAAGAAGGCATAAGTTACACTGCGTGCATCAAACCAAAAACCGTCCTTTTCAGGACGACAATATCCAGTCCACCGCTAGAGAGTTGTTGTTGAAATATTGCAGATTTATCTAATTTAGCCACAGAGAGGATCGATGAAGAGATATCGGCCATATTATGACCATTTCTGAATCAATTCCTAGATTCCGCGGGGGGAAACGTTTGGGCTTCTTAAATGTTCTGTTCGGGATACCTCGAACTTTCGATTTTTGGAGTTCAATTTGCCGAAACAGAAACATAAAACATTGAAACAGCCAGCCCTGCGTGAGCTGTTCCTGAAGAGAGAGGAGGGTAAACTGTTCATCCAGTTCCTGCCCCATTTTCTACTATCTACTGCTTGACAATAGAAGAGTTGATGAAGCAGGTAGTATTTAAAAAACTTATATTATTTATTCGAGGAAAGGCTATATCAGGAGCTCCTAATATTAAAGGAATCAATCAATTTCCAAACCCCACAATTATCAATTATAACTATCATAGGGGTGTGTTTCAAAGTAAACAAGCCAAAGATTACGTTTCAATCATACGGTCAAACTTTCAATGTTGGATGTTCGAGTTGTCTAGTTTGTAGCAACAAGGGGAGGCGAGCTGGGAAAGCTTCTGAATCCGGAAAAGAGCATAAGAAGAAGGGGAAACATACGGCCGGTACCAGAGAATGAAGTCCGCGCTGGAGATGCACATTCAAAAGTGTGTGCAAAGCGAAGCATGAAGGGACAACTCGAGTTGTCGGTTGGTTGACGTACCTCCCTCATCAGTGTTGAGAGTATGATCGTTCGGTGGTAGGAGGAAGGTCAAGGGGCTTTAGGAAGTAATCGTTCCCCCAGGGGAACAAACAGTTTTAGGTACACTGAAGGGAAAATTGCTCACACAACTCTTTTAGGGAATGCTCTAGTGGCCCTGAAAAGGGCCGTTTTGTTGAGAATGGCAACTATAATGCAGACCGAATTTAAGCGCGTTCTCCACGGATACGGCGAGCCAGCTGGATGTCCTTGGGCATAATGGTGACACGCTTGGCGTGGATGGCGCAAAGGTTGGTATCTTCGAAAAGACCGACCAGATAGGCCTCGCTCGCTTCCTGCAGGGCCATGACAGCCGAGCTCTGGAAGCGCAGATCGGTCTTGAAGTCCTGGGCGATCTCACGAACCAGACGCTGGAATGGCAGCTTGCGGATCAGCAGCTCAGTCGACTTTTGGTAGCGACGGATTTCACGCAGAGCAACGGTTCCTGGCCGATAACGGTGAGGCTTCTTGACACCTCCGGTGGCTGGGGCGCTCTTGCGAGCGGCTTTGGTAGCCAGCTGCTTGCGAGGAGCTTTTCCTCCAGTAGACTTACGAGCAGTCTGCTTGGTACGGGCCATTGTGTTAGATGATGATTAATTTGCTTTCAATCCAAACGGATCAGTTGAAACGCAGCGACAGAATGAGGGTCAAAAAACCAGGCAGTCCTCTTTTATATGCTCATATCGATGCAGGCAACCAATCGGAAGCCACGGAAGAATAGAAAAAGCAAGAGAGGAAAGAAGAACTCAACCCTCGAGTGGGTATAAAAGTGGCCGCTAGTGTTTGGCGCAGCCATCATTCATCATCAGTTGCGTGATAGTTTTCGAGTGAATAAGACGTGCGAATCGGAAGCTAAAAGGAAAAGCGAAAAGGAGAGAGACCTATTTTCGACGGTGCCACCCGTCAGTGTGTGAAAGAGTGTTCAACCGCGATCGTGTTGCGATCACAGTGAGCGTTGGCATTTGCGTTGTGTGACAGCAAAAGGAAGAGAAGAAGCGAGCCGGAGTGATTCCGTCGGCGAGCTGCAGTGCAGCAGGGCGTTGCGGGGTGGGAAAAGAAAACAACAAAAACCGTGAAAAGTTGTGGTGGTCGTTCGAATTGATTTCGCCGACGTTTGGTAGTGCCTAAACGAATAGGATTTTGCGGTACGTGGAAGGAGAAGAAGAATTCCTCTAGTGCGTGAGTGAAGACAATTGATTGTCTGGAGTTGTGATTGTGGGAGCTCGGCCTGTTGGCCATGGCGGCTGTAAATGCCGCTCCCCCGGGGGGAATTCCGGTAACGGGAGAAGATTACCGGAATGGTTGGATCCGAACAGTAATCACGGACAATTAGTGGTGATGTCGATGGTGGCGAAAGACGGAGGAAAGTTCCCGGACAATCCGTTCGTTATCGGGCGGTCGCTGGAACATGCCGCCGGTGGAAAATTGGACGAGACGTACACCGAAAACAGAGGTTCGCGGTACGTTTTGAAAGTGCGAAGTGAAGCGAAAGTGCAAAAGTTGCTGCAGATGACGGAGCTGATTGATGGCACCAAGGTGGCGATTCAATTGCATCCGACGATGAATTTCGTCAAATGCGTTGTCAGCTGCCCGGAAGCGATCAACATGAGCAAGGAATTGCTTGAAACGGAGTTGAGCAGCCAGGGCGTGACGAATGTCCACCGAATCACACGACAGGATGGAAAGGTAAGAGTAAATACCCCTACCCTTATTTTGACCATCAGTGGAACTGTTATCCCGAAGCATATTTGGTTCGGTTCGCTTCGAGTTCCCACCCGTGTGTATTATCCCTCCCCAATGGTTTGTTACAAGTGTTTCGCGTACGGTCACACAAAATTGCGTTGCCAGGGGCAGGAACGGTGTCGAAATTGTTCGAAAAGTCACCCAATCGATCTCGAGGCCGGCTGTGCATCGCCTCCGCAGTGTTTGCATTGTGGCGAAGGGCATCAGTCGAACAGCAAGAAATGTAAGGTGTTCCAGAAGGAGGAGGAAATCATCCGGATCAAGGTCAACACCGGCGTGTCGTTCATTGACGCGAAAAAGGAGTACGACCGGGTCCATGGCGAAAAATCGTATGCTGGGGTTTCCGGTGCTCAGAATCGATTGCAGCAGGACGAAAAGGATCGGGAAATTCAAGTTTTGCGGGCTGAAGTGGAGCGGATGAAAGGAGTCGACCAGGAATTGGCGAAGCTCCGAAAAATCGTCGAGGAGCTTTCGACGAAGAAGCATAAGCGGAGCAAGAAGGAACGAACGATCCAAGTCATGAAGGTAACCGATTCGGAAATGGAGGCAGAAGAAATCGACAAGAAGGACAAGTTGGCGAAAAGGAAGCAGCAAGGAGGATCCGGAGAAATCTCCCCTCCCTACAAGCGGAATACGAACGGGAACGATTCGGAAGTAATGTCGGGTAGCAACTACGAATCGACGGGAGCTATTGGTGGCGAGGTGAGTTCACCTCTTCCTCAAAGATCCAGGTATGGCCCAACGAAACCGCAATCAAGCCGCATGTAACAGTCGAAGTAGTGAACAGCATAGTTGTAGCCCCCCAAAAGTGTTTGCAGTGCAGTGGAACATTAACGGCCTTAAAGGCCGTCAGGATGAACTTTTGTTATTAGTGCGTGAAAATCCTCCTGTAGCTATCGCTCTGCAGGAGACTAAAAACAGTGACAACTCGTTTCTTGGGCGCTTCCTCCGGGAAGAATACGTATGGTTTAATCGTGTGGATCCGGAAAACAGCACGGTGCGGGGCGTCGCTCTTGCAGTGCGTAAGTCTTTCGATCCGTCTCCCGTGGTATTAGACTCTTCCATACCAGCAGTAGCAGCAACGATCCTTTATCCAATAGAAGCCACTCTGGTTTCTCTATACATCCCTCCAGATAAAATGACTGTCCAAATGGTGGAAGACATCTTAGCGTCGATTGTGCTGGCAAGCAAGTATCCGCTAGTGGTGATGGGAGACCTTAATGCCCACCATGAGGCTTGGGGCTCCAATAAATCAGACAATAAGGGAAAAGCAATCCTAGAGTTCGTGGTTGATCACGACCTAGTGATTTTGAATTCCGGACAAGGTACCCGATTAGATCCTGTCAGCGGAAAGTTATCTGCAATCGACCTCACCATTGTATCAACGGAGATTGGGTATAAACTGAGCTGGACAGTGGATGAAGATAACCGAGGTAGTGATCATTTCCCGATCATAATATCCGTTACTGGAGCTGAAGTTGCTAAGCAGACTAAAAGGCGGCAATGGATGTACAACAAGGCGGATTGGAAGGGTTTTGAGAACTCCATCGAGAAGAAAAGTGACCAGTTTTCCAGCATCGCTGAGTTCACCAAGCTCGTGAAGTCAAGTGCGGAGAAATTCATTCCTCGAACCAGCTCGAATGTTGGGAGAAAATCGGTTCACTGGTGGAACCCGGAAGTGGAAAACAACGTAAAGTACCGGAGGAAAAAGCTACGTAAGGTAAAAAAGCTACCCGACCATCACCCGGAAAAGGCCGAAGCTGTTAAAGAGTTCAAGCTAGCGAGAAACAACTGCAGACGAGTCATCAATAAAGCGAAAAAAGCATCCTGGGACGAGTTTACTAATTCGTTCAATCCAGACACTCCAGTGAGCCTCATCTGGCGTAACGTGAAAGCGTTGAGCGGGAAGAATCAAGTAACGGCACCAACCCTTCGGCTGAATGACGTGTTTTTGGAGGACCCCAAAGAAATTGCAAACACAATGGCTGATTATCTTGAGCAGATATACGGACCTGAAGAGATGATTGCGGCCGAGCCCATGGCAGATACTCCCAAAATTGAAGAGCTGTTGTGGGCAATAGACCAGGGTAAAGGGCAATCCGTTGGGCCTGATTCTCTCGGATACCCAATGTTGAAACACCTCCCATATATGGCCAAAGTCGGTTTCTTGAAGCTTATCAATGAGGTTTGGAAGTCGGGAAAAATTCCACATGAGTGGAAGGAAGGTACAGTTATCCCGTTACCCAAACCTGGTAAAGACCCCAAGATTCTCGGCAATCAACGTCCCATCACATTGATGAGCTGTGCTGGGAAGACGGTAGAACGGATTGTCAACCGGCGGCTCGTTGAGGTAATTGAATCAAACCAGCTGTTGGATCCACGACAATATGGGTTCCGTCAGGGAAGAGGCATCGATATGTATCTAGCGGATCTGGAAGCATGCGTTGACGAGGCTCTAGGAAAAAAGCAGCACATCGACTTAGTTTCTCTGGACATCAGCAAAGCTTACGATCACATCTCCAACAAGGCAATAGTAAGACAGCTGCAAAACTGGGGAATTCACGGAAGGTTGATGGAGTTTGTTCAAGACTACCTCAGAGATAGGTACTTTCGAGTGGCAATTGGAGGGACCTTCTCTGATAGGAAGAAACAAACCAACGGCGTACCACAAGGATCAGTGCTGGCAGTGACTCTCTTCGTGATCGGCATGAACTCTGTATTTGGCAGGGTTTCGGAGAGTAGTCCATCGCGCGTGCTGCGCTTCTTTGTTTATGCTGACGATATTGTCGTAGTCATCTCCGGTCTGAACCAAAAGGCAGTCAGGAAAAAGGTACAAGAAGTCGTTTCATGGATAGGAAACTGGGCCAATGACAGCGGCCTTAAAATTGCTGCTGAAAAATCGAAGCACCTTCACATTTGCAAAAAGTTGAAACACGCAAACCTTCCAGAAGTGAAACTAAATGGAGCCAGCATACCACTGGTTAAAAGTACCAAAGTGCTTGGGGTGACGATCAACAGCAGATTCGACTTCAAGGAACATGCAGTGCAGGTCAAGAAGGAGTGTAAAAGTCGAACATCGTTGCTTCGGATCATTGGACGTCGATCCGGCGGAACAAGGTCAACTTTGCTGTACATCGGAAAGGCCCTAATAATTCCGAAGATATTTCATGGATGGGGCATAGTAAGTCGGAGCAATACGCAAGCAACAAATATCTTGAAACCTGTTTACAACGATATGCTACGTATTGCTTCCGGTGCGTTCCGGTCTAGCCCAATAGTAGCAATTTGTGCGGAGTCTGGCGAGCTGCCTTTTGAGCACTTGGCATGCCAAGTACTAGTGGCAAAAGCTTCGAAGCTGGAAGAGAAAAAGGCATTTGCAAACCACTCAGACGAGTGGCCAATTTCAACGCGTGCGAAAGGTATGTTTGAAGAAGCGACGGGTGAGGAATTGCCGCCCGTAGCGGAATTCCCCCGACCGCTGAGAAAAAGCTGGGCGTCTGCGGAAATAACGGTTGACTGGTCTATTAAGTCCCAATTCAAAGTAGGAGAAGCCACCAGCAAAGCACAAGCACTATTTATCGATTTAGCGAGAACAAGCTACGTAAACTTTAAGCATGTTTTCACTGATGGATCGGTAGACGAAGAGGAACGAGTCGGGCTGGGCATATACTGCAACGGAGAGGAGCGGTGTGCCCGTCTGCCGACGGGTTGCACGATTTTTTCGGCAGAAGCGAAGGCGTTACAGCTTGCTGTTCAGTCCGTTGAACCTGGAGAGAATGCTGTCATCTTCACGGACTCCGCGAGCTGTGTGGCAGCGATCGAAGCGAACACCACCAAACATCCGTGGATTAGAGCAGTGCAGATTGAAATGGAGAAGAAGAACGCGGTGATTTGCTGGATCCCTGGACACGTAGGAATTGATGGGAATGAGAAAGCGGATGCATTAGCGAATAGTGGAAGAAGAGAAGAAGTGCGGGATCGACAGGTACCGGCCGTCGATCGAAATAGTTGGAGCAAGAAGATTCTGGAGTATGTGTGGGAAGGGGCCTGGCACCAAGAACGATCAGTGAAATTAAGAAGAGTGAAACCATCAACTGCTGCATGGAGGGACCGAAAGACTCGTAGTGAACAAGTGGTGCTAACCCGATTGCGTATCGGGCACACGAAGATAACCCATGGGTGGTTGATGGAAAAAGGGGAGGTGCCGAAGTGTCAGCATTGCGGCACAATAATTACAGTGGAGCATTTGCTCATTGAATGCAGGGCATTCGAAAAAGTGCGTAAGGAGATAGGACTCGAAAACAGTTTGGGGGAAATATTATGTTACGGACAAGAGAGGGAAGGGAAAGTGATCAAGTTTTTGAAAGAGTTGAAGCTTTTCAATCAAATTTAAAAAACTATGGGAAACGTTGAATCAAAAATGTAATGGACAACAATGTAAAAACAATGGAAAAAAGGAAAAAGAAGTAAATAAATCTGTTGATGAAAAAGAACTGTGAAAACAATCAGAAGTGTGAAAAGGGAAAAAACATCAAATGCATGCGAAACTGTCAATCGTCGAAAATATGAATGCGATTCTAACAATAAAACTGTTTTACACTCCGTAGATGACCGAGAGGCGAATGACCGCTTTTGCGGTTAAAGCCTCGTTAAACCAAACAACCAACCAACCTTGGCGCAGCCATCAGTTCCAGTACTACCGTCGTCGAACACAGAACCAAATTCATCCAAAATGACCGGCCGTGGCAAGGGAGGCAAAGGACTCGGAAAAGGCGGCGCCAAGCGTCATCGCAAGGTTTTGCGTGATAACATCCAGGGTATCACCAAGCCCGCAATCCGTCGTCTGGCTCGTCGTGGAGGAGTCAAGCGTATCTCCGGACTTATCTACGAGGAAACTCGTGGTGTGTTGAAGGTGTTCCTGGAAAACGTCATCCGTGATGCCGTTACCTACACTGAACACGCCAAGCGTAAAACCGTTACCGCTATGGATGTTGTCTACGCTCTGAAGCGTCAGGGACGCACCCTGTACGGTTTCGGAGGTTAAATCGCATTCCAAAGTTTCGCTCTTCAAACGGCCCTTTTCAGGGCCACCAAACACACTCATCAAGGAGTTGATATGACAAATGTTCACACACTAAAAGCAAGGGTAATCTAATGGGACAAGCACTACACGCTTTTGCAGTCCGGCGGTGGCGTGGCTTGGGGAGAAAATTCTCGTCTCCGATTGGAAGACACCATAAAATGCCAATATATATACATACATAGTCTAGTCTAGTCAGCACTGTCATTTCCCGGGGTGGCACTACTGTTGTTACTTACTTGTTGTACTTCGGTCGGTTCGAAAACAACAACCGCTATGATGCCACGCCGGTGAAATCCAGTGCGTGCATCTTTCCATACCAATCTCACGTGCATGCATCTCAACTCCGGACTTCAGTGTCAGGTACGGAACGCTCGTCGTACCACTCCCTATTACCTATTACCACTCATCAAATTCCATTAGGATTGCGTTAGGAACTTCTTAGTTTGCCTCGCTCGGTTCCACAATGCGATGGACGAACAAATATTTCATCATGTTCCACACTGTACCTTATGAGAAATGTCCCGCTCACTGGATGCGGTTGCAATCAATATTTACAAGCACTGGAATTGTGTTCGCGCACCCGAAACGAAACGAAGGGAAAACGAATCACCGAACCGGGTGAGAGACGGGAATTTGAATCCACCGACGGGAAAAACCGGGAATTTGAGAAGGTCACCGGGAAAATCGTTTTGAACGAACATTTCCAAGCTTCGAATCTACAAACCACAACAAGCATTTATGACTTTGAACAAATCAGTTTGTATTGTATGTAATGTATTGAAAGTGGATGATGAAATGTCTACCGTAAAATGGGGTGTTTTCAAGCAACTTCTAGTATGTCAATAATTAAACAAAGGACAGCCCTACTACAGTAAGGACCCGATTTTGTCAGCCCCTCGATGAATTTTAGGCTGACCAAATCGGGTCATTTTATTTTGTTCCCGTTTTTCAAATTTCGACATGGTTACATGGACTTTTAAAGAGGGTACGTGGTAAAACATGACGATACCAATTTTTTGACAAATCTGAAATTGGCTGACAAAATCGGGTCAGTACTGGATTCTCTCGTCGCGTGCCAAACACAATTATGAGGATCCTATGGCAGATTTCTGAGATAATCATGAAAATGTGTGATTTTTGACGTAACTGCAAAACAGGGTTGTAAAGGAATTTGACTTTCGCAAATGAAACCATATTTTGCCAACAACAAAACATAATCTTTTTGATCAATAACTTTGATGCTTTCATTCATTTTCATAAGTTATGCTCAACCTCAATCAGATAATACATCAATATTATCGAACTTGGAACTCCTGCAAACGCAAACCGTTTTCTTTTAACTGCTAAATCTTTCATAGTTATTAATCTGGAAACTGTCAATACTTCGTAAAATTGTCTTGAATTGTTTTTGAGACTTAAATGCAACAGGATCATAACCTATATACCGTTAAGTCACCAGTCACCGTGCGGCCTCCATTCACCGTGCACATATACAAATTCCTACAGAATATTCATACAATTTTCACAAATCATTCTTTGGTCAGCAAAATAAGATAAAACTGATGAAACGAAGTAGTTTTTGCCACAAATAATTTTGAAAAACCTAGTTTATGTAGACAAAATCATGTGAATTCTGTTTGATAACGAGATATTGCAACAATCTTAGTAGAAACGCCAAAAAATCACATTTTTTATTTTAACGATAGAGTATGAAATTTTTCAAAATTTCAACAAGTTTTCACTGTGGATATTATTAGTAAGATGTATTTCATCGTATGAGCAATGAGATTTAATGCAAATTAGAATTTTTATTGTGTTTCAGTCGAAACCCAAATGCACGGTGAATGGATCCTTTTCAATATATATGGATCCTATTACCGTGTATAGTGTAAAAGGCATGGAATTATGCGATAATATTAGATTTATTGTTATGTCGTCATTAAACTACTTCATATTTAGAATTTAAGTGAATATGGAATGGTTTGGACAATACAGTCAAACCTCCTATAACGATTTTAATTAAAAAATAATAATTTAGCCAATTTTTAAACTTTGTATAGTTTTTATTGTAAATGAAGATTTGAATACTCTTAAAAATGAATGCGCACACTACTAGCAACATAGTTGCTCCATTAACAACGTTTCTTCAAGATACAAAATCAAATCATGACGAAAACTATACGCACGGTGAATGGTGCACTAGTGTGCACGGTAAATGGTGACACATAGAACGGTACGAGGCGACCTTAACATGACATTTTCAAACATAATTTTTGACTAATTTTTTGTTATGCATCACTAGTTTTAGATTTTTCCCTGAATTATTATATAATTGCCCGCTACGTAGTGGTATTCTAGTACGCTTCAAATTATTTGGAATAGTTTTATATTTTTTTGAAGTGCAAATTTTTCTTAAATGCACGGTGAATGGTAGCTTGACGGTACAGTTAACTCTCCCTAACTCGATATTGAATTTGTCTTGAATTGGTTTTGATACTTAAATGCAACAGGATCATAACCTATATATTTGCATTTGCTTCTTTGAATGATTGTTCTCCTTCGTCTTCGAAAATAGCCCCTATTTGTTTTGCTGGTCTGCTCGATAGGTAGACAGTTTGACAGTTCGATAGGTAGATTTGGTTTCACTCTTCGCGCAACTCGGGTGCCTCTGAGAAAAAAAAAAAAAAAAAAAAAAAAAAAAAAATCCCATATTTTCAGGGCTAGACATTTTAGTAATATTCAGTAACAAACAAAATAGTCCCCTTAACCTTTACAATGCAGCTTTACTTCACGGAACAAGCCTAAAGTATAATGGAACATATATCGGCATAAATCGAACGAGTTTTGTAACTTGGAAAAAGTAGTAGAAAAGATAATCCCCTAACACCCCGCTAACTTTCAAAAAGAAACTTTTTCCATAAGAAATATTAAAAGGCGAAATCTAGATAACATTTTCAAAAGCTTTTGTCTGCGTTGTGATCTCAATTAAATATACTTATGTTCTGGGTTACTCACATATTTTTGTTAATATTGTTTCATTGTTTTGTAGTTAAATCTTTTTTGCCAATAAAATTCTTTCAAAAATGGTTTGAATCGTTTTCAATATCTAGACTCCACAATACCTAATATTAATAGATATCCCCGATCACATAATGCAGCTCACAATCCTCCGAACAAAGCAAGCAAGATATATCGACTTCCGACGTTTTTGTGACTTTTCAAACTTGATGGAGAAGTTCAATCCCTTAAAACCCCACGAGTCCTTAACACCCCATTTTACGGTACTAACTTCTTAAAAAGGTTTCACTTTTCTCAATAATTAGCAATGTAGTACCAAACAATGTTTGTTTGATTTTTTGAGCTTGGTTCTAACTTTTTGACTCAAGAGTTTGAAAGAAAAGTTTACTAGCCTAAAATAATCTTGCCGAAAGTTTTTGCACTCAAACATATTGGATGCAAAAAAAATCCTAAGTTGTTGAATATTCATACCACAATAAATCCAGATTTCCTTGGGAACAGCATTTTAAGAGTTTCTAATCTCTCATTAGTTAACTAATCGATTACAAATTGAATAGGTAAGGTAGATGCTGCTACATGTGTGGGTTTGTTTTATTATTTTAATTCACCCTAGATTTAATTACTTTAGAGAAACATCAATTTAATGAAACACTGATTTATTTTGGCATCTGGAGTTTGGCATCGGCCAAATTATCTGAAACTCGGCAGTAAGACGCACTTGAAGAGCATAATGTTGATAAATAGCAGTTAAGGCCTTCCTTAGTGTAGTGGTAAAGTCGGTGGCTACAAAGCAAACCCATGCTGAAGGTGTCTGGGTTCAACTTCCCAACAAGCCATGTGAGCAAAATGGTCACATAAAAAAATAAAGTGAGAAGCCGGCCAAGAAAAATGAGAAGAAGAAGAGGCATTCGCAAAACCCCATGTGCGAAATAAATCAAAAGAATGAGCACAAAAAATTTTGATAATGAAGACGCGTTCACTCCAACGGAAATGCTCCACGTGTAGTAACAGCGGCGGAAGTAATTTACCGGTTTCAATTTGAGTGTCAGGAGCTCAGGGCCAAATTTTCGAGCCGCAAATTTTTCTCGGTGCACGCAAGCAAATGGCGGCGGTGCTCACTCTCTTTCTCTCGTACCCAAACTGCGATGGGGATGTGAGGCGTTCGATTCGCCAATCACGCTTAAAATCAGTTACACTGTATTGATTTGCTCTCATCTTTGGAATAGTGGAACAGCATTGGATTACGAAAATCAAACATACTGAGCAAGGTCGACCCATTGGCCCCGAAAGATTGAGATTTTCAGAAGCCAATCCCTGGGCTTAGTATTTTACTGCCAATTAATTTAATTTGCAACATCCACAAGAGTAATTTGATTATTCCGCAAGGAAAATAGTGGCAGTTCGCTCATACTGGATCAGCTGTCAAGATTACTTTGGTAATTAGCAGCAAACTGTACTTGACCGCTCTACTTGGGATGTCGATACTCAGCCTGCCCAGTAGGTCCGGTACGTACGGACCTGTGAACTAGACTATCGAAATGCATACATTTTGCATTTTGACATACGAACGCTTTATGTTTCGTTTTAGCATCAACTCACATCCAGGCGTCGGTAGGCGCGTGGTGTACGCACAGACCTAACGATCGCAAGGTCCTTGGTTCGATTCCAGGTTGCTGCGAGAAACATTTTTTGTTGCCAATGTTTGGCTTTCATAAGGCAAAGCTATGAATTTCAACCCGATTTATTGTGGCGAATTTTCATAAGTGCATCCAATGTATTTCGATAGTCCATTTGCCTGAGTGTATTGAAAACGCACGGGCCTATCGATCGCAAGGTCCTTGGTTCGATTCCAGGTTGCCGCGAAAACATGTTTTGGTTTCACAAGGCAACGCTACGAATCTCAACCCGATTTAAATAAGGCTCCCCCAAAACTACGCGACGTTTTACGGCGACAGCGACACGATTTCGTTGTCGTGTCGCTGCAAGCACTCTTCTATGGAACCATCTTGACTGACACGACGCGAATCGCTGCGAAATCGCGTCGCTGTGGCTTATCAAACAGTGCATCAGCGAAATCGCGACGTTTTTTTTTTTTTTGTCGCTGTCGCCGTAAAAAGTCGCTTAGATCTGGGGGAGCCTTTAAGTCGACAGACGTCTTCAAATCCTTGAATCATTCGAGTGTATCAAAAGCTGTTCCTCTAGTGGAGGTTTGCTTTGGGTACGGATGCACCGCTACAGTGAGTGCCAGCCAGTGCTGCATGATTGGCCAATTTTATTGATTTGCGAAAGGGTTCGGGAAGAATTCGCCATTCAGTGGCAAAGTGCACGTAACTTTTCGGGGGGATTTATTTCCCTCTGTGAATCTGAGAGGAATGGAATATCATTGACTGTGCAACTCTTTGTTCTAAACTTGGATGGTAGTCCTGAAAAGGACTGATTGGATGTTAGATACTGTTTTACAACAGTACGGTTGCTGTCCCAAATTTACTTCTTGGCAGCGGTCTTCTTCGCGGCAGCTTTCTTGGCTGGGGCAGCCTTCTTCGGTTTTGGGGTCTTGGGCTTCTTGGCGGCGGTCTTGGAAGGTTTGGTGGCCTTCTGCTTCGGAGCAGCAGCCTTCTTCACACCACCGGCCTTTTTGGCAGCCTTGGCACCAGCAGCTTTGGCTTTCTTGGCTGCAGCCGGCTTCTTGGCTTTCTTCTCGCCGGCTGGCTTCTTGGCCTTCTTCTCCCCAGCTGGTTTCTTGGTGGCCTTCTTCTTCTCTCCGGTAGCCTTCTTGGCCTTCTTCTCGCCGGCCTTCTTCGGTTTCTTCTCACTGGCGGCCTTCTTAGCTTCAGCCTTCAGCTTGAACGAACCGGAAGCGCCGGTGCCCTTGGTTTGGACGAACTTGCCCTTCTCGACGCCATTCTTCAAGGCCTTCTTGAGGAATGGGGCAAGCTTGGCGACATCGCATTTGTAGTTGGCGGCGATGTACTTCTTGATGGCCTGCAGGGACGATCCGTTGCGTTCCTTCAAGGTTTTGATGGCAGCAACAACCATGTCGTTGACTGGGGGGTGGGTCGACGGCTTCTTCGGCTTGCCCTGTCCCTTGGGGGCCCTTGGCTTCTTGGTCTTGGCTGGCGAGGCAGCCGGGGCTGCGGCAGCGGCTTCAGTGGCAACTTCAGACATCTCGATAGGTAGCTAGAGTAACACTCACACGATGGCGATAGTAAACGAATGAATGACGGAAATTCTGGCAACAGTGCGGTGTTCGATTTCGTCGTCTGTGTTAGGGATGCAGACATGGTCGTCCACTGGATGACTGTTCGCGAAATATTGTACATATTTTTGGTAACACCTTTTTAAAACGCATTTTTCCGGTAATCGCACTAAGTATTTGCCTGTCTAGTATGTCCGTTTGGTGAGTGCATGAGTCTCGCTAGCAGCCCGTCATCGCCACATCGGGCCGGTTTCGCGAGAAGCACCGCTGAGACATGTCTTTACAGCACCCGTGCGCCATATGGTGTGGCTTTGCTCGATAAAACAATCAATAGTAACTATTGAAACAATACCACCCTGCACGGCGGTGGTGAATTTGGCAACATGAATGGTTGCTCTTTGCGGTGACATGCGGGTATAGCCAGTATGCCGGTGTCTAATGGCCCCTAATGAGCCTCAAACAAAGTCATTCCCAGTGCCGACAAGCGATGTTACGCGTTTGGTTTTAGTAAACTTTGAACAATGTTAATTTGATGTTTTTCATCAAACATACCGAAAACTTGGGCTCGACTATGACGTCAGTCACACAAGTTTGTGCCATTTTGTCCGGAAAACAATGTCACCAAACACTAATCACCTTCCACCTGTGCACTGTTGGTTGGTCGAATGTGTGCAAATTGCTGGCATTTGCCTCAGCCATCGGCGGCAACTGCATTGGAAAAGGACAGTGCACGTGCTACTATGGATCTAGTTTATCTGAGAATGTTTTACTTCAAGAAGCAAGCAAGCAAAGCAAGCACCCTCCCTGCGGTGGAATCTGCAAATGAGCTAGTGCGAAATCTGCCCGAATAGGCATCGGTTTTGCTAGCTGCAGTTGCATCGAATGAACATTCCATACAATCTCTTCTGGCGGCAGTAGTACCGGACATGTCGCGCTGAATTCGCGACAAATTGTTCTCGGAAGTCCCTAACATGCCCCACGGCACGTGTTCCCGGTGTAGAAACTGCACCCTACATTCCCCCGATCGAGATATATTTTTGTGTACAGTGCCCTCAGGGGCTGTTCAACGTGTCTGTCCGTGCTAGTACTGAGCAACACCCGAGCCAGGAAGCCGAATGGCAACCACACAACGTGTCATGTCACCATCATTCGCAAATTTCATAACGCCAACAATGACCATTTGCAACGCGCCCACCACCCATTGTGTATAAGAATGTTTTCCCAATTTCGTTTGACCCGTTACATCTCGAAGACACACCACCCACCCATGAACTATGTGAATGGGCCCCATCAATGGGAACCGATTGATGGCATTATCGAGATTATCCGATCGATAACATTTGCATCAACTGTTGTTCGATAAACGTTATTATGATAGCCTGAACTGCTGGGATGCTCTTACGAGATCGTTTGTAATGGGACGCTAGAAAACATAATGAGCTTCTTTCCAGTACGTTGAGAAGAAGAACGAACGAACCACGAAACTTGTCATCATGCCTGCCTAGCTAGCTAGTCCTATGATGTCAAAATTGTCGTAAACTACTAACATGCAGCACAACCGATAGCAAAAATGAAGTTGTTAAGGTGCAACATGGCAATCAGCATAAATATTGAACTTTAAACATTCTGCTAGTGAATGAAGTGTGGTTAAGGTGCAACATGGCTGGCACAACATTTTGTTTTGTTTTGCAATCAGCAGAAATGTTGAACGTACGAAGTGGATCTTCTTGTTTTAATTTCAAACTGATGGAAAAACTTAGCTCTAGGGTTTTTTTTTGTGAACAGATTTTTCCCTATACTGCTTAACAATTAAATTCCTATTATTTATTACGCAGCTGAATGGGGATCCAAATCTCTGCAACTGTAATCGTTATAATTAATCAATACTGAAACTGATAACATCGAATAAATAAAATGAATTGAATAAATTCAAACTGATAAGAGAGGGGGGTGTTGTCACGTATGAAGTCACCGCCGTGACACTACCTCAGTCGGTTCAATAGTGTGATAAAACAGTCTAGTGTCAGATTTTCAAAATCAACTCTTTTTCGGGATTGAAATAGTGGCCCTGAAAAGGGCCTTTTGGTTTGGTGTGATTGAACGCAGTGTTGGTTGTCATTTACTTGGAGCTGGTGTATTTGGTGACGGCCTTGGTGCCTTCCGAAACGGCGTACTTGGCCAACTCTCCCGGGAGCAGAAGCCGGACGGCGGTTTGGATTTCGCGGGATGTGATCGTCGAACGCTTGTTGTAGTGGGCCAGGCGGGAGGCTTCGGCGGCAATACGCTCAAAGATGTCGTTGACGAAGCCGTTCATGATGCTCATGGCTTTCGACGAAACGCCAGTGTCGGGGTGAACTTGCTTCAACACCTTGTAGATGTAGATGGCGTAGCTTTCCTTCCTGCGCTGCTTCTTCTTCTTCTTATCGCCCTTGACAATGTTCTTCTGGGCCTTGCCGGATTTCTTCGCGGCCTTTCCGCTGGTTTTCGGTGCCATCGTGCTGCTAACGTTGTTTTAGATTCCAAACGAAAACTGAAACTGATGCCCGACCGAACCAGTCGGTTCTCTTTTATACCCGTAGAATGGTGAGCGCTGTTCCGCCCCTTCGCTTCGTTTGCTACTTCATCCATTTCGTTCGTACCATCCTAGTATGAGTGCAGCGCAGGGCTACGCATGTATAAAAGATACCCTCATCCGCGAAATTACCATCAGTACCGCTTACGTACGCTTCGTGAACGTTTGTTTCTCAAGTCCACTCAAACTCAACCACAAAATGTCTGGCCGCGGCAAAGGAGGCAAAGTTAAGGGAAAGGCAAAGTCCCGTTCCAACCGCGCTGGATTGCAGTTCCCAGTCGGTCGTATTCACCGTCTGCTCCGGAAGGGCAACTATGCCGAGCGTGTCGGTGCCGGCGCTCCAGTCTACTTGGCTGCCGTTATGGAATATCTGGCCGCTGAAGTGCTCGAATTGGCAGGAAACGCTGCCCGTGACAACAAGAAGACCAGAATCATTCCCCGTCATCTGCAGTTGGCCATCCGCAACGACGAAGAATTGAACAAGCTGCTGTCCGGTGTTACCATCGCCCAAGGTGGTGTTCTGCCCAACATTCAGGCTGTCTTGCTGCCGAAGAAAACCGAAAAGAAGGCATAAGTTACACTGCGTGCATCAAACCAAAAACCGTCCTTTTCAGGACGACAATATCCAGTCCACCGCTAGAGAGTTGTTGTTGAAATATTGCAGATTTATCTAATTTAGCCACAGAGAGGATCGATGAAGAGATATCGGCCATATTATGACCATTTCTGAATCAATTCCTAGATTCCGCGGGGGGAAACGTTTGGGCTTCTTAAATGTTCTGTTCGGGATACCTCGAACTTTCGATTTTTGGAGTTCAATTTGCCGAAACAGAAACATAAAACATTGAAACAGCCAGCCCTGCGTGAGCTGTTCCTGCAGAGAGAGGAGGGTAAACTCGTCCCCTTAATGCTACAACTAGATAACTCGAAAATCAAAATTTTGAGATGTGCAACTTTGAAAATATAACCGTTTTTCAAGGTGAAGAGAATATGATTGGAAAATAAACTTCAACTTATGTATTTTTAATCACACGCTTATGAGCTGTGGATATTTTGCAAACCTAATTGAGAATAATGTTTTGACGTATTGAAGTCAAAAATTTCAAATTTCGAGTTATCTAGTTGTAGCATCAAGGGGACGAACTGTTCATCCAGTTCCTGCCCCATTTTCTACTATCTACTGCTTGACAATAGAAGAGTTGATGAAGCAGGTAGTATTTAAAAACTTATATTATTTATTCGAGGAAAGGCTATATCAGGAGCTCCTAATATTAAAGGAATCAATCAATTTCCAAACCCCACAATTATAATTATCAATTATAACTATCATAGGGGTGTGATTCAAAGTAAACAAGCCAAAGATTACGTTTCAATCATACGGTCAAACTTTCAATGTTGGATGTTCGAGTTGTCTAGTTTGTAGCAACAAGGGGAGGCGAGCTGGGAAAGCTTCTGAATCCGGAAAAGAGCATAAGAAGAAGGGGAAACATACGGCCGGTACCAGAGAATGAAGTCCGCGCTGGAGATGCACATTCAAAAGTGTGTGCAAAGCGAAGCATGAAGGGACAACTCGAGTTGTCGGTTGGTTGACGTACCTCCCTCATCAGTGTTGAGAGTATGATCGTTCGGTGGTAGGAGGAAGGTCAAGGGGCTTTAGGAAGTAATCGTTCCCCCAGGGGAACAAACAGTTTTAGGTACACTGAAGGGAAAATTGCTCACACAACTCTTTTAGGGAATGCTCTAGTGGCCCTGAAAAGGGCCGTTTTGTTGAGAATGGCAACTATAATGCAGACCGAATTTAAGCGCGTTCTCCACGGATACGGCGAGCCAGCTGGATGTCCTTGGGCATAATGGTGACACGCTTGGCGTGGATGGCGCAAAGGTTGGTATCTTCGAAAAGACCGACCAGATAGGCCTCGCTCGCTTCCTGCAGGGCCATGACAGCCGAGCTCTGGAAGCGCAGATCGGTCTTGAAGTCCTGGGCGATCTCACGAACCAGACGCTGGAATGGCAGCTTGCGGATCAGCAGCTCAGTCGACTTTTGGTAGCGACGGATTTCACGCAGAGCAACGGTTCCTGGCCGATAACGGTGAGGCTTCTTGACACCTCCGGTGGCTGGGGCGCTCTTGCGAGCGGCTTTGGTAGCCAGCTGCTTGCGAGGAGCTTTTCCTCCAGTAGACTTACGAGCAGTCTGCTTGGTACGGGCCATTGTGTTAGATGATGATTAATTTGCTTTCAATCCAAACGGCGACAGAATGAGGGTCAAAAAACCAGGCAGTCCTCTTTTATATGCTCATATCGATGCAGGCAACCAATCGGAAGCCACGGAAGAATAGAAAAAGCAAGAGAGGAAAGAAGAACTCAACCCTCGAGTGGGTATAAAAGTGGCCGCTAGTGTTTGGCGCAGCCCCATCATTCCGAATCGAACTGCCGTTGTGAACGGTTGCGTGTCTTTTTGAGTTGCGAGACAAGTTCGAATTCTCCTCCGTTCGTGTGCGAAGTGCTCTTTTCGCGATTTCCCGCTCCCGCGACTGCTCTCCGGCGCTGACCTACCTCCTTGGGGTGGCTAGCCAAAAGGCATCTCTGCAAGCAGAGCAACCGCGGCCCATAGCGATGGGTCGCAACAGGAAGCAAAAGGCGGACTCCGCCTCGACCCCCGCCCCGCTGGCCGACAGTGGGCAGACCAGCGCGCCGAAACGCGCAAGAAATGAGGATGCCAACCCGGCGGCGTACAGCAGGTTGCTGGCAAACAACCAGTTTGCCTCCCTGCCTGTGGACCAAGCCCCCCCGGGCGCGAAAGTTCCCCCCCTCTTCACGGCGTTGAAGGACCTCTCGGCGCTGCGATCCGAGCTAGCGGCCAACAACATCCGGCCGCTGTTCAAGCTGTGCCATACCGGCACTAAGATCATGTGCGCCTCCGGCGCCGATTACGACAAGGCCGGCAAGCTGCTGAAGGCAAAAGGGGTGGAATTCTACACCCACGATGCCCCCGGCAGCAAGCCGTTGAAAGTTCTCGTCCGAGGGCTGCCGGAGTTCACCCCGGAGGCAATCGTGGACGAAATGAAGGCGGCTGGACTCAAGCCGACGAATGTGTTCCCCATCCGGAGAGCACAAGGAGGACGACATCGGGACCAGCTCTACCTGGCCCACTTGGAGAAGGGGTCCACCACCATGGCGGGACTGACGAGGGTGAGAGCGCTCTTCCACATCGTGGTGGAATGGGAGCGCTACCGCCCGAAGAAACGGGACGTGACGCAGTGTGGCAACTGCCTCGCGTTCGGGCACGGGACGAGGAACTGCCACATGAAGCCTCGCTGTGGCAAATGTGCCGGCGCGCACGCCACGATAACATGCCAGCCAATGGAGGAGGGCATCGAGCCGAAGTGCGCCAACTGTGGCGCCAACCACGAGGGCAGCAGCCGCAACTGCCCCAAACGTGCGGAGTTTCTGGCAATCCGCCAGCAAGCGTCCGCCAAGAAGCTGGGACGGCAACGCCAGCGCCAACCACCCCCACCGCTGACTGAGGAGCACTTCCCGACGCCCCGCTACCAAGTGCCCAATCTGCCACCGCTTCAACCAACCCACCGGCAGGCATCCCGCCAGTCGGCCCCTTCCGTTCAGCATCGCCTCGCGGCCGCCGCCGCCGCCCCACCGGTGCAGAATGCGCCCCCTCCTGGATGGGGGAATCCTGGACGCAGTGTCCCCGGCACTCCTCCCTCCGACGACGGCTCCCTGTACACTCCGGAGCAAATGTTGGAGTACACCAGGGACTTGTTCCAACGGCTGCGCGCCTGCCGTTCCAAGTCGGAGCAGATCAACGCCGCCAACTCGGTGGTATTCGCCTTTCTCGCCAAATATGGCCCGTGAGGCCACCACCAAGATCCTCAACTGGAACGCTTGCTCCCTCCGGAGCAAAAACCGAGAGTTGTCCGCCTTCCTGGACCAAGAAGGCATCGACATAGCCATGATCACGGAGACGCACCTCAAGCCGGAAGTTAACATCTTCATCCCCGACTTCCGGCTCGTGCGGCTTGACCGGTGCGGATCCGAAGGTGGAGGCGTTGCGGTTGCTCTGCGGAGGAACGTAAACTGCACCCTGCTGCCGAGCTTCCAACTAAAAGTCATCGAGGCCGTAGGTGTTCGGGTGGAAACCTCCATCGGCCCAATCACGATCATCGCGGCGTACTGCCCGAAGCAAACCAACATCAACGACGGAACATCGGCGGCCCTAAAGCAAGACATCGTCAAACTGACACGGCGGCAGGGGCAGTTCATCCTGGCTGGCGATCTGAATGCAAGGCACGAGATCTGGGGAAACCCCCGGCGAAATAGGAACGGCCTCATCCTACAACAAGACCTGGAGGAAGGCCACTACACCATCCTGAGCCCGGATTCACCCACCCGCCTGAGCCGGTCCGGGGCCCATGCGACCATTGATATCTTCCTGACCAACATGGCCGACAACATCTCCCAACCGGTCGTTCACCAGGACCTGAGCTCGGACCACTACCCGGTGGTGGCAGAAGTTGGTTCCCTGGTCAACCGGCATCGGGTCACCCGGCGCAACTACCACCGTGTCGACTGGGGCCAATTCCAGCGGTGTGTCGACGCTAACATCCAGTACGAGGCCCCCCTGGCGTCCGCTGAAGACATCGACCGGCACCTGCAGAACGTCGAAGAGGCCATCTCCGTGGCCCGAGAACAGCATGTACCAGCATCTGGTCAGGTGAGCAACACCCTTTTTATCGATCGTGTTACCAAAGATCTCATTCGTTTAAGGAACACCAAACGCAGGCAGTACCAACGCTCTGGTCTGCCTGCGTTGAAAAGCGAAGTCAATCGCATATCCAAAATAATCAAGGCCAGAATGGTGGACCTCAGGAACGATGATTTTTCCAACAAGATCCGCTCTCTCCCAGATTGTGCTAGGCCATTCTGGAAGATGACCAAACTTTTGAAATCCAAACCCAGACCTATTCCACCGTTGATCCCATTAGACAACACCGACTCTAAGGATCGCTTGATAACCCCTGCGGAGAAGGCTGCTGAGATAGGTCGGCATTTCGTCAGCTCCCACAATCTAGGGCTAGACATTCCTAGCCCACACGACGCTGCTATTTCCGAACACGCAGCTAACCTACACCGATCTCCCAACGACTTCTCGGAGGAGTTGGAGATCACTGCTGACGAGTTGCTGGCCTATCTCAAAACATCCAAAAACATGAAGGCCCCAGGTTTCGACAACATCCTGAACTTGGAGCTCAAGCAATTGAGTCTCCAGTTCTACCAACATCTGGCACTGATTTTCAATCAGTGCCTTCGACTTAGCTACTTCCCCTCGTCGTGGAAGTCAGCAAAAGTCATCCCCATTAAGAAACCTGGGAAGGATCCTTCCTCCCCCAAAAGCTATCGACCCATCAGCCTTCTCTCAGGGTTATCAAAGCTCTTTGAAAAAGCGATCAACAGACGGCTGCTTTCGGCAGCCGATCAAAACAACATCTTGCTCGAGGAACAGTTTGGCTTTCGACGCGGTCGTTCAACCGTGCACCAACTGACTCGAGTAACCAACATCCTCAGGCGGAACAAGTCCCTTGCCAAATCCTCCGCCATGGCGTTGCTCGATGTTGAAAAAGCATTCGACAACGTCTGGCACGACGGCCTGGTGTACAAGCTGCACCGATACAATCTTCCCACCTATTTGGTGAAAATCATCAAAAACTATCTGTTTAACAGGACGTTCAGGGTTTCCCTTAATGGAGTCAACTCAGACCCTCACAACATCCCCGCAGGTGTCCCACAGGGCAGTATTTTAGGTCCCCTACTATACAACCTGTTCACCTCGGACATGCCTCAGCTCCCTGAAGGCGGCTCTCTGTCACTGTTCGCCGACGACACATCAGTCGTCTACAGCGGCAGATTCACGAGAGCACTAACATCTCGACTCCAGAGAGGCCTGAACGTCTTGTCAGATTATTTGAACAGCTGGAAGATCTGTATCAACGCAGCGAAGACCCAGGTCATCCTCTTCCCCTATTCCAAATCCCCCAGACTTGTTCCGGCTGAGGATTGTAAAATCACCCTCGGTGGATCAACGGTGGAATGGTCTGATGCAGCCGACTACCTTGGGCTAACGTTAGACAGCAAGCTTCTCTTCAGACAGCAGGTTGACAAAACGGTCACTAAAAGCAACATCTTGCTCAAAGCATTGTACCCCCTGATCAACCGGAAGTCAACTCTGTCTCTGAAGAATAAGCTTGCTGTTTACAAACAGGTCATTCTTCCAGTAATTGAATATGGCGTTCCAATCTGGGAGAGTTGCGCTAAAACCCACCATCTGAGGCTCCAGAGGACCCAAAATAAGTTCCTCCGGATGATCCTCAATAGTCCTCCGAGAACGAGGACAACCGAGGTCCACCGTCTGGCTGAGATCAAAACACTAGAGGAGCGCTTTGGTGACTCGATCGGCAGATTTAGGGCTCGTTGCCATCAATCGGACCAGCAGGTCATCCGGGACCTCGTTCCCCCCTAGGTTATCAAATTTTTCTTGTAGTGTAAATAGTTAGTTAGGTTATCAAATTCTCTTTTTATAAAAACTACCAGAGCCCATAAGGCCAAAAAAAAACTAGGGTAACACCACAAAATTAAACCAGCCAAACAAAAACTATGACAAACAAAGTTGAAGGACCCCTTCGGGGTCAAACTCTTAATATGTAAAATACTTTTGTACCAAAAATCCAAATGAAAATAAAAATGAATTTAATGAATGAAATTGGCGCAGCCCATTCTGTTTTCGCCATTCGTTTTGGCAAGACGCGTTCAGTTATCGCTCGTACCGAGAAATCAAAACTCGCTTTCGTGTTGCTGCCTGCAAATTCAGCCATCCCAGCCATGGGAAAAACCACTCCATCTGATGGAGTTCGCCAGACTGGCACCAAGCGCCGGCTCCCAAACACCACCGCTGCGGATTCGGTGGAACAAGCCAACAAGAAACTACTCAGCTCCAACAAATACGCCACTCTGTCTTCCGATGGAGTCCAGAAGAAGGAGAAGTTGCCGCCCTTCTATGTCAAGGGAAACTCGATGAATCTCGTAAGGGATTTAAATCAGCTCATCGCCAAAGGGCTCAAAGCGGAACTGCGCCTACTTACGGATGGCGTGAAAATAACGGTCCCATCAACTCCGCACTACAAATCGGTGACCGAGTACCTCGACGTGGTGAAAGCGGAATACTTCACCCACGACATCGCCTCTGAAAAGCCGCTTAAAGTGGTTTTGCGAGGCCTTCCCGACATGAAAACCAGTGAGCTGATGGACACTCTGCAGATTGCTAATCTGCAACTGGTGCAGATATTCAAGATGCGGCGCCACAACCAGGCCGTCAAATACCGCGACCAATTGTACCTGCTCCATCTGGTCAAAGGTTCAACAAACCTAACGGAACTGAAAAGTATCAGAGCTCTGGGCAACGTCGTCGTGCAATGGGAGCGGTACAAACCGGTCCACAGAGAAGTGACTCAATGCGGAAATTGCCTGAATTTCGGGCACGGATCGAAACACTGCCACATGAGAAGCCGTTGCTCCAAGTGTGGTGAAAATCATCGGTCGGCTTCCTGTGAAGTGGAAGCTGTTGTTGCCTGCCTGAACTGCGGGCAAAACCACTCCTCGATGAGCCGTAATTGCCCCAAACGGAACGAATTCATCAACATCCGCAAAACGGTGGCCCAAAGGACCCGCCCAAAGCCAAAGAATGAAATCAACATCATTGGTGAAAATTTCCCGGAGCTATCGCTTCCATCCCAAACCCAACGGCACCAACCACCTCCGGTTTCCCCACCTGGTTTTCGCACATATGCGGAAGCGGCAAACACACCCCCAAGCGACGCACCATACTCCATGGACCAATTGGCGCTCCTGTTTTCCGAATTGGACAAGCAAACAAGGGCATGCCGTACCAACGATCAACAAGTCGCAGTAATGATGCGATTCTATTACCAGCATCGTAGCATTCTTTCTTCGACTACTTAACTTCAATGCCTCTTCGGTGGCAAATAAACAGGTGGAAATCATCGAATTTCTCCGAACACACGAAATCGACGTCGCTCTCATAACGGAGACGCACCTAAAGCCAAACAAAAACTTCAGCCTACCAGATCATCAAGTCATTCGCCTGGACCGTATCACTGCAAGAAAAGGTGGTGTAGCTATAGCCATCCGACGTAACCTCAAGTTCCGAATGCTTCCGGATTTCCGCCTTAGCATCACCGAAGCTGTGGGCATCGAACTGACCTCCTCCAATGGACCTATCATCCTGATTGCGGCGTACTGTCCTATACAGTGCAAGGACGCAGACGGAACAACAACTCAGCTCAAAAACGACATCCAAATATTAACTCGAAGGCCCAGTAAATTCATTCTCGCCGGTGACCTTAACGCTCGCCACTCAATCTGGGGAAACATCCAGAGCAACAAAAACGGATCCGTGTTAGCCAACGATGCTCAAGCAGGGCATTATACAATTGTACACTCGGAGTCGCCCACGTACTTTTCCCCAGCCGGAGTGAGTTCAACTCTAGATATTATCCTCACCAACACCCCCGACAATGTAACGACACCTCAAGCCCTCACCGAACTGTCATCGGACCACTTGCCGGTAATCTTTGAGGTGAACACTTCAATCACCCTTCGTGAACCCCAGCGAAGAAGGAACTACCATCGCGCCGACTGGCCGCGATTCCAACAACTAGTTGAAGAAAGCCTGGACGACCATCACACGCTAAACACAACTGAGGACATCGATAGAGCGATCCAATCGATTACCGACGCAATCGGAGAGGCCGAGGATAGATTCATCCCAGCGACTACAATATCACGTGAGTTTTTACAACTGGATAGTGTCACTAAAAAAATTATTGCGGTTAGGAACAGCATAAGGAGACAATTCCAACGCACTCATAATCTTTCTAAAAAAATACTATGCAAGAAATTGAATAAGATAATAGCTAGTAGAGTCCAACAGATTAGAAATAATAAGTTTAGTAGGGATATTG
This sequence comes from Aedes aegypti, assembly GCF_002204515.2. Lineage (NCBI taxonomy): Eukaryota > Metazoa > Arthropoda > Insecta > Diptera > Culicidae > Aedes > Aedes aegypti. The sequence continues at coordinate 342,046,910 of NC_035109.1, forward strand.
AAAATTTACCAAACCACTCCAGGCCCTTCTGGCGTTTAACAAAGGTGCTAAAATCAAAACCGACACCTATCCCACCAATAGTTGACGGCAATGTTAAATATATTACACCAATTGAAAAGGCAAATACGATATCACGCCATTTCATGGCATCTCATAGACTAGGTCAAGGCATCGCTAGCCCGATGGATGAGGCAGTAAGTGACAGTAAGACTCGCTTAACTGAAACACCAAATAATTTCCCAGCCAACCGAAAGGTTACAACAGAAGAACTAAAGTCCGCCATTAGATTCTCCCGTAACATGAAAGCCCCTGGCTTTGATGGTCTATTCAATATTGTCCTCAAGCATTTGGGTCCCAACGCGCACTCCCTCATTGTGGAAATATTCAATAGCTGCCTGGAGCTCAGCTACTTTCCGTCCGCTTGGAAGCTGCCCAAAGTTGTGCCGATCCACAAACCAGGGAAAGACCCCACACTCGCATCGAGCTACCGCCCAATCAGCTTGCTTTCGTCATTAAGTAAGTTGTTTGAAAAGTGTATCTATAGCAGGCTCCTCGAGCATGCAGAAGACAACAATATTCTCCTCGAAGAACAATTCGGGTTCAGACGGGGGCGTTCTACGATCCACCAACTCCAACGAGTCACCAACCTTGTGAGGCGAAACAAAGCGGTATCCAAGTCGACGGCGATGGCTTTTTTGGATATTGAAAAGGCCTTCGATAACGTGTGGCACGATGCCCTCACACACAAACTCCTCCGCTACAACTTTCCCACCTACCTGGTAAAGATTATAGCAAACTACCTCAGCGAAAGAACGTCGCAAGTGTGCATAGGAAGCTCCTCTTCGCAACCATACATTGTAAATGCAGGGGTCCCCCAAGGTAGTATCTTGGGGCCAATACTGTACAATCTCTTCACGTCGGATATCCCCGCCCTCCCAGGAAATGGCACTCTCTCGCTTTTCGCAGACGACTCTGCGATAAGCTACGAGGGACGAGTCATAAGAGCACTGGTGTCAAAGCTCCAAAAAGGCATCGACGAATACACCACGTATCTCAAAACGTGGAAAATTTGCGTAAACGGAGCAAAAACCCAAACCATCATTTTCCCTCACAAAAATAGTTACCGGATGGTACCAGCAACAAACATCCAAGTGGAAGGAGCAGAAATACACTGGTCTGACGTTGTAAGCTACCTAGGCCTCATCATGGATAGCAAAATGCTTTTCCGCCAACACATCGATGAAAGAGTTACCAAAAGCACAATACTGCTCAAACGCCTCTACCCAATCATCAACCGTCGCTCGAAGGCCTCCCTTACAAACAAACTTGCGGTCTACAAGATGATCATATCCCCAATGCTGGAACATGCCTCGTCAATCTGGAGGGGGTGCGCAAGGACCCAATTGCAGAAATTGCAAGTCGTCCAAAACAATTTCTTGAGGATGATACTCGACCGCCCAAGGCGCACGCGAACAGCAGAACCTCATCGGCTAGCAAATATCGAACCTCTTACTGTAAGAATAAACACACAGGCTGAAAAAATCCAAACCAGGGCACTTGAATCTGAATCAGCAACAATTAGAAACATATATGCCTGAAAATTGCAACTAATTCCAAAACGGGATGACAATAGTTTATAGGATTAGGTTAAGTTAAATTGTAAGGAAAAAAAAAACTTTTTTAGGAATTAACCAAGTGGTTTAACTGTAAACTCGCGGAAAGCTATGTAAATTAAACTGAAATTATTCAAAACAGACGAAACTAAGCAGAAAAACTTGTAAAGTTGAAACTCTTACATTGTAAAATTACTGTACCAACAAACAAAAACTAGAAATAAAAACAATTGTAATAATAATAATACGGATTCGGTTTCATTCCATTTTCGCTTCCGAGCTGGTAAGAGCTCCCCGAACCTGCTTAGCGAGGAGCACCTCGTAGCCAGAAGCCTGCTGAGCTGTTGATCAGCATCTGGTTTATGAGATTTCGGCTCGTGATAAACTCAGTCAAGAATCAAGCCCGTTAGGCATCATTACTACTTTTATTAGACAAATCGAGCGTCCGGCTTGTGGTATCGCTCAAGATTTCAAACTTAGGCTACGTTTTCAGATTTCGACTTCAGCCGTGTGATCTAATAGCTGTTGCCAAGCAATGAATAATATTTCTCTCAAACCATAAGATCAACAAAGCGATGACTGAAGCTTTCATTATAATCCTCGAATAACATCCTAAACACATTGCTGTTAAATACTTTAATTAGAATTACTTATATTTTGCTTCAGCATACTGAACAAGCCTCAATCACTACTGTTCTTTCCAATGCTACCATATATTTCATAGGAGGTTACTAATATAATTTCAAAATGATTATACAACCTGAAGTGAATTTTCATATTTTCATAGATAAATATGACGAATTCATCGAATAAAGATAAAGTATATTTGGGACATGATTAAACGTACACTTGGCTGCAAATCGTTATATGCATAAATATTTACGAAAGTTTCGAGCATCAAATTCAGTTAAATTAACCATCGTGGTCCTACGTCACCAGTTCGTACAACCCCATAGGGATGTACCCTTAAAGTTTTGCTCCGGAGGGAGCAAGCGTTCCAGTTGAGGATCTTGGTGGTGGCCTCACGGGCCATATTTGGCGAGGAAGGCGAATACCACCGAGTTGGCGGCGTTGATCTGCTCCGACTTGGAACGGCAGGCGCGCAGCCGTTGGAACAAGTCCCTGGTGTACTCCAACATTTGCTCCGGAGTGTACAGGGAGCCGGGACATTTGCCACAGCGGGGCTTCATGTGGCAGTGCCGTGTACCGTGTCCGAGCGCAAGGCAGTTGCCACACTGCGTCACGTCTCGTTTCTTCGGGCGGTAGCGCTCCCATTCCACCACGATGTGGAAGAGCGCTCTCACCCTCGTCAGGCCCATCATGGCGGTAGACCCCTTCTCCAAATGGGCCAGGTAGAGCTGGTCCATCCATTTCGTTCGTACCATCCTAGTATGAGTGCAGCACATGTATAAAAGATACCCTCATCCGCGAAATTACCAGAGATCATTCGTTTGTTACCTAGCGAGACGTGCGGACGTGTTTTACGCTCAGTTCTCGGAAAGTGAAAAGTCGTTAGATTTGGCGTGTGCTTTATCATCCCCCGTCATGGGTGACACAGCGACAGGTGCAGCCGCTATCGCTTGCTCGAAAAAGCGCTCCGCGAGTTGCAACGAGCAAGACGGCAACGCTGCGAAGAGGATTCTCTCGCAGAACCAGTTCCATGGGCTGGTGGACAACGAAGCTGGTGATCTGCCGGCAAAGACGAGAAAAAACCGGAAGGCGAAGCCACCGCGGCTGGACGAGCTGAAAACAATCGAGCGGAAGGAGAAGTGCCCGCCGATCTTCGTGTACAACGACCCGGCCGATCTACGCCCGGATCTTCGATCTCACCTTTCGCCTGTGCGGTTTCGGTGTGAAGCTGATGACCGAAGGTAAAACCCACTACGACGCGGTGGTGCATTACCTCAACGAGAAGCGCTTCCAGTACTTCACCTACGATGCCCCTGGAACCAAACCACTGAAGGTGGTTCTCCATGGGCTTGACGACATGCCGGAATCGGAGCTTATGGAGGAGCTGATTAGTATCGGGCTGAAACCCACCGGCGTCTACAAGATCATCCGGCACAACCAAACCCGCATCCACCGTGACCAGCTGTAATATATATATATATATATATATAAATATATATATATATATATATATATATATATATATATATATATATATATATATATATATATATATATATATATATATATATATATATATATATATATATATATATATATATATATATATATATATATATATATATATATATATATATATATATATATATATATATATATATATATGCGTGAAAATGATCACATGCAACAAAATTGCGAATGGTTTTCAAGAGAAATTCTGATTGAACAATTTTCATCATTTTGGCACGCATTAATCAGAAATTCACTTTCATACCAAAGAAAACTATTGATTATCAATAGCTAACTAGAGAATATTTAGTAAATGTCAAGCATTCCAACTATTCATGTTTGATCAATTTCTCACGCATTATCATTTTTCGCAATTTTCAAGTAATTCTAAGCCCAAAACGTTATTGGCACATACCCATTTTCCAGATTGGTCGACTAGAAGAGAAGAGCACGAATGGGAGGAGCATCATCTGCTAATCTAAGGGATTAAAGCATGCTTCCTTCGCCGGATTCGGTTTCATTCCATTTTTGCTTTCGAGCTGGTAAGAGCTTCTCCGAACCTGCTTAGCGAGGAGCACCTCGTAGCTAGAAGCCTGCTGAGCTGTTGATCAGCATCTGGTTTATGAGATTTCGGCTCGTGATAAACTCATCTGTGGTGCAGTCAAGAATCAAGCCCGTTAGGCATCATTACTACTATTATTAGACAAATCGAGCGTCCGGCTTGTGGTATCGCTCAAGATTTCAAACTTAAGCTACGTTTTCAGATTTCGACTTCAGCCGTGTGATCTAATACCTGTTGCTGATGTGTACCATCCACACCACGAAATATTCAACTGGTTCGTCTTGTAAGCAGAGAACTTATACAAATTTCTACACTTGCGTTGGGGATTCTTTGTTTAACCATGGCAATCAACTGATAACATCCTGTAGTGCGATTCATCTAAGACAGCATCCGAGCTAACAAAGCCTTTGGCTCTTTTCAGGGCCACCAAATGTGTGTAAGAGAGTTAACAGAGTAATATTTCCGACTTAATTTATCACATTGCCAAGCAATGAATAATATTTCTCTCAAACCATAAGATCAACAAAGCGATGACTGAAGCTTTAATTATAATTCTCGAATAAATTCCTATAGATACATTGCTATTAAATATTCTTTAATTAGAATTACTTAGATTTTGCTTCAGCATGCTGAACAAGCCTCAATCACTACTATTCTTTCCAATGCTACCATATATTTCATAGGAGGTTACTAATATAATTTCAAAATAATCATACAACCTGAAGTGAAATTTCACATTTTCATAGATAAATATGACGAATTCATCGGATAAAGATAATGTATATTTGGGACATGATTAAACGTACACTTGGCTGCAAATCGTTATATGCATATATATTCACGAAAGTTTCGAGCACTGAAAACAGTATGAAGTCAAAACGAGCACATAAAATTTAAACATAAAATGTAGTTAAATTAACCATCGTGGTCCTACGTCACCAGTTCGTACAACCCCATAGGGATGTACCCTTATAGTTTTTTCTGAACATGTTTATACGTTGATTTCAACAATACATTTCGATTACTCTCAATGACAAAAGAATTATTTATATTTCTGGCTTCCTTCAACAGTTATTCAAACCAGTCCTTATTAACAGTTATTAACAGAACTTCTAAATATGAAACACTTCAGTTTTATTATCTCACTGGTTAATTAAATAGTATTGATAGATATATATATATATATATATATATATATATATATATATATATATATATATATATATATATATATATATATATATATATATATATATATATATATATATATATATATATATATATATATATATATATATATATATATATATATATATATATATATATATATATATATATTTATTTATTTTTTTTTTTTTTTTCTTCGCAATACTATTTAATTAACCAGTGAGATAATAAAACTGAAGTGTTTCATATTTAGAAGTTCTGTTAATAACTGTTAATAAGGACTGGTTTGAATAACTGTTGAAGGAAGCCAGAAATATAAATAATTCTTTTGTCATTGAGAGTAATCGAAATGTATTGTTGAAATCAACGTATAAACATGTTCAGAAAAAACTATAAGGGTACATCCCTATGGGGTTGTACGAACTGGTGACGTAGGACCACGATGGTTAATTTAACTACATTTTATGTTTAAATTTTATGTGCTCGTTTTGACTTCATACTGTTTTCAGTGCTCGAAACTTTCGTGAATATATATGCATATAACGATTTGCAGCCAAGTGTACGTTTAATCATGTCCCAAATATACATTATCTTTATCCGATGAATTCGTCATATTTATCTATGAAAATGTGAAATTTCACTTCAGGTTGTATGATTATTTTGAAATTATATTAGTAACCTCCTATGAAATATATGGTAGCATTGGAAAGAATAGTAGTGATTGAGGCTTGTTCAGCATGCTGAAGCAAAATCTAAGTAATTCTAATTAAAGAATATTTAATAGCAATGTATCTATAGGAATTTATTCGAGAATTATAATTAAAGCTTCAGTCATCGCTTTGTTGATCTTATGGTTTGAGAGAAATATTATTCATTGCTTGGCAATGTGATAAATTAAGTCGGAAATATTACTCTGTTAACTCTCTTACACACATTTGGTGGCCCTGAAAAGAGCCAAAGGCTTTGTTAGCTCGGATGCTGTCTTAGATGAATCGCACTACAGGATGTTATCAGTTGATTGCCATGGTTAAACAAAGAATCCCCAACGCAAGTGTAGAAATTTGTATAAGTTCTCTGCTTACAAGACGAACCAGTTGAATATTTCGTGGTGTGGATGGTACACATCAGCAACAGGTATTAGATCACACGGCTGAAGTCGAAATCTGAAAACGTAGCTTAAGTTTGAAATCTTGAGCGATACCACAAGCCGGACGCTCGATTTGTCTAATAATAGTAGTAATGATGCCTAACGGGCTTGATTCTTGACTGCACCACAGATGAGTTTATCACGAGCCGAAATCTCATAAACCAGATGCTGATCAACAGCTCAGCAGGCTTCTAGCTACGAGGTGCTCCTCGCTAAGCAGGTTCGGAGAAGCTCTTACCAGCTCGAAAGCAAAAATGGAATGAAACCGAATCCGGCGAAGGAAGCATGCTTTAATCCCTTAGATTAGCAGATGATGCTCCTCCCATTCGTGCTCTTCTCTTCTAGTCGACCAATCTGGAAAATGGGTATGTGCCAATAACGTTTTGGGCTTAGAATTACTTGAAAATTGCGAAAAATGATAATGCGTGAGAAATTGATCAAACATGAATAGTTGGAATGCTTGACATTTACTAAATATTCTCTAGTTAGCTATTGATAATCAATAGTTTTCTTTGGTATGAAAGTGAATTTCTGATTAATGCGTGCCAAAATGATGAAAATTGTTCAATCAGAATTTCTCTTGAAAACCATTCGCAATTTTGTTGCATGTGATCATTTTCATAATCGAAATGCTCGGCAAATCAAAGACACTGTTGGAAATGCCACTCTAGTTTACAATCGTTGTGAAATGTTGAGCACTCACCCCGACGGCACAGCAGCAGCATCCACGAATAGTCTCAAATTGACGTGCCATCAATTATTCATGACAAATTAAATTTTGTACGAAACTGTGAGATTGATTGAGGAATAAAAGATGTAATAAGGTCGGAAATATTATTCTTTCAACTCTTTTCCACAAATTTGATGGCCCTGACAAGGGCCGATGGCTTTCTTAGCCTCGATGCGGTCACAGATAAATAGCACTGCGGGATTGATCAGTTGATTGCCATGGTCCGTGGACGTGGACGTCGCTGCACAGGATCGGAGGAGCTCGTGCCAGCTCGGAAGTCGAAACGGAATGAAACCGAATCCAACGAAGGGAGCATGTTATATACCCTTAGATTAGCAGATTATGCTCCTCCCCTTCGTGCTCTTCTCTTTCTAATCGACCAATCTGGGAAATGCATATGTGCCAATAATGAGTTGGACTTAGAATTACAGTCGACTCTCCACAACTCGATGTTCTATAACTCGATATATTCTATAACTCGATGGATTTTGCGGTCCCTTCAAATTCCCATACATCATGCTCTCCATAAGTCGATATTTCTATAACTCGATGTCTCTACTAGTCGATGCCACGCGGGAGGAAAATTTCCCTCCATAACTCGATATCCATCTAAAAACCCTTTTTTATACAGGAAGACATGGACAATTTCTGGTTTGGCAGTGAATAAAGGACTTCCAAGTTGCTATAAAAGTTTAAAAAACATAGAAATAAGAAAAATTATTTTTAGTAAAAATAAGGGATTTTACGAAGATTTTGAAAAAAGTGTCCAAAGATATTTTTTTCAAAATGCTATCAACAAAATGATATTGTTTGCTTGCAGAAGTGATCATAAGAGTATTGGGAATATAGAAATTTGAACCTTTGATTTTAAAATTTTTGGTATCGGTATGTTCTATAACTCGATAATTCTATAAGTCGATGGTCCCTTGAATATCGAGTTATGGAGAGTCGACTGTACTTGATAATTGCGAAAAATGATAATGCTGGAGATATAGGTCGAACATGAATGAAAGGGTTGACAATTACTAAATATTCAATAGTTCGCTATTGATAATCAATAGTTTTCTTTAATATTAAGGTAAATTTCTGATCCATGGTGCCAAAATTATGAAAATTGTTCAATGGGAATTTCTTTTCAAAAGGATTCTAAACATGTCACAATTTTGTTACATGTGATCATTTTCGTAATCGAAGTGTTCTCATAAAATATGGCAAATCAAAGACACTGTCGGAAATTCCACTCTAGTTTACAATCGTTATGAAATTTTGAGCACTCACCCCGACGGCACTGCAGCAGCGTCCACGAATAGTCTCAAATTGTCGTGCCATCAATTATTCATGACAAATTAAATTTTGTACGAAGCTGCGAGATTGATTGAGGAATAAAAGATGTAATAAGGTTGGAAATATTATTCCTTCAACTCTTTTCCACAAATATTATGGCCCTGACAAGGGCCGATGGCTTTCTTAGCCTCGATACGGTTACAGATAAATAGCACTACGGGATGTTATCAGTTGATTGCCATGGTCAAACGGGGAGTTTGCTCATACGACGAACCAGCTGAATGGTTCGTGACGTGGATGGCGCACAACAGCAACGGGTATTGGATCCCCGGGCACAAGTCGAAATCAGGAAACGATGCTCACTCTTGAAAGCTTGAGCGATTTCACCAGTCCGACGCTCGATTAGCAGCATCTCCTCGGATCAGCAACTCTGGGGGCTTCTGGTATCTGGTTCCTAACGGGCTTGCTTCTGGACCACCGATCACGAGTCGAAATCTGGGAGCGCGGATAAATTTGCAGCGGCGATGACGATGGCTTGGACGCTTCTCCGAGCAGCAGTAGTTTGCCGCTCGGAGAAGCGCCCAAGCCATCGTCATCGCCGCCGCAAATCAATCTTGCGTCTTCCTCTTCCGACGACACAAATTGGACTGTGACGCGGGTGCAAAAGCAAAGCCAGAATGACTCGCCCGACCGTGTTCACAGTCCGACCGCAAAAAGAAGACTGAGGGAAGAAGCAGGGACCCGTTTGCTTTTATAGTGGGAAGCGACACCGTCGAAAAGTGCTCGAACGTGATTGGTTGGATAAGAAAGGGGTCAACATTTATCAAATTTTCAATAGTTAAATAATTGGTTCATAAACAACGTTCAAAATCTCCCCTAATTTCGTTACATGTCCCATTCTCCGTACTTTTAAAGTGAAATGTTGAGCACTCACCCCGATTGCACAGCAGTAGCGTCCACGACTAGTCAATTATTCATAACAAATTAAATGTTGTATGAAGCTGCGAGATTGATTGAAAAATATAAGATCTAATAAGGTCGGAAATATTATTCCTTCAACTCTTTTCCACAAATTTGATGGTCCTGACAAGGTCCGATGGCAGATGAATAGCACTGCGGGAAGTTATCACTTGATTGCCATGGTCAAACGGGAAATCCTCAACGCAAACAGCAACGGGTAGTGGATCCACGGGCACGTGTCGAAATCTGGAAACTCGAGCGCTTCCGACGCTCGATTAGCAGCAGCTCCTCGGATCAGCAACTCTGGGGGCTTCTAGTATCTGGTTCCTATCGGGCTTGCTTCTTGACCGCCGATGCTGAATTTATCACGGGTCGAAATCTGGGAGCGCGGATAAATTTGCGGCGGCGACGACGATGGCTTGGACGCTTCTCCGAGCAGCAGTAGTTTGCCGCTCGGAGAAGCGCCCAAGCCATCGTCATCGCCGCCGCAAATCAATCTTGCGTCTTCCTCTTCCGACGACACAAATTGGACTGTGACGCGGGTGCAAAAGCAAAGCGAGAATGACTCGCCCGACCGTGTTCACAGTCCGACCGCAAAAAGAAGACTGAGGGAAGAAGCAGGGACCCGTTTGCTTTTATAGTGGGAAGCGACACCGTCGAAAAGTGCTCGAACGTGATTGGTTGGATAAGAAAGGGGTCAACATTTATCAAATTTTCAATAGTTTAACAACAAAATTCACTTATCGGATATATTACTAACGATGCGTAGATACATTTCTGATCGAATGATACTAAAATCGTAATAATTGGTTCATAAACAACTGAGTTATTAACGTTCAAAATCTCCCCTAATTTCGTTACATGTCTCATTTTCCGTACTTTTAAAGTGCACCCCAATATAGAAAACAAAGACGTAGTCCTACGTCAAAAAATTGAGGCACAAGCTATTACGAAGGAATTTCATTACATGACCTTGAGATACAAGTTTGGCATTGCGGAATTCTGCAGAAATAATGAGGTCATCTTAAACTATGTGATTGGCATTAAGGAATGGTTGCGGTATATCGACTAATTGTATGTAAAGTCAATCAATTCAAAAATATTTGCAAGATTGAGAATGAACCTTATTAATTATTTCGAACTACATAAGCTCTTGAATTGTATTGGAGACATATGGCACATAATTTTTGTTTGTTGAATGAGTTTTGGAAAATGGAAAATGCAACCAATTGTTACCATTTGCTTCATCGCAGATGATTTTTGAATTTGAAAAGCAAATTGATGAACATCAGAATAACTGACAAAATTTGTTGAATTTGAAAGCGTTTTCTAAACAGAATGTGTAGCTTTGAATTTTCTTTTGTATGCAATGTTTTAAACGCAGCAAGTTTTTTTTTCGATGTACAATTTTTTCTTTTAGGTGGTTTTAGGTTTTTTTTTTCAGATCAATGACGGCGTAATAACTAAATATTTTAAAACATACTGAAAATAAATTTTAAAATGAAATTGTATAATAGATCCCTGTGGCAAATCTTATCCATTGGTTTTACTAAATCAACCGTGTTTCGATTTTTGTATCACAACTTAGAGCCAACCAAAAGGAGATGACTAAGAAATATTGACATACCTATATTTAAACACTGATGGTCATGTCAGAATGAAGAAAATGTGAAACAATTCGTCAGAAAAGAGCATATCTTCGTAACATTAAAATTAAAAAAAAAAAATCCCTAAATTACGCATTTGTTTCATAAGACTAATTTTGATGAGAATTTTTAAGAATTTACACTACATTATTAGCATTTCTGAAACACGGACACAAATTCGAACAAGTTAGATTTTAACGGTTGTTTAATCAATAGAACTCTTTGATAATCAATGTGTATTACAAACATTGAACACGGTTAGAGAGTGTAATACTCTGTTCTAATCGTCCAGCACGGACACAGCGCACACGCGAACCGAACTCAATGCCATGTAACCAAAGACTGACTAGCCTCAGCGAAGCTGACAAGCACGCACCTTACAGAGAGCGTACTCAAACCAACACACCCCCGGTGAGCACTGTCGTGTCCCTCATATAAAAGCGTCTACCACATCCCCTTTTTCCACAACAAATGTTTATTACTCTATTATTCAAAATAAATGTTAATGTATACTGTTAATGATAACCGTTAGCTGCTAGATTTACTTATCTTGTTGGGCTGTAGGGTACTGCTGGTTTGTGAGGCCGGGTTGTTCTTCTTATGGGGTTCGATGTTGATGATGATTTCTCGTCCAGTCGTCCGAGTTCCTTTTCCGCTCTGACCGAAGTCTCAACAACTTCGCACCTCGGCAATTGTCCTGCAACGCTCAACTCGTTTTGGGGGTATTCGCAATAACCGCTGTCGCTATCAGATTCTTCGCTAGATGAAGAGAGTAATAGCTTGAGATGCGATGTATTCCGGTCGTAAGTCCGGTTTGTTTCCGTCGACTGGATTGTAACGTTTGTGCCTTTGCGATCAATTACTACAAATTTCTCCTTTGAGTAATTCGTAGCAAGTTTGTTTGTCGGCAGTAAGTTCTTCATGAGAACGATGTCACCTATGGATATATCACTTGCACTTGCTCGACGCCGCTTATCCTCTCTCTCTTTTCCTATTGTTTTCATTTCGTGATCTTTGTCTCTGAAATCCGAGCTAGGAGGTGTCGTTTCTATGTCATCTAGCTGTGGTAGTTTCGTTCGCAGTTTCCTATTTTGTAGCAACTCACTCGGGGCCTTTCCTGTGATTGTATGCGGTGTTTTTTTTTTTGCATTTGTGATCATTTAGTTTGATGCCGTATCGATGCAGCACGCTCAATGTTGTCATTTTGTCATTTTATTCACAACAAAAACATAAACAAAACACTCAATTCGTGTTGGGTGATGATCTATGCGTCCATAGGTTGACACAGTGAATCAAATTGTCACCAAAGGAGACGAAAAACAAGCAACAAAGAAAGTCGCTCACAACCCGTTTATCCATACTGTTACAGATAGGGATACAATCAGAAGCAAAATTGTCATGACAATCACAGGGCACAACATTGTTGCAACCTTTTCGACTCGAGATTAATCAGTTATTTTCAACACAAAACCAAATTTGTTTTATGCATGCTGTTCAATAATGTGCCAATGTTTACCAACACAAAGAAAGTTCTCGAAAATTGCAATGCGAAGCCAAGAAAATCGCTGCGCACGTGGTGATCGATCTTTGTCATATTCTGTTCAAGTGATGATAAACTCATGTTGCGGAATAAAATTGTTGCAACAAGAATAGAAGATGATAATGTCTTTGTTGTTGGGTGTTGGGTGACAATTTATTCACTGGGTTGACACATACGAATCTGAAGGAAAGGCTCCGGGAACTCAGATCTGATTAGGTTTTCCTGCTTTCTCATATTCGAGGTAGTTTTTATATTATTATTATTCTACTCCTGATAATTGATTTCGGCTTTTGAAGCTCTATTTCTTAGAAAGAATTTGATAAACTACTTATATTACGACTAAAAACTACAATTCGATAACCTAAACTAGGGGATCTATCTCCCGTATGACTGAATTAAAATCAGTTTATGTTCAAGATGTTGTCAAAACCTGGGGCCTTCATGTTCTTGGAGTGTTTGATATAGGCCGACAGTTCGTCATATGTTATCGCCAACTCCTCTGGGAAATCGTTGGTGGTCTGATGTAAGCTAGCTGCATGCTCGGCTACAGCAGCATCATGTGACTTTCTATGTTTTGACCTAGATTATGTGAGCTGCCGAAATGCCGACCTATCTCAGCATCTCTTCGGGGGTTATTAAGCTATCCACAGAGCCATTGTTGTCTGAGGGGATCAACGGTGCAATAGGCATAGGTTTGGTTTTCAGGAATTTTGTAAGCTTCCAGAACGGCTTGGCACAATTTGGGAAAGCGCGGATCTCATTCGAGAAATTATTCTTTTTGAGGTCCACCATACTGGCCTTGATAATATTGGTCATGCGATTGCATTCCCTTTTTTTTGCAGTACGTTGGTTCAGTAGCGCAACCAGGATTTGGCTCTAGGGGGGGTTTTGTGAACATGAAGATAATGTGTTTTTGGGAAAATGAAACGAGTGTAAAAAAATTCGAAGAGAAAAATTGCAAAATATTGCTAGATTAACATTAAACAAAAAACTTAACACCATTTGCAAAATTAGGCTATGCTCTTGTACCTCGAACACACATTTTTAAATAGAGTTACAACGCCACTCCAAGAGAATCTGTTTTACCTAGTGAAAGTTTTCCGAAATACGTTTGTTAGTCACGGAAAAGCCTTCGGGTTCCAAAGAACATTTCGTTCTTTACAAATATTATCTTAGATTCTACTTTTTAAATGGGGATGACAAAACTGGATTAAAATATTCTTATATCATTCAGATCTTGTAGCTTGTTCTGAAGTTTTTCCAGGCTACATTTGGAGGCACATACATTGGCTTTGAAAATCACACTTCGTCTGTTCTGTTCCTTACATACGTTTTCAAGTTTTTCAACGAACGGAATGATCTTTCAGCGCAAGTCGCAGTAAAAGCATTGCGACTATCATTAGCAGTTTGCCGAAGGTAAAATAGCATTGCAGATATTGAAGCATTTCCAGATTGCAGACTAAAATTTGTGCCTTTTCGTTTTTGATGATTGCTGATGATTGAATGATGGATTCTTGAGCCTTAATCTTTCCTAGGATTTTTATTTGTAATCATTAAAAACTAATGAATTGCTTATCCGGAAATTCACGTGCTCTCTGGAAGTCATAAAATTCGGCTAAATGCTGAGCCAACTGATTTTTTTTTCAAGATCGAATTTTGATGAAAAATGCATATTTTAAATCGGTTTCGATATGTTTGTTTGACAAACTTCTCTTCAAAAATCTGTAGCTTATTTATCAGAAAAAGCGAGAAAATTTAGTCCTCCTCGAAGGTCTTCAGATAAGAAAGCCACAACTTAGAACAATATAATTGTTAACACAACTTACTGCTTCAGTTTTGTGGATTTTAGTATTAAATTTCAAAAATATATTTGATAATTCTTATGAAAAAAAGTAAGAGGTTGTTTCTAAGATACGACCGCCAAGTTGACGTTGGATAACGTTAGCCTCTTCTATTTCCTGGCTTGGGACCGTCACGAACTTATGAAAGATTTCTACTGCTAAAAATCCAATTAATTTTCACACTATTTGTTGCATGTCGATTCTGATTTATTATAGACATTTGTGTTATTATTTTGTGTTTATACAAAATAATCACTTTCAGAAGCTTAGTCCGTTATATTGAAGAATTGATTTTTAAGTGTATACTTAATCATTGTTAATTTGGAGCAATTAATTCAAAATATTTGAATCATTCCTTAACAATAGAAAATATACTGCATTCCGACAGCACTGCAGCAGCGTCTTCGGAAACATTCTCAAATTGTCGTTTTGTCAATTATTCATAACTAATTAGAGATGAATTATAGCAAGAATGTGGTAAACACATTAGCAAATATAACACAAACAACTCTTTAGTACACATTTGTTAGCCCTGAAAAGGGCCGATTGAACTGTGAGAATCGAGTAACTATTATTTAGTTCACCGACAGTTCTGTTGCTGTGAGAATTGCCAATACTGTTGCGCTTCATGGTAGAAATATTTTCAAAACTCTTTCAAAATTGAATTATCGTCCTGAAAAGGACGGTTGGGTTTGGATATCGTCGATCGCCATTCCATGCACAGGTTTGATGGATTCAGTGCTAGTTTTGAATTCTGGTCTCGGTGATGGAGGTGATTTAACCTCAAAATCTGTACAGCGTATGGCCCTGCCACTTCAGAGCGTAGCCGACAGAATTCTGGATGACTTCAGCACACCGCGGGTTTTCTCGTAGATGAGACCGAAGGTACGCTTGACGTCACCACGGCGAGCCAGACGGCGGTGGTTTGGTGATGATGCAATTGATGTTGTCACGCAAAACCTTGCGATGACGCTTGGCGCTTCCTTTTCCGAGTCCGGTTTATCTTCGGCAACGATTGTAACAAAACTGATGCTTGGCCGCCGGCTCAGCTCCTTTTATGCGGTACGCAATGGATGAATTCTTCTTGCTCGCTCGCTGTTCACTGTTCGTCTCGCTCGCTCGCAAGAGAAGATCATAAAAGGGACCGGCAGCCGCGCACATTCAATCATTCATTTGTTTCAATCCGTCCAGAGAACACTACGACGATGGCTCTACCAAGCCGACTGCCCGTAAATCCACTGGTGGAAGCGGCCCCACGAAAGTCTCTCGCTAGAGCGCCTCAGCCACCGGAGGAGTCAAGAAGCCGTATCGCTATCAGCCAGGAACGGTCTCTCTGCGTGAGATCCGTCGCTACCAGAATTCGACGGAGCTGCTGATCCACAATTTTTTTCCAGCGCCTGGTCCGTGAAATCGCTCAGGACTTCAAGACCGATCTGCGATTACAGCGCTTGGCCGTCATGGCCCTGCAGGAAGCGAGCTAGGCCTATCTTTGAGGCTACCAACATGTGCGCGATCCACGCCAAGCGTGTGACCATCATGCCGAAAGCCTTCTAGCTGGTTCGTCGTATCCGTGACGAACGAGTTTAAATTTAAATTGAATGACACAAGCAAAACGGCCCTTTTCAGAGCCACAACAATGCATTCCACGTAAAAGAGTTACGGCTAGAGATATTTCACATATTATTATTAATTTATTTATTTAATTGCCAATTGAAATTTCGGATGATTAGTTTTACAACGGAGTGAAATGGCAAACAAAGTTTTACATAGGTTCCCGTCGGGCGGCGGTAGCATTTTTGCAGTCTACTCTGTGCGATTATTTGGTTTCGACCGACAATTTCTTACCAAATCAAATCATCAACGAAGCTGTTGCTGATAAGTTTTAGCTTTCAAATCGACAAGTTTATACTGATCGTTTTGTCATGCATGTGGTTAGCGACGACGACGACAACGGCATTATCCAATCATCGCATAATGCGAGGCAAACCGGGATCCTCATTCTAGTGCCGTCCCCAATTTATCTCTCATGCACACAATGTCGAAGATTGCCCTGCAAGAGTGCGATGGGAAATTGATTTCTTGGCCCTGTGATTCTCGTAAAGCACTAATGTTGACGCTTATGAAAGATTGCATGCAAATGACTGACCGAAATATGAATCCATCACATCCATTCACCAGTAATGTCGCTCTTCACTGTGTAAAATTCTCATAAATCTCTTTCAAAATGAAATTGTCGTCCTGAAAAGGACGGTTGAGGGTAGTCACAATCGATCGAACTGGGTTTTCATTCCATTCTTAGACAGAAACACACCAAAAGATTACCGAAGACGATTTAATTAAAATGCGGTCGTGCGCGTGCGCGTGAAGTGGAATTTGATTGGCTTCGACTGAACACGAGATAATGGAGAGAAGTAAGAAGAAGACCGAAAGGGGCGTTTCCCTTTGAATGACGAAAGTGGCTAAGATATCGCGCAATGATGTCTGTGTCAGGAATACACAAGAAAAATGTGCTTTTCTATGAAAAATAAGACATGCTTCGATATTTCTCAATTTTTCAATAGTTTAGTCATGAGAATCAATAGTTTTCATTGTTGGAGTAGATTCGTAGAAAGATTTCCAATCGATTGGTGAAAGAATCTTGAAAATCTATCCGGGCATTAGAAAGTTATTAACAGTCAAAATCTAACCACTTCTCGTGACGCGAGCGATTTTTCGTTTTTCGAAATTGTACCCCAGTATGTTGCCGTAAGACGTTATCCAACGTCAAAAATCTGCTCTGGGGGGGTTTTGACCCCCTGCGGGGGTTTTGACTGCGTTGGTTATTTCGTAAACGAATCAAATCTGGTAATTCTATCTATGTTTGTTAGGGTATTGTTCACCTGTCGGATTGAAGATACGTGCTGCTCCCTGGCCAAAGAGACCGCCACCTCGATTGTTTGCAGCTGCCGGTCAACGTCTTCGGTGGTCTCAGGGAACGCCCTGTAGTCGACTGTTCGCAGCAATCGCAGTCCATTTGGTGGTAGTTGCGTCTAGAGGTGATGTGCCGATTCACGACCGGGAAGTGGTCTGAGCTGAGCTCCTGGTATGTCATCGGTTGCGTGATGTTATTCACGTTCGTGATGAACAAATCCAGCGTCGCATGGACCCCAGACCGTGTCAGCCGGGTTGGACTGTCCGGACCTAGGATGTTGTAGTGTCCCTCTTGGGCATCGTCGCACCATATGGTGCCATTCGAATTGGTGCGTGAATTGTCCCAGGCTCGGTGTTTGGCATTCAGGTTCCCATCGATGATGAACTGTCCCTGCCGTCGTGTCAGCTTAGCAGTGTCTCTTCAGAGTACAGCCGCTGATCCGTTTGTTGCTTTGACTTGAGTGGGACGGTATGCAACGATGATTCCGACATAAGTGGTAACTTCCACTCCGACGGTTTCGATGAACTGTAGCTGAAGGTTCGACAGCAGACGACAGTTGATGTTCCGCTTGAATGCAATGGTCACACCTGTGGGTGCATGGTTTTCACCACAGTTGTTTCGCTACGGATCTGCCTCCTCGATCCGTTGACATGCCTCGATATGATGATCTTCGCCACACCGGAAGCAGCAGGCGTTCATGGCACAGTTTCCTGTTCCGTGGCCAAAGCGGAGGCTTTGTTTATGGTTTGGAGACCCTTTGTCGTGCTGGATCCGTGTTCAAGATGAATCAGGTACGGTGGATGCGGGTTTGGTTGTGGACACTCACCAGCTCCTCCATAATCTCCGATTCCGGCATATCGTCAAGCCCATGAAGCACCATCTTTAATGGTTTGTGGTGAGGTTTAGAGTAAATCATGTATTTTGGACGGGCTAAGGATATGTCTGGAAACGGCGATCAATTACTGCATTAGATACTAATATTTTATTACCGTAAAACGGGATAACTTTGATAGTTTTTTCGAAGAAAACTTGAATATTTATGCATGCTGTTTCAAAGAATTAAAATTTATATTTTTAAAACAAGTACTGATATCCTAACTATCGACTGCAGTTGATAGATTGCCAAAAGATTTATTCTGAATAGATATATAATTTTTCAAATAATCGAAAGTCGGTTTTCTGTTTTGGGGTAACTTTGATAATAGAGTATAAATCGAACAAAATTGAATGCATTACGGAACATTTATAGGGCGTTGCATACCTCTATGTGTTAAACGCTGTATGGAAATTTTCTGACTTATATTACAAAAATGGTCCCAATTTGTGAAAATGCTTTTCGCTAAGACATTTGAGACCATATTCAAGTTCTATGATAACTAGGCTGTCAAATATAAGTGACTTACTATTCAAAACTACATCAAATAGTGATCATAGAACAGATTGTTTGTGAGCGTTTCAAAAATGCTAAAATCTTATAAATTTTCAATATTTCCTTATAAATCCTCAAATGCACTTGATTCCAACGAAAATAGCTTTGACATGAAGAGTCAAATTAATACTTTTTACTTTTGCATTCGTTTTGCTTAACTGATTAACAGAAACTTTGTTATTTCGTTTAGTGAGTTGTGGGTCTCGCACTATCAAAGTTACCCCGTTTTACGGTACGTAATATCACTTATATACTTAATGTCTCATTGTACTTTGAGTTTCTGTGGAGATAAAGCTTACAAACTGTAGCATTAGCTTCCAAAATAGCGGTTTTAGCGGCCAATCTATTATATATTTCGAACATCAAACACATTTTGGACATCCTTATGTAAATACAACTTGGACAGAAGCGGTATCTACATATCAAGGTTTCATAACAAGACTGTCAAATCTAAAAATTTAAGAGTTTACTTGTGACTTGTGTTAATCAATAATTTAATTTGATGATTAAATCAGATCCACGAAATACGCCAGCAAGTATGCATGCATGCGATAATCCAGAGTGTTTCATCAGATGGTCAAATTATATCAACTGAACAAAAACCATAATCAATTTGGGCATCACCTGATTTATGCTTTATACTCATGTTAAAATTTCAGATGAATTTAGCTTCAATTTTAGACATATTTTATCATATTGCCACTTTTAAACTTACTATGAATGCCAATGATGACCGCTATTATTGCATTTAATGTATGTTCTTGAAATGTACATCCTCTTGCATTCGTAGGTTTCGTAGATGTCCTGTTCTTAATACAATTTTCGAAGTCTATTTGTAATTGTTATGAAAATGATAATCATTAATAAGTAGCATAGTGTATTAATAATGCAATAGATGATTTCCCGCACACATATTCCTCACCATCTCATTGGAAATGAGCATAAAACGAACAGCCTGTCCAAATTATATGTGTATGTCTTCCTCGTTGTCGCTCGCTTTTTCGAGCAAGCGAAAAGGAACTACTTTTCACTTTTCCGATACAAAGCAAAAAACACATTCGCACGCAGCGTTGCCAACCTTCCAGATTTGTCTGGAATATTCTACATTTTTGAGGGTCCATTTTAAAAAAATCTGGAAGATCCAGATAAAATTTATGATTAATTTGTAAGGTTCTGTAAATAATTTGTAAGGTTTTCCATATATGACAATATGAGATCCAGACTTTTCCAGACAAATTTTCCAGATTCTTGAAAAATTGACTTGGTATCCCTGTTCGCATGTGTCGCTGCTAGGTAACGAATGAATGGTGATTCGCTTTGCTTGAAATACATTTTATTTACGATTATTTGGTTTATATAATGTGTATACATTTCGGTGTACAAAGTGCCTTTCAAGCATATTTCATCTGCCAGTTTCAGTAAGCAAAGACATTTATAAGTATTTATCGAATCGAAGAAATCACCCCTGATCGAATTCTGTGAAAAGAAGTGTTTTAGTTTGGCAATCTATTGTCAATTCGTGGTCGTCCAGGGGCTTTTACTTAAAAATTATACAAATAACTCTCTTGTTATTAATCGGTGGCTCTGAAAAGAGCCATTCTATTTAGTGGGTCCAAGGGCTTTTACATGAAAAGTTATCCAATTAACTCTCTTGATATTAATTGGTGGCTCTGAAAAGAGCCGTTTGTTATCTTTACCGTTCAATCACCTGGTTCATATAATACATACGAACAGGAGTGAGCGCAACATGAAAAGTGATCAATAGTTCACCACGATTGATTTGAATTTTCCGGACCTTGAATAGTTGTTTCTTCGGCTGATGCTTCGGCGGCGTTTCCTTGTCGTGCTTTAGGAACGAAACCAAAAGAGTGGCAATTTGCTGCCTGCAGTTGCAAGCAATTGCTCTTTTTGCATTTTACTGTGAGGTTAATAGGAACGCTTCTCATGATAGAATGAGGCATGGAAGACTTTTTTTGGCTTTCCATGATCTTTATATTTTGTTCTTGTAGATGGATTACATAATTTACATTTCAAGTGATTCAGAAGAACCTTTTCATTTTTAATGTGTGTTTATAAAATAGTAAATTAATAATACCAGCTATATGTATAAATGTTTACCACAAATGTGGGATTGATGGAATTTGAAACTTAAAACTACTTTGTACAACTTAAACCTAACGTAATCTACTAATACAAATTGCATATTAAAGCATGTTCTGACATTACACATTTATGTTTAAATTTATCTTTCATTTCTATAATTTTGGTATTAATTGAGGGGCAATTCGCCTCCTCGTGTAATTCTGTGATCTTTGTGCCATAAGGGCTACTAAGGATCATCCTTAGCGCATGTTTCTGGGCGACCTGGAGCCTACTTTTGTGGGTTTGCGCACATTGTTCCCACACCGGAGTTGCGTAGAATAATGCAGGGGATATCACCTGCTTGTAGACTGCCAGTTTATTGACCCTCGAGAGGCAAGATCTACGGCAAATTAGCGGATATAGGCTCCTGGTCAAGGCTCAATCGACATGCGAGCGGAACAGTAGTTTGTCATCGAACAGCAATCCAATACACCGTATCTCTGACGACCACTCATCTCTTGTGTCATCGATGATCACAGTGGAGTTTGGTGGGGGTTTCAGTCGGTAAGACTGCCGATGAAGCAACATTACCGCCTGGGTTTTTGAAGCATTGATATTTTGATCTTCCAGGTGGAAGCATATTCAACAAAGGCGTCCAGGGTTGAGGGATTTCCAGCCGACGAGTAAAGGTTGGTTCGGGAATTGCACCATGTACAAACCATGTTGTTCGTGGCCGAAGAGCAGTTTTCCGTTCTGGTTTCGCCGATAGTTCCGCCAAGCTTCGTGGCGGGCTTTCAGGTCGTCACCGATGATAAATCGGGAGTTTGTCCTGGTGAGGGCAGTCAGGTCGTTCTTGAAGCTGGTTCCCAGGCCGTTGCTATCTGTACACTGGCGAGAACAGTACACCGCCGTGCACCGGATGCTCCCCGTCGATGTTTCCACCTCCAGGACAGACTCGTGGATGTAGGGTAGAATAGAGAACTTGATGCCTTTCTTGACGATGATCGCAACGCCACCCCCCGTAGAGTTAATGCAATCAAGGCGGATGATGTTGTGGTCCGGCAGCCAGAAACTGTCGCCCGATTTGAGGTGGGTTTCAGTTTTTGCCCTAACAAAGCAAGCGTTCCATGTGGCGATGGTCAGCGGCTTAGTCCCCATATTTGCTGATAATGGAGACGCAGCTGCTCTGACCGGGTCCTGCAGGAGCTCATCAAGAGCACCTCGGTGACCAGCATGACCAGCTCCTCGTCGGATAGTAGGGATTCATCCGTGGTCTCACCGAACGGTTGATTCGCAGCGGCAGGGGGGATGCCGACGCGGCCAGGTGGGAGGCACCCGCGGGAAATTTTCGCTTGCTGGAAGCAGCGGGAAATCTTCAGGCCTGAACGCTGGAGTCTTTTCCTTCCTTCATCTCGGCTGGTTTGATGTTGATGCCGCCTTTCGGAGTTGCTTGAATGCTTCTCGTTTCGGGCACCGACCTCCGATCGTCCCTGGTGTTCTTCGCCACAGTTGGCACACTTGAATGCCACCGCGGACCTGTTCCTGGGGCAGGCAGCAGAGTCGTGGCTCTCGGCCACGGCCATGGCAATTTCTGGTGCCATTCCCAAAGTTCAGGCACTGCTGGCACTGGGTAACATCGCGGCGGCCTCCGTGATAGGCAATCCGTGTACATTTTCGTAAGCTCGTCACGCCGAGCCATTCTGTGGACGGCAGTCGCGTCCAGTTTATATAGCGGTTCCGAAGCTCCGCTTGGATCCTCTTCGGGTCGGTGTTGTGCATGCTACGGATGACGGCCTTGAAGGGTTTGTCGCCAGAGATGTCGTGGGTGAAGAATTTCACCCCTGCGTCCCTCGGTGCCGATCCTGGTAAGCTTAAATTCCGCGGAGCGCGGAGATCCTGTTGGTTAGCTGGTCCAGTGGCGATTGACGTTGGATAACGTCTTACGGCAACATACTAGGGTGCAATTTCGAAAATCGCTCGCGTCACGAAAAGTGGTTAGATTTTGACTGTTAATAACATACTAACGCCCGGATAGATTTTCGAGATTCTTGCATCAATCGATTGGAAATCTTTCTACGAATCAACTCCAATAATGAAAACTATTGAATTCCATGACTAAACTATTGATAAATGGGTAAATATCGAGGCATGTCTTATTTACCATAGAAAAGCACATTTTCTTGCTGTTATAAGGTTTTGACGTTTGAAGTTTACATGTACCGTAAAACGGGGTAACTTTGATAGTTTTTTCGAAGAAAACTTGAATACGTCTACGTCTTTGTTTTCTATATTGGGGTGCACTTTAAAAGTACGGAAAATGAGACATGTAACGAAATTAGGGGAGATTTTGAACGTTAATAACTCAGTTGTTTATGAACCAATTATTACGATTTTAGTATCATTCGATCAGAAATGTTTCTACGCATCGTAAGTAATATATCCGATAAGTGAATTTTGTTGTTGAACTATTGAAAATTTGATAAATGTTGACCCCTTTCTTATCCAACCAATCACGTTCGAGCATTTTTCGACGGTATCGCTTCCCACTATAAAAGCAAACGGCTCCCTGCTTCTTCCCTCAGTCTTCTTTTTGCGGTCGGACTGTGAACACGATCGGGCGAGTCATTCTCGCTTTACTTTTGCACCCGCGTCACAGTCCAATTTGTGTCGTCGAAAGAGGAAGACGCAAGATTGATTTGCGGCGGCGATGACGATGGCTTGGGCGCTTCTCCGAGTGGGGGACTACTGCCGCTCGGAGAAGCGTCCAAGCCATCGTCATCGCCGCCGCAAATTTATTCGCGCTCCCAGATTTCGACTCGTGATAAATAAATTCAGCATCGGTGGTCAAGAAGCAAGCCCGTTAGGAGCCAATCACCAGAAGCCCCCAGAGTTGCTGATCCGAGGAGCTGCTGCTAATCGAGCATCGGACTAGTGAAATCGCTCAAGATTTCAAGAGTGAGCATCGTTTCCAGATTTCGACTTGTGCCCGGGGATCCAATACCCGTTGCTGTTGTGCGTCATCCACGTCACGAACCATTCAGCTGGTTCGTCGTATAAGCAAATTCCCCGTTTGACCATGGCAATCAACTGATAACATCCCGTAGTTACAGATAAATATGTAACCGTATCGAGGCTAAGAAAGCCATCGGCCCTTGTCAGGGCTATCAAATTTGTGGAAAAGAGTTGAAGGAATAATATTTCCGACCTTATTACATCTTATATTCCTCAATCAATCTCGCAGCTTCGTACAAAATTTAATTTGTCATGAATAATTGATGGCACGACAATTTGAGACTATTCGCGGACGCTGCTGCAGTGCCGTAGGGGTGAGTGCTCAACATTTCACAACGATTGTAAACTAGAGTGGAATTTCCGACAGGGTCTTTGATTTGCCATATTTTATGAATACACTACGATTATGAAAATGATGACATGTAACAAAATTGCGACATATTTAGAATGCTTTTGAAAAGAAATTCCCATTGAACAAATTTCATAATTTTGGCAACATGGATCAGAAATTTACCTTCATATTAAAGAAAACTATTGATTATCAATAGCGAACTATTGAATATTTAGTAAATGTCAACCCTTTCATTCATGTTCGATCAATTTCTCACGCATAATCATTTTTCGCAATTTTCAAGTAATTCTAAGTCCAACTCATTATTGGCACATATGCATTTCCCAGATTGGTCGATTAGAAAGAGAAGAGCACGAATGGGAGGAGCATAATCTGCTAATCTAAGGGTATATAGCATGCTTCCTTCGATGGATTCGGTTTCGATCGATCATCATCAGTTTACTTTCACCCCTTGAGGGTATCGGACGTTTCTCGAGAGCGCGGTTCAAAATCGTAGTTAGTTCGCGGCTTGCAACCCAGTATGGGACGCAAGCGAAAGGTTCGAAACGGAAAACCGGCCGACATCACGGCCAGCACACCGGAGCAGTCCAACATAAAGAAGAAGCGTCAAGTTGACGAAATCTCTCTTCAGGAGACAATCCTGTCGCGAAATCGGTAGAGCACTGGTGGAACGGCTGTCAACGATAGCGACTTAGGCGACTTTGGCGACGTGCCGGATGAGCAGCAGCAGCAACAACAGCAGCGCGATCCGCCTGGAAAAATCCCTCCGCTGATGGTAAAGTCCGTCGGCCTCAGCAAACTGCAAGCCACCATGAAGGCGCTCAACATCAGCGCGATGTACAAGCTATGTCGCATTGGAGTCAAAGTGATCCTCAACTGCAAGGAAGACTACCAAAAGGCCAAGGCCTACCTGGTCAGGAGCAAAGCCGAGTTCTACAGTTTCGACATGCCGTCGGAAAAGCCATTCAAGGCTGTCATCCGTGGCCTCAATAACATGGAACCAGAGGCCATCAAGATGGAATTGGAAAATCGCTACAAACTCAAGCCATTAGCGGTGTTTCCAATGAACCGTCACGACAAGAATAAAGTGTACCGAGACGCCCTGTACCTCGTGCACTTTAGGAAAGGAACCGTGACTCTTGGAGCTCTGAAGGCAGCTAGAGCAGTCAACGACGTCATCATCACTTGGGAGGCATACCGTGGAGCAAAACGAGATGTTACCCAGTGTATGCGATACCTGCATTTCGGTTACGGAGCAAGAAATTGCAATGTGAAACCGAGGTGTGGTGTCTGCACTCAGCAACACGAGACCAGGGACTGCCCCATCGATGAAGTAGTCGTTTACAAATGTGCCAATTGTGGCGGCAACCATCGAGCGACCGATCGCACCTGCGAAAAACGAGCGGAATACAAGCGGATTCGAACTCAAGCAGCAAGCGAATACCAGCCTAGACGCCGGATGAAGGAGGCACCGCAGTTCAACGTGGAGAATTTTCCTCAAATGCCATCGCAAGCCGGAGTCAAGCCATCCGACCGCCAAGCAAGCGCCCCACCACCGGGTTGGTCCTATCGGGATCGACTCTGCCAGCGTGGAACATCTGGCTTCCAACCTCAGCAGAGCAATGCCGCGCCGCACGACAACTCGGCTCCATTGCTCACGCCTGAGCAATTACTGCCCATCTTCCACGATATGTGGCAACAAATGCAACAGTGTCGCACCCGTGCGGACCAAATCCTCTGCTTGGGGGAATTCATCATCAGACATGGCTACTAACAGTCTGAAAATCCTGCAATGGAATGCCCACGCCGTCAAAGCCAAGGGCGTCGAGCTTCTGGACCTAGCAACAAGGGAAGACGTCGAGGTTATCGTCATCACGGAAACACACTTGAAACCGGGAGTCAGCTTTAGCCTGTCCGGATACACTACGGTAAGAATGGATCGAACATCAGCCCGAGGAGGAGGAGTCGCCATCGCTATCAAACAACCAATCAAGTTTACAATGCTTCCTCACTGCAAAACGACGATAATAGAGGCCATCGGTGTTGAGCTGGCCACGTCCAATGGTCCACTCCTTGTGATCGCCGCGTACTGCCCTCAGCAGTGCTTCGAACGCCAAGGGAAAGCCAAGCAGTTCAAGAACGACCTTGTCAAGCTGACACGCCACAACAGGAAGTTCATCGTGGCATGTGACCTCAACGCCAAGCATGAGTCCTGGGGTAATCATCGTCGGAACCAGAATGGTAAGCTCCTGTTCGGAGAATCGCAGCTTGGGTACTTCTCCGTTCAAGCTCCCTGTGAACCAACGTATACATCGCCGGCGAGTGCACCGGCCTACATCGATATTTTCCTCACTAACACGGATGTGTCGCCCCCATCATCAATCAACGATCTGAGCTCGGACCACTTGCCCGTTACCATTCGGGTCGGTGGTACAGCGGAGAGGCGTCAGCGACGAACGCGAAAGGACTACCAACGAGTGAACTGGGTCGAGTTTCAGCGCAGAGTGGATGCCGAGATCGAGACCGAAACAGAGATACAGACCAAGGAGGACGTCGATCGCGCAGTGGCCAATCTGCAATCGGCCATCACTTCAGCGGAGAGTGCTTGCGTCCCTCAAATTTCACTCGTAAGTACACAACACCAACTAGATCCATTCACAAAGAGTGTCATCCGAACTAGGAATGTCTTTCGGCGCCAGTTCCAACGCACAGGTGACGAAGACAAAAAGAACAAAGCTAGATATCTAACAAAAGTGATCGCTTCTCGAGTCCAAGCATTGAAAAATGATAGGTTCAGCCAAGATATTAGTAAGATGAATCCATATGATAGGCCCTTCTGGAAAGTAGCTAAAGTGCTCAAGTCGAAACCTCAGCAAATTCCTCCTCTAAAGTGTAACAACTTCTTGTGTCACCATTGGAGAAAGCAAATGCCATTGCTTCTCAGTTTGCAGAATCGCATCTGTTAGGGAGGGCTTTGGTCAGCCCCGTAGAACAAACGGTCGCAGATACCCTGTCTACCTTGCGCAACACTCCCTGTCCCAGCGAACAAGCGTATAACTGCTGAACAAGTGGCTACGGCACTCAAAGGCTCCAAGAGTATGAAAGCCCCAGGCTTTGACTGCATATTCAACCTGGTCCTCAAAAAGTTAAGCATGACTGCATTGTCCCACATAGCCAACATTTGCAACAAGTGTCTCGATTTGCACTATTTCCCTTCTTCTTGGAAATTGGCGAAAATAGTGCCCATTTTGAAGCCCGGAAAAGATCCAACTAGCCCGAAAAGCTACAGACCGATTAGCTTGCTTTCCGCCTTAAGCAAACTTTTCGAGAAGTTGGTACTTGATCGCGTTCAGGACCATGTTCTGAACAACAACATACTGCTTCAAGAGCAATTCGGGTTCCGCAAGGGTCACTCGACGACCCACCAGTTGTACCGAGTAAGGGAAATAATCAACCGAAATAAATCCGTTGCCAAGTCCACATTCATGGGCCTTCTCGACGTTGAGAAGGCCTTTGACAATGTGTGGCATGATGGATTGATACATAAGCTGTACCGGTATAACTTTCCGAACTACGTCATCAAAATTATTCAAAACTACCTCCAAGATAGGCAGTTCAAGGTATCCCTCAGCGGCGCTATCTCAGACAGCCAGCAAATCCCAGCCGGCGTCCCACAAGGGAGTTTGCTCGGCCCCATACTCTACAGCATATACACGTCGGATGTTCCTCAACTCCCAGATGGTTGCTATTTGTCGCTATTCGCTGATGACACTGGTATCATGGTCAAGGCTCGAAACACGTCCACCGGGATCCGCAAGCTCCAAGAATGCTTGGATTCATTCCAGCTATACGCTGGAACTTGGAAGATCAAAATCAATTCAGCAAAAACGCAAGTTATCATCTTTCCCTACAATCGTTCTGCTAGACTGATTCCTTCAGAAAACCAAAAAATTGTTATGGATGGAACACCACTCGTTTGGTCGGTTGAAGTGGTGTACCTGGGGCTGACTTTAGACCAGAAACTACTGTTCAAATTTCATGTTGAGAAAACCAAATCAAAATGTAACAAAGTTGTGCGTGCTCTGTATCCGCTAATAAATCGTAGGTCTAGATTGTGTTTAAAGAACAAATTAGCAGTATACAATCAAATAATAG
Source organism: Aedes aegypti (assembly GCF_002204515.2). Lineage (NCBI taxonomy): Eukaryota > Metazoa > Arthropoda > Insecta > Diptera > Culicidae > Aedes > Aedes aegypti. The sequence goes on from NC_035109.1 coordinate 342,075,480, forward strand.
CACCTGTGATACAGTATGCTATGCCAGTTTGGCAAACCTCTGCTATGTCACACAGGAAATCACTCCAAAGATTACAGAGTAAAACATTGAGAATGATTATGAATGTACCGTTCAATACTACAACTACAGAAGTACCGTAAAACGGGGTAACTTTGATAATGCGGGTAACTTTGATAGTGCGAGACCCACAACATATTAAACGAAATAACGAAGTTTCTGTTAATCAGTTAAGCAAAACGAATGCAAAAGTAAATAGTATTAGTATGACACTTCATGTCAAAGCTATTTTCATTGGAGTCAAGTGCATTTGAAGCTTTTTATACGAATATTAAAAATTGACACAATTTTAGCTTTTTCGAAACACTTGCAAACAATCTGTTCTACGATCACTATTTGATGTAGTTTTGAATAGTTGGCCACTTATCTTTGACAGCCTAGTTATCATAGAACTTGAATACGGTCTCAAATCTCTTAGCGAATAGCATTTTCACAAATTGGGACCATTTTTGTAATCTAAGTCAGAAAATTCCATATAACGTTAAACGCCTAGAGGTATGCAATGCCCTACAAATGTTCGTTATTCATTCAATTTTGTTCGATTCATACCGTAAAACGGGGTAACTTTGATAATGCGGGTAACTTTGATAGTACGAGACCCACAACATATTAAACGAAAAAAACGAAGTTTCTGTCAATCAGTTAAGAAAAACGAATGCAATAGTAAAGAGTATTAGTATGACACTTCATGTCAAAGCTATTTTCGTTGGAATCAAGTGCATTTGAGGATTTATATGTAAATTTTAAAAATTTACTAGTTTTTAGCGTTTTTGCAACGCTTACAAACAATCTGTTCTACGATCACTATTTGATAAAGTCATAATGAATTCGTCACTTATCCATGATAGCCTGGTTATTGTAGAACATGAATCCGGTCTCAAATCTCTTAGCGAAATCCATTTTTACAAACTGGGACCATTTTTGTACTCTAAGTCAGAAATTTCCATATAGCATTAAACGCCTAAAGGTATGTAACGCCCTATAAATGTTCCGTAATTCAATAAATTTTGTTCGATTATCAAAGTTACCCCAAAACAGAAAACCGACTTTCGATTATATGAAAAATAATATATCCATACAGAATAAATCTATTGGCAATCTATCAGGTGCAATCGATAGCTAGGATGTCAGTACTTGTTTTAAAAATATAAAATGCAATTCTTTGAAACAGCATGCATAAATATTGAAGTTTTCTTCCAAAAAACTATCAAAGTTACCCCGTTTTACGGTACTCCATTATCAAAGTAACCCCAAAACAGAAAACCAACTTTCGATTACATGAAAAATTATATATCCATTCATAATAAATCTTTTGGAAATCTATCGACTGCAATCGATAGCTAGGATGCCAGTACTTGTTTTAAAAATATAAATTATTATTCTTTGAAACAGCATGCATAAATATTCAAGTTTTCTTCGAAAAAACTATCAAAGTTACCCCGATTTACGGTACATGAGATGGCAGGAGTGCAGACTATAGATCAAAAGATAGAACAAATATTTCAAAAATTCAAAGAAAAGGCGGTACAATCCGAGTTTGTACTAATAAGAACGCTCTTTGAGCAAAATTAGATATAAGTAGGAAAATTAGTTTATAAGTAGATTAAAGGTACCGTAAAACGGGGTAACTTTGATAATGCGGGTAACTTTGATAGTGCGAGACACCCTACATACTAAACGAAATAACGAAGTTTCTGTCAATTAGTTAAGAAAAATGAATGCAAAAGTAAAGAGTTTTAATATGACACTTCATGTCAAAGCTATTTTCGTTGGAATCAAGTGCATTTGAGGATTTTTATGCAAATATTAAAAATTTACAAGATTTTAGCATTTTTGCAACGCTTACAAACAATCTGTTCTACGACCACTATTTGATAAAGTCATAATGAGTTCGTCACTAACCCATGATAGCCTAGTTATAGTAGAACATGAATTCGGTCTCAAATCTCTTAGCGAAAACCATTTTTACAAACTGGGACCATTTTTGTAATCTAAGTCAGAAATTTCCATATAGCGTTAAACGCCTAGAGGTATGAACGCCCTATAAATGTTCCGTAATTCATTCAATCTTGTTCGATTTATACTCCATTATCAAAGTTACCCCAAAACAGAAAACCGACTTTCGATTATATGAAAAATTATATATCCATTCAGAATAAATCTTTTGGCAATCTATCAAGTGCAATCGATAGCTAAGATGTCAGTACTTGTTTTAAAAATATAGATTGTAATTCTTTGAAACAGCATGCATAAATATTGAAGTTTTCTTCGAAAAAACTATCAAAGTTTCCCCGTTTTACGGTAATTTTAAACGAATTATTTGCTAAGAGCAACAAAACAAGTGTTTAACTCAAAATGAAACAAATCAAAAACAAAAAGGTCAAAGCTGAAATGTTGTAAACAGTATCACTTGAAATGTAAACCATACAAAAATGTAAAAATAATCAGAAATAAATATGAATTTAATGCAAAATAAAAATGGATTCGGTTTCATTCCGTTTCTACTTCCGAGCAGGCAAGAGCTCTTCCGATCCTGCGCAGCGACGTCCGCACCTGCTGACCTTCAAGCTAGCGATCCAGCGTCCGGTGATCGGTGGTCAAGAAGCAAGCCCGTTAGGAGTCAATTTCCAGAAGCTCCAGAGTTGCTGATCCGAAGAGAAAAGATCAGCGAATCAAGCGTCGGACTTATGAAATCGCTCAAGATTCCAAGAGTGAGCATCGTTTCCAGATTTCGCCTTGTGCCCGGTGATCCACTACCCGTTGCTGTTGTGCACCATCCAAGGACCATGGCAATCAACTGATCAATCCCGCAGTGCTATTTATCTGTGACTGCATCGAGGCTAAGAAAGCCATCGGCCCTTGTCAGGGTCATCAAATTTGTGGAAAAGAGTTGAAAGAATAATATTTCCGACCTTATTACATCTTATATTCCTCAATCAATCTCACAGTTTCGTACAAAATTTAATTTGTCATGAATAATTGATGGCACGACAATTTGAGACTATTCTTGGACGCTCCTGCTGTGCCGTCGAGGTGAGTGGTCAACATTTCACAACGAATGTAAACTAGAGTGGCATTTCCATTCCACTTCGATTATTAAAATTATCACATGTAACAAAATTGCGACATATTTAGAATGGTTTTGAAGAGAAATTCTGATAGAACAATTTTCATCATTTTGGCACGCATTAATCAGAAATTCACCTTCATAATAAAGAAAACTATTGTTTATCAATAGCTAACTATAGAATATTTAGTAAATGTCAACGCTTCCAACTATTCATGTTCGATCAATTTCTCACGCGTTATCATTTTCCGCAATTTATTTTTAGCCCAACACATTATTGGCACATACCCATTTTCCAGATTGGTCGATTAGAAAGAGAAGAGCACGAATGGGAGGAGCATAATCTGCTAATCTAAGGGTATATAGCATGCTTCCTTCGATGGATTCGGTTTCATCATTCAGTATCCGATAGCGGACAAGTACGGACGTGCGTATACTAATAAAAGCGAGATAGCGAGTAAAGTGTGTGAGAAGAGTTGGAGAAACTTTTCCCTGATCCCGCGATGGGTGACACAGCGGCTGGCGTAGCCGCGATTGGAATTTCGAGTCGGTTCGCGAGTGGCAGTGAAATGCGTTGTAAGGGAAGTGAGAAGCGTCCCGCGAGTGGCAACACGAACGACACAGTGCACAGTGAGAAAATCGAGCTCCTAAACGCGACTAAATGCAATATCTCAGCTGGGTAACGGTTCCAGGAAATGATTTTGGCCATTATAGATCGGAAAAAGGCTGCTGAATCGATTGGTGGCGGTCCCATTGACCGGAGACTTCGCCCTGGCCACCTAGAGCCCTGGAACCATCCTGAGTTCCTTACAGCAAGTAGAATTAATGGAACTCAAATAAACTGTCATGATTACGTTTTGCTGCGAAGCCGCTCACGAAAATATTCTCACATGGGGGATTTAGTGAAATGAATGATTGACCGTTATGGCCATTTTATGGTTCCGGAGCAAACCCGGAACATCCGTAAAATTGGCCGTATTAAAAAAATATATTCTGATAGTTCCTTTGTCTCTTGTTTGTTAGAAACAAGTATTCTTACAATTCGTATTTAATAATCTGAATGTTTGCCCACTACGGCCATTTTATGGTTCCGGAACTAACCCGGAACATCTGTAAAATTTTCCATATTAAAAAAAATAAGATTATTCATATGTTACTTGTTGATTAAAATTAAGTATTCTAACATATTGGATTTAGTGATATGAATGTTTGATCACTTTGACCATCTGATGGTTCCGTAATTAACCCGGAACATCCGTAAAATTGAAAAAAAAAGGTTCTGATAGTTTCTATGTTCCATGTTAGTTTTAATTAAGTATTCTTAAATGTCGAATTAAGTTATATGAATGTTTGACCATCATGGTCATTTTATGATTCCTTAACTAACCCGGAACAACCGTATATATTCCATGTTGGAAAAAAAATATGATAGTTCAGGAAGAATGCTAATATAAATCTTTGAAAGAACTCCTGGAAGTATTCCTGGAATAATTCCTGAAGAAACTTCAGGAGAATCCCTGAAGGAACTCCTAGAAAAACAACTGGAGAAATCCATAAAGTAAAATCTCTGGAGGAACTTGAAGAAATCCTTTAAGGGATTCAAGGACGAATTCCTGGAAGAACTCTCTAGCGGATCTCCTTTAAGAATCTCTCGTGAAACGCTTGAAGGAATCGCTGGAAAAGCTCCTGGAGGAATTTCTTAAGGGACTCCTGGAGTAATTCCCGAAGTAAATCCTGAAGGAAAATAACTCTGAAGGAATTCCTGAAGGAACTCCTGGAGGAATATTTGGAGTAATATTGTAAAGAATACTTGGAGGAACTCCTGGAGGAATTTCCGAAGAACCTCCTGGAGGAATTTCTGAACGAATAACGAATATATATATATATATATTATATATATATATATATATATATATATATATATATATATATATATATATATATATATATATATATATATATATATATATATATATATATATATATATATATATATATATATATATATATATATATATATATATATATATATATATATATATATATATATATATATATATATATATATATATATATATATATATATATATATATATATATATATATATATATATATATATATATATATATATATATATATATATATATATATATATATATATATATATATATATATATATATATATATATATTTATATATTTTTTTTATTTAAACTCCTGGAGGAATTCCTTAAGGAACTCTTGGACGTATTACCGGAGGAACACCTGGAGGAATTCCTTAAAGAACTCTTGGTAAAATTTCTGAAGGAACTCCTGAAACCCTGTAGAAATCTCGTGGAGGAATTTCTGAATGCACTCTTAAAGAAATTCCTGAAGGATTATTCTGAAGGAGCTCCTCAAGTAATTCCTGAAGAAACTCCTGGAGGAATCCCATAAGGGTTTCCTAGTGGAACTCTTGTAGGAATTCCTGAAGGAACTTCTAGAACAATTCCTAAAGGAACTCCTGAAAAAATTCCTGGAAGAACCCCTGCAGAAATTCCTGAGAAATACCTGTAGAAATTCCTGAAGCTACTACGGGAGGAATTCCTGAAAACAATCCTGAAGGAATTCCCGAAGGAACTTCTGCAGGAATATTTGGAGTGAAATTTGAAGGAATATCTCGAGGAATTTCCGAACAACCTCCTGGAGGAATTCCTGAAAGAACTCCTGGAAAAAATCCTGAAGAATTCCTGGAGGAATCCCTAGGAAACTTCCGGAGGAATTCCAGAAGGGTTTCCTACAGGAACTCTTGGAGGAATTCCTGAAGGAACTCCTGAATGTCCTGAAGTAAATCATCGAAGATTCCCTGGAGTAAATCCTTAAGGAACTCCTGGAAAAATTCTTGAAGGAAATCATGGATGAATTCCTGGAGGAATTGTTGAAGGAAACCCTGGAGGATTTCCTGAAAGATCTCCTGGAGGAATTCCTCAAGGGATATCTCCAGGAATTCTGCAGGAAGTGCTTTCAGGAATTCCTCCAGGAAATTCTACAGAAATACCTCCAGGAGTTCTTTCGGGAAAATACTCCAGGTATATCATCAGGAATTCCTCTAACATTTTCTTCATAAATTACTTTTGGAGATCTATAAAGATTTCCTCCAGGGTTCGCTTCAAAAATTGCCCCAGGAGTTCCTTCAGGAATTTTACCAAGAGTTCGTTCAAGAATTACTCCAAGAGAATCTTCAGGAATTTCTCCAGGTGTTCCTTCTGTAATACCTCAAGGGTTCCTTCAGAAGTTTCTACAGGAATTCCTTAAGAAGTTCCTTCAGGAATTACTCCAAGAGTACCTTCAGGAACCTTTCCAGGGGTATCTCCAGGAATTCATCACGGAGTTTCTTCAGTTATACCTTCAGAAGTTCCTCCAAGAATTCCTGAAAGAGTTTCTTCTGAGATTAGCCCAGGAGTTCCACCAGGTATTCATCGAGGAATTCCTCCAAATATACTTCCAGAAGTTCCTTCAGGAAATCCTCCAGGGTTTCCTTCAACAATTCCTCCAGGAATTCATCCATGATTTCCTTCAAGAATTTTTCCAGGAGTTCCTTCAGGATTTACTCCAGGGAATCTTCGATGATTTACTTCAGGACATCCGACACGTATTCCATCAGGGAGTTCCTTCAGGAATTCCTCCAAGAGTTCCTGTAGGAAACCCTTCGGGAATTCCCGACCGAACCAGTCGATTCTCTTTTATACCCGTAGAATGGTGAGCGCTGTTCCGCCCCTTCGCTTCGTTTGCTACTTCATCCATTTCGTTCGCACCATCCTAGTATGAGTGCAGCGCAGGGCTTTTTTTTGTTTTTTTTTTTTTTTTTGTTTTTTTTTTTTTTTCTTCTAAGCAATGGGGGGATAATCTGCTCAACAGACGCCGTGTGGGGTTAGGGACCATTTACTACATGCAAGCAGTAAACAGGACTACACCCCCGACCCACTAAACCATTTCCATTGCCGCCAAACCCTTCGTCTCTCCGGGACCACCATGAAGGCATTGCTTCGGAGAGGGGCTATTGCACATCGCATCCTCCAGGTTAGCTGCGTAGCCATGCAGCAACGAACATCGATGACACGCTTAGGGGGGTCCACCAAGGTAGCATGCTGGCGCTTTGCCAGCTTCCCAGGTGGTCCTCACCTCCCGTTGTCCGCTGAAAGCGGGCAGGGTCGACCACTACGCCCGCGCCCAGCTGCACCGCAGGTATCAAGAACTGATACTGCGGGCTTCGCAATTTGACCTACTGAAGGCTCAGGCCCTATCAGCTACCACCAGCTGGGATTGCTGACGAAGGGGCCTCCACCTGCCCCGAACAACCAGAGGCTCGTATCCACCCAGTAGGCCGGCGCCACGACAGCAGCGCTACCAGGATGTTCTCCCCGCGGCCACTTAATCGCTGTAAGGGTCGATTTCGACCGTAGGGCACCAGTATGACCTACGTAGCCGACTGCGAACCCTTGGACCACCTGTTGTTTAGCGTCTGCACTAGCCACTCCTCGAGTCCACTCGCCACCTCCTTTGCAGTTCCGAGACGATGTGGGTGATAGCCGATGAAACGGCATTCCAGCCAAACTCGTCTTCACACATCCTCTGGACCAAATTGTCCGGAGTCGTGTCCCGACCGCATGTGGCTAACATGCGGTCACGCATTGTGCGGAAACGCGGGCACACGAACAAAACGTGTTCCGCCGTTTCCTCTAAACCTGCACAAACTGGACATTCGGGAGAACCCGCATGACCGAAACGGTGTAGATACTGTCTAAAGCAACCATGGCCCGAAAGGACCTGTGTCAGGTGGAATGTTAGTTCCCCATGGCGCCTATTGACCCAGATATCTAACCTCGGAATCAACCTGTGAGTCCACACTCCCTTGGTGGAACTGTCCCACGCACGCTGCCATTTGACCATGGAGGCCAGTCTGGCAGTCCTGCGTATGCCTCTTGTGCCGCGCATTTCGAAGCACTCTATGTCTTCCATGATAAGGATACCAATAGGCACCATACCGGTGATGACGCAGAGTGCATCGTGTGACACGGTACGGTACGCGCTCGCAACCCTCAGGCACATTAGCCTATAAGTACTCTCTAGCTTGCTACGGTAGCTCTTGGTACTTAAGGCCGTGCCCCAAGCCGGGCCACCATACCTCAGTATGGACGAGGCGACACTGGCCAGAAGCTTTCGCTTGCTGGCGTACACCGCAGAGCTATTGGACATCATCCGGGACAGTGCCACAATAGCTGTGGAGGCTCTCTTGCAGGCATAATCGACGTGGCTACCGAAGGTAAGCTTATCGTCGATCATCACCCCCAAGTGTTTGACGGAGCGCTTCGAAGTGATCGTGCAGTTGCCTACACTGATCACCGCTTGCTGCACCGACTTTCGGTTGTTGACAACAACCGCCTCAGTTTTGTGGTGAGCCAATTCCAGTTTCCTGGAGCTCATCCACTCCTCCACAATTGCGATCGAGTGGGCTGCAGTCAATTCCACTTCTTCGATCGATTCACCGTAGACCTCCAGCGTAATATCGTCGGCAAAGCCAACGATGACCACACCCGCCGGGAATTTTAATCTCAACACCTCGTCGTACATGACATTCCATAACACCGGGCCCAGGATGGAACCTTGCGGGACTCCTGAGGTTATGTGAAAGCACTTCCGACCCACCTCTGTGTCATAGACTAATACCCGATTCTGGAAGTAACTTCCGAGAATCTTGTACAGGTACTCAGGTATCCCCAGACGCAGGAGCGCATCGGCAATAGCCGCCCAACTGGCACTATTAAATGCGTTCCTTACATCCAGAGTCACTACTGCGCAGTAGCGAATCCCCCTCCTCTTACGCTGGAGTGCTATCTCAGCGGTTTTCTTAACCGTCAGAATAGCGTCTACGGTGGACTTCCCTTTCCGGAAGCCGAACTGGTTGCTTGAGAGACCATTTACACTCTCAGTGTACCTCAACAGTCTGTTGAGGATGATCTTCTCGAGCACCTTCCCCGCCGTGTCAATCAAGCATATTGGTCTATACGCCGACGGGTCACCAGGTGGTTTCCCCGCCTTTGGCAATAGTACCAGGCTCTGCCTCTTCCACGCATCTGGAAATACTCCCTCGTCCAGGCATATCTGCATAGCAGATCTGAACATACCGGGAGCCTCCAAGATTGCGACTTTGAGGGCCAGGTTTGGAACTCCGTCCGGACCTGGTGCCTTCCCCATGCTTAGGGATTTTGCAATCCCTACAAGTTCCTCATCGGTTACTCTATCCTCATCGCCAGCCCCAATCCCCGGCTGTCCTACAAAAGGAGGCCATGGGCTAGGGTTGTGGCGCGGAAAGAGCCCCTCGATGATCCCCTCCAGCATCTGTGGAGATTGCTCCGTAGGAGCAATTGCACCTCTTGTCTTCGCCATAACGATCCTGTAGGCATCACCCCACGGGTTCACGTTGGCACTCTGACAGAGTCTCTCAAAACAGGCCTTTTTGCTTGCCCTTATCTCGGACTTCAGCGCGACTTTGGCAGCGGTGAACACCGCCCGTCGTTCTTCACGCTCCTGCTCGGTACGTGCTCGCTGCATCCGCCTCCTGGCCCGTAGGCAGGCACGGCGCAGGTTCGCAATTGCTTGAGTCCACCAGTACGTCGGTGGTCTCCCATTTCTAGGGTGGACTTTCCTAGGCATGGTCGCATCGCACGCACGCGAAAGCACCGCTACCAGTTCGTCCCCGCTTAGGCCGAGTAGGTTACGCTCACGACGGAGCGCCTCCCTAAGTACTTCGTCATTGAAGTACGATGTCTTCCACCTACGAGGGCTTGGCCGTGACCTAGCCGCTTCCTCTACGCGCTGCCTGCTGTTGTTGTAGTCGATACTGTAGCGAACCGCCAGGTGGTCGCTGTGAGTGTAGGCATTGTCTACCCTCCAGTTCGAACTACTCGTTAGGCCAGGACTACAAAAAGTAACGTCGATAATCGACTCCGCTCCGTTTCGGCTGAAGGTACTTTTGGTACCAACATTAGCCAGATCGACATCTAGCACGGCCAGTGCCTCTAGCAGGATTTGACCTCGCTGGTTCGTGATGCGGCTTCCCCATTCCACGGCCCAGGCATTGAAGTCACCCGCTATTACTACTGGCCTTCGCCCTGTCAACACGGTCGTCATGCAGTCCAGCATCTGCGTGAACCGCTCGGTCGACCAACTCGGAGGCGCATAGCAGCTACAAAAGAGGACCCCGTTTACCTTGGCGATCACGAAGCCCTCGTAGGTAGTAGACACCAACTCCTGGACGGGGTATTTACCCGTCGTCCATATCGCCGCCATTTTTCCGGATCCATCCACGACCCAGTTGCCGTTGCCGGCGGGTACTCGGTATGGGTCCGATATGATGGCGATGTCCGTCCCCCACTCAGCAACTGCCTGGTACAGCAGTTGCTGAGCTGCGTCACAGTGGTTCAGGTTCAGCTGCGTTACCTGCACTGTGACTTTTCGTTAATGGCTCGTTTGAAGGTCGGGCACCTTGAGCCTCCCGTTGGATGATTGTTGTTCACGGACTTGCCGGAACAAATCAAGCACTTGGGAGGGTTCTTGCAGCCTAGTGCCTTATGACCTTCCTCACCACAACGCCTACACAACTTGGTCCTATCAGGGCCTTTACAGCCCCAGGACTTGTGTCCTGGTTCCCTACACCTAAAGCAGATCACCGGTTGCTCATGTATGTTCAGTGAGCATACTGACCAACCAACCTTGATCTTGCCTACCTTAGCGGACTTATTTGCGTCCGCCACAGGTAGGTGTACTAAGGCCACCTGAGTACCTGCCGGACCTTTCCGTAGCTGAACGGCAGCGGTGGGCACCTGAATCTCGCACTGTTGCCGCAGTGCTGTGACGAGCTCTTCTGCGTTGGTGATCTCGTCAAGGTTCATCACCTTCAGAGTCACTGACTGCGTCAGAGCCCTCACTTCGACACCCTAGCCAAGGACCTCTTCCGCCAAACTTTTGTAGGCGGCGCCCTTGCGCTCCTTGTCGCGCTTAAGCTCGAGAATCATTTCACCTGTACGAGTGCGTCTGACACTGCGTACGTCGGCTCCAAGATCTGCGAGCTTCGCGTCACTGCGCATCGCCTTCAGGACTTCCGAGTACTTGGACTCTTCCGTCTTGATGATGATCGCATCACCCTTTTCGCGCTTGGCACCTACCCTCCTACTTTTCTTAGGCCTGGTATCCCTGCGCTCCTGAACTTCCTGCTTCTCCTTCTTCTTCTTTCTCACTACGGTTGTCCAGGGGGCGTCCCCCCCCTGATCCGCCCTAACCTGTGGTGATTGAGGACCTCTCAAAGGTCGCAACCCCCTGTTCCCATCACTCCGTGAGGGGCCAGCTTTTTCGGGCCCACCCTTCTCGGCTTTCCGGGACGCCTGGCTGGGGTCCGATTTTCCGGCACTTCTGCCGGTTTTCGGGGTTAATATCCGCCTGGCCTTGCGAGCGCCGCCGGGTAGCTCCTCCCCTGACGGCTGCCTCGCGCGCTTCTGCGATTGCTTGTTGTAAGCATTCGCTTCCGCACTTTTGGGGCTACCCGCGAAGACGAAGGGCTCCGTCTGGGTAGACTTAGGCACCTTCAATTTCACGGGTTCTGCCGCAGCCACAGTCGCCATGGGTTCAGCATGGTTCTGCTTGGCCGCGAACATCGACTTACGAAGTCTGAACAGGGCCTGCTTGAGGTCCTTGCTGATGTTAGACTTCGAGGACGCAAAGTCAATTATGGAGTCGAGCTGCTGTGCAGCCACTTCCATCGCAGAGAGCCCATCTCTACTTTTATTGATGGCCCTCATCAACCACGCTCCATCCATAACCTCACCCGATGCGTTAGCCGGGGATGAAATATGGTTTCCAGCACTGGCACCACGTGCACTGCTGCCTCCTCCTGCTTCCGCTCTCCTCAACGGAGACCTAGCTAACCCACTTCTTGCGAAGGGGTTCGCTTCCCTACTACTGCTACTACCTGCACTACTACTATTATTTTGATTTTGGTTTAAGTTTGTATTCATGATTGGATCCCACGAGTAGCACGGGAAAAGAGGTCCACCACGCCAGAGCCCTGCATTAACGCGGTAAGGGACAAAATACTGTGAGGGGTGCCCAGGTGCCCCACAGGCTCCGTTAACGGCCGAACATCTTTTTCACCCCTTCGACCATTCATTCCTCAGCACGGTTTTTCGCATCACACCTTGAATTGGGGTTACCCCGTTTGGTGGACTCTTACCACCGGAACAGGTCGTCCGTAGTTCTATTCTATACGCCGGAACTACACGGCTGGTAGCGCAGGGCTACGCATGTATAAAAGATACCCTCATCCGCGAAATCACCATTCCGAATCGAACTGCCGTTGTGAACGGTTGCGTGTTCTTTTTGAGTTGCGAGACACAAGTTCGAATTCTCCCCCGTTCGTGTGCGAAGTGCACTTTTCGCGATTTCCCGCTCCCGCGACTGCTCTCCGGCGCTAACTTACCTCCTTGGGGTGGCTAGCCAGAAGGCATCTCTGCAAGCAGAGCAACCGCGGCCCATAGCGATGGGTCGCAACAGAAAGCAAAAGGCGGACTCCGCCTCGATCCCCGCCCCGCTGGCCGACAGTGGGCAGACCAGCGCCCCGAAGCGTGCCCGCAATGAAGATGCCAACCCGGCGGCTTACAACAGCAGGTTGCTGGCAAGCAATCAGTTTGCATCCCTGCCGGTGGACCAAGTCCCCCAAAAGGCGAAGGTTGCCCCCCTGTTCGCGGCGACGACGGACATCGCGGCTCTGCGGACGGAACTGGCGGCCCTCAACATCAAGCCGCTATTCAAGCTGTACCATACCGGCACGAAGGTCATGTGCGACTCCCGCAATGACTACGAGAAGGCCGGCAAGCTGCTGAAGGCAAAGGGGCTGGAGTTCTACACTCACGATGCCCCCGGTAGCAAGCCGCTGAAGGTCATCATTCGTGGGCTTCCGGAATACACCCCGGAGGCTATCATCGAGGAGATGGTGTCGGCCGGACTGAAACCGACGAACGTTTTCCCCATCCGGCGAATGCAAGGAGGAAGGTACCGGGACAACCTGTACCTGGCCCACCTGGAGAAAGGTTCCACCACCATGGCGGGACTGACGAGGGTGAGAGTGCTCTTCAACATCGTCGTTGAATGGGAGCGCTACCGCCCGAAGAAACGAGATGTGACGCAGTGTGGCAACTGTCTCGCGTTCGGCCACGGGACGAGGAATTGCCATATGAAGCCCCGCTGTGGCAAATGTGCCGGTGCGCACGCCACTACGACCTGCCAGCCGATGGAGGGCACCGAACCGAAGTGTGCCAACTGCGGTGCAAACCACGAGGGCAGCAGCCGTAATTGCCCCAAACGTGCGGAGTTTCTGGCAATCCGCCAGCAAGCGTCCGCCAAGAAGCTGGGACGGCAACGCCAGCGCCAACCACCCCCACCGCTGACTGAGGAGCACTTCCCGACGCCCCGCTACCAAGTGCCCAATCTACCACCGCTTCAACCAACCCACCGGCAGGCATCCCGCCAGTCGGCTCCCTCCGTTCAGCAACGCCTCGCGGCCGCCGCCGCTGCTCCATCGGTCCGGAATGCGCCCCCTCCTGGATGGGGGAATCCTGGACCCAGTGCTTCCGGCACTCCTCCTCCCTCCGACAACGACGGCTCCCTGTACACGCCGGAGCAAATGTTGGAATACACAAGGAACCTTTTCCAACGGCTACGAGCCTGCCGTTCCAAGTCGGAACAGATCGACGCCTCCAACTCGGTGGTATTTGCGTTCCTATCCAAATATGGCCCGTGAGGCCATCACCAGGATCGCAAATTGGAACGCTTGTTCCCTCCGGAACAAAGCTATCGAGCTCGTCGAATTTCTCGAAGAGAAAACCATCGACATCGCCATCATCACGGAGACGCACCTCAAGCCTGAGCTGAGCGTCTCCATTCCCAACTATCGACTTGTGCGGCTAGATCGGACCGACTCTGAAGGAGGGGGAGTCGCCATCGCTTTGCGCCACAACATGAACTGCCGCCTGCTGCCGAGCCTGCAGCTCAAGCTCATCGAGGCCGTAGGAGTAGAAGTGCAAGCTTCGGACGGCCCGATCACCATCATCGCTGCATACTACCCAACGCAAGCGAGCCTCAACGACGGGTCGGCAACGGCCCTGCGACAAGACATCACCAAGCTCACTCGGCGGCACGGGCGGTACATCATCGCTGGCGACCTCAACGCGAAGCACGAAGCCTGGGGGAACCCCCGAAGAAATCGGAACGGAGTCATCCTGCAGCAAGGCTTGGAGGAGGGCCACTTCAACATCTTGGGCCCGGATACTCCCACCCGGTTGAGCAGATCGGGAGCCCACGCCTTCATCGACCTGTTTATCACCAACATGGTAAGCATCTCTCATCCGGTCGTCTACCAGGAACTCAGCTCGGACCACTATCCGGTGGTGGTGGAAGTTGGGTCCTCGGTCAACCGGCATCTCAAGACCCGGCGCAACTATCGACGCGTCAACTGGGACCAGTTCCGGCAGTGTGTCGACACCCACGTCGACTACGAGGTGCGACCCGAGTCAACCGATGACGTCGATCGGCAGCTGCAGGCCATCGAAGAAGCGATCTCCCAGGCCAGGAAGCAACACGTGCCGGCAACCAGTCAGGTGAGCAATAACATACCAATTGATAGACTTACTAAAGATTTGATCAGACTTCGCAACACCATCCGCAGGCAGTACCAGCGAACTGGGCTGCCTGCCCTTAAATCCGATGTCAATCGGATGAACAAAATTATCAAGGCCAGAATGTTGGACCTCAGAAATCAAAATTTTTCAAACAAAATCCGCGCTCTCCCAGACTGTGCTCAGCCGTTCTGGAAGCTCACAAAAATTTTAAAAACCAAGCCTAGACCAATTCCACCGCTGGTTCCACAAGATAACAATAGCCCCGTAGATCGCTTGATAACGCCTGCTGAGAAGGCAGCCGAAATAGGTCGACATTTCGTCAGCTCACATAATCTTGGACACAATATCATCAGTCCGCATGAAGCTGCCGTGAATGAGCATGCAAACAACCACCATCTGATTCCCAACGACTTCTCGGAGGAGTTGGAAATCACAGCTGACGAACTCTCGACCTATTTAAAACACTTCAAAAACATGAAGGCCCCAGGTTTCGACAACATCATGAACTTGGAACTCAAGCACTTAAGCGTCCAGTTCTATGATCACCTCGCAGTGATCTTCAACCAGTGCACAGTGAGAAAATCAGGCTCCAAAACGCGACTAAATGCAATATCTCAGCTGGGTAATGGTTTCAGGAAATGATTTTAACCATTCTAGATCGGAAAAAGGCTGCTGAATCGATTGGTGGCGGTCCCATTGACTGGTGACTTCGCCCTTGCCACCTAGTGCCCTGGAACCATCCTGAGTTCCTTACGGCAAGTAGAATTATTGGAACTGATATAAACGGTCATGATTTCGTTTTGCTGCGGAACAGCACACGACAATATTCTTGCATGGCGGATTTAGTGATATGAATTATTGACCATTATGGCCATTTCATGGTTCCGGAACTAACCCGGAACATCCGTAAAATTGGCAATATTGAAAAAATAAAAAGTTCTGATGGTTCCTTCGTCTCTTGTTGATTAGAAAGAAGTACTCTTACAATTCGTATTTATTAATCTGAATGTTTGACCATTACGACCATTCAATGGTTCCGGAACTAACCCGGAACATCCGTAAAATTGGAAATATTGAAAAGAAAACAAATGTTCTGATAGTTCCTTTATGTCTTGTTAATAAGAGAGAAGTATTCTTACAAATCGGATTTAGTAATCTGAATATTTGACCGTTATGGCCATTTTACGGCTCCGGAACAAACCCGGAAAATCCGTGAAATTGTAAATATTAAAAAAAATGTTCTGATAGTTCCTTTGTCTCTTGTTGATTATAAAGAAGTATTCTTACAATTCGTATTTAGTAACCTGAATGTTTGACCATAACGGCCATTTTATGGTTCCGGAACTAACCCGGAACATCCGTAAAATTGGAAATACTGAAAAAAAAAAATGTTCTGATAGTTCCTTTGTCTCTTGTTTGTTAGAAAGAAGTATTCTTACAATTCATATTTAGTAATCTGAATGTTTTACCACTACGGCCATTTCATGGTTCCGGAACTAACCCGGAACATCCGTAAATTTGGAAATATTGAAAAGAAAACAAATGTTCTGATAGTTCCTTTATGTCTTGTTGATTAGAGAGGAGTATTCTTACAAGTCGGATTTAGTTATCTGAATGTTTCGCCATTATGACCATGTTATGGTTCCTGAACTAACCGGGACATCCGTAAAATTGGTGATATTGAAAAAAAAAATGTTCTGAGAGACAAAGGAACTGTCTCTTGTTTGTTAGAAAGAAGAATTCTTACATTTCGTATTTAGTAATCTGAATGTTTGACCGTTATGGTCATTTTATGGTTTCGGAACTAACCTGGAACATCTGTAAAATTTTCCATATTGAAAAAAAAAAACCTGCATGTTTGATCACTTTGATCATCTTATAATTCCGTAATTAACCCGGAACATCCGTAAAATTAGCAATGTTGAAAAAAGGTGATCAACTTTGGTAAGCTAGATCTCAGTTATTCATGGACCTTTTTGAATGAAATTTTCACAGAACATCAAACATATCGTTATTCCAACATGCAATTTTGAATAAGTTTTACAATCACGAGTTTGAAAGTACGTCCTAAAGACGAAAATTCAAAACTGTTACACAATAACTACATAAAGCAAACTTGTCCATCTTGTCAAAATCTACAACTTTGCTGCAGGTACCATAAAACTAGTCCCGTAAAACGGGGTAACTTTGATAATGCGGGTAACTTTGATAGTGCGAGACCCACAACATATTAAACGAAATAACGAAGTTTCTGTTAATCAGTTAAGCAAAACGAATGCAAAAGTAAATAGTATTAGTATGACACTTCATGTCAAAGCTATTTTCATTGGAGTCAAGTGCATTTGAAGCTTTTTATACGAATATTAAAAATTGACACAATTTTAGCTTTTTCGAAACACTTGCAAACAATCTGTTCTACGATCACTATTTGATGTAGTTTTGAATAGTTGGCCACTTATCTTTGACAGCCTAGTTATCATAGAACTTGAATACGGTCTCAAATCTCTTAGCGAATAGCATTTTCACAAATTGGGACCATTTTTGTAATCTAAGTCAGAAAATTCCATATAACGTTAAACGCCTAGAGGTATGCAATGCCCTACAAATGTTCGTTATTCATTCAATTTTGTTCGATTCATACTCCATTATCAAAGTTACCCCAAAACAGAAAACCAACTTTCGATTACATGAAAAATTATATATCCATTCATAATAAATCTTTTGGAAATCTATCGACTGCAATCGATAGCTAGGATGCCAGTACTTGTTTTAAAAATATAAATTATTATTCTTTGAAACAGCATGCATAAATATTCAAGTTTTCTTCGAAAAAACTATCAAAGTTACCCCGTTTTACGGTCCTTAAATTTATTTAGTATTGTCAACTAACTCCTCAAATCTTTTCTCAACTTATCGAACCAAGATTGACATGTAATTGTATGCAAGTTGAAATTGTATTGCTCCAAGAAATCATAACATTAGAAATTTAAAAAGCCTTTTAATTGACGCACAATTTAAAACCGGAAAAATAATTACAATACCAGGAAAATGTCTGGAAACTTAAAATAGGGTTCTGATCGCCACCCTGTAATATTCATTTCATTTCCCCATGAAACATTAAGAAAAATACAAATTTATCGGCAAATACATCTCTTTTACAGCTATTTTTAAATTCTGAGTCAGTTCACATAATTTTAACTTTTAGAAGGTATTCGGCAATTCATCAAACAAGAATTTGATTTGAAGCCCCTAGTGCCATGGAATGCAATGATAGAACACCGCAAATCAATAATACCGTCATTTTCAAGTCCAAACTGGGAAAAAGGATACCTGTCGTGTAATACCCATTCGTAACCTAATTGAAAATTATGCGAGAAGAATAATGGAACTTCCAACTATAAGATCAAGGCTAAATTACATTGCAAATTCCTTAAAACCCCCAGTCGTAATTGACTGCTTAATGAGGATTGCTGGGGGTCTGGATTCAGCAACTGGAATTTCTCAGTACAACCAGGGCAGTATTCTTGGTAGCGACGATTCCCCCCTATCAGAAAATTTTATGTGTTTACAACTAATAACTAGTTCTGGGGAAGAAATTTACAACAATCCTAACCCGCAATCAGATTTCTACTGCCGTCCAAGATCACTAAGCTGGACTAAAAAGACCGATGCGATCACATTGGAAATGTTCACCAAATTTTATGAAGAGGTGAATGGAATAAAAACTAACCCCGTGATTATCACTGTGGATAATATTCGTTTTCAAATAACTGCAGAAGCGGTATATTCTTTGATAGAAGACAAAGCTGGTAATGCTATCGTCGGCAATAAAGATACCCACGCCTGTCCAGTGTGTATTTCAGGACCAGATGGAGTTATAGGTCCATCATATTTTCACTCCCGGTTGAACTCCACGGAATGGTTGATTCGTGACGCTGCCAAAAAGAGGATTCCCAATAATCCAGCATTGAAACATACGGAAGTGCAGTCAGAGCATAGAAGAATTTCAAACAAACTTGAAGATCGTTTCAAAGCGCATGTTGATCGACCAAAGCCAGGTGGATGTGTTAGCTCGAATAACGGAAATTTTGCCCGCCTTCTACTCTCCGATCCTACAGCGTTTTCTGATATTTTGGGAATAAATAGAAAATTGGTGGAAAATTGAAGAATAATACGCACTTTGGCACTCTCATCGCAAAGGCTCAAACCCGAAAAAGTTAAAAATTTATACGAGGAGTTAGAAAAAAACATACTGACAGAATTCCCTTTTATAAAAAAGTTGCCACCTTGCTTGCATAAGTACAACACACTTATCGGAGTACCGTAAAACGGGGTAACTTTGATAGTTTTTTTGGAAGAAAACTTCAATATTTATGCATGCTGTTTCAAAGAATTGCATTTTATATTTTTAAAACAAGTACTGACATCCTAGCTATCGATTGCACCTGATAGATTGCCAATAGATTTATTCTGTATGGATATATTATTTTTCATATAATCGAAAGTCGGTTTTCTGTTTTGGGGTAACTTTGATAATCGAACAAAATTTATTGAATTACGGAACATTTATAGGGCGTTACATACCTTTAGGCGTTTAATGCTATATGGAAATTTCTGACTTAGAGTACAAAAATGGTCCCAGTTTGTAAAAATGGATTTCGCTAAGAGATTTGAGACCGAATTCATGTTCTACAATAACCAGGCTATCATGGATAAGTGACGAATTCATTATGACTTTATCAAATAGTGATCGTAGAACAGATTGTTTGTAAGCGTTGCAAAAACGCTAAAAACTAGTAAATTTTTAAAATTTACATATAAATCCTCAAATGCACTTGATTCCAACGAAAATAGCTTTGACATGAAGTGTCATACTAATACTCTTTACTATTGCATTCGTTTTTCTTAACTGATTGACAGAAACTTCGTTTTTTTCGTTTAATATGTTGTGGGTCTCGTACTATCAAAGTTACCCGCATTATCAAAGTTACCCCGTTTTACGGTAATTGTGTAATATTCCCTAATGTGTTTACCACATACTTGCTATAATTTCTTAATTCATCTCATAGCAGCATACAATAATTGATTTATTGCGAATAATTGACAATACGGCAATTTGAGGATGTTTCCGAGGACGCTGCTGCAGTGCCGTCGGGATGCAATAACAGCATAATGCTAATCTTGTACATCCCTTACCCAGACATCAGTTTCATACAGCCTATTTCCCAGATAAGAAAACGAAGAATTTGAAAGGAGGAGCATCACCTGCTATTCTAAGGGTATAAAGCATCCCTCCTTCGTTGAATTCGGTTTCATTCTGTTTTCGCTTTCGAGCTGGTAAGAGCTCCTGCAAACCTGCTCAGCTCCTCGCTACCAGAGGCAAGCTGTTTGTACGAGATGGCTGAAGAAAATCGACCGAAGCCGCTTGTTGAAGCGCACATCGTCATCAGCACCGAAAATCTCACCGGGCGAGGAGGATTGCAACCATTGCGCCGTCAAAGTGTGTCCGTGTTACGCAAATTCAACAACTCAATCGGCCCTTTTCAGAGCCAACAAATGTGTTTTAAAGAGTTGATTGTGTAATATTCTTTAATTTGTTCGAGATGGCTGAAGAAAATCGACCAAAGCCGCCAAAATGTGTCCGTGTTACGCAAATTCAACAATTCAATCGGCTCTTTCCGGAGCCAACAAATGTGTTTTAAAGAGTTAATATTGTAATATTCCCTAATGTGTTTATCACATACTTGCTATAATTTCTTAATTCATCTCATAGCAGCATACAATAATTGATTTATTACGAATAATTGACAATACGGCAATTTGAGGATGTTTCCGAAGACGCTGCTGCAGTGCCGTCGGGATGCAATAACAGCATAATGCTAATCTTGTAATTCCCTTACCCAGACATCAGTTTGATGTAGCCTATTTCCCAGATAAGAAAACGAAGAATTTGAAAGGAGGAGCATCACCTGCTATTCTAAGGGTATAAAGCATCCCTCCTTCGTTGAATTCGGTTTCATTCTGTTTTCGCTTTCGAGCTGGTAAGAGCTCCTGCAAACCTGCTCAGCTCCTCGCTACCAGAGGCAAGCTGTTTGTACGAGATGGCTGAAGAAAATCGACCGAAGCCGCTTGTTGAAGCAAACATCGTCATCAGCACCGAAAATCTCACCGGGCGAGGAGGATTGCAACCATTGCGCCGTCAAAGTGTGTCCGTGTTACGCAAATTCAACAACTCAATCGGCCCTTTTCAGAGCCAACAAATGTGTTTTAAAGAGTTGATTGTGTAATATTCCTTAATTTGTTCGAGATGGCTGTAGAAAATCGACCAAAGCCGCTTGTGGAAGCGCACATCGTCATCAGCACCGAAAATCTCACCGGGCGAGGAGGATTGCTACCAGTGCGCCGTCAAAATGTGTCCGTGTTACGCAAATTCAACAATTCAATCGGCACTTTTCAGAGCCAACAAATGTGTTTTAAAGAGTTGATTGTGTAATATTCCCTAATGTGTTTATCACATACTTGCTATTATTTCTTAATTCATCTCATAGCAGCATACAATAATTGATTTATTACGAATAATTGACAATACGGCAATTTGAGGATGTTTCCGAAGACGCTGCTGCAGTGCCGTCGGGATGCAATAACAGCATAATGCTAATCTTGTAATTCCCTTACCCAGACATCAGTTTCATATAGCCTATTTCCCAGATAAGAAAACGAAGAATTTGAAAGGAGGAGCATCACCTGCTATTCTAAGGGTATAAAGCATCCCTTCTTCGATGAATTCGGTTTCATTCTGTTTTCGCTTTCGAGCTGGTAAGAGCTCCTCCAAACCTGCTCAGCTCCTCGCTACCAGAGGCAAGCTGTTTGTACGAGGTGGCTGAAGAAAATCGACCAAAGCCGCTTGTTGAAGCGCACATCATCATCCGCACCGCAAATCTCATCGGGCGAGGAGGATTGCAACAAGTGCGCCGTCAAAATGTGTCCGTGTTACGCAAATTCAACAGTTCAATCGGCCCTTTTCAGAGCCAACAAATGTGTTTCAAAGAGTTGATTGTGTAATATTCCCTAATTTGTTCGAGATGATCGTCATCCGCACCGCAAATCTCATCGGGCGAGGAGGACGCAACCAGTGCGCCGTCAAAATCAAACTCATCATCTGTGGTGCAGTCAAGAATCAAGCCTGTTAGGCACCATTACCACTATTATTAGGCAAATCAAGCGTCCGGCTAGTGAAATTGCTCAAGATTTCAAACTTGAGCCACATTTTAAGATTTTGACTTCAGCCGTGTGGTCCAATACCTGTTGCTGATGTGTGCCATCCACACGACGAAACATTCAGCTGGTTCGTCGTATAAGCAGAGAACTTGTTCATTGCATTGCATTGAGGATTTTTCGTTTAACCATGGCAATCAACTGATAATATCCTGTAGTGCCATTTATCTATAACAGCATTCGTGCTAACAAAGCCTTTGGCTCTTTTTAGGGCCACCACATGTGCGTAAAAGAGTTATCGGAGTAATATTTCCGACTTAATTTATTACATTGCCAAGCAATGAATAATATTTCTCTCAAACCATAAGAACTACAAAGCGATGACTGGATCTACTACTGAATCACTACTGTTCTTTCCAATGCTACTGTATATTTCAGAGGAGGTTATTAATATAATTTCAAAATGATCATACATCCTGAAGTGAAATTTCACATTTTCATAGATAAATATGACGAATGATTGACCAAATTGCAAATCGTTATATGCATTAATATTTACGAAAGTTTCGAGCACTGAAAACAGTATGAAGTCAAAACGAGCAACAACAATGACATCAAATTCAGTTACATAAACCATCATGGTCCTACGTCACCAGTTCGTACAACCCCATAGGGATGTACCCTTATAGTTTTTGTTTTAAATTTTTGTAAATGTTTGTTTAAAATTGTTGATTTTTCTTCGTTAGTATTTGATTTTCATAGTTTTTTTTTGTATTTTTGTTTATTAACGCTTATTGTTTAATTGTTCATACTCAATTAATGTAATAGGCATAAGAAATGTGACTAGAATTCTTAAAAATAACAATGAGAAATAAAAGATAAATATTTTGTTTCCATTCTCACATTTCATATATTTTTTTCTATGTACCATTTACATAATATGTTATTCTTTGAGTACCAATCGGAATTTTTGGAACAACCAGTTTACGAATTGGTGATTCAGATTTTTTTTATCATAAATATGTCTCAAGAGGAGCATCATATAAGAGATTGAAGGAATACCATTGAAAGTTTTAAATAACTACCTTTTACAGGACGGAGAAGAAGAACAACATCTGATTTACTATAGAATTGAAGATGCTTGTTTTGCGAAATAAAATCATTAACTTTGTTTAACTTTGACGTTTAAGAGAAAACTAATTATATCTTATACCAAAGACCTCAACTATCCACAACATCGTCGAGTACTAGTTGGACGATGTACAGAAAACCATTTACGACTTCATTACTAAATACGAATTGTAAGAGAACTTCTTTCTAACAAACAAGAGACAAAGGAACTATCAGAACATTTTTTTTCAGTATTTACAATTTTACGGATGTTCCGGGTTAGTTCCGGAACCATAAAATGGCCATAATGGTCAAACATTCAGATTACTAAATACGAATTGTAAGAGTACTTCTTTCTAACAAACAAGAGACAAAGGAACTATCAGAAAATATTTTTTTTAATATTTCAAATTTCACGGATGTTCCGGGTTTGTTCCGGAGCCGTAAAATGGCCATAACGGTCAAACATTCAGATTACAAAATCCAACTTGTAAGAATACTTCTCTCTAATCAACAAGACATAAAGGAACAATCAGAACATTTGTTTTCTTTTCAATATTTCCAATTTTACGGATGTTCCGGGTTAGTTCCGGAACCATAAAATGGCCGTAATGGTTAAACATTCAGATTACTAAATACGAATTGTAAGAGTACTTCTTTCTAATGAACTAGAGACGAAGGAACCATCAGAACTTTTTATTTTTTCAATATTGCCAATTTTACGGATGTTCCGGGTTAGTTCCGGAACCATGAAATGACCATAATGGTCAATAATTCATATCACTAAATCCGCCATGCAAGAATAATGTCGTGTGCTGTTCTACAGCAAAACGAAATCATGACAGTTTATATCAGTTCCAATAATTCTACTTGCCGTAAGGAACTCAGGATGGTTCCAGGGCTCTAGGTGGCCAGGGCGAAGTCTCCGGTCAATGGGACCGCCACCAATCGATTCAGCAGCCTTTTTCCGATCTAGAATGGTCAAAATCATTTCCTGAAACCATTACCCAGCTGAGATATTGCATTTAGTCGCGTTTTGGAGCCCGATTTTCTCACTGTGCAGTGCCTCCGGCTTAGCTACTTCCCATCGTCCTGGAAGTCAGCCAAAGTCGTCCCCATCAGGAAACCTGGGAAAGATCCTTCCTCGCCTAAAAGCTATCGCCCCATCAGCCTTCTCTCAGCGTTATCGAAGCTTTTCGAAAGGGCAGTTTATCGCCGATTTCTTGCTTCCGTAGAGCAAAACAACATCCTGCTCGATGAACAGTTTGGTTTTCGACGCGGTCGTTCAACCGTGCACCAACTGTCCCGAGTCACCAACATCCTCAGACGGAACAAGTCTCTATCCAAAACCTCTACCATGGCCCTGCTCGACGTCGAAAAAGCGTTCGACAATGTCTGGCATGATGGCCTGGTGTTCAAGCTTCAACGATATAATCTTCCCAGCTACCTGGTGAAAATAGTACACAACTATCTGTCGGCGAGGACATTCCGGGTCTCACTAAACGGAGCAATTTCCGATGCGCACGACATCATCGCAGGCGTCCCCCAGGGCAGTATCCTCGGGCCCCTGCTATTCAACCTGTTCACCTCCGATATGCCCGCACTCCCAGGAGGCGGCGCACTGTCTCTGTTCGCAGATGACACCTCCATCGTCTACAGTGGTAGAAGAATCAGAGCGCTCACGGCAAAACTCCAACGGGGCCTGGATGTCCTGACAGAATACCTCACCAGCTGGAAGATATGTATTAACGCGGCGAAGACCCAGGTCATCCTCTTCCCCCACTCCAGATCCCCCAGACTTGTTCCGGCTGAGGATTGCAAAATCACCCTAAACGGCACAGCGGTGGAATGGTCCAACGAGGCCGATTATCTAGGCTTGACTTTGGACAGCAAGCTGATCTTTCGACAACAAGTCGACAAAACGGTCACGAGGTGCAGCACGATGCTGCGAATGTTGTATCCCCTCACGCTTTAGTGAGTCTATCGGAAGGTACAGGGCTCGTTGCCGCACGTCAGACCAGCAGGTCGTCCGCGCTATAGTCGCACCCCCTTAGGTTATCAAATTTTGTTTTGCTTGTGTATATAGTAGTTAGGTTATCAAATTTTTAATAATCACCAGAGCTCCAAAGAGCCAAATTGTCAAACTAGAATAATCAAATTTAAATTCCACAACACCATATCAAAACGACCAAGATTGAAAGGCCCTTGGCCGACCAATTTAGATGTAAGAATAATTGTACCCCCCCAAATCAAACATGAAAATAAATATGAATTAAATCGAAAAATCGAAATCACCATTCAGTATCCGATAGCGGACAAGTACGGACGTGCGTATACTTATAAAAGCAAGATAGCGAGTAAAGTGTGTGAGAAGAGTTGGAGAAACTTTCCCCTGGTCCCGCGATGGGTGACACAGCGGCTGGCGTAGCCGCGATTGGAATTTCGAGTCGGTCCGCGAGTGGCAGTGAAATGCGTTGTAAGGGAAGTGAGAAGCGTCCCGCGAGTGGCAACACGAGCGACACAGTGGCTCCGAAAAAGTTTGCGAACAACATGTACTCGGTGTTGACGGACGGCGATGCCGGCAATTCCCCGGTGGCGGTTAAGAAGAGGAAACCGAAGCAGCAGTGCGTCGCAACGGAACCAGAGCGGAAGTGCAAGTGTCCGCCAATTTTTGTGAAGGGAGATCAACTGAACCTGCGTGCCTCAATTCGCGACTGCATCAGAAACGGGTACTTTCGTGGCTCGTTTCGCCTGTGCAGTGAGGGTGTCAAGCTCATGCTTGAGTCGAAGGAGTCTTTCGACAACACAAAAGACTTCCTCACCAAGCGGAAGTGGGAGTTCTTCACCCACGACATGCCTGGTACCAAGCCCTTGAAGGTACTGCTACGTGGACTCGACGACATGGCGGTGGACGAACTCGTTGAGGAACTGGAATTCCACGACCTGAAGCCGGTAAAAGTGGACAAGATTGCGCGTCACGACAGGACCCGCAAATACTGTGACCAGCTCTATCTGGTTCACTTGGAGCACGGTTCCACTACACTCAAGGACCTGCGAGCAATCAAGATCATCAACAGTACCGTGGTCGAATGGCAAAAGTACAAACCAGTGCACCGTGAGGTAACGCAATGTATGAACTGCTTGCGCTTCGGCCACGGTACCAGAAATTGCTCGATGGCCTCCCGTTGCTCGACGTGTGGTGGAAACCATCAGAATGAAGCCTGCGACCAAATGGAAGAATCCCAACCCAAGTGTGCGAATTGTGGCGAGAAGCACCGGGCAACCGACAAGAACTGCCCGAAGCGTGCTGAATTCCTAGTAATTCGGCAACGGGCCTCCACCAAAAACCAACCGAGGAAAACAGTGGCACCTCCGCCGCTAACCAGTGCTCATTTTCCCCAAATCCCGAAGCCTCAGCGATCAATTCCGGTGTTTCCACCGCTTCAACCACAACAACGACTGGTCGCGGCTGCAGCATCCGTCCCAAGCAAGGCCCAGTGCTCCCAGGCCCCGCCCATCAACCAATGGCATCAACCTCCCCCTGGTTTTCGTCGTCAGGACAACGCACCTCTCCCCCCTCTACTCATCGGAGCAACTCGCACCGATATTCAGCAATCTTGTGGCTCGCCTGCGAAGCTGCAAATCCCGGTTCGACCAGATCTCCACTCTGGGCCTTTTCGTCATTGAAAATGGCTACTAGGGTAAAACTGGTCAACTGGAATGCTTGTTCACTACCGAACAAAATAATCGATCTGCGCAGCTTCCTTGAGGAAAAGGAGGTTGACGTGGCGCTTATTACGGAGACCAACCTCAAGCCCGAGGTAAGTGTGTTCGTTCCGGGTTTCCGCATCATTCGACTAGATCGGACGAACTCCAGGGGGGGTGGAGTTGCCATCGCTGTGCGTCGAAACATTAACTGTCGCCTGCTGCCGAGTCTCCAGCTCAAGGTAATCGAAGCCGTTGGAGTGGAAATCTCCACCTCCGTCGGCGACATAACCCTGATTGTGGCATACTGCCCCGCACAAGCCACGGCGGAATCAGCAAAAACCCTCCGAAGAGACATCATCAAACTAACTCGGCGGCAGGGACAGTACATTATCGCCGGCGACCTCAATGCCAAACATCAAGCTTGGGGCAACACTCGGCGGAATCGAAACGGCACCACCTGGGGCAACGACCTGGAAGAAGGCCACTACAGCATCCTGAGTCCGGACAGTCCCACCCGGTTGACCCGGTCCGGGGCTCACGCGACATTGGATCTGTACATCTCCAATATGACCAACATCACCCAGCCGGTTACGTACCAGGAACTCAGCTCGGACCACTTCCCGGTTGTGGCGGAAGTTGACTCCTCGGCCCACCGGCACCAACTCACCCGACGCAATTACCACCGAGTCGACTGGGATCGATTCAAGCAGTGCGTTGACGACAGCGTAAACTACCTGGTGCGTCCCGAGTCTGCAGATGACATCGACCAGCAACTACGATCCATGGAGGAAGCAATCACCCAGGCAAGGGAACGGTGTGTTCCAATAGCGCGGCAGGTAAGCAACACTCTAACCATAGATGGGCTCACTAAAAATCTTATCAGGCTTCGAAACACTACGCGCAGGCAGTATCAGAGAACTGGTCTGCCTGCGTTAAAAACCGATGTTAATCGAATGACTAAAATCATCCAGTCCAGAATGTTGGACCTCAGAAACAACGAGTTTTCGAATAAGATCCGTTCTCTCCCAGACTGCGCTAAGCCGTTCTGGAAACTTACCAAAATACTAAAAACCAAGCCAAGACCCGGCGGAATGATACCCGGCTGACTCCACTCGGCAACGACAGCAATGTAGATCGTTTGATAACTCCTGATGAGAAGGCAGCCGAGATAGGTCGGCACTTCATCAGCTCTCATAATCTTGGGCTTAATCTTGTAAGTCCGCATGAAGCTGCTGTTGCTCAGCATGCTAACAACCTTCATCTGATCCCCAATGACTTCTCGGAGGAATTGGAGATCACAGCTGATGAATTGTCGACCTATATCAAAACCGCTAAGAACATGAAGGCCCCAGGTTTCGACAACATCCTCAACTTAGAACTCAAGAACTTGAGTTCACAGTTTTACCAACATCTGGCACTGATTTTCAATCAGTGCCTCCGACTTAGCTACTTCCCCTCCATGTGGAAGTCAGCTAAAGTTATACCCATCCGGAAACCTGGGAAAGAACCTTCCTCTCCAAAAAGTTATCGTCCCATCAGCCTTCTCTCGGGGTTATCAAAACTCTTTGAAAAATCAATCTACCGTCGGCCTCTATCATCTGCCGAAGAAAATAACATCTTACCCGAGGAACAGTTTGGTTTCCGACGCGGTCGATCCACCGTGCACCAACTGACCCGAGTAGCTAACACCCTCAGACGGAACAAGTCTTTATCCAAATCATCTGCTATGGCGTTGCTCGATGTTGAAAAAGCATTCGACAACGTCTGGCATGATGGCCTGGTGTACAAGCTGCACCAATACAATCTTCCCAGCTTCTTGGTGAAAATAATCCAGAACTATCTGACAAACAGGACATTCCAGGTCTCAATTAATGGAGTCAACGCTTCACCTCAAGAAATCCCTGCTGGTGTTCCACAGGGAAGCATACTTGGACCACTGCTGTTCAACCTCTTCACCTCCGATATCCCTCCACTACCAGAAGGCGGAACCTTATCGCTGTTCGCCGACGACACGTCAGTCGTCTATAGTGGCAGGGTTACCCGAACGTTGACATCCAAACTCCAACGAGGCCTGAATGTTCTAACCAACTACCTCACCAGCTGGAAGATCTGTGTAAACGCAGCGAAGACCCAGGTCATCCTATTCCCATATTCAAAATCCCCCAGACTTGTTCCGGCTGAGGACTGTAAAATCATCCTCAATGGGTCAGTAGCGGAATGGTCTGACGAGGCAGAATATCTTGGCTTGACACTAGACAGCAAGCTTATCTTCAGACAACAGATTGACAAAACTGTTACAAAATGCAACGTCCTACTGCGATGTTTGTACCCTCTGATAAACAGGAAATCAACTCTGTCCTTGAAGAATAAGCTTGCTGTCTACAAGCAAATCATCCGTCCAGTAATTGAGTACGGCATGCCAGTCTGGGAGAGTTGCGCAAAATCTCACCATCTCAAGCTTCAGCGAACACAAAACAAGTTCCTTCGCATGATCTTGAACACTCCATCAAGAACTCGAACATCTGAGGTCCACCGTCTGGCTGACGTCCAAACACTAAGTGATCGCTTCGGTGAGTCCATCAATAGGTTCAGAGCTTCCTGCCGTGCATCTGGCCAGCCGGCCATCAGGGACTTATTCCCCAACCCCTAGAATATTAAATTTAGTAAAAGTAGTTAGGTAGAATATTAAAATTAACAAATTCAAAAATACCAGTGCTCTGAAGAGCCATGTTGAAAAATTAGAATTATAATCAATTTGAAAAAACAAATGTAAACCATTGACTAGAGAAGAAGAGATGAAGTACCCCAAAGTAAAACCACTCAAAATGTAGAAGCATTGTAACTATCAAAGAATTATAAATAAAATGAATTTAACGAAATGGATTCGGTTTCATTTCGTTTCTACTTCCGAGCTGGCAAGAGCTCCTCCGATCCTGCGCAGCGACGTCCGCACCTGCTGACCTTCAAGCTAGCGATCCAGCGTCTGGTGATCGGTGGTCAAGAAGCTAGCCCGTTAGGAGCCAATTTCCAGAAGCCCCAGAGTTGCTGATCCGAAGAGAAAAGGGCAGCGAATCAAGCGTCGGACTTATGAAATCGCTCAAGATTTCAAGAGTGAGCATCGTTTCCAGATTTCGCCTAGTGCCCGGTGATCCACTACCCGTTGCTGTTGTGCGCCATCCACGGACCATTGCAATCAACTGATCAATCCCGCAGTGCTATTTATCTGTGACCGCGTCGAGGCTAAGAAAGCCATCGGCCCTTGTCAGGGCCATCAAATTTGTGGAAAAGAGTTGAAAGAATAATATTTCCGACCTTATTACATCTTATATTCCTCAATCAATCTCACAGTTTCGTACAAAATTTAATTTGTCATGAATAATTGATGGCAAGACAATTTGAGACTATTCTTGGACGCTGCTGCTGTGCCGTCGGGGTGAGTGCTCAATATTTCACAACGAATGTAAACTAGAGTGGTATTTCCAACAGTGTCTTTGATTTGCCATATTTTATGGGAGCACTTCGATTATGAAAATTATCACATGTAACAAAATTGCGACATATTTAGAATGGTTCTGAAGAGAAATTCTGATAGAACAATTTTCTTCGTTTTGGCACGCATTAATCCGATATTCACCTTCATACTAAAGAAAACTATTGATTATCAATAGCGAACTATAGAATATTTAGTAAATGTCAAGCATTCCAACTATTCATGTTTGATCAATTTCTCACGCATTGTCATTTTTCGCAATTTTCAAGTACCGTAAAACGGGGTAACTTTGATAGTTTTTTCGAAGAAAACTTGAATATTTATGCTTGCTGTTTCAAAGAATAATAATTTATATTTTTAAAACAAGTACCGTAAAACGGGGTAACTTTGATAGTTTTTTGGAAGAAAACTTCAATATTTATGCATGCTGTTTCAAAGAATTGCATTTTATATTTTTAAAACAAGTACTGACATCCTAGCTATCGATTGCACCTGATAGATTGCCAATAGATTTATTCTGTATGGATATATTATTTTTCATATAATCGAAAGTCGGTTTTCTGTTTTGGGGTAACTTTGATAATCGAACAAAATTTATTGAATTACGGAACATTTATAGGGCGTTACATACCTTTAGGCGTTTAATGCTATATGGAAATTTCTGACTTAGAGTACAAAAATGGTCCCAGTTTGTAAAAATGGATTTCGCTAAGAGATTTGAGACCGAATTCATGTTCTACAATAACCAGGCTATCATGGATAAGTGACGAATTCATTATGACTTTATCAAATAGTGATCGTAGAACAGATTGTTTGTAAACGTTGCAAAAACGCTAAAAACTAGTAATTTTTTAAAATTTACATATAAATCCTCAAATGCACTTGATTCCAACGAAAATAGCTTTGACATGAAGTGTCATACTAATACTCTTTACTATTGCATTCGTTTTTCTTAACTGATTGACAGAAACTTCGTTTTTTTCGTTTAATATGTTGTGGGTCTCGTACTATCAAAGTTACCCGCATTATCAAAGTTACCCCGTTTTACGGTACTGGCATCCTAGCTATCGATTTCAGTCGATAGATAATGGAGTATGAATCGAACAAAATTGAATGAATAACGAACATTTGTAGGGCATTGCATACCTCTAGGCGTTTAACGTTATATGGAAATTTCTGACTTAGATTACAAAAATGGTCCCAGTTTGTGAAAATGCTATTCGCTAAGAGATTTGAGACCGTATTCATGTTCTATGATAACTAGACTGTCAAAGATAAGTGGCCAACTATTCAAAACTACATCAAATAGTGATCGTAGAACAGATTGTTTGTAAGCGTTTCGAAAATGCTAAAATTGTGTCAATTTTTAATATTCGTATGAAAAGCCTCAAAAGCACTTGATTCCAATGAAAACAGCTTTGACATGAAGTGTCATACTAATACTAATCTAAGGGTTTAAAGCATGCTTCCTTCGCCGGATCCGGTTTCATTCCATTTTCGCTTTCGAGCTGGTAAGAGCTCCCCGAACCTGCTAAGCGAGGGGCATCTCGTAGCCAGAAGCCTGCTGAGCTGTTGATCAGCATCTGGTTTATGAGATTTTGGCTCGTGATAAACTCATCTGTGGTGCAGTCAAGAATCAAGCCCGTTAGGCATCATTACTACTTTTATTAGACAAATCGAGCGTCCGGCTTGTGGTATCGCTCAAGATTTCAAACTTAGGCTACGTTTTCAGATTTCGACTTCAGCCGTGTGATCTAATAGCTGTTGCCGATGTGTGCCATCCACACCACAAAACATTCAACTGGTTGGGGATTCTTTGTTTAACCATGGCAATCAACTAATAACATCCTGTAGTGCGATTCATCTATGACAGCAACCGAGCTAACAAAGCCTTTGGCTCTTTTCAGTGCCACCAAATGTGTGTAAGAGAGTTAACAGAGTAATATTTCCGACTTTATTTATCACATTGCCAAGCAATGAATAATATTTCTCTCAAACCATAAGATCAACAAAGCGATGACTGAAGCTTTCATTATAATCCTCGAATAACTTCCTATAGACACATTGCTGTTAAATATTCTTTAATTAGAATTACTTAGATTTTGCTTCAGCATGTTGAACAAGCCTCAATCACTACTGTTCTTTCCAATGCTACCATATATTTCATAGGAGGTTACTAATATAATTTCAAAATGATCATACAACCTGAAGTGAAATTTCACATTTTCATAGATAAATATGACGAATTCATCGGATAAAGATAATGTATATTTGGGACATGATTAAACGTACACTTGGCTGCAAATCGTTATAAAAGACAATTTACACCGTCTTCAGCCATAGGCTGCACAGACTGAACTTAACTAACATTAGACAACGGACACACGGAACGACCAGTGGACCAGTGAAGAATTTTTCGTTTGACGAAAAGTTTTCTCCGACTGGGGCGGGAATCGAACCCACACTCCTTAGCACAATACGCCTAAACGACTGACGCCGCTAACCGCACGGCTACGAAGCCCACAATATATGCATAAATATTAACGAAAGTTTCGAGCACTGAAAACAATATGAAGTCAAAACGAGCAACAAGAACGACATCAAATTCAGTTAAATTAACCATCGTGGTCCTACGTCACCAGTTCGTACAACCCCATAGGGATGTACCCTTATAGTTTTTAAAATAAGTACTGGTATCCTCACTATCGATTGCAGTTGATAGATTTCCAAAAGATTTATTTTTAATGAATATATAATTTTTCATATAATCGAAAGTCGGTTTTCTGTTTTGGGGTACCGTAAAACGGAGTAACTTTGATAATGCGGGTAACTTTGATAGGGCTGGACCCCCAACATACTAAACGAAATAACGAAGTTTCTGTCAATCAGTTAAGAAATACGAATGCAAAACTAAAGAATATTAGTATGACACTTCATTTCAAAGCTATTTTCATTGGAATCAAGTGCATTTGACGATTTTTATGCGAATATCAAAAATTTACAAGATTTTAGCATCTTTGCAACGCTTACAAACAATCTGTTCTACGACAACTATTTGATAAAGTCATAATGAGTTCATCACTTACCCATGACAGCCTAGTTATAGTAGAACATGAATTCGGTCTCAAATCTCTTAGCGAAAACCATTTTTACAAACTGGGACCATTTTTGTAACCAAAATCAGAAATTTCCATATAGCGTTAAACGCCTAGAGGTATGCAACGCCCTATAAATGTTCCGTAATTCATTCAATTTTGTTCGATTGATACTCCATTATCAAAGTTACCCCAAAACAGAAAACCTACTTTCGATTATATGAAAAATTATATATCCATTCAGAATAAATCTTTTGGCAATCTATCAAGTGCAATCGATAGCTAGAATGTCAGTACTTGTTTTAAAAATATAAATTGTAATTCTTTGAAACAGCATGTAGAAATATTCAAGTTTTCTTCGAAAAAACTATCAAAGTTACCCCTTTTTACGGTAACATTGATAATGGAACATAAATCGAAAAAAATTGAATGAATTACGGAACATTTGTAGGGCGTTGCATACCTTTAGGCGTTTAACACTATATGGAAATTTCTGACTTAGATTACAGAAATGGTCCCAGTTTGTAAAAATAGTTTTCACTAAGGGTTTTGAGACCGAATCCGAGTTCTACTATAACAAGGCTATCAAGTATAAGTGACGAATTTATTATGATTTCATCAAATAGTGATCGTAGAACAGATTGTTTGAGAGCATTTCAAAATTGCCAAAATTTTATAAATTTTCCATATTTGCATATAAATCCTCAAATGTACTTGATTCCAACGAAAATAGCTTTAACATGAAGTGCCATACTAATACTCTTTACTTTTGCATTCGGTTTGCTAACATATTAGCAGGAACTTTGTTATTTCGTTTAGTATGCTTAGAGTCTCGCACTATCAAAGTTACCCGCATTATCAAAGTTATCCCGTTTTACGGTACCGTAATTTCGGGTGGAAATGATCATTTTTATGATTTTTTTTTGTCTTGTTTGAATAATGTTGAAAATGCCTAACAACTGAATGCATGAAAACAAGTACGAC
This sequence comes from Aedes aegypti, assembly GCF_002204515.2. Taxonomy (NCBI): domain Eukaryota; kingdom Metazoa; phylum Arthropoda; class Insecta; order Diptera; family Culicidae; genus Aedes; species Aedes aegypti. The sequence goes on from NC_035109.1 coordinate 342,109,914, forward strand.
GGTCAGCTTCTTTGGCACATGTGCCAAAATTTCCAACAAATGTGTTTAAACGTAGGACTACGTCTTTGTTATTATATTGGGGTGCACTTTAAAAGTACGAAAAATGAGACATGTAACGAAATTAGGGGAGATTTTGAACGTTAATAACTCAGTTGCTTATAAACCAATCATTATGATTTTAGAATAATTCGATCAGAAATATATCTACACATCGATAGTAATACTTCCGATAACTGTATTTTATTGTTAAACTATTGAATTATTGATAAATGTTGACCACTTTCTTATCCAACCAATCACGTTCGAGCATTTTTCGACGGTTTCGCTTCCCACTATAAAAGCAACCGATCCCTGCTTCTTCCCTCAGTTTTCTTTTCGCGGTCTGACTATGAACACGGTCGGGCGAGTCATTTTCGCTTTGCGTTTGCACCCGCGCCACAGTTTTATTTGTGACGTGATGAGAGAGGAAGACCGCAGAAGCAATTTGCCGCTCGGAGAAGCGCCCAAGCCATCGTCATCGCCCATCCAAAAGAGTTAATCCAAATTTGTCGAAGAGTTGCCCTAACATCACTCCACGGGAAATGTTATTGGAACAACCCCATAGAGTAGAGTGGCCATTGAAATCACCCATCAAAAGGACTGGAGATGAAAACTGATCAAGTAGTTTGAAAACATCGGTTTTGATTGTTTGATTGGAAAGGTGGCCAGGTATGTATAAGGAAAGTAGTGTTACTTTACAGGGGTAAACGATGCTTTTTGCGAGTACTGAGGAGAAGACATCAATTTTAGGATGAGGAATATCACTTTTAATGGCAATTGCTGTTCCAGTTTTAGAAGGGTTGTCAGGGTTTTCACGGATGTACAGTGTGTACTCTTTAATGAAATTGGGTGGTGTTTTTGATTCAGGCATCATTGTTTCTTGAAGAGATAAAGAAATAGGATTAAATTTAGAAATCAGTAATTGTAAATCTGATATTCTAGATTGAATTCCAGAAGATTCCATTGTGAAGCTAAACATATTTGAGATTGGGGTTTGGGGGAAAACTGGATATTTACCCGGTTTGTTGTGTTGGCCATTGTTGGGACGTGAGCACTCCCCTCGCGTGAGTGGAATCCATCAAATTTTGCAGATCGTGAATACCATGACAATTTGCAGGGGATTTGTTCAAAAGGGTGTTGGATTGGGTATTTGGGGGTTGTAGTTGGTCAGCCAGAGGTTTCTTGGTGATCGGGGCATACATTTCAGTGGTTGGTTGTCGCTTATGTTTGTGAACATCAGCTGGATTCGCTTGCTACGTTTCTTCTCCTTCTTTCCAATTCCTCAATTCGTTTGCTGAGCGTTGCGACGGTCTCCGTCAGTTGCTTGATGGTGGCGTCCTTGGTTTTCAGCAGCTCTGATTCTGATGTTCCTTGGGCAATGGCAAGGCGACTTTGGACTTAGCTGACAGATGCGTATGATCCACCGCCAGCTTTGACTTGCATGATGTCTTCCTGTTGCGAAATACCCTTGGTGTAACGTAGCCGGACAATTTCCTTCTCCGTGGCGTAAACCGGGCAGGAGCGGTTAGACGGCCCGTGAATTCCTTGGCAGTGGAAGCAGAAGGGTGCTTGTTTACATTCATCCTCGGTGTTGTGGGTCTTGGAGCAGTTCCTGCATTTAGTGACATTCTTGCAGCGAGTTTTCGTATGGCCATACTCGAAGCAGCGATAGCAAATCATAGGGTCCGGCACGTAGACTCTTGTTTTGATTCGCAGCGGGCTGACCTTGATGTAGTCGGGATCACACATAATCGTTTGTTGAGGATCGGGTGGGGTTCCACCTTCACCGCCGTTCCGTCAAACAGAGCCTTCATATTAAGGAGCTTACTCGCTTGTCCAGCGTTACGCACTCGCAAACGTACTTCAGTCCGTTCGCTTCCGTCGTCGTACTCTCGATTTCGCCAGCCAGATCGTACATGGATTTGCCCAAGATAAACGGGCAGAGCTTCATGCGCTTTAGAGATAACTATGATGGACCAGCGAACGATTTTGTTTTGCGTGTTGTTTATTGAGCCAAATACCACAACGAAGCAAAAGAAGCTCTTCATGACGCGCAACTTATTCGAGTATCAGAAGAAAAACATACCAATGATCGTGACAGGAAAATTAAACATCGATCTTAACAACCAGGAAAATATAGAGTTTGTGGATCTCATGGAGAAGTACCTGAAACTCAAACTAGCTTCGGATCCCTCTAAGCCAACCAATCTCAGCGGTTCATGTGTCGACATGTCGTTCAGTGTTATTACTCTTGTTTCTTCTTTCATCGACCGATCCTGTCGGTGCTACAGTCAGCGTTGCCAACTTTCCAGATTTGTTTGGAATATTCCAGATTTTTTAAGGTCCCGTTTTACAAAAATCTGGAAGATCCAGATAAAGTTTTGTAATGAATTTGTAAGGTTCTCCACATTTAAAATTTTCAAAATCTTCCAGATTTTTGAAAAAATCTACAGTGTTAATCAAACAAACAGCCTCTTTCAGGGCCACCGAATTCTTCAAAGAGAGTTATTAAGCATGATCAATTGCATTAAACAAAGAAACAAAACTACAAACATATACCTTTTTTAAATTCACAAACCATTACATTATGAATTATAACTAAAGGAAGATTTCAATTATGACAATTGACTATAATACAAATGTAGCAAATTACATGGCGTAGTTAACGTCATGCGGTCGTGTCTTGTACAAAACCCCCTCTGATTTTTGGTACCGGTTACCGTCAACCTTTAATTATGAAATGTGCATAATAATAAGCTGTGTATTAGGTCATACTCTTACATAGGTCATATAAGCTGTGTATTGCACAATTTCAATTTAAACATTACTTTGTTAGTGAATGTATTTTAAATCAGCAGATTAATTTATTTTATATGTTTTATATGTTATTGTCAGTTAACTATTCTGAAGTTTGTGTCTCCCTCTTGTTTTTGCCATTACATCTCAAAATGGGACAAAGCCTGCTTCTGCGCTAAGTTTTTTTATGGGCGCTTCCTGTGTAATTAACATAGGGTTATATTTACCAATTATTTATATTCTGTGGCAAGCACTAAATACTGCATGTCTTGAGAAGTCGAAAACATATTCAACTCGAAAATATGCTCGACAACCAAGATTCGCATCTGGTTCGTGTACTACAACATAGAAGCACTAAATTAAAATGTATTAACGCTATGACCAGCCTACATGTGTTTTCTTGTACGGTACTTGAATAATTTGTATTTCATTGTAACTGTAGCAAATATGCTTTTAACATAAATGCGCAAAAGTACTGCAAGTAGCAATAGTGTTTACTGCTACTTTAATCTGGTAACATTAAATGTATTAACAAGCTATTGTTTTCATGAAAATTACAATTGTATATGAAACCCCATTGTGATTATTCAAAAATGACGTCCATCATTTTGTTCTACGAAAGTGTGACAGTGCGAGTGCGTGTATTAGGTATTGGAAAAACTATAAGGGTACATCTCTATGGGGTTGTACAAACTGGTGACGTAGGACCACGACGGTTTATGTACCGTAAAACGGGGTAACTTTGATATTGCGGGTAACTTTGATAATGCAAGACCCACAACATATCAAACCAAATAACGAAGTTTCTGTTAATCAGTTAAGCAAAACAGATGCAAAAGTAAAGAGTATTAATATGACACTTCATGTCAAAGCTATTTTCGTTGGAATCAAGTGCATTTGTGGATTTATATACAAATATTAAAAATTTATAAGATTTTAGCATTTTTGCAACGCTTACAAACAATCTGTTAATTAGTTTAGTTTAGTTTATTCAAACAATTTCGTTTTCAATCCCACTCTGCAACAATCATCATCCTCAATGATGATTGTGAGATAGATATAGCACTCACTCTCGCAGCATCCGTATTACCAGCATATGAAGATCATACACTGTAATCGGGAGAATTGAGAAGAGTCTGCGATCATGTAAAATTGAATGTTTCGTCAGTCAGAAATAAAGTGTGCTCATGAGCAGTCGCGTTTGTATTAGCCGCCGTGTATCATTTGTCCGCGTTCCGTAGTGCATCAGTCCGAATATCTAAAATCCAGTGACCTTAGATCGAAGAAGCTACATATTTATGGTCCTTCTAACCGGATGCGGTCGAAGTGAAGAAGATTTGGTGCTTCGAAGTGTGGAAGTGACAGCGTGTTCGAGCCAACGTGTACTCCACCGAGCGGCATTGTTCCAGATTCTTTGTAAGCCTTTATCTCAGCGAACGTGCCATTGTTCAACGCTACAACGTAGTTGGTGCGACGGTGCGGTGGCGGTGCGGTGGCGGTGCGGTGGCAAGGCGACTATCCAGCTTCTTTGTTCCTGATTCCCGGCTCATCTGTGGTGCATCAAATTCGCTACTCCGAATGCATGCAGCGATCAATTGACGAGCTAGCTTCTATGATCCAGCCAACGGATAGATCAGCCAGATAAGTATTTCCCAAAGGTTTGTCTGTAGTGGCGATTGAAAGCATGATCAGTTGTCTTACATCCCGACACTGATGCCAAGTTGCATGTGGCTTTGAAACGTAAAGTAAACGATAAATTGCATGCTTTGCGTTTCTTTTGGAATAAGTGGTTGATTTGTCTGCTGGATTGAGTCTGCTTTGAGGTTGATTGGCCAATTTCGATCGATCGATACATTTCTGTCTGTTGTTTGGGTTCTGTCAATCGCGATCCGTTTTGCCACGCGTTCGGGTAACTGTGGAGTTGAGTCAAGTGCAGTGTAGCCGTGCAAGTGCACAGTTGTCAGAATGGCAGATCTTCGGAGATGGACGAAGAAGGAAAGGCTGTTACGAGATGTAGTTGAATCGATCAGTGAGTTTGTGCAAAATTATGATGTAAACCGTGACAAGGGTTCAGTGGACGCTAGGCTCAAAAAACTTGATGAAGTTTATAATGACTTTTGTGAAGTGAGAGTGAACATTGAGTGCATCCTCGAAGAAGATGAAGAATTAACCGAAACAGATGAGAAAGAAGAAGATACAGTTAAGCGGAAAGCACTGCAGCAGAAGATGGATGAGTCGAACCGCAAGGTCATGAAGGATTTTGCTAACAACTACTTCAACCTGAAGAATATGCTGCAAGCATTTCAGGCCTGCCCGGTGGCAGGCACCAGTGCATCGTCAGCTTCGTTAGTGCTGCAAGTCCCTTTGTCATCGATGCGAGTGAAATTACCAGAACTCAAGCTGCCAATTTTTCGTGGCTCTCTGATGGAATGGGTAACATTCAGAGATACGTTCCAAAATCTGATTGTAGATAATCCCCATCTGTCGGACATTGATAGGTTCACCTATCTACGTTCGTCGTTAGCTGGAGAAGCGCTTGAACAGATAGCTTCGATAGATCTGACGGCAAACAACTATTCCATAGCGTGGAAATCGTTAGAATCACGCTATGAGAATAAGAAACTATTGGTAAAATCTCATCTCGATGCATTATTCGCGGTGCAACCCATGAAGAAGGAGACGTTTGATTCACTCAACCATGTGATAAATGAGTACGACAAGCACCTACAAATGCTGGATAAGCTTGGGGAACGGACAATCAATTGGAGCACCCTCTTAGTCCATATGCTATCGAGCAAGCTGGACGCAACAACGCTTCGTTTATGGGAAACGGAGCATCGCTCGAAGGAAGTTCCCAAGTTTGATAAACTGATGGAATTCCTGAAAAATCATTGTACAGTTCTACGATCGATCACCGGAGAGACGTCCGGTCTATCGGAACAGAAGAAGGCACCTCGGGTAAGCAACAGTTACGCCGGTGTGCAGTCCACCTGTTCGTTGTGTGGTGAAGGACAGCACCCGCTGTTCCAGTGCAAGCGGTTCAAGTTCATGAAGGTCGACGACAGGAGAAGCACTGTGAAATCAGCTCAGCTTTGCTTCAACTGTTTGTCACGAGGTCACGTTGCGAAGGCCTGTACACGGGGAACCTGTCGCGTCTGTGGTCAGCGACATCATTCTATGTTGCACTTGAAGACGAACGAGTCGTCGGATAACCAGTCAACTCCACAGTCGAACAAGCGTTTCCAACAAAACTCACCGAACCCACAATCAACACAGACACCCACAACCTCACCAGTCAATAAGCAATCACCCAATACTCTCCAGAGTTCCTCAAATTCCACAAATCTTCCATCCACAATCTCCACTCCAGCTATTTCCAATCCGCAAAGTTTTTCGCCACTTGCCACAGACATTCCTAACGTGGTACTCTCTGTTAATGTACCCAAGAATCCACGATCGGTTTTACTTGCCACTGCGGTCGTGGTTCTTGAAGACCAGTTTGGGAATACTACTCAAGCTAGAGCATTGCTAGATAGCGGCTCTCAGCTTTGCTTTATTTCTGAGCACGCGTCGCAACGTTTGAGATTCAAACGATCACGCGAGGCACTTTCAATCAGCGGTATTGGTCAAGCTGCAAAGAAGTGCAAGCAATCTGTTGACGTTGGATAACGTCTTACGGCAACATACTGGGGTACAATTTCGAAAAACGAAAAATCGCTCGCGTCACGAGAAGTGGTTAGATTTTGACTGTTAATAACTTTCTAATGCCCGGATAGATTTTCAAGATTCTTTCACCAATCGATTGGAAATCTTTCTACGAATCTACTCCAACAATGAAAACTATTGATTCTCATGACTAAACTATTGAAAAATTGAGAAATATCGAAGCATGTCTTATTTTTCATAGAAAAGCACATTTTTCTTGTGTATTCCTGACACAGACATCATTGCGCGATATCTTAGCCACTTTCGTCATTCAAAGGGAAACGCCCCTTTCGGTCTTCTTCTTACTTCTCTCCATTATCTCGTGTTCAGTCGAAGCCAATCAAATTCCACTTCACGCGCACGCGCACGACCGCATTTTAATTAAATCGTCTTCGGTAATCTTTTGGTGTGTTTCTGTCTAAGAATGGAATGAAAACCCAGTTCGATCGATTGTGACTACCCTCAACCGTCCTTTTCAGGACGACAATTTCATTTTGAAAGAGATTTATGAGAATTTTACACCGTGAAGAGCGACATTACTGGTGAATGGATGTGATGGATTCATATTTCGGTCAGTCATTTGCATGCAATCTTTCATAAGCGTCAACATTAGTGCTTTACGAGAATCACAGGGCCAAGAAATCAATTTCCCATCGCACTCTTGCAGGGCAATCTTCGACATTGTGTGCATGAGAGATAAATTGGGGACGGCACTAGAATGAGGATCCCGGTTTGCCTCGCATTATGCGATGATTGGATAATGCCGTTGTCGTCGTCGTCGCTAACCACATGCATGACAAAACGATCAGTATAAACTTGTCGATTTGAAAGCTAAAACTTATCAGCAACAGCTTCGTTGATGATTTGATTTGGTAAGAAATTGTCGGTCGAAACCAAATAATCGCACAGAGTAGACTGCAAAAATGCTACCGCCGCCCGACGGGAACCTATGTAAAACTTTGTTTGCCATTTCACTCCGTTGTAAAACTAATCATCCGAAATTTCAATTGGCAATTAAATAAATAAATTAATAATAATATGTGAAATATCTCTAGCCGTAACTCTTTTACGTGGAATGCATTGTTGTGGCTCTGAAAAGGGCCGTTTTGCTTGTGTCATTCAATTTAAATTTAAACTCGTTCGTCACGGATACGACGAACCAGCTAGAAGGCTTTCGGCATGATGGTCACACGCTTGGCGTGGATCGCGCACATGTTGGTAGCCTCAAAGATAGGCCTAGCTCGCTTCCTGCAGGGCCATGACGGCCAAGCGCTGTAATCGCAGATCGGTCTTGAAGTCCTGAGCGATTTCACGGACCAGGCGCTGGAAAAACAATTTGTGGATCAGCAGCTCCGTCGAATTCTGGTAGCGACGGATCTCACGCAGAGAGACCGTTCCTGGCTGATAGCGATACGGCTTCTTGACTCCTCCGGTGGCTGAGGCGCTCTAGCGAGAGACTTTCGTGGGGCCGCTTCCACCAGTGGATTTACGGGCAGTCGGCTTGGTAGAGCCATCGTCGTAGTGTTCTCTGGACGGATTGAAACAAATGAATGATTGAATGTGCGCGGCTGCCGGTCCCTTTTATGATCTTCTCTTGCGAGCGAGCGAGACGAACAGTGAACAGCGAGCGAGCAAGAAGAATTCATCCATTGCGTACCGCATAAAAGGAGCTGAGCCGGCGGCCAAGCATCAGTTTTGTTACAATCGTTGCCGAAGATAAACCGGACTCGGAAAAGGAAGCGCCAAGCGTCATCGCAAGGTTTTGCGTGACAACATCAATTGCATCATCACCAAACCACCGCCGTCTGGCTCGCCGTGGTGACGTCAAGCGTACCTTCGGTCTCATCTACGAGAAAACCCGCGGTGTGCTGAAGTCATCCAGAATTCTGTCGGCTACGCTCTGAAGTGGCAGGGCCATACGCTGTACAGATTTTGAGGTTAAATCACCTCCATCACCGAGACCAGAATTCAAAACTAGCACTGAATCCATCAAACTGAATGCATGGAATGGCGATCGACGATATCCAAACCCAACCGTCCTTTTCAGGACGATAATTCAATTTTGAAAGAGTTTTGAAAATATTTCTACCATGAAGCGCAACAGTATTGGCAATTCTCACAGCAACAGAACTGTCGGTGAACTAAATAATAGTTACTCGATTCTCACAGTTCAATCGGCCCTTTTCAGGGCTAACAAATGTGTACTAAAGAGTTGTTTGTGTTATATTTGCTAATGTGTTTACCACATTCTTGCTATAATTCATCTCTAATTAGTTATGAATAATTGACAAAACGACAATTTGAGAATGTTTCCGAAGACGCTGCTGCAGTGCTGTCGGAATGCAGTATATTTTCTATTGTTAAGGAATGATTCAAATATTTTGAATTAATTGCTCCAAATTAACAATGATTAAGTATACACTTAAAAACCAATTCTTAAATATAACGGACTAAGCTTCTGAAAGTGATTATTTTGTATAAACACAAAATAATAACACAAATGTCTATAATAAATCAGAATCGACATGCAACAAATAGTGTGAAAATTAATTGGATTTTTAGCAGTAGAAATCTTTCATAAGTTCGTGACGGTCCCAAGCCAGGAAATAGAAGAGGCTAACGTTATCCAACGTCAACTTGGCGGTCGTATCTTAGAAACAACCTCTTACTTTTTTTGCACGAGTTCGTTCTCGTGTCTCGTCCTTCTCCGGAGAGGAAACCTTCTATGTGTTACCCAGTGTGACGCTGAATTTGCCCCCCAGGAGGGTAGATGCATCCAAGCTGCGGCTTCCTGAAGATATTGTGCTGGCTGATCCATTCTTCACCGAACCGAGCAATATTTATATGATTATTGGAGCAGGACTTTTCTTCGACCTGTTACGCAACGAGAAGATCAATCTAGGAGAAAATGGACCTGTGGCGCAGAACACCACCCTCGGCTGGATTGTTTGTGGAAATTTGCCGGATAGTCCAGATATGCGGAGACCCCAAGTGGCTAATATGTGCACGGAGAATCTGGACAAACTTCTGACACGCTTCTGGGAATTAGAGACGTGCAAAACGGACAGCATACTATCGTTGGAAGAATACGCCTGCGAGAAATTCTTCGATCGTACGACAATACGAGACGCAACTGGAAAATTTGTGGTCACGCTCCCAAAAAGTAAGAGGTTGTTTCCAAGATACGACCGCCAAGTTGACGTTGGATATCGTTAGCCTCTTCTATTTCCTGGCTTGGGACCGTCACGAACTTATGAAAGATTTCTACTGCTAAAAATCCAATGAACTTTCACACTATTTGTTGCATGTCAATTCTGATTTATTATAGACGTTTGTGTTATTATTTTGTGTTGATACAAAATAACCACTTTACATGTATTCAGAAGCTTAGTCCGTTATATTTAAGAATTGATTTTTAAGTGTATACTTAATCATTGTTAATTTGGAGCAATTAATTCAAAATATTTGAATCATTCCTTAACAATAGAAAATATATTGCATTCCGACAGCACTGCAGCAGCGTCTTCGGAAACATTCTCAAATTGTTGTTTTGTCAATTATTCATAACCAATCAGAGATGAATTATAGCAAGAATGTGATAAACACATAAGCAAATATAACACAAATAACTTTTTAGTACACATTTGTTAGCCCTGAAAAGGGCCGATTGAACTGTGAGAATCGAGTTACTATTATTTAGTTCACCGACAGTTCTGTTGCTGTGAGAATTGCCAATACTGTTGCGCTTCATGGTAGAAATATTTTCAAAACTCTTTCAAAATTGAATTGTCGTCCTGAAAAGGACGGTTGGGTTTGGATATCGTCGATCGCCATTCCATGCTCAGGTTTGATGGATTCAGTGCTAGTTTTGAATTCTGGTCTCGGTGATGGAGGTGATTTAACCTCAAAATCTGTACAGCGTACGGTCCTGCCACTTCAGAGCGTAGCCGACAGAATTCTGGATGATTTCAGCACACCGCGGGTTTTCTCGTAGATGAGACCGAAGGTACGCTTGACGTCACCACGGCGAGCCAGACGGCGGTGGTTTGGTGATGATGCAATTGATGTTGTCACGCAAAACCTTGCGATGACGCTTGGCGCTTCCTTTTCCGAGTCCGGTCTATCTTCGGCAACGATTGTAACAAAACTGATGCTTGGCCGCCGGCTCGGCTCCTTTTATGCGGTACGCAATGGATGGATTCTTCTTGCTCGCTCGCTGTTCACTGGTCGTCTCGCTCGCTCGCAAGAGAAGGTCATAAAAGGGACCGGCAGCCGCGCACATTCAATCATTCATTTGTTTCCATCCGTCCAGAGAACACTACGACTCATTCCAAGTCCGTCATCGAGTCTGTTCAGACGCGTTTTTCGGTCCGCTCGTAAAAAGTTCTCAAGTTTAGTTTCGACAGTTGTTTCGCGTTGTCTCGCGCTCCGAACCCTGCAATGGGAAAGCCCGGTTCCTCCGGGACGCAAAAACGTCGCGCCGTCGACGATGACGAAAACGCGAAGAAGCGCGTGCTCAACAACAACCGTTTCGCCCCCCTCGCGGCGGATAACGCTGAGAAGGAGGAGCGCCTGCCGCCCTTCTACCCCAAGGGATTCCCGGCGAATCTCTACGAAGACATCGACTACTACGTCAAGCAAGGCCTGAAGGTAACCCTTCGTCGGTGCACGGACGGCTACAAAATCACCGTTCCGTCGATCAAGCACTTCCGTGCGATCGAATCCTACCTGGAAATGAAGAAAATCCAATTCTTCACCCACGACATTGAGGCCGACAAGCCATCCAAGGCGATCCTTCGGGGTCTCGACGATATGGAGGAGAATCAGCTGGAAGCCGAGCTGAAGGCAGCGGGCCTCGATCCGCTAAAGATCTTCAAGATCAGGCGCCACGACAAGAACAAGCGGTACCGCGACCAGCTGTACCTAATCCACTTCCCCAAGGGTTGCACCATGCAACAGCTACAAGTGGTCAGAACGTTGTTCTAACACTCCATTCAGTGGGAACGGTACAAGCCGGTCCACCGGGATGTGACGCAGTGTTCCAACTGCTTGAGCTTTGGCCATGGGGCCAAACACTGCCACATACAAAGCCGCTGCTCCAACTGTGGAGGCAATCATGCTTCATCCAGCTGTGCAGTCGAGGACCCAAAACCCTTGTGTGTCAACTGCAACCAAGATCACTCCTCAACAAGCCGCGCCTGCCCGAAGAGAGCGGAATTCATCCAGTTCCGCAAGCAAGCGAATCAACGGAAGCATCACCCGAAGAAGAAGCAGGATCCCATCGATCTCGGCCTCGACTCCTTCCCGGAGTTGCCCACCCCTAAAGGAACACGGCCAGCCCAGAAGCAAGCGTACTCCGAACCCACCCCCTGGCTTTTGGGGTAACGCTTCCAGCTCCGGATCTGCGTTCCAGCAAGGTCAACCGACTGCGCCTCCACCCCCGGATGGCATGACGCAAATCATCAACCAACTGACATCTCTGGTCACCGAGATGCAAAAGATGATCATGCAGATGATGCAGTTCTTCGTCCGTTGCAATATTCACCCTCAAGTTGCTTAATTGGAACGCCCACTCCGTGGCGAAAAAACAGCTGGAAGTCATCGACTTTCTGCAAAATCACGAAATCGACATTGCGTTTCTAACGGAAACGTATCTCAAACCGGACAAGAACATCTGCTTCCCGGAACACACCATCATCCGACTTGATCGAGCCAACCAAGCGACTGGCGGGGGCGTTGCCATCGCACTTAGGAGAGGCCTCGAGTTCAAGATCCTGCCGGACTTTCGTCTCTCCACCATCGAAGCCATCGGCGTCGAGCTGGCTTCTCCCGACGGCCCAGTCATCTGTATAGCCGTGTACTGCCCTGCTCAGTGCAGAGATCCAGATGGCTCTTCCGTGCGCCTGAAAAACGACATCCAAAGGCTGACCCGCTGGAGTAGCAACGTCATCATCGCTGGTGATTTGGACGCCCGCCACAGCCTGTGGGGCAACACCCGGAACAACAAGAACGGCACGGTGCTGGCTGAGGACCTCCAAGCCGGCCACTATGTCGTTCTCCACCCAGACTCGCCAACGTTCTTCTCTCCAGCTGGCGTAGGTTCAACGCTTGACATCGTCCTCACCAACATGGCGGATAGCTGTTCCGCCATTCGTACCTTCATCGACCTGCCATCTGATCACCTTCCGGTGGTCTTCGAAATGGATCAAGCCGTCAACCTGCGCCAACAGGGTCAGAGGCGTAACTACCACCGAGCGAACTGGCCACAACTGACTCGCTACATCGAAGACCGCATTCCTGACGACCCTCCGCTGGCAACGACGGACGAAATCGACAGTGTTCTACGCTGTCTCACGCAAGACATCGGTGAAGCTGAGCAACGGTTCATCCCATCAACGCCAGTAACACGTAAGTTCACTAATATCGACTCGGAAACGAAACGAATTATCTCGCTCAGGAATGCCATTCGGCGCCAGTTCCAACGCACGAAAAATCAGGGCCGGAAAGTTCTTTACCGGAAGTTGAGTAAGATCATCGCGATCAGGGTTCAGAAGATTAGGAACATTCAATTCCAGAAGGACATTCGCTGTATGCCTAGCTCTTCGAAACCCTTCTGGCGACTCACGAAAGCCTTAAAAGCCAAGCCCAAACCCATCCCTCCACTAACCAGCGACGAGAAGGTCCATCTGACCTCTGGGGAGAAAGCCAATTCTCTCTCCAAGCACTTTCTGGCTTCCCACAACCTGGGTCGCGACACTGTCAGTCCGATGGAAGCGTCGGTATTTGACAGTATTTTCCAACTCGCTAACTCGCCAAATGAACTCCCCGACGATCAGCAGATCTCGCTGGACGAACTCACCTCAGCGGTTAAATCATTGAGGAACATGAAAGCCCCTGGATTCGATGGTGTCTTCAACATCGTCCTTAAACACCTCGGCCCAAAAGCCCTATCGCTTCTCGTAAGCATCTTCAATCGTTGCCTTGCGACTGGATATTTTCCGTCCGAGTGGAAGCGATCCAAAGTGGTAGCCATTCCCAAGCCAGGTAAGGACCCTACCTGTCCTTCGAGCTACAGGCCGATCAGTCTGCTTTCCTCAATGAGCAAGCTCTTCGAAAAGCTTATTTACTCCCGGCTTCTGTCCCACACCGAGGCCAACAACATACTTCCGGAGGAGCAATTTGGGTTCCGCCGAGGTCACTCGACGGTCCATCAGCTTCAAAGAGTAGCGAACACCATCAACCAATCGAAAGCGATCTCGAAGACGACAGTCATGGCCCTGCTCGATGTCGAAAAGGCCTTTGATAATGTGTGGCACGACGGCCTAGTCCACAAACTCACCCAATACAACTTCCCGGGCTACCTGGTGAAGATAATTTCCGGCTATCTTGAGGGAAGAACATCGCAGGTCTCTGTAGGCAGTGCACTCTCGGATCCCTATCCGATTCCCACCGGAGTCCCCCAAGGTAGCATTCTGGGACCCCTGATGTACAACCTGTATACGGCTGACGTCCCTCCGCTCCCAGGTAGAGGCACCTTGTCGCTATTCGCAGACGACTCTGCGATTACCTACTCGGGACGGGTCATACGCCCCCTTGTGGCTAGGCTCCAACGCAGTCTCGACACGTATATCAAATTCCTCACGGATTGGAAAATTCATGTCAACGGCTCCAAAACCCAAGTCATAATATTTCCACACCGAAACTCCGAGCGACTCAAACCGCAAACTAAAATCCGCATCCAAAATGCGGAAATCGAGTGGTCACCGGAGGTCCGCTACATTGGACTGATGCTCGACAGCAAGCTCCTGTTCCGCTCCCACGTTGAAGACCGAGTATCGAAGGGAATCACCCTGATGAAGTCCCTCTATCCCATCATCAACCGTCGCTCAAAAATGTCCGTCAGCAATAAGCTGGCGGTATTCAAGCTCATCGTTGCCCCCATGCTGGAATATGGGTCCCCAGTTTGGCGAGGATGCGCGAAAACCTACAGGAGGAAACTGCAGAAACTCCAGAACAAGTTCCTGAAAATGATTTTAAATCTACCGACACACACGCGCACCACCGAAGTCCATCGGCTGGCTAACCACGACACTGTGGAGCAACGAATGGCCAAATTCACTGAACGCCATAGAATTAAAGCGCAAAATTCCGAATTCGAGTCCATCCGAAATCTGTACCCAATCATGTAAATAGTAGGTTAAGGTAGTTAGGTAGCATTTTTAAATAATTAAAAACAAAAGTGTACAAAAGTACCAAATGTAAAACAGGCATAAGCCATCATCCGACAACAGCAATTTGCACAACCAAGAAGAAAAAAAGAATGAATAACATTTATAGTTGAAACACTTGATTTGTAAACCTTTGTAACAAAAAACGAACTAAACTGAATAAATCAAATTGAAATTGAAAAAAAAAAATTGAACACTACGACGATGGCTCTGCCAAGCAGACCGCCCGTAAGTCCACTGGTGGAAGCGGCCCCACGAAAGTCGCTCGCTAGAGCGCCTCAGCCACCGGAGGAGTCAAGAAGTCATATCGCTATCAGCCAGGAACGGTCTCTCTGCGTGAGATCCGTCGCTACCAGAATTCGACGGAGCTGCTGATCCACAATTTTTTTTCCAGCGCCTGGTCCGTGAAATCGCTCAGGACTTCAAGACCGATCTGCGATTACAGAGCTTGGCCGTCATGGTCCTGCAGGAAGCGAGCTAGGCCTATCTTTGAGGCTACCAACATGTGCGCGATCCACGCCAAGCGTGTGACCATCATGCCGAAAGCCTTCTAGCTGGCTCGTCGTATCCGTGACGAACGAGTTTAAATTGAATTGGGACACAAGCAAAACGGCCCTTTTCAGAGCCACAACAATGCATTCCACGTAAAAGAGTTACGGCTAGAGATATTTCCCCTAGTATTATTAATTAATTTATTTAATTGCCAATTGAAATTTCGGATGATTAGTTTTCCAGTGAAATGGCAAACAAAGTTTTACTTAGGTTCCCGTCGGGCGGCGGTAGCATTTTTGCAGTCTTCTCTGTGCGATTATTTGGTTTCGATCGACAATTTCTTACCAAATCAAATCATCAACGAAGCTGTTGCTGATAAGTTTTAGCTTTCAAATCGACAAGTTTATACTGATCGCTTTGTCATGCATGTGGTTAGCGACGACGACGACAACGGCATTATTCAATCATCGCTAAATGCGAGGCAAACCGGGATCCTCATTCTAGTGCCGTCCCCAATTTATCTCTCATACACACAATGTCGAAGATTGCCCTGCATGAGCGCGATGGGAAATTGATTTCTTGGCCCTGTGATTTTCGAAAAGCACTAATGTTGACGCTAATGAAAGATTGCATGCAAATGACTGACCGAAATATGAATCCATCACATCCATTCACCAGTAATGTCGCTCTTCACGGTGTAAAATTCTCATAACTCTCTTTCAAAATGAAATTGTCGTCCTGAAAAGGACGGTTGGTGGTAGTCACAATCGATCGAACTGGGTTTTCATTCCATTCTTAGACAGAAACACACCAAAAGATTACCGAAGACGATTGAATTAAAATGCGGTCGTGCGCGTGCGCGTGAAGTGGAATTTGATTGGCTTTGACTGAACACGAGATAATAAAGAGAAGTAAGAAGAAGACCGAAAGTGGCGTTTCCCTTCGAATGTTGTTGTTGTTGTTGTTTGAGAGGGACTTTAACCTGAAGGTCATTCGTCCCTTCCCTTCGAATGACGAAAGTGGCTAAGATATCTCTCAATGATGTCTGTGCCAGGAATACACAAGAAAAATATGCTTTTCTTTGAAAAATAAGACATGCTTCGATATTTCTCAATTTTCCAATAGTTTAGCCATGAGAATCAATAGTTTTCATTGTTGGAGTAGATTCGTAGAAAGATTTCCAATCGATTGGTGCAAGAATCTAGAAAATGTATCCGGGCATTAGTAAGTTATTAACAGTCAAAATCTAACCACTTTTCGTGATGCGAGCGATTTTCCGTTTTTCGAAATTGTACCCCAGTATGTTGCCGTAAGACGTTATCCAACGTCAAAACTCTTTTAAAATTTCGCTTGATCGCTTCTCTAGACAGATGGAAATCTAAATAATCTGCAACTCTATTAAAAAGCCTTAGAAGACCAACAATGGCCCCATAAGATTCGTAATTCGTACGCCGAAGGGGAATTTGTAGAAAACTCCGGTTTCGTAGGGTTCTTGGTTGCACCTGCAGCTGGATACTGTTGAGCAATACCTGGCACTCGATCCTGGAAGTGAAGACATCCGAAACGAATAACGCACGAGCAACATTACGACGTATTATCAGCGTTTCCAACTGTATGAGCTGACAGCGGCTCTCGTAGCTGGGTAAACTGAATGGGAGATTGTTTGAGAACATTTCAAAATTGCCAAAATTTTATAAATTTTCCATATTTGCATATAAATCCTCAAATGTACTTGATTCCAACGAAAATAGCTTTAACATGAAGTGCCATACTAATACTCTTTACTTTTGCATTCGGTTTGCTTAACAGATTAGCAGGAACTTTGTTATTTCGTTTAGTATGTTTAGAGTCTCGCACTATCAAAGTTACCCGCATTATCAAAGTTATCCCGTTTTACGGTACCGTAATTTCGGGTGGAAATGATCATTTTTATGATTTTTTTTTGTCTTGTTTGAATAATGTTGAAAATGCCTAACAACTGAATGCATGAAAACAAGTACGACGGTCAGCTTCTTTGGCACATGTGCCAAAATTTCCAACAAATGTGTTTAAACGTAGGACTACGTCTTTGTTATTATATTGGGGTGCACTTTAAAAGTACGAAAAATGAGACATGTAACGAAATTAGGGGAGATTTTGAACGTTAATAACTCAGTTGCTTATAAACCAATCATTATGATTTTAGAATAATTCGATCAGAAATATATCTACACATCGATAGTAATACTTCCGATAACTGTATTTTATTGTTAAACTATTGAATTATTGATAAATGTTGACCACTTTCTTATCCAACCAATCACGTTCGAGCATTTTTCGACGGTTTCAACTGATAACATCCTGTAGTGCGATTCATCTATGACAGCATCCGAGCTAACAAAGCCTTTGGCTCTTTTCAGGGCCACCAAATGTGTGTAATAGAGTTAACAGAGTAATATTTCAGACTTTATTTATCACATTGACAAACGATGAATAATATTTCTCTCAAACCATAGGATCAACAAAGCGATGACTGAAGCTTTCATTATAATCCTCGAATAACTTCCTATAGACACATTGCTGTTAAATATTCTTTAATTAGAATTACTTAGATTTTGCTTCAGCATGTTGAACAAGCCTCAATCACTACTGTTCTTTCCAATGCTACCATATATTTCATAGGAGGTTACTAATATAATTTCAAAATGATCATACAACCTGAAGTGAAATTTCACATTTTCATAGATAAATATGACGAATTCATCGGATAAAGATAATGTATATTTGGGACATGATTAAACGTACACTTGGCTGCAAATCGTTATAAAAGACAATTTACACCGTCTTCAGCCATAGGCTGCACAGACTGAACTTAACTAACATTAGACAACGGACACACGGAACGACCAGTGGACCAGTGAAGAATTTTTCGTTTGACGAAAAGTTTTCTCCGACTGGGGCGGGAATCGAACCCACACTCCTTAGCACAATACGCCTAAACGACTGACGCCGCTAACCGCACGGCTACGAAGCCCACAATATATGCATAAATATTAACGAAAGTTTCGAGCACTGAAAACAATATGAAGTCAAAACGAGCAACAAGAACGACATCAAATTCAGTTAAATTAACCATCGTGGTCCTACGTCACCAGTTCGTACAACCCCATAGGGATGTACCCTTATAGTTTTTAAAATAAGTACTGGTATCCTCACTATCGATTGCAGTTGATAGATTTCCAAAAGATTTATTTTTAATGAATATATAATTTTTCATATAATCGAAAGTCGGTTTTCTGTTTTGGGGTACCGTAAAACGGGGTAACTTTGATAATGCGGGTAACTTTGATAGGGCGGGACCCCCAACATACTAAACGAAATAACGAAGTTTCTGTCAATCAGTTAAGAAAAACGAATGCAAAACTAAAGAATATTAGTATGACACTTCATTTCAAAGCTATTTTCATTGGAATCAAGTGCATTTGACGATTTTTATGCGAATATCAAAAATTTACAAGATTTTAGCATCTTTGCAACGCTTACAAACAATCTGTTCTACGACAACTATTTGATAAAGTCATAATGAGTTCATCACTTACCCATGACAGCCTAGTTATAGTAGAACATGAATTCGGTCTCAAATCTCTTAGCGAAAACCATTTTTACAAACTGGGACCATTTTTGTAACCAAAATCAGAAATTTCCATATAGCGTTAAACGCCTAGAGGTATGCAACGCCCTATAAATGTTCCGTAATTCATTCAATTTTGTTCGATTGATACTCCATTATCAAAGTTACCCCAAAACAGAAAACCTACTTTCGATTATATGAAAAATTATATATCCATTCAGAATAAATCTTTTGGCAATCTATCAAGTGCAATCGATAGCTAGAATGTCAGTACTTGTTTTAAAAATATAAATTGTAATTCTTTGAAACAGCATGTAGAAATATTCAAGTTTTCTTCGAAAAAACTATCAAAGTTACCCCTTTTTACGGTAACATTGATAATGGAACATAAATCGAAAAAAATTGAATGAATTACGGAACATTTGTAGGGCGTTGCATACCTTTAGGCGTTTAACACTATATGGAAATTTCTGACTTAGATTACAGAAATGGTCCCAGTTTGTAAAAATAGTTTTCACTAAGGGTTTTGAGACCGAATCCGAGTTCTACTATAACAAGGCTATCAAGTATAAGTGACGAATTTATTATGATTTCATCAAATAGTGATCGTAGAACAGATTGTTTGAGAGCATTTCAAAATTGCCAAAATTTTATAAATTTTCCATATTTGCATATAAATCCTCAAATGTACTTGATTCCAACGAAAATAGCTTTAACATGAAGTGCCATACTAATACTCTTTACTTTTGCATTCGGTTTGCTAACATATTAGCAGGAACTTTGTTATTTCGTTTAGTATGCTTAGAGTCTCGCACTATCAAAGTTACCCGCATTATCAAAGTTATCCCGTTTTACGGTACCGTAATTTCGGGTGGAAATGATCATTTTTATGTTTTTTTGTCTGTTTTGAATAATGTTGAAAATACCTAACAACTGAATGCATGAAAACAAGTACCGTAATTCGGGGTGTAGTTGATCAGTGGGGAGAAGTTGATCATTCATGTACCCACATGTATAAACTGTTAATAAAGCTATGATTTGATTTCAATTAGCACAATTTTTGTGACGTCCTATTACCTGATGGCTGCTGTTGATGTTCCTAAGTTCGGTTTGACATTCAAGATAATTATACCATGGAAAAACAGATTTTTTATGAAATGTTTGATGAACTGTTGAAGGGTTCTTCTCCAAACAATCGACTATTGACAAGGTTATATAAAGACACCATTTAAATAAACTATTTCTTACATTTCATATATGTTCTGTTAATACATTTTTGAATTTGCATTGTGGATAAAGAATCATTTTCTGAGTGAAAATGTATTTTTTTGTGCGCGTGTTGCTAATTTCAAGGAAAATTGCATACCTTTAGGCGTTTAATGTGGTGTGTTCTAAAATTTCCAACATTAAAATTCAAAATTAATCGATATATCATTAAGTTGTAAGATTTTTGGGACTTGTTCCAGATTCAGTGTCCCCAATTTTAGTGAATAGCATGTCTCTTTATTTCAGGAAACTTATCGCAATAATTGATCAACTTCACCCCGGAATCAAAAACTTCACTTTTTGATTTAAAATAAATGTTTTTGTAATTAAGTGAACATTTCGTCAAAATTTCGTTTGTATAATTCGATAGATATCCAACCAGTACATGTTTTAAAAATATTAAATGAATTCTACTAGGAGTTATAGAACAGAATCGCTCGAAAGTGATCAACTTCACCCCATTTTACGGTACGACGGTCAGCTTCTTTGGCACATGTGCCAAAATTTCCAACAAATGTGTTTAAACGTAGGACTACGTCTTTGTTTTTATATTGGGGTGCACTTTTAAAGTACGAAAAATGAGACATGTAACGAAATTAGGGGAGATTTTGAACGTTAATAACTCAGTTGCTTATAAACCAATCATTATGATTTTAGAATAATTCGAACAGAAATATATCTACACATCGATAGTAATACTTCCGATAACTGTATTTTATTGTTAAACTATTGAAATATTGATAAATGTTGACCCCTTTCTTATCCAACCAATCACGTTCGAGCATTTTTCGACGGTTTCGCTTCCCACTATAAAAGCAACCGATCCCTGCTTCTTCCCTCACTAGGGACGAATGACCTCCGGGTTAAAGTCCCTCTCAAACAACAACAACAATTCTTCCCTCACTTAGGGACGAATGACCTTCGGGTTAAAGTCCCTCTCAAACAACAACAACAACAACAATTCTTCCCTCAGTAACTCAGAAGGGACGAATGACCTTCGGGTTAAAGTCCCTCTCAAACAACAACAACAATTCTTCCCTCAGTTTTCTTTTCGCGGTCTGACTATGAACACGGTCGGACGAGTCATTCTCGCTTTGCGTTTGCACCCGCGCCACAGTTCTATTTGTGACGTGATGAGAGGAAGACCGCAGAAGCGATTTGCCGCTCGGAGAAGCGCCCAAGCCATCGTCATCGCCCATCCAAAAGAGTTAATCCAAATTTGTCGAAGAGTTGCCCTAACATCACTCCACGGGAAATGTTATTGGAAGAACCCCATAGCCATTGAAATCACCCATCAAAAGGACTGGAGATGAAAATTGATCATGTACATAGTTTGAAAACATCGGTTTTGATTGTTTGATTGGAAAGGTGGCCAGGTATGTATAAGGAAAGTAGTGTTACTTTACAGGGGTAAACGATGCTTTTTGCGAGTACTGAGGAGAAGACATCAATTTTAGGATGAGGGATATCACTTTTAATGGCAATTACTGTTCCAGTTTTAGAAGGGTTGTCAGGGTTTTCACGGATGTACAGTGTGTACCCTTTAATAAAATTGGGTGGTGTTTTTGATTCAGGCATCATTGTTTCTTGAAGAGATAAAGAAATAGGATTAAATTTAGAAATCAGTAATTGTAAATCTAATATTCTAGATTGAATTCCAAGAAGATTCCATTGTGAAGCTAAACATATTTGAGATTGGGGTTTGGGGGAAAACTGGATATTTACCCGGTTTGTTGTGTTGGCCATTGTTGGGACGTGAGCACTCCCCTCGCGCGAGTGGAACCCATCAAATTTTGCAGATCGTGAATACCATGACATTTTGCAGTTGATTTGTTCAAAAGGGTGTTGGATTGCGTATTTGGGGGTTGTAGTTGGTCAGCCAGAGGTTTCTTGATGATCGGGGCATACATTTCAGTGGTTGGTTGTCGCTTATGTTTGTGAATACTTGGCTTAGCAAAGGCAGCATTTACCTGGGTCGATGTGCCACCACTCGGTTAATCCGTTGTTGTCTGCTTCGCGCTGCAGTCAGTTTCCATCTCGGAGGAGCATTCATCGTCCTGCATCAGCTGGATTCGCTTGCTACGTTTCTTCTCCTTCTTGTTTTTACTCCTTCTTTCCAATTCCTCAATTCGTTTGCTGAGCGTTGCGACGGTCTCCGTCAGTTGCTTGATGGTGGCGTCCTTGGTTTTCAGCAGCTCGCTCCGATTCTGATGTTCCTTGGGCAATGGCAAGGCGACTTTGGACTTAGCTGACAGATGCGTATGATCCACCGCCAGCTTTGACTTGCATGATGTCTTCCTGTTGCGAAATACCCTTGGTGTAACGTAGCCGGACAATTTCCTTCTCCGTGGCGTAAACCGGGCAGGAGCGGTTAGACGGCCCGTGAATTCCTTGGCAGTGGAAGCAGAAGGGTGCTTCCTTACATTCATCCTCGGTGTTGTGGGTCTTGGAGCAGTTCTTGCATTTAGCGACATTCTTGCAGCGAGTTTTCGTATGGCCATACTCAAAGCAGCGATAGCAAATCATAGGGTCCGGCACGTAGACTCTTGTTTTGATTCGCAGCGGGCTGACCTTGATGTAGTCGGGATCACACATAATCGTTTGTTGAGGATCGGGTGGGGTTCCACCTTCACCGCCGTTCCGTCAAACAGAGCCTTCATATTGAGGAGCTTACTCGCTTGTCCAGCGTTACGCACTCGCAAACGTACTTCAGTCCGTTCGCTTCCGTCGTCGTACTCTCGATTTCGCCAGCCAGATCGTACATGGACTTGCCCAAGATAAACGGGCAGAGCTTCATGCGCTCTAGAGATAACTATGATGGACCAGCGAACGATTTTGTTTTGCGTGTTGTTTATTGAGCCAAATACCACAACGAAGCAAAAGAAGCTCTTCATGACGCGGAACTTATTCGAGTATCAGAAGAAAAACATACCAATGATCGTGACAGAAAAATTAAACATCGATCTTAACAACCAGGAAAATATAGAGTTTGTGGATCTCATGGAGAAGTACCTGAAACTCAAACTAGTTTCGGATCCCTCTAAGCCACCAATCTCAGCGGTTCATGTGTCGGCATGTCGTTCAGTGTTATTACTCTTGTTTCTTCTTTCATCGACCGATTCTGTCGGTGCTACAGTCAGCGTTGCCAACTTTCTAGATTTGTTTGGAGTATTCCAGATTTTTTAAGGTCCCGTTTTACAAAAATCTGGAAGATCCAGATAAAGTTTTGTAATGAATTCGTAAGGTTCTCCGCATTTAAAATTTTCAAAATCTTCCAGATTTTTGAAAAAATGACTTGGCATCCCTGGCTACAGTGTTAATCAAACAAACAGCCTCTTTCAGGGCCACCGAATTCTTCAAAGAGAGTTATTAAGCATGATCAATTGCATTAAACAAAGAAACAACACTACAAACCATTACATTATGAATTATAACTAAAGGAAGATTTCAATTATGACAATTGACTATAATACAAATGTAGCAAATTACATGGCGTAGTTAACGCCATGCGGTTGTGTCTTGTACAAAACCCCCTCTGATTTTTGGTACCGGTTACCGTCAACCTTTAATTATGAAATGTGCATAATAATAAGCTGTGTATTAGGTCATACTCTTACATAGGTCATATAAGCTGTGTATTGCACAATTTCAATTTAAACATTACTTTGTTAGTGAATGTTTTTTAAATCAGCAGATTAATTTATTTTATATGTTTTATATGTTATTGTCAGTTAACTATTCTGAAGTTTGTGTCTCCCTCTTGTTTCTGCCATTGCATCTCAAAATGGGACAAAGCCTGCTTCTGCGCTAAGTTTTTTTATGGGCGCTTCCTGTGTAATTAACATAGGGTTATATTTACCAATTATTTATATTCTGTGGCAAGCACTAAATACTGCATGTCTTGAGAAGTCGAAAACATATTCAACTCGAAAATATGCTCGACAACCAAGATTCGCATCTGGTTCGTGTACTACAACATAGAAGCACTAAATTAAAATGTATTAACGCTATGACCAGCCTACATGTGTTTTCTTGTACGGTACTTGAATAATTTGTATTTCATTGTAACTGTAACAAATATGCTTTTAACATAAATGCGCAAAAGTACCGCAAGTAGCAACAGTGTTTACTGCTACTTTAATCTGGTAACATTAAATGTATTAACAAGCTATTGTTTTCATGAAAATTACAATTGTATATGAAACCCCATTGTGATCATTCAAAAATGACGTCCATCATTTTGTTCTACGAAAGTGTGACAGTGCGAGTGCGTGTATTAGGTATTGGAAAAACTATAAGGGTACATCTCTATGGGGTTGTACGAACTGGTGACGTAGGACCACGACGGTTTATGTACTGTAAAACGGGGTAACTTTGATAATGCGGGTAACTTTGATAATGCGAGACCCACAACATATTAAACCAAATAACGAAGTTTCTGTTAATCAGTTAAGCAAAACAGATGCAAAAGTAAAGAGTATTAATATGACACTTCATGTCAAAGCTATTTTCGTTGGAATCAAGTGCATTTGAGGATTTATATACAAATATTAAAAATTTATAAGATTTTAGCTTTTTTGCAACGCTTACAAACAATCTGTTCTACGATCACTATTTGATTAAGTCATAATGAGTAGGGGCCTTCTTTAGCCGAGTGGTTAGAGTCCGCGGCTACAAAGCAAAGCCATGCTGAAGGTGTCTGGGTTCAAATCCCGGTCGGTCCAGGATCTTTTCGTAATGGAAATTTCCTTGACTTCCCTGGGCATAGAGTATAATCGTACCTGCCACACGATATACGAATGCGAAAATGGCAACTTTGGCAAAGAAAGCTATCAGTTAATAACTGTGGAAGTGCTTATAAGACCACTAAGCTGAGAAGCAGGCCCAGTGAGGACGTTAATGCCAAGAAGATGAAGATAATGAGTAAGTCACTTATCCTTGACAGCTTAGTTCTAGTAGAACATGAATTCGGTCTCAAATCTCTTAGCGAAAACCTTTTTACAAACTGGGACAATTTTTGTAATCTAAGTCAGAAATGTCCATATAGCGTTAAACGCCTAGAGGAATGCAATGCCCTATAAATGTTCCGTAATTGATTCAATTTTGTTCGAATCATACTCCATTATCAAAGTTACCCCAAAACAGAAAACCGACTTTCGATTATATGAAAAATTATATATCCATTCAGAATAAATCTTTCGGCGATCTATCAAGTGCTATCGATAGCTAGGATGTCAGTACTTGTTTTAAAAATATAAATTGTAATACTTTGAAACAGCATGCTTAAGTATTGAAGTTTTCTTCGAAAAAACAATCGAAGTTACCCCGATTTACGGTACCGTAAAACGGGGTATCTTTGATAATGCGGGTAACTTTGATAGTGCGTAACCCACCACATACTAAACGAAACATCACAATTTCTGTTGATCGGTTAAGCAAAACGAATGCAAAACTGAAGAATATTAGTATGACACTTCATGTAAGAGCTATTTTCATTTGAATCGAGAACATTTGAAGATAATAAAAATTGACACAATTTTAGCATCTTCGAAACTCTTACAAACAATCTGTTCTACGATCACTATTTGATGTAGTTTTGAATAGTTGGCCACTTATTTTTGACAGCCTTGTTATCATACAACTTGAATACGGTCTCAAATCTCTTAGCGAAAAGCATTTTCACAAACTGGGACTATTTTTGTAATCGAAGTCAGCAAATTTCATATAACATTAAACGCCTAGAGGTATGCAATGCCCTACAAATGGTCGTTATTCATTCAATTTTGTTCGATTGATACTCCATTATCAAAGTTACCCCAAAACAGAAAACCGACTTTCGATTATATGAAAAATTATATATCCATTCAAAATAAATCTTTTGGCAATCTATCAACTGCAATCGATAGCTAGGATGCCAGTACTTGTTTTAAAAACAAAAATTAAAAATATATGAAACAGCATGCATCAATATTCAAGCTTTCTTCGAAAAACTATAAGGGTACATCCCTATGGGGTTGTACGAGCTGGTGACGTAGGACCACGATGGTTTATGTAACTGAATTTGATGTCATTGTTGTTGCTCGTTTTGACTTCATACTGTTTTCAGTGCTCGAAACTTTCGTAAATATTAATGCATATAACGATTTGCAATTTGGTCAATCATTCGTCATATTTATCTATGAAAATGTGAAATTTCACTTCAGGATGTATATGTATATGTATATATACAGTAGCATTGGAAAGAACAGTAGTGATTCAGTAGTAGATCCAGTCATCGCTTTGTAGTTCTTATGGTTTGAGAGAAATATTATTCATTGCTTGGCAATGTAATAAATTAAGTCGGAAATATTACTCCGATAACTCTTTTACTTACATGTGGTGGCCCTAAAAACAGCCAAAGGCTTTGTTAGCACGAATGCTGTTATAGATAAATGGCACTACAGGATATTATCAGTTGATTGCCATGGTTAAACGAAAAATCCTCAATGCAATGCAATGAACAAGTTCTCTGCTTATACGACGAACCAGCTGAATGTTTCGTCGTGTGGATGGCACACATCAGCAACAGGTATTGGACCACACGGCTGAAGTCAAAATCTTAAAATGTGGCTCAAGTTTGAAATCTTGAGCAATTTCACTAGCCGGACGCTTGATTTGTTTAATAATAGTGGTAATGGTACCTAACAGGCTTGATTCTTGACTGCACCACAGATGATGAGTTTGATTTTGACGGCGCACTGGTTGCGTTCTTCTCGCCCGATGAGATTTGCGGTGCTGATGACGATGTGCGCTTCAACAAGCGGCTTTGGTCGATTTTCTTCAGCCATCTCGTACAAACAGCTTGCCTCTGGTAGCGAGGAGCTGAGCAGATTTGGAGGAGCTCTTACCAGCTCGAAAGCGAAAACAGAATGAAACCGAATTCAACGAAGGAGGGATGCTTTATACCCTTAGAATAGCAGGTGATGCTCCTCCTTTCAAATTCTTCGTTTTCTTATCTGGGAAATAGGCTGTATGAAACTGATGTCTGGGTAAGGGATGTACAAGATTAGCATTATGCTGTTATTGCATCCCGACGGCACTGCAGCAGCGTCCTCGGAAACATCCTCAAATTGCCGTATTGTCAATTATTCGTAATAAATCAATTGTTGTATGCTGCTATGAGATGAATTAAGAAATTATAGCAAGTATGTGGTAAACACATTAGGGAATATTACACAATTAACTCTTTAAAACACATTTGTTGGCTCTGGAAAGGGCCGATTGAATTGTTGAATTTGCGTAACACGGGCACATTTTGGCGGCGCACTGGTTGCAATCCTCCTCGCCCGATGAGATTTGCGGTGCGGATGACGATGTGCGCTTCAACAAGCGGCTTTGGTCGATTTTCTTCAGCCATCTCGAACAATTTAGGGAATATTACACAATCAACTCTTTAAAACACAATTGTTGGCTCTGAAAAGGGCCGATTGAATTGTTGAATTTGCGTAACACGGACACACTTTGACGGCGCACTGGTTGCAATCCTCCTCGCCCGATGAGATTTGCGGTGCTGACAAGCGGTGCACTTCAACAAGCGGCTTTGGTCGATTTTCTTCAGCCATCTCGTACAAACAGCTTGCCTCTGGTAGCGAGGAGCTGAGCAGATTTGGAGGAGCTCTTACCAGCTCGAAAGCGAAAACAGAATGAAACCGAATTCAACGAAGGAGGGATGCTTTATACCCTTAGAATAGCAGGTGATGCTCCTCCTTTCAAATTCTTCGTTTTCTTATCTGGGAAATAGGCTGTATGAAACTGATGTCTGGGTAAGGGATGTACAAGATTAGCATTATGCTGTTATTGCATCCCGACGGCACAGCAGCAGCGTCCTCGGAAACATCCTCTAATTGCCGTATTGTCAATTATTCGCAATAAATCAATTATTGTATGCTGCTATGAGATGAATTAAGAAATTATAGCAAGTATGTGGTAAACACATTAGGGAATATTACACAATTAACTCTTTAAAACACATTTGTTGGCTCTGGAAAGGGCCGATTGAATTGTTGAATTTGCGTAACACGGACACATTTTGACGGCGCACTTGTTGCGTCCTCCTCGCCCGATGAGATTTGCGGTGCGGATGACGATCATCTCGAACAAATTAGGGAATATTACACAATCAACTCTTTGAAACACATTTGTTGGCTCTGAAAAGGGCCGATTGAACTGTTGAATTTGCGTAACACGGACACATTTTGACGGCGCACTTGTTGCAATCCTCCTCGCCCGATGAGATTTGCGTTGCGGATGACGATGTGCGCTTCAACAAGCGGCTTTGTTCGATGTTCTTCAGCCATCTCGTAGCTTGCCTCTGGTAGCGAGGAGCTGAGCCGGTTTGGAGGAGCTCTTGCCAGCTCGGAAGTCGAAACGGAATGAAACCGAATCCATTTTTTTTTAAATTTCATTTTATTACTCGGTTTGCTTGCTTTACATCAATAATTTTACATTTCAAGTGGTCAACAATATCGTTATTCATTCTTCAGTCAGTATTTCGAAGGCATTTTGCCTGTTTAATGTGTGACTTTTGTCTTTGTACATATCAACATTTAGCGTTTTGTTAAGATTTTTCTTTTTACCTAATTCTAACTTATCCTAATTACTAAAACTATGGGTAGAGATTTCTTATTTGATCGTACTCTGAAACATGTGCTCTTGTTTGGTGCCTATTGGTAATCGTTTGCAATCTATTATCGACTAAATCGAGATTTGCCAGCCGATGAACCTCGGTTGTCGGAGTGCGTGTCGGTAGTTTCAATATCATCTTCAAAAATTTGTTTTGAAGGGTTTGAAGCTTCTTCCTATGCGTTTGAGCGCATCCTTTCCATACTGGGGCCCCATATTCCAGCATGGGCACAACAATCTGTCGGTAGACAGCCAACTTGTTGACGGTGGATGCTTTTGACCGGCGGTTGATGATCGGGTATAGTCGCTTCAGCATGAGTGTTCCTTTAGTGACTCGGTCTTCCACATGCTGACGGAAGCGGAGCTTGCTGTCAAATAATAGGCCTAGGTAGCGCGCTACTGATGACCAGTCGATGTCCATGTTCAAAACCTTGATCGTTGCTGTACACGCAGAAAAAAGAAAATACTAAAAAGATTAAATGTCATACTAAAACTACATTCAGTCTATTCACTCATTGGGATGCATTTTAGCGCAAAAATCTTTGCTAGTATAAATTGGTTTTATATCGGCGAAATAATTATCTAAAATTATTATTGGTAATGCATAAAGCTGCATAATTCTATTATATAAATCAAATTAGCCGTTTTAGTTTGTTTTGAAAAATGAAAAGAAAAAAAAACAAAAAATAATGAACATTTTGTCTTTATTTAACATTTTTATAAAACTTTTTGCTGCTTGCCTAGGCAAACAACGTCATTCCAGTTTTGTCCACCGCTGTACCGCTGAAATTGTGATTCTTCGTGCTAGCAACTGCTCCTGTTGTAAATCTTCTTCGCTTCTTACGACCACCGGAATCAAACACCTCAACGAAATTCACTGCGAAATAGTGATATACACCACTATTCTTGTTAACGTTCGAATGCTCTTTCGATCGAAAACCGTTTTGCATTCTCGTTTACGCCAGCAAAATCAAATGGGCCATGGATTCGAACGAATAGGATTCGATCGAAAGTTGGATCCGCCGTAAACCAGAATGAGGATAAGGAAGATAACTGAACACCATAAATTTTGCAATCAGTCGACTTACCGTCATATTCATCATCGCTTCGGGTGAAAACTTTTCTTGGGAGCAAATCCTTCCGGAAGCGATTTCGGAGAAAAGTTGAATAGCCGACGATATGGGAGTGCCCGTTGTCCTGGAACCTTCCTTACAATTTTGGTTTTCTGTCTTGATTTTAGCTTGCAACCCGATTAACAGATGTACAGCCACGATGACCACTCGAGTACACGGTTTTAAATAGAGGAAATGTTTAAATTTATCGGAAAACCTAAGAGATTTCTAAGAAAACGCGGTGAGATCCAGCGCGATGGCTTGGATAACTTACGATCAATGAAAAAGTTTGATTTCACAAGTCTCAAGAATAGTGAGAGACAGTCCATATGCCCGACAAAATATAAATCGCGGAAATGCATGACAAAGTATAAAATGAAATAGCTGAATGCTTATTTCATAATCTTCAGAATGCATAAAATAGGATTATATTATAATTATAATAATTACCACGCTAATTAGTATTTTCGTTTTTAACCGTGTAGGCTTGAGCCGGTCTGAGTTGCGATGTGGAAAAACGATCGTTTGTGTTTTGGCCGCATTCACACAAATTTTCCAGTCGGCGAGGTACTTCGTGTACGCATCCAGACCCTTCTGGAGTTTCGCGACGAGAGTGCGCATTACCCGTCCTTTGTAACTGATTGCCGAGTCATCAGCAAACAGAGACAACGTTCCGCCTTCTGGCAGAGGGGGAATGTCCGATGTGTACAGATTGTACAATATCGGTCCCAGAATGCTACCCTGGGGGACTCCAGCGGGAATTTCGTATGGTTCGGAAAGTGCATTGCCTATGCTGACGTGTGATGTCCTACCTTTCAGGTAGTCCGAGATAATTTTCACCAGATAGGTTGGGAAACGGAATTGGAGAAGCTTGTGCACTAAGCCGTCGTGCCAAACGTTATCAAACGCTTTTTCTATGTCCAGTAGGGCCATGACCGTTGTTTTGGAGACTGATTTGGCCTGGTTGACCAAGTTCGAGACTCGTTTTAGCTGGTCCACTGTCGAGTGACCCCGACGGAAGCCAAATTGTTCCTCCAAAAGGATGTCGTTTGCTTCGGTATGTTCGAGTAGCCTGGTGTAGATGAGTTTCTCGAATAGCTTGCTGAGCGGGAGAGCAAACTGATCGGGCGATAACTTGACGAGTTTGTGGGATCCTTTCCTGGCTTCAGGATCGGTACCACCTTGGATCGCTTCCACATTGTTGGGAAGTACCCCAGCTCCAGACAACGGTTGAAGATGTTCATCAGGAGGGTATGCGCTCTAGGTCCCAAATGTTTCAGAACGATGTTGAAGTGACCGTCGAAACCCGGTGCTTTCATATTTTTAGTGGACTTGATGCAGTGTACCAACTCATCCAATGTAATTTTTCGGTTCTCCGGAAGCTCACTACGCGAAGTAGCAAGCTGGGAGACGCTTTCAGACACCGGTGCTTCCATCGGGCTGGCAATATCTCGGCCCAAGTTATGTGAAGCCATAAAATGTTTCGAAATTAAGTTTGCTTTTTCAGCTGGAGTAAAATAAACCTCGTTATCTAGCCTAAGAGGCGGGATAGGCTTAGGCTTGTTCTTTAGAACTTTGGTCAGACGCCAGAAGGGCCTAGAATAGTTCGGTAAGCTCCTAATTTCTCTAGCAAACTGCCTATTCCTAATTTTATCCACCCGAATGGCGATGATTTTGTTCAATTTTTTGTACAAGATCTTCCTAGCAACATTACGTGTTCTTTGGAACTGCCTACGGATACAGTTCCTAAGGGAAATAATACGCCTGGTTTCATCGTCAAGGTTGGTAAACTTACATGTCATCGGGGTGGTTGGGATGAACCGTTGCTCTGCTACGACGATGTCATCGGAGAGGGTTTGCAGCAGGTTGTCGATGTCATCCTTCGTTGCTAGTGCGGGGTTTTCGGCCACACTTTCCTCCACGTAGCGCTGTAGCTGGATCCAGTTCGCTCGGTGATAATTCCTTCGCCGGAGTTGCTGGCGCTGCTCGACGGCTTTGTCTACCTCGAACACCACCGGGAGATGGTCGGACGATAGGTCAGTGATGGCACGGAGGGCAGAGCAATTCTCCGCCATGTTGGTTAGCACGATATCGAGGGTGGATCCCACACCGCTTGGTGAGAAAAAAGTGTGTGAATCCGGATGGAGGACCACGTAATGTCCTGCCTGCAGATCCTCGGCCAGCACCGCTCCGTTCTTGTTCGCTCGTAGATTGCCCCATGTTGAATGGCGCGCGTTCAGGTCGCCGGCAATAATAAAATTACCATTGCGGCGGGTCAACTTTTGGAGGTCGTTCTTAAGACTTACAGTTGATCCGTCTGACTCTTTGCACTGCGTGGGGCAGTAGATGGCGATGACTGCGATGGGACCATCAGGTGTTACCAGCTCGATACCGACAGCTTCCACAAACGCTAGCCGGAAATCAGGAAGCAACTTGAACTGGAGCTCCCTCTTGATGGCGATGGCTACTCCACCACCCTTTTGGTCACCGACCCGGTCGAGTCGGACTATGATGTGATCGGGAAGGCTGAATGTAGTCTCCGGTTTGAGATGCGTTTCCGATATAAACGCAACATCGATTTGTTGGTGTCGCAGGAAGTCGATGAATTCCAGCTTTTTGTTACCCACAGAGTGGGCGTTCCAGTTAAGGGCGTTGAGAGTGAATGTTAAAGTTCATCATAAAGTGCATCATTTGCACCATCATTTTCTGCAGGTCACTCACCAACGTGGTCAGGTGAGCGATGATTTGAGTCATGCTGTCGGATGACGGAGCCGGCGACGTGGGGCCGGGCTGGCTTCCCCAGAAACCTGGAGGGGGGATGTACGATTCTGCTTGCGTTGGGTTTGGGTTGCTTGACGCCCCGGTTGGCAGGCTGGACAGGCGGCCCCTGGGGGGAGGCAGCGGTGGGAACCCAGTTTCCAGGTCGATTTCAGGTTGCTTCTTCTTGTTTTGCTTCGGCTGGCTTGCTCTCTTCCGGAGTGCGATGAATTCGGCCCGCTTGGGACACGAACGACTAGTCGATGTGTGGGCGCCACCGCAATTGACGCAGACGGGTTGCTTACCAGTTGTGTCGACGATGCACTGTGCCGTGCCGTGTTGATCGCCACACTTTCCGCAGCGGGCTTTCATATGGCAATTTCGCGAGCCATGACCAAAATTTAGGCAGCTGGTACACTGCGTGACATCGCGATGAACCGGCTTGTAGCGCTCCCACTGCACGACGACGCTGAGGAGAGTTCTGACATTGTGGAGTTCCTTGATGGTCGTGGAGCCGCCTACCAAATGTACCAAGTACAATTGGTCGCGACATTTTACGGCCTCGTTGTGCCGAGCGATTTTGAAGACCTTCATCGGCTGCAGGTTGTTGTGCTTCAGTTCCGCTTCCACCTCGGAAACGTCGACATCGTAGAGGCCGCGAATGATGACCTTGAGGGGCTTCTTCGACGGAATATCGTGAGTGAAATGTTCCACCTTCCACACTTGTAGCGTCTCCGCCACTGATTGGTAGTGTGCTGCTGTTGCAACGGAGATTTTCACTCCGTCGGCGCAAAGTCGGAATTCAGCACGCAGGCCTTTGCGAACCTGTTCGTTTAATTTGGCGAGCAGTTCTCGCGGCTGCCCCTTCACATAGAATGGAGGGAGCTTCTCCTTCTTCTCAACTTTACTACCTCCATCCTCAGGAAGTAGCGAGTACGGGTTGCTGGCTAGCAACTTTTTCACTTGACCTCCATCGACGTGGATATCGGCCGGCCGCTTTCCGCCCTGCTTTTGGCCACCGCTGGGGCCTGGTTTACCCATGCTTGGGTTGAACGAAAAACCACTTGACAACGCGCTCGGAAAACTTTCTACACGAGAGAGACTGCTATCGACTGACCGCACTGAATGCTGGCCGTAAACTGAAACCGAATCCAACGAAGGGAGCATGCTATATACCCTTAGATTAGCAGATTATGCTCCTCCCCTTCGTGCTCTTCTCTTTCTAATCGACCAATCTGGGAAATGCATATGTGCCAATAATGAGTTGGACTTAGAATTACTTGATAATTGCGAAAAATGATAATGCGTGAGAAATTGGTCGAACATGAATGAAAGGGTTGACAATTACTAAATATTCAATAGATCGCTATTGATAATCAATAGTTTTCTTTAATATGAAGGTAAATTTCTGATCCATGGTGCCAAAATTATGAAAATTGTTCAATGGGAATTTCTTTTCAAAAGCATTCTAAACATGTCGCAATTTTGTTACATGTGATCATTTTCGTAATCGAAGTGTTCTCATAAAATATGGCAAATCAAAGACACTGTCGGAAATTCCACTCTAGTTTACAATCGTTATGAAATTTTGAGCACTCACCCCGACGGCACTGCAGCAGCGTCCACGAATAGTCTCAAATTGACGTGCCATCCATTATTCATAACAAATTAAATTTTGTACGAAGCTGCGAGATTGATTGAGGAATATAAGATGTAATAAGGTTGGAAATATTATTCCTTCAACTCTTTTCCACAAATATTATGGCCCTGACAAGGGCCGATGGCTTTCTTAGCCTCGATTCGGTTACAGATAAATAGCACTACGGGATGTTATCAGTTGATTGCCATGGTCAAACGGGGAATTTGCTGAATGGTTCGTGACGTGGATGGCGCACAATAGCAACGTGTATTGGATCCCCGGGCACAAGTCGAAATCAGGAAACGATGCTCACTCGATGCTCACACGATTTCACCAGTCCGACGCTCGATTAGCAGCATCTCCTCGGATCAGCAACTCTGGGGGCTTCTGGTTTCTGGTTCCTAACGGGCTTGCTTCTGGACCACCGATCACGAGTCGAAATCTGGGAGCGCGGATAAATTTGCAGCGGCGATGACGATGGCTTGGACGCTTCTCTGAGCAGCAGTAGTTTGCCGCTCGGAGAAGCGCCCAAGCCATCGTCATCGCCGCCGCAAATCAATCTTGCGTCTTCCTCTTCCGACGACACAAATTGGACTGTGACGCGGGTGCAAAAGCAAAGCGAGAATGACTCGCCCGACCGTGTTCACAGTCCGACCGCAAGAAGAAGACTGAGGGAAGAAGCAGGGACCCATTTGCTTTTATAGTGGGAAGCGACACCGTCGAAAAGTGCTCGAACGTGATTGGTTGGATAAGAAAGAGGTCAACATTTATCAAATTTTCAATAGTTAAACAACAAAATTCACTTATCGGATATATTACTTACGATGCGTACATATATTTCTGATCGAATGATACTAAAATCGTAATAATTGGTTCATAAACAACGTTCAAAATCTCCCCTAATTTCGTTACATGTCTCATTCTCCGTACTTTTAAAGTGAAATTTTGAGCACTCACCCCGACGGCACTGCAGCAGCGTCCACGACTAGTCAATTATTCATAACAAATTAAATTTTGTATGAAGCTGCGAGATTGATTGAGGAATATAAGATGTAATAAGGTTGGAAATATTATTCCTTCAACTCTTTACCACAAATTTGATGGTCCTGACAAGGTCCGATGGCAGATGAATAGCACTGCGGGAAGTTATCACTTGATCGCCATGGTCAAACGGGAAATCCTCAACGCAAACAGCAACGGGTAGTGGATCCACGGGCACGTGTCGAAATCTGGAAACTCGAGCGCTTCCGACGCTCGATTAGCAGCAGCTCCTCGGATCAGCAATTCTGGGGGCTTCTGGTATCTGGTTCCTATCGGGCTTGCTTCTTGACCGCCGATGCTGAATTTATCACGGGTCGAAATCTGGGAGCGCGGATAAATTTGCGGCGGCGACGACGATGGCTTGGACGCTTCTCCGAGCAGCAGTAGTTTGCCGCTCGGAGAAGCGCCCAAGCCATCGTCATCGCTGCCGCAAATCAATCTTGCGTCTTCCTCTTCCGACGACACAAATTGGACTGTGACGCGGGTGCAAAAGCAAAGCGAGAATGACTCGCCCGACCGTGTTCACAGTCCGACCGCAAGAAGAAGACTGAGGGAAGAAGCAGGGACCCATTTGCTTTTATAGTGGGAAGCGACACCGTCGAAAAGTGCTCGAACGTGATTGGTTGGATAAGAAAGGGGTCAACATTTATCAAATTTTCAATAGTTAAACAACAAAATTCACTTATCGGATATATTACTAACGATGCGTAGATACATTTCTGATCGAATGATACTAAAATCGTAATAATTGGTTCATAAACAACTGAGTTATTAACGTTCAAAATCTCCCCTAATTTCGTTACATGTCTCATTTTCCGTACTTTTAAAGTGCACCCCAATATAGAAAACAAAGACGTAGTCCTACGTCAAAAACTATCAAAGTTACCCCGTTTTACGGTAATTCTAAGTCCAACTCATTATTAGCACATATGCATTTCCCAGATTAGTCGATTAGAAAGAGAAGAGCACGAAAGGGAGGAGCATAATCTGCTAATCTAAGGGTATATAGCATACTTCCTTCGATGGATTCGGTTTCATTCCGTTTCTACTTCCGAGCAGGCAAGAGCTCTTCCGATCCTGCGCAGCGACGTCCGCACCTGCTGACCTTCAAGCTAGCGATCCAGTGTCCGGTGATCGGTGGTCAAGAAGCAAGCCCGTTAGGAGTTTGTGCACTTCTTAATTTCTGTAAAGGAATCACCCGGCGCAAATGGCCTGTTGTTAGTTGGGTCGTGATCACTTACCGGTTGCAGCGCGGCCGTAGGAGAAACTGATGGTGTTGGATCACAGCCTACTTATGCTATGCCAGATTTGAATAATGATCATGTCGGCTGTGTATGTCGACTATGCGTCGGCGGTATTATTCTGTACACTGTAAACTAGTATGACGGAAATAATCAATTTGTCATCATAGGCCACACATCTCCCCCTTTCTTAAAAAAAAAACATTTACTCAGAAATTTATCCTTGCAGTTAAAAATGTTGCGTTTATTTTATTTCCAGTGTATCGTACTAGTGTTAACACATTTTAGTTTACACCGGGCCATAGTTCATTTTTTTTCCTTAGCATTTGATTTTCACTGGGGTAACATCTGTCAATGAGCCTCTGTGCGTGTCATAAATTCTTCTGTTCTTATATATGACTTTCACTGTGCGCCGTGAGCTAATGCTGTCTCGCTCTCTCTCACGGGCAACTTGAAAACAGGGCGCACAGTTAAAGTCAAACTTTTGCATAGGCTTGCGAGAGAAAAAAAGTTGTGTTATTGTATGTTCAGCTATTTTAGCTCAAGATACTGGCTGCAGCTGAAACGAAAAGTCAGCCCACTTTGTAGGTTTATGTTTTGTTTCGCACTTCGAATAGCTAATTTCTCAAGTAGTATGAATTATTGTTGTTTTTTTTTGGAGTAGGAATTCATTTTATTTGGTAACAATGTTTTGGTAAGTATAACAATAACAACATTGTCTAAACGAACTAGCAATAATTGCTTCAAATGCTTATTCATCTTTATTAATCAATCGTACGTATTCTTGCAGGTATGGCGGTGCTTTTCTCTCTCGTAAGCTTCTGTGGACGACATTGCTAGGATTGGAAAGTGTTTCTTCAGAACCTTCTTGTGTTTTGGGATCACCTGGAGTTTCTTCGATGCGCCACTGAGAAACATTTTTGGGTTTGGGATACGTGTCTCTTTAGAACATTGCCCTCATCATCATTAGCTGTGTTCAACGAGCTGCTCGAACTTGGATGCAACCACTTGCGAGTCAGCTTTTGGTGTTCATTGAGCCACTCCAACCTACTTCGAGTCGCTCGGGTTTGTGTTCATTGAGCCGAGTCCAACCAACTCCGAGTCGCTCGAAACAGGTTGGAAGCTAGAGTCCGAGCTAGTTCAACCAGCTCGCAGTAGCTCGTGTTTTTGACGTTTAAAAACGTAAACATTGAGAAAAAAATAGCAAAATTCCGAAGCGATACGGATTGTTAAGTGCGCGAATTTTTTTTCACGTGGAATTCCGGTAAATTAGTAAAAAGAGTAAAAAGAGCGTTCATTGAGAAAGCAGCTTGGAGTTGCTCGAAGTAGCTTTGACAGTTATTTGTTTACAAAAAATACGAGCTAGTACAACCAACCCCGAGCAAGTTCGATCAAAGTCATTGAACACAGCTATTAAGTGTCAAACTGCCGTTATTAGCTTCGATTACCGTATATCTTTGTGAATTGAATCGCGATTCTCCCTTACCGCGTATCAATCGTTCAACTATTACGGTGTCCCCCGGACTTATTCGGCACAAGCGGGCTCCACGACGTTGATCTTCCCGTTCTTTCCCTGCTATTTTTGCATCCCGGTCTCTTTCAAAAAAACAGTTTTTCATCTATTACAACTTTATCAAAATCGACTAGAGGAAGGCCTCTTTTGATTTTTCGCACTGACATAATTTCCTCCGGAGGAAATTTAGTTACGCTGTGGCATGCTGCATTATGAGCATGGATAGCCATATTCAGCTCTTCAACGTAGCTTGTGTCGTTCAATGCAGCGCTCGCCATTGCCTTGTTTATTAACTTCATATAACTCTCTACTAGACCGTTTTGTTGAGGAAACAGTGGAGTAGAAAATATTGGAGTAATATCGCGACTTGTACAGTAGGTTTTATATTCGTGGCCATTGAACGGGGGACCATTGTCTGTCTTTATAAACTTTGGCGCGCCCTCCCGTACAAACAACTCTTTGAGCACTTTTCTTACCTGTTCAAAACTGGTTGATTTTACTGGCCGAGCTATCAGATATCTTGACTTGTAATCGACTATGACCAGAATTGATATTCCTCCGAATTTTGCGTAAGGCCCATTGAAATCCAGGGCGATGGTCTCCCATACTGCCTTTGGTGCGAAAATGCGTTTCATCGGGGTAGTTTTTTCCGGTCTACCGTTGACAGCACACGTGGCGCACGAATCCACCCACCTTTGAGCATCAATGTTCATTCCGGGCCACCACACACGCTGTCTCAAAATACTCTTGAGCTTGTCAGCTGAAGGATGACCACGGTGCGACACCTCTAATGTCCGATTTCGAAGAGTTTCTGGGATGACCACGCAGCCAGTCTTCACTAACATTCCATCTCGGGTTGTTAGATCTTTCTCCAGAAGCTGGAATTTCCATAAATGTTCGGGCCACTGTTCAGAACAGAGCGTCTATGACACCTTGAAGGGTTTGGTCTGTAGATGTAGCTGCTTTAATTTCGTTTTCCGTAATGAATTCGATTGCATTGACTTCCAGACATGCGATCTCCCATGGGCTATTATCTTCGTCGAATGGTTTGTCTTCACCGGTGGTCAATCGCGAAGACGGGTCAGCGATATTTTCAGTACCTCGCACATATTCTACGGCGTAGTTATAAGGGCTCAGCCGAAGCGCCCAGCCATCGGCTCTTGTTAAAGCTCTCTTGGAGTCTTCACGTGACCGATTCAGTATAAATGATACACCTTGCGCATCTGTTCGCAGCGTAAAGTGTCTGCCGAGCAAGAAAAACGAAAAACGCTCTACGGCCCAAACCGCTCCAAGAGCCTCGCGTTGGTTTTGAGCATATTTTCTCTCTGTATTGGTAAGAGATTTAGATGCAAAGCTTATGATTCTGGATTTTCCCTGCTTGTCTTCCTGTACGAGTACGGCGCCCAACGCTACAGGTGAAGCGTCTGTGTACAAAATCGTTTTGTCATTTTCGGAGAAAAATCCTAGTGTCATACAACATTTCATAATCTGTTCTTTGACTAGGCTGAACGCGTTGCTTTGTCTAGGCCCCCATGTCCAGGATTTGGCAGCGATGATTTCCCATAATGGACTTGTGATGTCTGCGAAGCTCTTCACATGCGCACTGATTAATGAGGCCAGTCCTAGAAAACTGCGCAA
Organism: Aedes aegypti; assembly: GCF_002204515.2. Taxonomy (NCBI): domain Eukaryota; kingdom Metazoa; phylum Arthropoda; class Insecta; order Diptera; family Culicidae; genus Aedes; species Aedes aegypti. The sequence goes on from NC_035109.1 coordinate 342,149,652, forward strand.
CTCGGACACCGTGTTGGGTTCTCGAAAATTTTGTATGCTTCTTATCTTTGCTGCATCAACGTGAAAGCCGTGTTCGTCGAGTTCGTAGCCCAAGAATTTGAGACGAGATTTATCGAACTCACATTTCGCGGTGTTTAGCGTCAGATTGTTCTCTCTTAATCTTTTCAAGACTCCGCACACGGTTTTTCGCAAATCTTCCAGTGAATTTGCAAAGATAAGAACGTCGTCAATGTAGACAATTATGTTCTTAATACCCTTCAGAATTCTTGACATCTCTCTTTGGAAGATTTCGGGGGCACAATTCACCACGAACATCAATCTTGTGAATCTGTACATACCTATAGAGAGAAATCATAGAACATAGCAAAAACGAGTTCAATGCTTAAACAACATCAGGTACTTATCATTTTCGGTGAGGAATGTTGTTAGATCACGTGATTCAGGATGAAGGTAAATGTGGTAGAAAGCGTTGCTTAGATCGAGCTTCGTGAAATATTTGGACCCATGAAGTTTCATCTTCATCTCCTCGAGCAATGGAAGTCGAAAGTATTCGCGATTGATTGCTCTATTCGGGCCTCGCATGTTGACCACTAATCGAAAATCATCCTTCCCCTTGGCAACTGCGGACATACCGCTAATCCAATTGGAGGCGGTGGTGACTTTCTCAATTATTCCCTGTGACTCCATTTCCGCCAAACGATTCTTGGCTGCTTCTCGAAAGGCAGCAGACACGTTTTAATACGCGTTTCTGACGGGTGGAACGGTTTCATCAATGCTAAATTTTATCCTTAAGCCCGGGACTTTTGGAAAAATTGTAAGCTTGTTTGCTTTCTCTAAGCTGTTGATTCTCGCGTTTACATGCAGAATTCCCATGTCGCTTGCCGTTGAGCGACCAAGCAATGATCGTGTTCCATTACGTATGACGTAAAACATTGCTTTTGTAGGAGATGTATTGCCGTTCGACGCCATAATATTTGCTTCGAATGTGCATTCTACGACCATAGACCTGTGCGTGCCATATGCGCGGAGCTCTGAATCGACAAGCATTTGAATTGGACTTGACGAGCCTATACGACAGTCCACCAAAACGTCTTCAAGAGATAGTGCATTAACATACTAAAATGGGAAAATAACGATTCATGAAACAAACAAATATAGATTTCATTTAATTCTGTTTTATTCAAGTCTAATAAATTCAATCATTTAATACCTGTGCCTGATCCATGTGACCGTCCACGTCTCGTGTAGGCGATGCGCTACGTTTAACTTCGACCTGTCGAACGTGGGCTTGACGGCAACAGATTGCGTAGTGTCCACGTTCACCGCAATAGTTGCAGTTGCGGTTCAATGCCGGACATGGGAAATTCGAATGACTGCGTCCGTTGCATCGTCGACAACGGCCCCTGCGTCCTGGATCTTGGCTGTATCGATGTGCTGTCTGCTGCATGGTACGCGAACGTTTTGACTGTGGCTTTGTTGTATCTGTTCTCAAGCGCTTCCTTATCGATTCTTGTACTGATAGTTTTCGGTGCACGTGGTTAACTGCATACGGTTCGATGTTGTCCGCCGCTGTCACTCTTACCGTTTCGTAAGCTTCATCCCGAGTTGCTGCCTGTACTATGTAGTTGGTGTCGTGTCCGTATGTCCTGGCTGCCTTCACCAAGTCTTTGTTTCTCAATCCTTTCAAGAGCTGTGATCGCACAAATCTGTCGTGATCGGATGGGCTGTATCCACATAGCCGGACCTTTGCCATCAAACGGGCGTGGAAAGCAACAGCGGTCTCAGACTTCAATTGCCTCATGTTAGAAAACGCTTCATGCTCAGTGGATGCGTCAGTCATAGACTGGAAATAGGCTCTAATATTGGCAACAAACTTGCGGTAACAGTCTGCGTCGTTCAAACTTGGTCGTAATTATGCAGCTCGAACGATTCCTTGCAGTTCGGTTCCCATTGAAAGGAACAGCAACTGCGATCTTCTTACATTCTTCTTCTTACATTCTTCTTGGGTCGTTTGCGTTGCTAAGGGTTGCTGCGAGTTCAAAATTTTCAATGTAGCGGTTCCACTCCTCCCACATCTGGTTGGCCGCTACTCCCGCTGGGAAAGGTTTGATATTTTCCCAGCGTACGCTTGAAAAGGAGGATTCATGAGGATTCTTGGGTGCAACAGATGCACACCAATCTTCATCGGGGTCGTATCCAGTAGGACGCCTTGTTTGCATGGAGCGTAATGCTTTCATCATATCAGAAAGTACACTTTCCATTTTCTGAAGGCGGTCGTCCGTGTTCTGGTCCTTGTTGCCATTAATTTCGTTGATTTGGGTTGGGCATATTTTATGGTCTTCCTGGACACTGAGATCCGGTACATCAGTCGGCAACATGAAGTCACTCACATTTCTGGAATCGGAACTTCCCTCACGCTCGTCATCGAATTCGTCGTTTTGTGAATCAGGGATGCTATGAGAAGAGTCGAGTTCTTCCCATGAATCGCAATCAGCTTGAATATCCGTATCGGGGGACCACTCTGGATCGAAATCCTTCGGGGCTCGGACGTATTTGCCTCCGTTCGACATTTCGTTTGTTTTCGCTTTCTGAAACATTTGTACAAATGTTTTGATACATTTTATATTATTGAGTACAATATTGGGTAGTTATACGTGGGCAAAACGAGGCAAAGTGAATAACATTCAACAACCTAACAAAACTTTAATTGATAGTTGCCAAGGCACAGATTTTTTTTTTTTTTGTTTGACTTTGCGGATTTGAGGGCACGGTGTTAACATTTTATTTAATATATTTTTAAATATATTTATTTAATTTTGGAGACTGTTTGTCCGTCATGGACGAATCTACTCTTCTTTGTGGCCAAAGCACAGAACATTCGATTTTATTCCTAACTTTGCGGACTTCCGGTCACGCTGTTGACAATTCTAGTTGTTTGTGGCCAAAGCACAGTCTTTTTTTACATTGCGGACTTCCGGTCACGCCGTGGTCAATTTTACTTATTTGTGGCCAAAGCACAGAATATTTTTTTTTTTACTTTGCGGACTTCCGGTCACGCTGTGGGCAATTTTATTTTTTTTATTATTTTTTTTTTTACGTTGCGGACTTTCGGTCACGCCGTGAACAATTTTACTTATTTGTGGCCAAAGCACAGAATATTCAATTTTTTCTAACTTTGTGGACTTCCGGTCACGCTGTGGACAATTTAATTTTATTAATATTTAAAATTTTTTTCCTCTGGGACTTTTGGTCACGCCGTGGATAATCCAAAGCACAAAATGTACGATTTTTTCTTTTGCGGACTTCCGGTCACGCCGTGGACAATTCACTTATTTTGTGGCCAAAGCACAGAATATTTATTATTATTATTATTAGTTTTTTTTTTACTTTTGGGCACGCCGTGGACAATTCATAATCAACTGTGGCCGAAGCACGGAACATTCGAAAAATGTCTTCTTTTTTTTTCGTTCACCCTCTCGTATGGTTACGCCTGCGAGTGTGGTTAAGTACGGTGAAAAAGATATTATTTTTTTTTGACGTTAACTACGTCTTACGGCAATATACTGGGTGTCAATTGAAAATCTAAAATTTTGCGACCGTCACGAAATTATGAAAGATTTTGAACGCTAATAACTCAGTCATTTATCGATAGATTTTAAAAATTTTCCCACCAATCGGGCGGAAATGTATACAGCAATTTCCTCGAATGGAGAAAACTATTGAATATCGACAATAAACTATTGAAAATTTGGAAAATGTCGACCCCTTTCTTACGCAACCAATCACGTGCAAGCAGTTTTCCACGCTTCTTTTGCGTTCCGCTTCGCACTATAAAACAGACCGATTCCTGCTTCTTCGCTCATTCTTCTTTTTGCCGTCAGACTGTGAACATGGTCGGCGAGCAAGTCTCGAGTGTCTTTCGCATTCTCAGCTCAGTTTTCAATGGAACGCGAATGGAACAACAACATGCCGCCACGACTGAAGCCGCTTGTTGAAGCGCCCATCGTCATCGCCACCGCAAACCTCATCGGGCGAGGAGGATTTCTACCAGTGCGCCGTCAAAATGTGTCCGTGTTTACGCAAATTCAACAATTCAATCGGCCCTTTCCAGAGCCAACAAATGTGTTTTAAAGAGTTGATTGTGTAATATTCCCAAATTTGTTCGAGATGGCTGCAGAAAATCGACCAAAGCCGCTTGTTGAAGCGCATATCGTCATCAGCACCGAAAATCTCACCGGGCGAGGAGGATTGTAACCAGTGCGCCGTCAAAATGTGTCCGTGTTACGCAAATTCAACAATTCAATCGGCACTTTTCAGAGCCAACAAATGTGTTTAAAGAGTTGCTTGTGTAATATTCTTTAATTTGTTCGAGATGGCTGAAGAAAATCGACCAAAGCCGCCAACATGTGTCCGAGTTACGCAAATTCAACAAATCAATCGGCCCTTTCCAGAGCCAACAAATGTGTTTTAAAGAGTTAATTGTGTAATATTCCCTAATGTGTTTACCACATACTTGCCATAATTTCTTAATTCATCTCATAGCAGCATACAATAATTGATTTATTACGAATAATTGACAATACGGCAATTTGAGGATGTTTCCGAGGACGCTGCTGCAGTGCCGTCGGGATGCAATAACAGCATAATGCTAATCTTGTACATCCCTTACCCAGACATCAGTTTCATAAAGCCTATTTCCCAGATAAGAAAACGAAGAATTTGAAAGGAGGAGCATCACCTGCTATTCTAAGGGTATAAAGCATCCCTTCTTCGTTGAATTCGGTTTCATTCTTGCTTCGATATCGGAGCTGTGCGGACAAGATTTATGGTGCTCTGCCTTGTAATCCAAAAGAAGCGTTTTCCGAACAACTCTCTTGGACACTACTTGGCAACAAAGGGTTTTCCATCTATCCTCTGATTCTGCAAGTTTTCGCGATAGTTCGATTTCGCGTGTGCATTATCACCCCCCGTCATGGGTGACACAGCGGCAGGTGCTGCCGCTATCGCTTGCTCGAAAAAGCGCTCCGCGAGCGGCAACGAGCTAGACGGCAACGCTGCGAAGAGGATTCTCTCGCAGAACCAGTTCCATGGGCTGGTGGACAACGACGCTGGTGATCTGCCGGCAAAGATGAAGAAAAACCGGAAGGCGAAACCACCTCGGCTGGACGAGCTGAAAACGATTGAGCGGAAGGAGAAGTGCCCGCCGATCTTCGTGTACAACGACCCGGCCGATCTACGCCCGGATCTGCGAAAACTCATCTCGCAAGGGCTAAAGTGCACCTTTCGCCTGTGCGGTTTCGGTGTGAAGCTGATGACCGAAGGAAAACCCCACTACGACGCGGTGGTGCATTACCTCAACGAGAAGCGCATACAGTACTTCACCCACGATGCCCCTGGAACCAAACCACTGAAGGTGGTTCTCCATGGGCTTGACGACATGCCGGAATCGGAGCTTATGGAGGAGCTGGTGAGTGTCGGGCTGAAACCTACCGGCGTCTACAAAATCATCCAGCACAACCAAACCCGCATCCACCGTGACCAGCTGTACCTAATCCATCTGGAACACGGCACCAGTACAATGAAGAGCCTTCAAACCATCAGCACCATCGGATGCACCGTCGTGGAGTGGGTCCGGTACAGGCCGAAGCAAAAAGACGTCACGCAGTGCATGAATTGTCTCCGCTTTGGCCACGGAACAAGGAACTGTGTCATGAACGCCCGCTGCTCCCGGTGTGGCGAAGATCACCATATCGAGGCATGTCAACGAATCGAAGAAGCCGATCCGAAGTGCGCCAACTGTGGTGAAAACCACGCACCCACAGCGAAGACGTGCAAGGCGAGGACCGAGTTCATCGAGATCCGGAACAGGGCCTCCAGCAAAAACCAAACCAGGAAGAAGTCAGTGGCCCCACCGCCGCTCAACGAGCGCCACTTTCCTGTTCTCGCTCGGTCTCGCCGCGAAATACCGGTTCTTCCCCCACTCCAACCACAGCAGCGACTGGCAGCTGCTGCCGCCTCACCATCAGCTCCCCCAACGAACCCGTGGGTTTCCCCTCCCGGATTGCGACGGGATCAAGCCAGTTCCAACAGCAGTGACACCCTCCCCCCCCAGGATGGCTCTCCCCTCTACCAGCCGGAACAGCTGCTCCCAATCTTCCAAGACATGACGGTCCGTCTTCGTGGCTGCAAAACCAGATACGACCAGATTTACACTCTGGGCATGCTGCTCATCCAGTATGGCTAGAATGGTTCTGGTTAACTGGAACGCTTGCTCTCTAAAGAGCAAAATCATCGAGCTGTGCAGCTTCTTGGAGGAAAAGGAGGTCGATGTGGCGTTCATAACAGAAACTCACCTCAAACCTGAAGTGAGCGCCCATATCCCGAACTACCGCTTGGTGAGACTCGATCGGCCGAACTCCAGGGGGGGAGGTGTGGCCATTGCACTCAAGCAAAATATCAACTGTCGCCTGCTGCCGAGCTTCAACACGAAGATCATCGAAGCTGTTGGAGTCGATGTGGAATCTCCAGTCGGACCAATCAGCATCATAGCAGCCTACTGTCCCAAGGACACCCGCGCCAACGACGGGTCGGCTACGAACCTGCGGAACGACATCATCAAGCTCACTCGGCGGCAGGGGCAGTATGTCATCGCTGGCGATCTCAACGCCAAGCATCAAGTCTGGGGAAACTCTCGGCGAAACAACAACGGCACTATCATCCAGCAAGATCTCGAAGAAGGCCACTACACCATCATGGGCCCGGATGCTCCCACCCGGTTGAGCCGAACCGGGGTCCACGCAACCATCGACGTCTTCCTCACCAACATGACGGACAAAATCTCCCAGCCGGTTGTCTACCAAGAGCTTAGCTCGGACCACTTTCCCGTGGTGGCCGAAGTTGGGCTTTCGGTCAATCGGCATCCAACCACGCGACGCAACTACCACCGGGTCAACTGGGACCGGTTCCGGCGGTGCGTGGACGAAGGCATCGACTACGAGGCGCGCCTGGTGACGACAGAGGATATAGACCGCCAGCTGTGCTCCATCGAGGAGGCGATCTCCCAGGCCCGGGAGCAACATGTACCAGCAGGTGAGCAATACCCTTCCTATCGATGAACTCACTAAAGATTTGATCCGCTTACGTAACACCACTCGAAGGCAGTACCAACGCACTGGCCTGCCGTCGTTGAAAACCGACTTCAACCGCATGTCGAAAATCATCAAGGCCAGAATGGTGGACCTTAGAAACAATGACTTTTCTAATAAAATCCGCGCTCTCCCAGACTGTGCACGGCCGTTCTGGAAGATGACGAAAATTTTGAAAACCAAACCCAGACCCATTCCACCGCTGATTCCATTAGACAACAATGGCTCTATGGATCGCTTGATAACTCCTGATGAGAAGGCTGAAGAGTTAGGTCGGCACTTCGTCAGCTCACACAATCTGGGACAAAACCTCATCAGTCCCCACGAAGCTGCTGTCAACGAGCATGCTGCCAATCTGCATCTGACCCCCAATGACTTTTCGGAGGAGTTGGAGGTCACCGCTGACGAATTGTCGACCTATATTAGGTCCTTTAAAAACATGAAGGCCCCAGGCTTTGACAGAATCCTTAATTTGGAGCTTAAACACCTGAGCCGCGAGTTCTTTGAACATCTAGCGGAAATCTTTAATCAATGTCTCCGGCTTAGCTACTTCCCCTCCGCCTGGAAGTCAGCGAAAGTCATCCCAATTCAGAAGCCTGGGAAGGATCCTTCCTCCCCCAAAAGCTATCGTCCCATCAGCCTTCTCTCAGCGTTATCAAAGTTGTTTGAGAAAACGATCCACAGTCGACTCCTATCTTTTACCGACCAAAACAACATCTTGCTCGAGGAACAGTTTGGATTCCGACGCGGTCGGTCCACCGTGAACCAACTGACTCGAGTTACCAACATCCTCAAGCGGAACAAGTCTGTCTCCAAAACATCCGCCATGGCACTGCTAGACATTGAAAAAGCCTTTGACAATGTCTGGCACGATGGCCTGGTGTACAAGCTACAACGATTTAATTTTCCCAGCTACCTTGTGAAGATCATCAAAGATTATCTCTCGTCACGGGCGTTTAGCGTGTATCTGAACGGTGCGGTACGGCTTGAGACGCAAAGGATCTCCGCTGGTGTCCCCCAGGGAAGTATATTAGGTCCACTTCTATTTAACATCTTCACCTCGGACATGCCCCCGCTCCCTGATAACGGAACTCTGTCGTTGTTCGCCGATGATACCGCAGTCGTCCACAAAGGTAGGGTCATACGTGCGCTCGCCTCCAAACTGCAGAAAAGCCTAGACGTCCTAGCAGAGTACCTTCACAGCTGGAAAATTTGTATCAACGCGGCGAAGACCCAGGTCATCCTCTTTCCCCATTCCCAATCCCCGAGACTTGTTCCGCCTGAGGATTGTAAAATCATCATGGACGGTTCAGCGGTGGAGTGGTCTGACACTGCTGATTATCTTGGCTTGACCCTAGACAGCAAAACGAACTTCAGAGCACAGGTCGACAAGACGGTCACCAAGTGCAACATCCTGCTAAAATCGCTTTATCCTTTGATCAACCGAAGGTCGACCCTGTCTCTGAAGAACAAGCTTGCTGTCTACAAGCAAATTGTCCTTCCTGTCATTGAATACGGCATGCCAGTCTGGGAGTGTTGCGCCAGAAAACACCATCTGAAGCTCCAACGAGTTCAGAACAAATATCTCAGAATGATCCTGAACACTCCCCCGCGGATGCGCACCACCGAGGTCCATCGTCTGGCCGACATGAAAATACTTGAAGATCGCTTTAGTGAGTTCAAAGAGAGGTATAGGGCACGTTGCCAGTCATCTGACCAGCAGGTCATTGGGGACCTGTTTCCCACACTTTAGGTTATCAAATTTTGACGTAGGACTACGTCTTTGTTTTCTATATTGGGGTGCACTTTAAAAGTACGGAAAATGAGACATGTAACGAAATTAGGGGAGATTTTGAACGTTAATAACTCAGTTGTTTATGAACCAATTATTACGATTTTAGTATCATTCGATCAGAAATGTATCTACGCATCGTTAGTAATATATCCGATAAGTGAATTTTGTTGTTTAACTATTGAAAATTTGATAAATGTTGACCCCTTTCTTATCCAACCAATCACGTTCGAGCACTTTTCGACGGTGTCGCTTCCCACTATAAAAGCAAATGGGTCCCTGCTTCTTCCCTCAGTCTTCTTTTTGCGGTCGGACTGTGAACACGGTCGGGCGAGTCATTCTCGCTTTGCTTTTGCACCCGCGTCACAGTCCAATTTGTGTCGTCGGAAGAGGAAGACGCAAGATTGATTTGCGGCGGCGATGACGATGGCTTGGGCGCTTCTCCGAGCGGCAAACTACTGCTGCTCGGAGAAGCGTCCAAGCCATCGTCGTCGCCGCCGCAAATTTATCCGCGCTCCCAGATTTCGACCCGTGATAAATTCAGCATCGGCGGTCAAGAAGCAAGCCCGATAGGAACCAGATACCAGAAGCCCCCAGAATTGCTGATCCGAGGAGCTGCTGCTAATCGAGCGTCGGAAGCGCTCGATTTTCCAGATTTCGACACGTGCCCGTGGATCCACTACCCGTTGCTGTTTGCGTTGAGGATTTCCCGTTTGACCATGGCGATCAAGTGATAACTTCCCGCAGTGCTATTCATCTGCCATCGGACCTTGTCAGGACCATCAAATTTGTGGTAAAGAGTTGAAGGAATAATATTTCCAACCTTATTACATCTTATATTCCTCAATCAATCTCGCAGTTTCGTACAAAATTTAATTTGTTATGAATAATTGATGGCACGTCAATTTGAGACTATTCGTGGACGCTGCTGCAGTGCCGTCGGGGTGAGTGCTCAAAATTTCACTTTAAAAGTACGGAGAATGAGACATGTAACGAAATTAGGGGAGATTTTGAACGCTGTTTATGAACCAATTATTACGATTTTAGTATCATTCGATCAGAAATATATGTACGCATCGTAAGTAATATATCCGATAAGTGAATTTTGTTGTTTAACTATTGAAAATTTGATAAATGTTGACCCCTTTCTTATCCAACCAATCACGTTCGAGCACTTTTCGACGGTGTCGCTTCCCACTATAAAAGCAAATGGGTCCCTGCTTCTTCCCTCAGTCTTCTTCTTGCGGTCGGACTGTGAACACGGTCGGGCGAGTCATTCTCGCTTTGCTTTTGCACCCGCGTCACAGTCCAATTTGTGTCGTCGGAAGAGGAAGACGCAAGATTGATTTGCGGCGGCGATGACGATGGCTTGGGCGCTTCTCCGAGCGGCAAACTACTGCTGCTCAGAGAAGCGTCCAAGCCATCGTCATCGCCGCTGCAAATTTATCCGCGCTCCCAGATTTCGACTCGTGATCGGTGGTCCAGAAGCAAGCCCGTTAGGAACCAGAAACCAGAAGCCCCCAGAGTTGCTGATCCGAGGAGATGCTGCTAATCGAGCGTCGGACTGGTGAAATCGCTCAAGCTTTCAAGAGTGAGCATCGTTTCCTGATTTCGACTTGTGCCCGGGGATCCAATACCCGTTGCTATTGTGCGCCATCCACGTCACGAACCATTCAGCTGGTTCGTCGTATAAGCAAATTCCCCGTTTGACCATGGCAATCAACTGATAACATCCCGTAGTGCTATTTATCTGTAACCGAATCGAGGCTAAGAAAGCCATCGGCCCTTGTCAGGGCCATGATATTTGTGGAAAAGAGTTGAAGGAATAATATTTCCAACCTTATTACATCTTATATTCCTCAATCAATCTCGCAGCTTCGTACAAAATTTAATTTTTTATGAATAATTGATGGCACGTCAATTTGAGACTATTCGTGGACGCTGCTGCAGTGCCGTCGGGGTGAGTGCTCAAAATTTCATAACGATTGTAAACTAGAGTGGAATTTCCGACAGTGTCTTTGATTTGCCATATTTTATGAGAACACTTCGATTACGAAAATGATCACATGTAACAAAATTGCGACATGTTTAGAATGCTTTTGAAAAGAAATTCCCATTGAACAATTTTCATAATGTTGGCACCATGGATCAGAAATTTACCTTCATATTAAAGAAAACTATTGATTATCAATAGCGATCTATTGAATATTTAGTAATTGTCAACCCTTTCATTCATGTTCGACCAATTTCTCACGCATTATCATTTTTCGCAATTATCAAGTAATTCTAAGTCCAACTCATTATTGGCACATATGCATTTCCCAGATTGGTCGATTAGAAAGAGAAGAGCACGAAGGGGAGGAGCATAATCTGCTAATCTAAGGGTATATAGCATGCTCCCTTCGTTGGATTCGGTTTCATTCCGTTTCGACTTCCGAGCTGGCAAGAGCTCCTCCAAACCGGCTCAGCTCCTCGCTACCAGAGGCAAGCTACGAGATGGCTGAAGAACATCGACCAAAGCCGCTTCTTGAAGCGCACATCGTCATCCGCACCGCAAATCTCATCGGGCGAGGAGGATTGCAACAAGTGCGCCGTCAAAATGTGTCCGTGTTACGCAAATTCAACAGTTCAATCGGCCCTTTTCAGAGCCAACAAATGTGTTTCAAAGAGTTGATTGTGTAATATTCCCTAATTTGTTCGAGATGATCGTCATCCGCACCGCAAATCTCATCGGGCGAGGAGGACGCAACAAGTGCGCCGTCAAAATGTGTCCGTGTTACGCAAATTCAACAATTCAATCGGCCCTTTCCAGAGCTAACAAATGTGTTTTAAAGAGTTAATTGTGTAATATTCCCTAATGTGTTTACCACATACTTGCTATAATTTCTTAATTCATCTCATAGCAGCATACAATAATTGATTTATTGCGAATAATTGACAATACGGCAATTAGAGGATGTTTCCGAGGACGCTGATGCAGTGCCGTCGGGATGCAATAACAGCATAATGCTAATCTTGTACATCCCTTACCCAGACATCAGTTTCATACAGCCTATTTCCCAGATAAGAAAACGAAGAATTTGAAAGGAGGAGCATCACCTGCTATTCTAAGGGTATAAAGCATCCCTCCTTCGCTGAATTCGGTTTCATTCTGTTTTCGCTTTCGAGCTGGTAAGAGCTCCTCCAAACCGGCTCAGCTCCTCGCTACCAGAGGCAAGCTACGAGATGGCTGAAGAACATCGACCAAAGCCGCTTGTTGAAGCGCACATCGTCATCCGCACCGCAAATCTCATCGGGCGAGGAGGATTGCAACCAGTGCGCCGTCAAAGTGTGTCCGATCAGCAAGCGGCGGCAAGTTTGTACGAGATGGCTGAAGAAAATCGACCAAAGCCGCTTGTTGAAGCGCACATCGTCATCCGCAACGCAAATCTCATCGGGCGAGGAGGATTGCAACAAGTGCGCCGTCAAAATGTGTCCGTGTTACGCAAATTCAACAGTTCAATCGGCCCTTTTCAGAGCCAACAAATGTGTTTCAAAGAGTTGATTGTGTAATATTCCCTAATTTGTTCGAGATGATCGTCATCCGCACCGCAAATCTCATCGGGCGAGGAGGACGCAACAAGTGCGCCGTCAAAATGTGTCCGTGTTACGCAAATTCAACAATTCAATCGGCCCTTTCCAGAGCCAACAAATGTGTTTTAAAGAGTTAATTGTGTAATATTCCCTAATGTGTTTACCACATACTTGCTATAATTTCTTAATTCATCTCATAGCAGCATACAATAATTGATTTATTGCGAATAATTGACAATACGGCAATTAGAGGATGTTTCCGAGGACGCTGCTGCTGTGCCGTTAAGATGAAATATATTTTCTATTGTTAAGGAATGATTCAAATATTACGTAACGCAAAATTTGCCAGCTTTGGTTCCCCTTCTTTCCCCACGTAATGAAAGATTTTAAATTTTTATGTTAACACTACGAAAGACTCTCCCTCCCCCTGTTGCGTTACGTAATATTTGAACGCATGTTTTCCAATTTCCGTTGTGATGTACCATTATTGCCAAAGCCAAGATAAAATTTGCCTAATATCACAAGATGCAAATTCTTCTTCTTCACAGCAGCAAAAATAATCTTGTTTCATAATTGAATTCTAGAAGGGGAGGAGCCTAAGCCTATATTCTGGGGGTATTAAAGATGCAGACATCATCTGTCTGCCATCATTTTCATTTGAAGCGCTCGAGATGACGAAACCAGGAGGTGTCGCCACGAAGAAACGCGTGACCTTCGATCGTAGAAATCTTTCTACGATCAAGAAGAAGGCACGCCAACGCAGGAGGAGGAAATTCTTGCAAACGAAGTTTGTAAGTATCGACAGGAGGGTTTTCCGACGGGGTAGTAACATCCTCGTTACTATCACGTACGGAAAAGTCTAACAACGTGACAAGGAAAACGGCCCTTTTCAGGGCCAACATTACTATTAAAGAGTTGTTTCGAACAGTTTTCCTTAATTCTAATAATAAGCAATTTGGTAAACCACTTATAGGGTAAGTGTACCAGTTATGGACATAGTGGTTCCCTATTTTGCCATAAGTGATTACTTGAATGTCTTCTAATTTTGAAAAGTGTTATAACACACTACACTTTTCAAAATTAGAAGACATTCAAGATAGATTCAAGATATATCTTGATGTGAAAACATTCAAAGAAATTGAAAATGAGAAATATTTTGAAATTTCACAAATGGCCATATGGAACCACTATGGCCATAACTGGTACACTTTCCCTATAAGAGAGCTTCGAAGTGGCTCTGTAGTGACTGCTGATAATATATTTATTTATAATTTGGTAGTCATGATAAGAACAACATGCATGTGGAAACATGAAGCGCACATTTTTGGATTTTTGATTGTTGTCAATCTGGCCACATTGTGAAGAAAGAAAATTTCCAATTCATCAATATATCGCAATACAATATCGCAATCTCAAATTTCTAATTATTATGCACAGAAATAATGAAAAGTTCATTCCATATACCCATATACTCCGTATATACAAAACCAACATAGGAAGCAATGGGGTAGATATAACCTCTATTTTAATAATATTTATCTCACTGATAGAATTAATAGCAAAACCCGATCAGATAGATAAATACATTATCAATACATTCGTTCCAATGTCCTTGCGTACAACGTCCCTTACAAACAACAATAACAACGAATTCGGTTTCATTCTGTTTTCGAGCTGGTAAGAGCTCCTCCAAACCTGCTCAGCTTCTCGCTACCAGAGGCAAGCTGTTGATCATCAAGCGGCGGCAAATCCAGCGTCCGGATTGTAAAATCGCTCAAGATTTCCTAATGGAATCGTGCTTCCCGAATTGGCGCTGCAGGAATCGGGCCGCAAAGGCAAGTTTGTACGAGATGGCTGAAGGAAATCGACCAAAGCCGCTTGTTGAAGCGCATATCATCAGCGATCTTCATCAAGCTAAAGAGTTGTTGTGAGTAATATTTCTTATTAAATATATCACAATTACCACCACATCCACTGTTTCCATTCTTAAATGGCTCCCCGCAGCAGCTTTATATTTTTGCATGCCAATAACACAAAACATCGTAGTCCTACGTCACCAGTTCGTACAACCCCATAGGGCTGTACCCTTATAGTTTTTTCGTTTAGTCTTGTATATAGTAGTTAGGTTATCAAATTTTTCTTTTAAAACTGACAGAGCCTATAAGGCCAAATTTATTACCGGGTAAAACCGAACTAAAAACTAAGTAACAAAACAAATGACAGAAACAAAGCTGAAGGACCACTTTGGTCAACCTCTTGAATTGTAAATCATTTTCCATGCAAAACAAAAAAGTAAAATAAATATGAATTTAATTTGAAAAATTTGAAAAAAAAATGAATTCGGTTTCATTCTGTTTTCGCTTTCGAGCTGGTAAGAGCTCCTCCAAACCTGCTCAGCTCCTCGCTACCAGAGGCAAGCTGTTTGTACGAGATGGCTGAAGAAAATCGACCAAAGCCGCTTGTTGAAGCGCACATCGTCATCAGCACCGCAAATCTCATCGGGCGAGGAGGATTGCAACCAGTGCGCCGTCAAAATGTGTCCGTGTTACGCAAATTCAACAATTCAATCGGCCCTTTCCAGAGCCAACAAATGTGTTTAAAAGAGTTGATTGTGTAATATTCCCTAAGGTGTTTACCACATCTCTTTATTCATCTCATAGCATCATTCAATAACTGATTTATTACGAATAATTGACAATACGGCAATTTGATGATGCTTTCGAGGACGCTGCTGCAGTGCCGTTGGGATGAGTGCTCAACATTTCACAACGATTGTAAAATAGAGTGGCATTTCAAACAGCGTCTTTGTTTTCCCATATTTCATGGGACAACTTCGATGACGAAAATTATCACATGTAACAAAATTGCACAGTCGATTCTAGTACACGACTAACGACGGCCTTACAGTTGAGGTCGAAATACGCGTATCTGTCAAAGGATACAAACTCCAGTGGAATTTAATGATATTGTACTAAATTCAGTTTTATAATCTACTTCAAATTGCACAATGAATATAATTTTGGAAATTGTAATAATGGATCAGAAATTTACCTTCATAATAAATAAAACTAAAGATAATCAATAGCTAATTATTGAATATTTAGTAAATGTCAACCCTTCCAACAAATCATTCATTTCTTACGCATTAGCATTTTCTGAGATTTTCAAGTAATTCTCAGCCCAACACATCATTGGCACATGCCCATTTCCCAGATTGGACTATCAGAAAGAGAAGAACACGAAAGGGAGGAGCATCATTTGCTATTCTAAGGTAATAAAACATGCTTTCTACGTTAGATTCGGTTTCATTCCATTTCCGCTTTCGAGCTGGTAAATGCTCCGAACCTGCTCAGCGAGGAGTAGCTCGCTGTCAGAAGCCTGCTGAGATGTAGATTTTCAAGTTGCCAATCCAGCGTCGGGTTTGTGAAATCGAACAAGATTTCTAGATTGGCTTGAGAAATTCCAGTATTTCCAGGATGCTCTTCAATATTGGCTGTGCAAGCGCTTAGATTAGATTAGATTAGATTAGATAGCTAATTAGAGAATATTTAGTAAATGTCAAGCATTGCAACTATTCATGTATGATCAATTTCTCACGCATTATTATTTTTCGTAATTTTCAAGTAATTTTAAGCCCAACACATTATTGGCACAAACCCATTTTCCAGATTGGTCGACTAGAAGAGAAGAGCACGAATGGGAGGAGCATCATCTGCTAATCTAAGGGTTTAAAGCATGCTTCCTTCGCCTGATTCAGTTTCATTCCATTTTCGCTTTCGAGCTGGTAAGAGCTCCTCCGAACCTGCTTAGCGAGGAGCACCTCGCAGCCAGAAGTCTGCTGAGCTGTTGATCAGCGTCTGGTTTCTGAAATCGCCCTAGATTGACCCGCGCTTTTAGATTTCGACTCAAGATTTCAAAATTGAGCTACATTTCCAGATTTCGAATTCAGCCGTGTGTTCCACTACCTGTTGCTGATCCCTACCACAAAACATTCAGCTCTTTCGTCGTATAAGCAGAGTACTTATTCAAATGTATACACTTGTGTTGAGGATTCTCGGTTTAACCATGGCAATCAACTGATAACATCCTGTAGTGCGATCCATCTATGACAACATCCGAGCTAACAAAGCCACCAGGGCCACCAAATGTGCGTAAAAGAGTTAACAGAATAATATTTCCGACTTTATTTATCACATTGCCAAGCAATGAATAATATTTCTCTCAAACCATAAGACCAACAAACCGATGACCGGAGCTTTCATTACAATCCTTGAATAATTTCCTATAGACACATTACTATTAAATATTCGCTATTTAGTTTAGCATGGTGAACATTGAGGAACTACTGTTCTTTCTAATGCTATCATATATTTCATAATATAATATCAAGATGATCATACAACCTGAAGTGGAATTTCACATCCTCATAGATAAGTATGACGAATGATTGACCAAATTGTAATGTTCATACAAAACGAACTCACGTTCTTCGGATAAATATAAAGTATATTTGGGACATGATTAAACGTACACTTGGCTGCAAATCGTTATATGCATAAATATTTACGAAAGTTTCGAGCACTGAAAACAGTATGAAGTCAAAACGAGCAACAAGAACGACATCAAAATCAGTTACCGTAAAACGGGGTAACTTTGATAGTTTTTTCGAAGAAAGCTTGAATATTGATGCATGCTGTTTCATATATTTTTATTTTTTATTTTTAAAACAAGTGTGGGCTTCGTAGCCGTGCGGTTAGTGTCACCGAGGCATTTAGCCGCATCGTGCTAAGAAGTGTGGGTTCGATTCCCGCCTCAGACCGAAAACTTTTCGAGAGGAATGTTTTCTGACTGTGCCACTGGGCGTTGCATGCTAGTCCGTTGTCTAGTGTGGTGCTTCCTTCAAAGGGCAAATAGCCCACTGGAAGCATTAACGTGTAGTGTCTTTATTAAAAAGTACTGGCATCCTAGCTATCGATTGCAGTTGATAGATTGCCAAAAGATTTATTTTGAATGGATATATAATTTTTCATATAATCGAAAGTCGGTTTTCTGTTTTGAGGTAACTTTGATAATGGAGTATCAATCGAACAAAATTGAATGAATAACGAACATTTGTAGGGCATTGCATACCTCTAGGCGTTTAATGTTATATGAAATTTGCTGACTTCGATTACAAAAATAGTCCCAGTTTGTGAAAATGCTTTTCGCTAAGAGATTTGAGACCGTATTCAAGTTGTATGATAACAAGGCTGTCAAAGATAAGTGGCCAACTATTCAAAACTACATCAAATAGTGATCGTAGAACAGATAGTTTGTAAGAGTTTCGAAGATGCTAAAATTGTGTCAATTTTTATTATCTTCAAATGTTCTCGATTCAAATGAAAATAGCTCTTACATGAAGTGTCATACTAATATTCTTCAGTTTTGCATTCGTTTTGCTTAACCGATCAACAGAAATTGTGATATTTCGTTTAGTATGTGGTGGGTTACGCACTATCAAAGTTACCCGCATTATCAAAGATACCCCGTTTTACGGTACTTGAAAATTGCGAAAAATGATTATGCGTGAGAAATTGATCGAACATGAATGAAAGGGTTGACATTTACTAAATATTCAATAGTTCGCTATTGATAATCAATAGTTTTCTTTAATATGAAGGTAAATTTCTGATCCATGTTGCCAAAATTATGAAATTTGGTCAATGGGAATTTCTTTTCAAAAGCAACGCTGGCTATAATGGTTCCCTAAATAGCATTCCAGTTCCAGAAATTTCAAGAGATGATAATGAAATACCGTAAAACGGGGTAACTTTGATAATGCAGGTAACTTTGATAGTGCGAGACCCACAACATATTAAACGAAATAACGAAGTTTCTGTTAATCAGTTAAGCAAAACGAATGCAAAAGTAAATAGTATTAGTATGACACTTCATGTCAAAGCTATTTTCATTGGAGTCAAGTGCATTTGAGGCTTTTTATACGAATATTAAAAATTGACACAATTTTAGCTTTTTCGAAACACTTGCAAACAATCTGTTCTACGATCACTATTTGATGTAGTTTTGAATAGTTGGCCACTTATCTTTGACAGCCTAGTTATCATAGAACTTGAATACGGTCTCAAATCTCTTAGCGAATAGCATTTTCACAAATTGGGACCATTTTTGTAATCTAAGTCAGAAAATTCCATATAACGTTAAACGCCTAGAGGTATGCAATGCCCTACAAATGTTCGTTATTCATTCAATTTTGTTCGATTCATACTCCATTATCAAAGTTACCCCAAAACAGAAAACCAACTTTCGATTATATGAAAAATTATATATCCATTCATAATAAATCTTTTGGAAATCTATCGACTGCAATCGATAGCTAGGATGCCAGTACTTGTTTTAAAAATATAAATTATTATTCTTTGAAACAGCATGCATAAATATTCAAGTTTTCTTCGAAAAACTATAAGGGTACATCCCTATGGGGTTGTACGAACTGGTGACGTAGGACCACGATGGTTAATTTAACTGAATTTGATGTCGTTCTTGTTGCTCGTTTTGACTTCATACTGTTTTCAGTGCTCGAAACTTTCGTAAATATTTATGCATATGACGATTTGCAGCCAAGTGTACGTTTAATCATGTCCCAAATATACATTATCTTTATCCGATGAACTCCTCATATTTATCTATGAAAATGTGAAATTTCACTTCAGGTTGTATGATCATTTTGAAATTATATTAGTAACCTCCTATGAAATATAAGGTAGCATTGGAAAGAACAGTAGTGATTGAGGCTTGTTCAGCATGCTGAAGCAAAATCAAAGTAATTCTAATTAAAGAATATTTAACAGCAATGTGTCTATAGGAAGTTATTCGAGGATTATAATGAAAGCTTCAGTCTTCGCTTTGTTGATCCTATGGTTTGAGAGAAATATTATTCATCGTTTGTCAATGTGATAAATAAAGTCTGAAATATTACTCTGTTAACTCTATTACACACATTTGGTGGCCCTGAAAAGAGCCAAAGGCTTTGTTAGCTCGGATGCTGTCATAGATGAATCGCACTACAGGATGTTATCAGTTGATTGCTTAGCTTAAGTTTGAAATCTTGTGCGATACCACAAGCCGAAAGCTCGATTTGTCTAATAATAGTAGTAATGATGCCTAACGGGCTTGATTCTTGACTGCACCACAGATGAGTTTATCACGAGCCGAAATCTCATAAACCAGATGCTGATCAACAGCTCAGCAGGCTTCTGGCTACGAGGTGCTCCTCGCTAAGCAGGTTCGGAGAAGCTCTTACCAGCTCGAAAGCAAAAATGGAATGAAACCGAATCCGGCGAAGGAAGCATGCTTTAATCCCTTAGATTAGCAGATGATGCTCCTCCCATTCGTGCTCTTCTCTTCTAGTCGACCAATCTGGAAAATGGGTATGTGCCAATAATGTTTTGGGCTTAGAATTACTTGAAAATTGCGAAAAATGATAATGCGTGAGAAATTGATCAAACATGAATAGTTGGAATGCTTGACATTTACTTAATATTCTCTAGTTAGCTATTGATAATCAATAGTTTTCTTTGGTATGAAAGTGAATTTCTGATTAATGGGTGCCAAAATGATGAAAATTGTTCAATCAGAATGTCTCTTGAAAACCATTCTAAATATGTCGCAATTTTGTTACATGTGATCATTTTCATAATCGAAATGCTCGGCAAATCAAAGACACTGTTGGAAATGCCACTCTAGTTTACAATCGTTATGAAATATTGAGCACTCATCCCGACGGCACAGCAGCAGCGTTCAAGAATATTCTCAAATTGTCGTGCCATCAATTATTCATGACAAATTAAATTTTGTACTAAACTGTGAGATTGATTGAGGAATAAAAGATGTAATAAGGTCGGAAATATTATTCTTTCAACTCTTTTCCACAAATTTGATGGCCCTGACAAGGGCCGATGGCTTTCTTAGCCTCGATGCGGTCACAGGTAAATAGCATTGCGGGATTGATCAGTTGATTGCCATGGTCCGTGGATGGCGCACAACAGCAACGGGTAGTGGATCACCGGGCACAAGGCGAAATCTGGAAACGATGCTCACTCTTGAAATCTTGAGCGATTTCATAAGTCCGACGCTCGATTCGCTGCTCTTTTCTCTTCGGATCAGCTTCTGGAATTTAGCTCCTAACGGGCTTGCTTCTTGACCACCGACCACCAGACGCTGGATTGCTAGCTTGGAGGTCAGCAGGTGCGGACGTCGCTGCACAGGATCGGAGGAGCTCTTACCAGCTCGGAAGTCGAAACGGAACGAAACTGGGTCCAACGAAGGAAGCATGCTATATACCCTTAGATTGGCAGATTATGCTCCTCCCATTCGTGCTCTTCTCTTTCTAGTCGACCAATCTGGAAAATGGGTATGTGCCAATAATGAGTTGGACTTAGAATTACTTGATAATTGCGGAAAATGATAATGCGTGAGAAATTGGTCGAACATGAATAGTTGGAAGGGTTGACATTTACTAAATATTCTATAGATAGCTATTGATAATCAATAGTTTTCTTTAGTATGAATTTCTGATTAATGCGTGCCAAAATGATGAGAATTGTTCTATCAAAATTTCTCTTCAAAACCACTCTAAATATGACGCAATTTTGTTACATGTGATAATTTTCATAATCGAAATGCTCCCATAAAATATGACAAATCAAAGACACTGTTGGAAATGTCACTCTAGTTTACATTCGATGTGAAATTTTGAGCACTCACCTCGACGGCACAGCAAGGCGTCCAAGAATAGTCTCAAATTGTCGTGCCATCAATTATTCATGACAAATTAAATTTTGTACGAAACTATGAGATTGATTGAGGAATAAAAGATGTAATAAGGTCGGAAATATTAATCTTTCAACTCTTTTCCACAAATTTGATGGCCCTGACAAGGGCCGATGGCTTTCTTAGCCTCGATGCGGTCACAGATAAATAGCACTGCGGGATTGATCAGTTGATTGCCATGGTCCGTGGATGGCGCACAACAGCAACGGGTAGTGGATCACCGGGCACAAGGCGATATCTGGAAACGATGCTCACTCTTGAAATCTTGAGCGATTTCCACCGATCACCAGACGCTGGATCGCTAGCTTCAAATCAGCAGGTGCGGACGTCGCTGCACAAGATCGGAGGAGCTCGTGCCAGCTCGGAAGTCGAAACGGAATGAAACCGAATGCAACGAAGGGAGCAAGCTATATACCCTTAGATTAGCAGATTATGCTCCTCCCCTTCGTGCTCTTCTCTTTCTAATCGACCAATCAGGGAAATGCATATGTGCCAATAATGAGTTGGACTTAGAATTACTTGATAATTGCGAAAAATGATAATGCGTGAGAAATTGGTCGAACATGAATGAAAGGGTTGACAATTACTAAATATTCAATAGTTCGCTATTGATAATCAATAGTTTTCTTTAATATGAAGGTAAATTTCTGATCCATGGTGCCAAAATTATGAAAATTGTTCAATGGGAATTTCTTTTCAAAAGCATTCTAAACGTGTCGCAATTTTGTTACATGTGATCATTTTCGTAATCGAAGTGTTCTCATAAAATAAGGCAAATCAAAGACACTGTCGGAAATTCCACTCTAGTTTACAATCGTTATAAAATTTTGAGCACTCACCCCGACGGCACTGCAGCAGCGTCCACGAATAGTCTCAAATTGACGTGCCATCAATTATTCATAACAAATTAAATTTTGTACGAAGCTGCGAGATTGATTGAGGAATATAAGATGTAATAAGGTTGGAAATATTATTCCTTCAACTCTTTTCCACAAATATTATGGCCCTGACAAGGGCCGATGGCTTTCTTAGCCTCGATTCGGTTACAGATAAATAGCACTACGGGATGTTATCAGTTGATTGCCATGGTCAAACGGGGAATTTGCTTATACGACGAACCAGCTGAATGGCTCGTGACGTGGATGGCGCACAACAGCAACGGGTATTGGATCCCCGGGCACAAGTCGAAATCAGGAAACGATGCTCACTCTTGAAAGCTTGAGCGATTTCACCAGTCCGACGCTCGATTAGCAGCATCTCCTCGGATCAGCAACTCTGGGGGCTTCTGGTTTCTGGTTCCTAACGGGCTTGCTTCTGGACCACCGATGACGAGTCGAAATCTGGGAGCGCGGATAAATTTGCAGCGGCGATGACGATGGCTTGGACGCTTCTCCGAGCAGCAGTAGTTTGCCGCTCGGAGAAGCGCCCAAGCCATCGTCATCGCCGCCGCAAATCAATCTTGCGTCTTCCTCTTCCGACGACACAAATTGGACTGTGACGCGGGTGCAAAAGCAAAGCGAGAATGACTCGCCCGACCGTGTTCACAATCCGACCGCAAAAAGAAGACTGAGGGAAGAAGCAGGGACCCGTTTGCTTTTATAGTGGGAAGCGACATCGTCGAAAAGTGCTCGAACGTGATTGGTTGGATAAGAAAGGGGTCAACATTTATCAAATTTTTAATAGTTAAACAACAAAATTCACTTATCGGATATATTACTAACGATGCGTAGATACATTTCTGATCGAATGATACTAAAATCGTAATAATTGGTTCATAAACAACTGAGTTATTAACGTTCAAAATCTCCCCTAATTTCGTTACATGTCTCATTTTCCGTACTTTTAAAGTGCACCCCAATATAGAAAACAAAGACGTAGTCCTACGTCAAAAACTATCAAAGTTACCCCGTTTTACGGTACTTATCCAAGAAATGCACAAACTCGATATTTTCCTGGTTGGTTAGATCGATGTTTAAATTTCCTGTCACGATCATTGGTCTGTCCTCCTTCTGATACTCGAATAAATTCCGCGTCATGAAGAACTTCTTTTGCTTCGTTGTGGTATTCGGCTCAATAAACACGCAAAACAGAATCGTTCGCTGACCCATTATAGTTATCTCTACAGCGCAGATATCACCATAATGGTCTGAACGGCCCAGCTCCACATCATGACTGGTACAAACTTGCCGGATCGTGTGAAGTAAGGCCAAGGTAGACGCAGAGTTGTTTTGATGTATTGCTACACCGGCAGCTCTAGCGTAATAACGCTTGGCCTTGGCGGCGCAGGTAAATCCTTTTACCTCTGAGGGGCTGCCAGTTTCGGACAAGGCCAAGATATCAGCCATCTTCATGATGGGATCAGTTGCTATGTCGGATGCATGCACCAAGAGGCTTCGAACGTTTAAGCTCATCACGCAGCAAGCGGATTTACTTTGCTCGATGGCTCCAACCACCTCCAACAAATCGATGACCTCTTGCGTGCTCGGTTCGTCTTCCATGATAATCACAACTTTACAATATACACACGGTATGAAAGATAAGTTCGGAATCTTTCGACTGCTTGGTATATTGTTTTGATGTCTGTGTTTGGGAATGCATTACTACCTGGAATTAATCCAAAAGCAAGAATTGTGTACTGAGTGCACACAACATCTGGAAAGCATTAGCGTACGAAACATACGCATGTTAACGTTTCTGCTCATACTTTAGCTTGGGTACTGGGACCGATTTTTGATTTTACCAAAAATCGTTACCACTGTGATATATTTAATAAGAAAATTTCTTTATTTAATATTACTCAAAACAACTCTTTAGTAAACACTTGGTGGCCCTGAAAAGGGCCGATTTTCTTGTTGTGGTGTTGATGGCTTGATGAAGATCGCTGATTACAATTAGGTATCATTTTCAAACGAAGCTGTTTATATTCAGACGAAGTAATGTCCAGCATCTTAGAGATTTTGGACCGATATGTTTGATGGATACCATAGATTGAACAATGCTCGAATGTTGTATCTGAAAGAGAAGAACAAAACGAAGTATAAGATATTTTTCAATATTTCGATCGAATCATATCTACCAAACCTCAAACTAAATTTTTGTGGTGATGATGGTGATCATGACTGCAAGGTTTTAACAGAAGCAGGCGGAGGATAATGATTGAGATTGGCACCATATTGTGCGTGCGCTAAAATGGTTGCGTTGAAATCGGACTTAATTATAAGAATTCGTCGTGTAAAGTAAGTTGTTGATGTTGTTCCATTTTTAAACCGGTGCGAAGCAGAATTCTCCCAGAGGAAGAAACAGTTTCAACGGTGTGTGCAATCCCTTGTCAATGTAGGCGCTAGAAGTGTAAAACGAAAGTCAGGCATTTTTCTATGTTTTGGTCGGATTATAATTACCTCACAGATGAGCCATGAATCACAGTCCGGAATATCGGGTGGCAAACTATCCCAGCACTTGGATGGAAGCATTGTTGGTTGTTGGCAAGAACAAGGCAGAGCTCTACCGGAGTAAGGCCGAGACCCATACTCAAACGGCAGAGATGCCCCGACTGCAGGAAAAATGATGGAGCTTTCGATGATGAGAGAACGTATCCAACAATCGCTGACTAACGATTGAGTCCGATCTACGTGCCGGGCTGCCAGCGTTGATATCGGAGCAAAGCAGAATTCTCCCAGAGGAAGAAACAGTTTCAACGGTGTGTGGAATCCTTTGTGGATGTAGGCGCTAGAAGTGTAAAACGAAATGAAGTCAGGCTTTATTCCATGATTTCGTCAAATTATAATTACCTCACAGATGAGCCAAGAATCGCAGTCCGAGCTATCGGGTGGCAAACTATCCCAGCACTTGGATGGAAGCTTTGTTGGTTGTTGGCAAGAACAAGACAGAGCTCTACCGGAGTAAAGCCGAGACCCATACTCAAACGGCAGAGATGCCCCGACTGCAGGAAAAATGATGAAGCTACGATCTACTCGCCGGGCTGCCAGCGTTGATATCGGAGCAAAGCAGAATTCTCCCAGAGGAAGAAAAGTTCCAACGATGTGTGGAATCCTTTGTGGATGTGGGCGCTAGAAGTGTAAAACGAAATGAAGTCAGGCATTTTTCCATGGTTTGGTCAAATTATAATTACCTCACAGATGAGCCAAGAATCATAGTCCGAGATATTGGGTGGCAAACTATCCCAGCACTTGGATGGAAGCATTGTTGGTTGTTGGCAAGAACAAGGCAGAGCTCTACCGGAGTAAGGCCGAGACCCATACTCAAACGGCAGAGATGCCCCGACTGCAGGAAAAATGATGGAGCTTTCGATGATGAGAGAACGTATCCAACAATCGCTGACTAACGATTGAGTCCGATCTACGCATCGGGCTGCCAGCGTTGATATCGGAGCAAAGCAGAATTCTCCCAGAGGAAGAAAAGTTCCAACGATGTGCGGAATCCTTTGTGGATATAGGTGCTAGAAGTGTAAAACGAAATGAAGTCAGACATTTTTATATGGTTTGGTCAAATTATAATTACCTCACAGATGAGCCAAGAATCACAGTCCGAGCTATCGGGTGGCAAACTATCCCAGCACTTGGATGAAAGCATTGTTGGTTGTTGGTAAGAACAATGCAGAGCTCTACCGGAGTAAAGCCGAGACCCATACTCAAACGGCAGAGATGCCCCGACTGTAGGAAAAATGATGAAGCTACGATCTACTCGCCGGGCTGCCAGCGTTGATATCGGAGCAATGCAGATATCTCCCAGGAAAACTATCCCAACACTTGGATGGAAGCAGTTTGAACGAAAGCATTGTTGGTTGTTGGCAAGAACAAAGCAGAGCTCTACCGGAGCAAGGCCGAGGCCCAAACTCAAATCGGTAGAGTTGCCCCGACTGCAGGAAAAATGATGAGAGAACAACACTGACTACCGCTGGATTGTCAGGCCAAGGAGGAGAAATGCCGGTATCCTTTATCAGCAGCGATGTCCAGATCTCATGATCGTTGAATTACTCGTGTTGTGTGGACTCTTGAGGTTCTGAAATAAGTCAATTTCTTTGTTAGAGACTATATTGTCGGTCATTTAATACTATTGCAAAACTTACCACTAGGCAACACAAGTACTGACAGTACAGGCCGGTGGTACGAGAAGTACGCACAGTAGCGTTTACTTTCCGCACTAATGTTGCGTGTGAATGTCAAGTCCAGGCAAGTTCCTCCGAGAGTTGTGGCTTCTGAGGGGTCCGTAGCTAACTCTAGGTGAAGATACTGTTTCATGAAGGCGATGAATTCAGTATTTTCTTCCTTCGACACATCTATGTTGAAATCACCGGTGACGACGATGGGCATGCACGATGTCGTGTACGTGAAGAGATTCCGCACGATGAAGAATTTCTTCTGTTTCGTGGTGGTGCTCGGTGAAATATACAACGAAATCAAGAGCGTTTGGGTACCCATAACCTGAATCTCCACAGCACAAACGTCGCCATACTCGTCGGCCAAACCAAGTTGTTCGTCATGGCTCGCACATAGTTTGTGAATAGCATGAGGAACTTCAATTGAAGACGATTCATTCCGTTTGTAGATTGCTACGCCTGCGGCTGTCGTGCTGGTCCGTTTTGATTGAGAGATGCAAGTAAACCCCTCTATTTCCGCCGAAGTTTCGTCATCCATCCATGTCTCACTCAGGGCAAGGTAATCGCCGGTTATCAGGACATGATCTGTGGCTACATCTCGAGAATGGGCGATCAAACTTTGAACGTTCGCAGACACCAACACAACTCCAGAGCCTCGGTTTGCAACGAATTCCAGCACTTCGTCACTGAGAGTTGTGAGGCGATGATTGGACAAGCGCTCCATTTCCGTTCGAAGTTCCTTCATCTTCGGCGAATCGCTTCCCTTGGCATGGTGGAACTTGAATTCGTTCTTGGGATTAGTCAAGTACAAACCATCCAAGGAAGACACTCTGGAGAGTTCAACATAAACCAGCTGCTGTTCTTGGCCTTTCTCGTACTGGAACACGATTTGTGGAAAGGTCCCTCCCTGCGATTTGTGCACAGTAAGAGCACATGCACTAACCACTGGAAATTGGACCCTCTTACACTTCATGTTTCCGAGAGCAATGTTTGCTGAGCGCCTTGCAATCGGTGTCCAATTTGGCTGCAATACACCTGGTCTGGAGTACACTAGAGGCCTAGATTTGATCCGCAACATCGCTCAGATTGCCTCGTTCTCAAACTTTAACCACAACCGGGTTGTTTGATGCTGCGGATCGTCTTCATTACTCTCCACGTACATGAGCACCCCAATGGCGCCATTGACAATGCCGTCATCTACTTCGACGTTTGTGGTGATCATATACGGCATTCCAACAGTAAGACGCAGCAGATATGGCAAGCCACCAGCTTCCACAACGCTCATTTTGTGGAGCTTGTTCCTTGCACTTGCAAGCTGCTCGTCACTCCGGTAGCCACTAAATGCATCCTCAGCTAAACAATCCAGTCCATCGGTTCCCCTAAGTACCTCGTTATTGTACTGGTCTACGTCGACGTTGCGGTGGAAGAGACGTATGGAGTTGGGCACATTTTCTTTACACCATTCTGCCGTTCGAAAGCGACTTTCTATCAGCTGCGTTTCCTCATCTGAAATTCAAATAATGAATGTTGCAACATTTGTGTGAATGAAATATTTTGATATTACCTGACAACCGAGTACCATTTCCAATCCTTGTCAAAACAGTGGAAAACTGCTCGTCACTTTGCCTCATGACTCTGACAAGGGGGTAAAACTGGAGCGATTGCCAGAGAACTGCACCATGCATGGAATTTGCTGGCGGTTTCCAAGCAAACCTAGCATTTACTGGCGGAAGCTGACGGAAGTCCCCAACAAGGATGATGTCAATGCCACAGAACGCATCGTCAAATTCACCTCGAATGTCTTGCAGCCGTGCATGAATGGAATCCAGCACATTGGCACCGATCATGCTGACCTCATCGACGATTATTGCCCGGACGTGAGCAAATGCATTGCGATACAGCTGAAGGGTCTCAAAACTCAGCTTGGCGTTGTTTCTGCGCGACATGGTCAAGCGGAAAGCAGAATGGACCGTTGTTCCACCAATTGCTACTGCTGCCTTCCCAGTCGAAGCACAAGCAACATATGCATTATTTTGTGCATTATGCGATTGACTGAACCGGTTGTATGTCTCCATCAGAACACGCAAAGTGAAGGTTTTGCCACTACCAGCCGGGCCAGTGAAGAAGATCTGCAACGGTTTGCGATTGCCATCGATACTGTGGATCGTGTGTATGACGTGCAGAATCAAAGCTCGCTGTTCAGGGTTCGTGGCGCGGACCATTTCGCAGTAAGCTTGCTTGCTCATGACATTGGTCCGCTGTTTGACAACAGCAGCTAATGCATGAGTCGGCAAATTCTGGATGTCATCGTCGTTGGGCTCCATGGTGATGGATCGGACTACTTACTTACTTATTTGGCTTTACATCAATTATCTTGATAAAGCCTCGCCAACAATATTTCGCCAATTCTCTCGGTTCACGGCCGCTTCTCTCCATCCTCGACTGTGACCCACGCTCTCCAGGTCCTGGTGCACCTGGTCAATCCACCTAGCTCGCTGCGCCCCACGCCTTCTTGTTCCGACCGGATTCGTGGCGAACACCATCTTTACAGGGTTGTTGTCCGGCATTCTTGCAACATGCCCTGCCCAGCGTATCCTTCCAGCTTTAGCTACCTTCACGATACTGGGTTCGCCGTAGAGTTGAGCGAGCTCGTGGTTCATCCTTCGCCGCCACACGCCGTTCTCCTGCACGCCGCCGAAGATCGTCCTTAGCACTCGGCGTTCGAAAACCCCAAGAGCTTGCAAGTCCTCCTCGAGCATAGTCCACGCCTCATGCCCATAGAGGACTACCGGTCTTATGAGCGTTTTGTACATCGTGCATTTGGTGCGGGGGTGAATCTTTCTTGACCGCAGTTTCTTCTGGAGCCCATAGTAGGCACGACTTCCGCTGATGATGCGCCTTCGTATTTCCCGACTAACATTGTTGTCAGCCGTCAACAAGGATCCGAGGTAGACGAACTCGTCCACCACCTCGAAGGTATCTCCGTCTATCGTAACACTGCTTCCTAGGCGGGCCCTGTCGCGCTCAGTTCCGCCAACCAGCACGTACTTTGTTTTCGACGCATTCACCATTAGCCCGATTCTTGTTGCTTCGCGTTTCAGGCGGGTGAACAAATCTGCCACCGTTTCAAATCTTCTCCCAATAATATCCATGTCGTCCGCGAAGCAAACAAATTGTCCGGATCTCGTGAAAATCGTGCCTCGACTGTTAAGTCCGGCTCTCCGCATGACACCTTCAAGCGCAATATTGAACAACAGGCACGAAAGTCCGTCGCCCTGTCGTAGTCCCCGCCGAGACTCGA
Source organism: Aedes aegypti (assembly GCF_002204515.2). Taxonomy (NCBI): domain Eukaryota; kingdom Metazoa; phylum Arthropoda; class Insecta; order Diptera; family Culicidae; genus Aedes; species Aedes aegypti. The sequence continues at coordinate 342,179,408 of NC_035109.1, forward strand.
ACGAACTGGAGTGTTCGCCAGAGATCTTCACGCAGTTTTGCACACCGTCCATCGTTGCTCTGATCAATCTTGTGAGCTTCCCGGGGAAGCTGTTCTCGTCCATGATTTTCCATAGCTCTATGCGGTCGATACTATCGTATGCCGCCTTGAAATCGATGAACAAATGGTGCGTAGGGACCTGGTACTCACGGCATTTCTGGAGGATTTGCCGCACGGAAAAGATCTGGTCCGTTGTCGAGCGGCCGTCGATGAAACCTGCTTGATAACTTCCCACGAACTCGTTTGCTATAGGTGATAGACGACGGAAGAGAATCTGGGATAGCACTTTATAGGCGGCGTTTAGGATGGTGATTGCACGATAATTTTCACACTCCAGTTTGTCGCACTTTTTGTAGATAGGGCATATAACGCCTTGCTTCCACTCCTCCGGTAGCTGTTCCGTTTCCCAGATTCTGACTATCAGCCGATGCAGACAAGCGGCCAACCTGTCCGGGCCCATCTTGATGAGTTCGGCTCCGATACCATCCTTGCCAGCGGCTTTGTTGTTCTTGAGCTGTTGAATGGCATCCTTAACATCCCCCATCGTGGGAGCTGGTTGATTTCCGCTGTCCGCTGTGCTGACGTAGCCATCGCCTTCGCTGTCCTGACCTTCTGTGCCTGTGTTCTCTGCGCCATTCAGGTGTTCATCGTAGTGCTGCTTCCACCTTTCGATCACCTCGCGTCCGTCCGTCAAGATGCTCCCATCCTTATCCCGGCACATCTCAGCTCGCGGCACGAAGCCTTTGCGGGATGTGTTGAGCTTCTGATAGAACTTCCGCGTTTCTTGAGAACGGTACAGCAACTCCATCTCTTGGCATTCCACCTCTTCCAGGCGGCGCTTTTTGTCCCGGAATAGGCGGGTTTGCTGTTTCCGCTTCAGTCTGTATCGTTCCACGTTTTGCCGCGTACCATGCTGCAGCATTGCAGCCCGCGCTGCATTCTTCTCCTCTAAAACCTCCTGGCACTCCTCGTCGAACCAATCGTTTCTTGAGCTCCGTTCCACATATCCGACAACGTTTTCGGCAGCGTCGTTAATGGCTGCTTTGACTGTCCTCCAGCAGTCCTCAAGAGGGGCCCTATCGAGCTCGCCCTCATCCGGCAACGCTGCCTCAAGATGCTGCGCGTACGCATTGGCGACATCCGGTTGTTTCAGCCGCTCGAGATTGTACCGGGGTGGGCGTCGGTACCGTACATTGTTGATGACGGATAGTTTTGGGCGCAGTTTCACCATCACCAGGTAGTGGTCGGAGTCAATGTTGGCGCCACGATAGGTTCTGACGTCGGTTATGTCGGAGAAGTGCCGTCCATCGATCAAAACGTGGTCGATTTGCGATTCTGTCTGCTGAGGTGATCTCCAGGTGTACCGATACGGGAGGCTGTGCTGGAAATAGGTGCTACGAATGGCCATGTTCTTGGAGGCGGCAAAATCTATCAGTCGTAGGCCGTTCTTGTTCGTCAGCCGGTTGGCGCTGAACTTTCCAATCGTCGGTCTGAACTCCTCCTCCTGGCCAACCTGAGCGTTCAAATCTCCTATGATGATCTTGACGTCGTGGCTTGGGCAGCGGTCGTACTCGCGTTCGAGCTGCGCGTTAAATGCGTCCTTGTCATCATCAGTGCTTCCGGAGTGTGGGCTATGCACGTTGATTATGCTGAAGTTAAAGAATCGGCCTTTGATTCTTAACTTGCACATTCGTTCATTGATCGGCCACCACCCGATCACGCGCCTTTGCATATCACCCATCACTATGAAAGCTGTTCCCAGCTCGCGTGTGTTGCCGCAGCTCTGGTAGATGGTATGATTACCTCTAAACGTTCGCACCAATGCTCCTGTCCAGCACACCTCCTGCAGCGCTACGATGTCGAAACCGCGGGTCTTCAGTACATCGGAGAGTATGCGAGTACTTCCAATGAAGTTGAGAGATTTGCAGTTCCACGTACCGAGTTTCCAATCGCTAGTCCATTTTCGTCGCTGTGGTCTTTGCCGATTGTTCCGGTCCGTATTCTCTCGTTGACGTTCCTGTGCTGATGTGTTTTTACGGTTGGCTTGCAGGGCCTGACACCAACCCCCTAGATTTCCGGAGGATCATTCCCCCTAAATGTTCGGAGGGCCATAGTGCGCAGTTTAGCTTAGAGTCCTTCTCTGGCACTCGGACGATGATCAGCCGCCCCTGACATGGGGAACAGAAGCTGTTGTGAGCCGCTCCTAACGTGGAGTACAGACGCTCCAGGTTTGCAAAAGCAAACCCCCCCTTCCCTGTCAGCATACGACCAAAGTTCCCACCGGGGGTTGGTTACCCGATCTTCCCCAAGGTTACTCGTACCCCGGCCAGTACCACGAGGAGGTAGGGATAGGAGTTGCTGGGCAAGAGGCTAAGGACCGCACAAAGTGGTCTATTTTATTCCTGCAGGTACGCGAGGTACCAATGGTACGCCATGCCCAGCCATTTACCGCGCTGATGGATCGGACACATTCGGCATTTTTCTCTGTAGCAGCATCTTGTTCTTGGTCAGCATTTGCACCATGCAATCGTAAATATTCCTCGACCGTATGCTCTAGGTTGAACTCACAGTCGTATTCTTTCCGTTTCTGCAGCAAATCGCCTTCGTGCTCATCATACAACTGCAGGAATTTGTTGCAATCGAGCACATCTAGCATCTCGCTGCGAAACGGAAGAAACAATAGAACCATCTCGCGTTTGTAGTCCTGAAGCTCGGTCATCGGGTACGCACGCCAACGCAGGATTCTTGCAGTAGTTCGACGATGATATGTATTTGCAGTTTTCTGCACTTTCGTGTAGTAAGCGGCAAAATCAGCCAGGCATACATCATCCAGTTCCTCGTGTACTTCATATTTTTGAATGACATTCGATGTCCATATGTCAATCGAATCGTCGGTGATGCCTTCTTCATCCATCTGTTTAGTACGCTTCCGTGTCTTGGTTCGTTCGTGTGGCCACATAGTAGGGATGAATTCCACTTTTCTGCTGGCTTCTGACATTGGCTGGCGAAGAAGATACCAGGCAGCCTCTTGTGCAGACATCTCTACCGAATTCAGCATCTTGATGCTGACTTTCTTCAGCAAAGACTTGTGATCTTGATCGGGAAACTCCTCTGCAAGCTTCACAAGATCACGGTGCAGACTGCTTATGCCACGGTTGGTTTTGTTTACGTACTCGACGACGTACGCTGCGCAAGAGAATTCCTCGAGGATGAACTGGAGATCCATATTCGACCGGAGGATGTTGGCGATCCACGGGTTGAATGGATTGGTCCACAACTCCATCATTGACCGTTTCGCCAGAACGATAGGACGGGTTATCGCCGCACGAATAATGTACAGGTAGTAATCGTATGTGCAACTACATTCCTCGAGGTTCTGCTCTAGTGTATCGAAGGCCTTCGTCTCCAGAACAGCATGAATCTCGATTGCTCGCTTTCTCAGCTGTCCACAACGTCCGTCATCACCGGAGAGTGGCAACAAAATCCTGGTTTGATCCATGGGCCAATAAGGGATGTTGAATCGGCAGCTTTTGTCACCACGTTTGTAACACGTGAACGTGTGCTTGTGCACCTGGTTTGCATAGCAATCTGGTAAGTCCTCTGCGGCTACGGAACAGAGGCTATCAATCAAGCGAATCGTGGCAGGCATGTTCTCGGAAACCGCCTCACCTGGATCGCAATCCAGCCAAAGGGGGGGCAGCATGGGGACTGCCACGATGTTGGAACTCGATACGTTTAAAATACTCCACTACACGGTACTTTCCGAAAGGGCTATACCGAGATGACTGCAGTAATTGCATAATTACGTCAACAAGCTTGTTGAAGTAAATGCAGCATGTCACCGGATCCTCGTTCACCAAAGTCGCTCGCTGTAGTGCGGAAAGCTGCTGCATGACATCAGCCGGTTCACCTTGGACGTTTCCACCTGACAACTTCTGCAGTGTTTGCAGAAGAAGGGGCCATTTGGTTTCACTGGCGCTTAAAGTGAGAAACATCGTCGGTTTACCAAGCTGGCGAACCATTGCAAACAGGTCTCGTTTGCGCTGCTGCCAGTATTGCACCGAATAAGTACCGTTTTGATTCACATTACGGACACTTAAGGCCTCAGTGAAGTATAACCCAGCTTGGACCATACAAAATAAATCATTCTGTATGATTTTTTAGCGTTATAGAGCGTCGGAAGCCCTTAACTTTAGGATGGTGGGTGAAGAATACGCGTCCGCAACTTGAATAAATTTAAATAAATCAAAACGTGTGTAATGATATTCATGGAAAAAACCTAATAAAACGAGCCTCGAAAATGAGAACTTTTGGACGGCGAAAATTGAAACATTTCGTGTGAAATGTTTCCCATACAAACGAGAGTGTCCGGAATTTGAAGCTGTCCGTAATATGAATCAAAACGGTAATCGACTTGAGGAAAGATAAATTCCTTTCGATGCACTGTTCCAGAAACTCTCTGTCGTTCAACATGGCGCGTGTAATGTTGGCCGTTGCCATACACTTGAACGTACACTGAAGTCCCTCTGAAACACGCAGCCGGAGTATTTTCATGGCCACGTACAGGACATGTTTCGGCTTAGCAGCTCGTCGATCACTGCGCCGCAGTTCGCTGGTGGCCATCATGAACGGTGTTACACGTACTTCAGGGTTGAACACTCTGGAAACGACAGCTCCTCAGCGTGCTCATCATAAATGATCGATAATGGCACCCTGTTCTGCGCCGGGGCTATTTCCAGACATTTATCCTCGTTCCACAGAAGCGTCTGCTGTTGCCCAATCAGCATTTCAAGGTCGTTTTCGCCGTTCATGGTTTCGATAGCGTCATCATCGCGAATTTCGTTACCAATGGCTTGCAGGTTGTCCTCGCTGTATGTAATTCCGTATCGGTTATACAGCGGAGTCGTCCCCAGGTACTGCAGCCAGGCCTTAATGGTGTCCTTCTTAACGAATCCAGACAGATAACTGGATTTGTGGATCAGGTGTTTCTTGATTGAAACGTTAAAGGCCCTGTCGTCATCCAACTGTCGCGGTAGTTCCTTCACCATCTTATCCACATCCACTGGAACATTGATCACCTGTCCGATGATGCCATAATTTCCTGAAACACACTTAAGGTTTGACAACAACTCTAAATAGAATAAGATACTATATTTACCTGCCGCAAAACGCAAGCGGCGAATCTGCATAAAAGGCAGTCGCGGAGAAATCAATCGCTCGGCAATCGGATCCAGTGGTGGAAGAGATGGGTTAGTTGGATAATTAGGATAACAAAATCCGTTAGAGACTGCCAGCGTTGACACCTTTCCCTGTTTCAGGCTTGTGTGACATGTTAAACATGCCTGCAATCCTTCAGTGAAGGTGACCAACACACTGGCTTCAGCGGTGGTAACTGGCTTCAGATCGTTCTTAAACCACAACCTGTCACACACACCACACGGATGTCCAAAACGATTCTCCAAGAATCTTTTCCGAAACTCCCTTGTAGCTCCTTCCAGGTTCGGTTCGAATGATTCTAAAATAATTAGGTATATGTCACCTATAAACCTAAACCAAGACCAGAGAGCAATCAACAACAAAATCGTCAGTCCGACCCAAAACCTTCTACGTCAGGTACAAACGCACTTCAGAGGATTGTAAATGCCTACATTCCAATCAAACGTGGTGTGTGCTTTAATTGCCATGATGAAGGCCATAATTCAAAAAATTGTGAGCAAGAAAAACACGTCTTTTGTGAGAAATGTGGTTTTCCAGGCTTTCAAACAAATAATTGCCCTTTCTGCCAATCAAAAAACGCCATATGTTGTTTCTGACTGAACAGGGACTATACAGTCAATTCTCCCCTACTAGATGTTCCGTACCACGATATCGAGAGAACCATTGTAAAAGTTGGCTTTTATGGCTACCTCGATGGTCCCTTGGACTGAGTTGCACTGATTTTGTGTTCTGTAACTCGATGATCCCTTCAATATCGACTGCAGATAGAGAAGACTTTTGTGTTATTTCAGATAATTTGGGTTAGAGTTTATGAATTATCATAATTTCAAATTAAGGTTCCACTTAATAGATGTTTTGTACATCATTAGCTGATAATCGGAATGAATTATTGATTCCACAAAACTCAAATTGTTTGGTGGAAGAAGGTAAAATTACCGCTTAACGCTCTTGATATAATTTCGCAATGCATTTAGCGTTTGGAAACTATTGCAAGAATTAACTTCCCCAAATTTAAAAGATAAACAAAATCACGTACCTCGCGTTGAAGGCCCTTCGCCAGCGTCCCAACCACTGGTTGTAGACGCTTAACCTTTGGCCGCCTTCATTCTCTCCCGATAGCTCCGAGCCCGCTCTGCGTCGGTCCTTGGCTGCTTCGGTTGAGTTCCTGGCTGCTCATTACCGGGACGCTTCCGGTAATTCTTCACATACAGGGTGGCCAAATACTGCGACATTTCTCAGCTTCACTATTTCAAACTTGTTTTTGTAAAAATCTCCGGGAAACTCCAAAACAGAAATCACTCCAAATTGGAAATTAAAGAGGAATATTATCTTTATCAACACTTTGAAACATGAATGTGATGTCTGTGATAGGGAATTCTCCGTAAAGCACGGTCAAACTTATTCGACTCTCTTGTAACGCATTTTGTATGAATATTTTTCGAATTTTGTATGAGCTTTAACATCTTAAGGACAGCCACCCACCGACCCCCCTCAGCCTTACGAAATTTGTGACTCAGCCCTTATTTGGCATGCGTTGTACGCAAGGGCATTGGATCGAATCTATTAATAATCTATTTATCCAACTGATCGGGTTTTGCTATTAATTCTATCAGTGAGATAAATATTTTTAAAATAGAGGGTATATCTACCCCATTGCTTTCTATGTTGGTTTTGTATATACGGGGTATATGGGTATATGGGATGAATTTTTCATTATTTCTGTGCATAATAATTAGAAATTTGAGATTGCGATATTGTATTGCGATATATTGATGAATTGGAAATTTTCTTTCTTCACAATGTGGCCATATTGACAACAATCAAAAATCCAAAATGCGCTTCATGTTTCCACATGCATGTTGTTCTTATCATGACTACCAAATCTATATAAATAAAAATGGAATGGTGTTTGTATGTCACGAAATGGCTTATGAATGGGTGAACGGCTCGGGATGATTCTTTATCCGCTTTGTTCGTCAAGGGTTCCGACGTGTTTGTCTGTATGAAAATCCAATGATATTCACCAGGAAAATTGGAAAAAACGAGAGTGAACAGAACTGTCATTTTGTATGGGACGATTCATAGCATTTTTCAACAGCCTACTTGATGGCAAGACGAAGTTTGCCTGGACCGCTAGTTATAAATAAATATATTATCAGCAGTCACTACAGAACCACTTCGAAGCTCTCTTATAGGGAAAGTGTAAAAGTTATGGCCATAGTGGTTCCATATGTTTGACCATATGTGAAATTTCGAAATATTTCTCATTTTCAATTTCTTTGAATGTTTTATCATCAAGATATATCTTGAATCTATCTGCTATAACACACTAAACTTTTCAAAATTAGAATAAACGAATTCAAGTAATCACTTATGGCGAAATACGGAACCACTATGTCCATAACTGGTACACTTACCCTATAAGTGGTTTACCAAATTGCTTATTATTAGAATTAAGGAAAACTGTTCGAAACAACTCTTTAATAGTAATGTTGGCCCTGAAAAGGGCCGTTTTTCTTGTCACGTTGCTAGACTTTTCCGTACGTGATAGTAACGAGGATGTTACTACCCCGTCGGAAAACCCTCCTGTCGATACTTACAAACTTAGTTTGCAAGAATTTCCTCCTCCTGCGTTGGCGTGCCTTCTTCTTGATCGTAGAAAGATTTCTACGATCGAAGGTCACGCGTTTCTTCGTGGCGACACCTCCTGGTTTCGTCATGTCGAGCGCTTCAAATGAAAATGATGGCAGACAGATGATGTCTGCATCTTTTATACCCCCAGAATATAGACTTAGGCTCCTCCCCTTCTAGAATTTATCAAAGACATTATGAAACAAGATTATTTTTGCTGCTGTGAAGAAGAAGAATTTGCATCTTGTGATATTAGGCAAATTTTTATCTTGGCTTTGGCAATGATGGTGCATCACAACGGAAATTGGAAAACATGCGTTCAAATATTACGTAACGCAAAAGGGGAGGGAGAGGGTCTTTCGAAGTGTTAATATAAAAATTTAAAATCTTCCAATACATGGGGAAAGAAGGGGAACCAAAGCTGGCAAATTTTGCGTTACGTTATATTTGATTCATTTCTTAACAATAGAAAATATATTGCATCTCAACGGCACAGCAGCAGCGTCCTCGGAAACATCCTCAAATTGCCGTATTGTCAATTATTCGTAACAAATCAATTATTGTATGCTGCTATGAGATGAATTAAGAAATTATAGCAAGTATGTGGTAAACACATTGGAGAATATTACTCAATTAACTCTTTAAAACACATTTGTTGGCTCTGAAAAGGGCCGATTGAATTGTTGAATTTGCGTAACACGGACACACTTTGACGGCGCACTGGTTGCAATCCTCCTCGCCCGATGAGATTTGCGGTGCGGATGACGATTTGCGCTTCAACAAGCGGCTTTGGTCGATTTTCTTCAGCCATCTCGTACAAACTTGCCGCCGCTTGGTGATCGGACACACTTTGACGGCGCACTGGTTGCAATCCTCCTCGCCCGATGATATTTGCGGCGCGGATGACGATGTGCGCTTCAACAAGCGGCTTTGGTCGATTTTCTTCAGCCATCTCGTACAAACAGCTTGCCTCTGGTAGCGAGGAGCTGAGCAGGTTTGGAGGAGCTCTTACCAGCTCGAAAGCGAAAACAGAATGAAACCGAGTTCATTTTTTGCATTAAATTCATGTTTATTTGTCAGATTTTTTACATAGTAACAATTTTTACATTTTAAGTCTTTGACCTTCAGGTCCTTCAGCTTTGATTTTTGTTGATTTTTGGTTTTGTTGTGAAATAGATTTGGTTTTACCCTAGTGTAATTAATCGGCCTTTAAGGCTCTGGTAGTTTTGAAGAAAGAAAAGAAAAGAAAATTTGATAACCTAACTACTACTATTTACACTACAAAAAATTTGATAACCTAGGGGGAACGAGGTCCCGGATGACCTGCTGGCCAGATTGGTGGCAACGAGCCCTGAATTTTTCGATCGAGTCACCAAAGCGTTCCTCTAATGTTTTGATCTTAGCCAGACGGTGGACCTCGGTTGTCCTCGTTCTCGGAGGACTGTTGAGGATCATCCGGAGGAACTTATTCTGGGTCCTCTGGAGCCTCAGATGGTGGGTTTTAGCGCAACTCTCCCAGATTGGTACGCTATATTCAATTACTGGAAGAATGACCTGTTTGTAAACAGCAAGCTTGTTCCTCAAAGACAGAGTTGACTTCCGGTTGATGAGTGGGTAAAGTGCTTTTAGCAAGATATTGCTTTTGATGACCGTTTTGTCAACCTGCTGCCTGAAGAGAAGCTTGCTGTCTAACGTTAGCCCAAGGTAGTCGGGTGCATCAGACCATTCCACCGTTGATCCACCGAGGGTGATTTTACAATCCTCAGCCGGAAGAAGTGTGGGGGATTTGGAATAGGGGAAGAGGATGACCTGGGTCTTCGCTGCGTTGATACAGATCTTCCAGCTGTTCAAATAATCTGACAAAACGTTCAGGCCTCTCTGGAGTCGAGATGTTAGTGCTCTCGTGAATCTGCCGCTGTAGACGACTGATGTGTCGTCAGCGAACAGTGACAGAGAGCCGCCTTCAGGGAGCTGAGGCATGTCCGAGGTGAACAGGTTGTATAGTAGGGGACCTAAAATACTGCCCTGTGGAACACCTTCGGGGATGTTGTGAGGGTCTGAGTTGACTCCATTAAGGGAAACCCTGAACGTCCTGTTAAACAGATAATGTTTGATGATTTTCACCAAATAGGTGGGAAGATTGTATCGGTGCAGCTTGTACACCAGGCCGTCGTGCCAGACGTTGTCGAATGCTTTTTCAACATCGAGCAACGCCATGGCGGAGGATTTGGCAAGGGACTTGTTCCGCCTGAGGATGTTGGTTACTCGAGTCAGTTGGTGCACGGTTGAACGACCGCGTCGAAAGCCAAACTGTTCCTCGAGCAAGATGTTGTTTTGATCGGCTGCCGAAAGCAGCCGTCTGTTGATCGCTTTTTCAAAAAGCTTTGATAACCCTGAGAGAAGGCTGATGGGTCGATAGCTTTTGGGGGAGGAAGGATCCTTCCCAGGTTTCTTAATGGGGATGACTTTTGCTGACTTCCACGACGAGGGGAAGTAGCTAAGTCGAAGGCACTGATTGAAAATCAGTGCCAGATGTTGGTAGAACTGGAGACTCAATTGCTTGAGCTCCAAGTTCAGGATGTTGTCGAAACCTGGGGCCTTCATGTTTTTGGATGTTTTGAGATAGGTCAGCAACTCGTCAGCAGTGATCTCCAACTCCTCCGAGAAGTCGTTGGGAGATCGGTGTAGGTTAGCTGCGTGTTCGGAAACAGCAGCTTCGTGAGGGCTAGGAATGTCTAGCCCTAGATTGTGGGAACTGACGAAATGCCGACCTATCTCAGCAGCCTTCTCCGCAGGGGTTATCAAGCGATCCTTAGAATCGGTGTTGTCTAATGGGATCAACGGTGGAATAGGTCTGGGTTTGGATTTCAAAAGTTTGGTCATCTTCCAGAATGGCCTAGCACAATCTGGGAGAGAGCGGATCTTGTTGGAAAAATCATCGTTCCTGAGGTCCACCATTCTGGCCTTGATTATTTTGGATATGCGATTGACTTCGCTTTTCAACGCGGGCAGACCAGAGCGTTGGTACTGCCTGCGTTTGGTGTTCCTTAAACGAATGAGATCTTTGGTAACACGATCGATAAAAAGGGTGTTGCTCACCTGACCAGATGCTGGTACATGCTGATCTCGGGCCACGGAGATGGCCTCTTCGACGCTCTGCAGGTGCCGGTCGATGTCTTCAGCGGACGCCAGGGGAGCCTCGTACTGGATGTTAGCGTCTACACACCGCTGGAATTGGCCCCAGTCGACACGGTGGTAGTTGCGCCGGGAGACCCGATGCCGGTTGACCAGGGAACCAACTTCTGCCACCACCGGGTAGTGGTCCGAGCTCAAGTCCTGGTGAACAACCGGTTGGGAGATGTTGTCGGCCATGTTGGTCAGGAAGACATCAATGGTCGCATGGGCCCCGGACCGGCTCAGGCGGGTGGGTGAATCCGGGCTCAGGATGGTGTAGTGGCCTTCCTCCAGTTCCTGTTGTAGGATGAGGCCGTTCCTATTTCGCCGGGGGTTTCCCCAGGTCTCGTGTCTTGCGTTCAGATCGCCAGCCAGGATGAACTGCCCCTGCCGCCGTGTCAGTTTGACGAGGTCTTGCTTTAGGGCTCGTTGATGTTGGTTTGCTTCGGGCAGTACGCCGCGATGATCGTAATTGGGCCGATGGAGGTTTCCACCCGAACACCTACGGCCTCGATGACTTGGAGTTGGAAGCTCGGCAGCAGGGTGCAGTTTACGTTCCTCCGCAGAGCAACCGCAACGCCTCCACCTTCGGATCCGCACCGGTCAAGCCGCACGAGCCGGAAGTCGGGGATGAAGATGTTAACTTCCGGCTTGAGGTGCGTCTCCGTTATCACGGCTATGTCGATGCCTTCCTGGTCCAGGAAGGCGAACAACTCTCGGTTTTTGCTCCGGAGGGAGCAAGCGTTCCAATTGAGGATCTTGGTGGTGGCCTCACGGGCCATATTTGGCGAGAAAGGCGAATACCACCGAGTTGGCGGCGTTGATCTGCTCCGACTTGGAACGGCAGGCGCGCAGCCGTTGGAACAAGTCCCTGGTGTACTCCAACATTTGCTCCGGAGTATACAGGGAGCCGTCGTCGGAGGGAGGAGCGCCGGGGGCACTGCGTACAGGATTCCCCCATCCAGGAGGGGGCGCATTCTGCACCGGTGGGGCGGCGGCGGCGGCCGCGAGGCGATGCTGAACAGAAGGGGCCGGCTGGCGGGATGCTTGCCGGTGGGTTGATGGAAGCGGTGGCAGATTGGGCACTTGGTACCGGGGCGTCGGGAAGTGCTCCTCAGTCATCGGTGGAGGTGGTTGGCGCTGGCGTTGCCGTCCCAGCTTCTTGGCGGATGCTTGCTGGCGGATTGCCAGAAATTCCGCACGTTTGGGGCAGTTGCGGCTGCTGCCCTCGTGATTTGCACCGCAGTTGGCGCACTTCGGTTCGGTGCCCTCCATCGGTTGGCAAGTCGTAGTGGCGTGCGCACCGGCACATTTGCCACAGCGGGGCTTCATGTGGCAGTTTCGTGTCCCGTGACCGAGCGCGAGGCAATTGCCACACTGCGTCACGTCTCGCTTCTTCGGGCGGTAGCGCTCCCATTCCACCACGATGTGGAAGAGCGCTCTCACCCTCGTCAGGCCCGCCATGGTGGTAGACCCCTTCTCCAAATGGGCCAGGTAGAGCTGGTCCCGGTGTCGTCCTCCTTGTGCTCGCCGGATGGGGAACACACTCGTCGGCTTGAGTCCAGCCGCCTTCATTTCATCGATGATGGCCTCTGGGGTTAACTCCGGTAGCCCTCGGATGAGAACTTTCAACGGCTTGCTACCGGGGGCATCGTGGGTGTAGAATTCCACCCCTTTTGCCTTCAGTAGCTTGCCGGCCTTGACGAAGTCGGCGCCCGAAGCGCACATGATTTTGGTGCCGGTATGGCACAGCTTGAACAGCGGCCGGATGTTGTTGGCCGCTAGCTCGGATCGCAGCGCCGAGAGGTCCTTCGACGCCGTGAAGAGGGGGGGAACTTTCGCGCCCGGGGGGGCTTGGTCCACAGGCAGGGAGGCAAACTGGTTGTTTGCCAGCAACCTGCTGTATGCCGCCGGGTTGGCATCTTCATTCCTGGCTCGTTTCGGTGCGCTGGTCTGCCCGCTGTCGGCCAGCGGGGCGGGGATCTAGGCGGAGTCCGCCTTTTGCTTTCTATTACGACCCATCGCTATGGGCCGCGGTTGCTCTGCTTGCAGAGATGCCTTCTGGCTAGCCACCCCAAGGAGGTAAGTTAGCGCCGGAGAGCAGTCGCGGGAGCGGGAAATCGCGAAAAGTGCACTTCGCACACGAACGGGGGAGAATTCGAACTTGTGTCTCGCAACTCAAAAAGAACACGCAACCGTTCACAACGGCAGTTTGATTCGGAATGAAACCGAGTTCAACGAAGAAGGGATGCTTTATACCCTTAGAATAGCAGGTTTCAGCAGGTCCTTTCAAATTCTTCGTTTTCTTATCTGGGAAATAGGCTATATGAAACTGATGTCTGGGTAAGGGATGTACAAGATTAGCATTATGCTGTTATTGCATCCCGACGGCACTGCAGCAGCGTCCTCGGAAACATCCTCAAATTGCCGTATTGTCAATTATTCGTAATAAATCAATTATTGTATGCTGCTATGAGATGAATTGAGAAATTATAGCTAGTATGTGGTAAACACATTAGGGAATATTACACAATTAACTCTTTAAAACACATTTGTTGGCTCTGGAAAGGGCCGATTGAATTGTTGAATTTACTTAACACGGACACATTTTGACGGCGCACTGGTTGCAATCCTCCTCGCCCGGTGAGATTTTCGGTGCTGATGACGATGTGCGCTTCAACAAGCGGCTTTGGTCGATTTTCTTCAGCCACCTCGTACAAACTTACCTTTGCGCCCCGATTCCTGCAGCGCCAATTCTGGAAGCGCGAGTCCATTAGAAATCTTGAGCGATTTCACAATCCGGACGCTGGTATTTTGCCGCCGCTTGATTATCAAGAGCTTGCCTCTGGTAGCTAGATGCTGACGGCGCACTGGTAGAAATCCTCCTCGCCCGATGAGGTTTGCGGTGGCGATGATGATGGGCGCTTTAACAAGCGGCTTCAGTCGCGGCGGCGTGTTGTTGTTCCATTCGCGTTCCATTGAAAACTGAATTGAGAATGCGAAAGGCACTCGAGACTTGCTCGCCGACCATGTTCACAATCTGACGGCAAAAAGAAGAATGAGCGAAGAAGCAGGAATCGGTCTGGTTTTACAGTGCGAAGCGGAACGCAAAAGAAGCGTGGAAAACTGCTTGCACGTGATTGGTTGCGTAAGAAAGGGGTCGACATTTTCCCAATTTTCAATAGTTTATTGCAATAATCAATAGTTTTCTCCATTCGAGGAAATTGTTGTATACATTTCCGATCGATTGGTGGGAAAATATTGAAAATCTATCGATAAATGACTGAGTTATTAGCGTTCAAAATCTTACATAATTTCGTGACGGTCGCAAAATTTTAGATTTTCAATTGACACCCAGTATATTGCCGTAAGACGTAGTTAACGTCAAAAGGTAACGTAAAAGTTACGATAGTTTTTTCGAAGAAAACTTGAATAGTTATGCACGCTGTTTCAAAGCATTATAATTTATATTTTAAAAACAAGTACTGGCATCCTAGCTATCGATTGCAGTCGATAGATTTCCAAAACACTTATTTTGAATGGATATATAATTTTTCATAAAATCGAAAGTCGGCTTTCTGTTTTGGGGTACCGTAAAACGGGGTAACTTTGATAGTTTTTTCGAAGAAAACTTGAATATTTAGGCATGCTGTTTCAAAGAATTATAATTTAAATTTTTAAAACAAGTACTGGTATCCTAACTATCGATTGCAGTTGATAGATTGCCAAAAGATTTATTCTGAATGGATTTATAATTTTTCATATAAACGAAAGTCGGTTTTCTGTTTTGGGGTAACTTTGATAATGTATACTCCATCGAACAAAATTGAATGAATTACGGAACATTTATAGGGCGTTGCATGCTGTTGTTGTTGTTGTTGTTGTTGTTTGAGAGGGACTTTAACCCGAAGGTCATTCGTCCCTTGGCGTTGCATGCCTCTAGGCGTTTAACGTTATATGGAAATTTCGGACTTAGATTACAAAAATGGTTTTCACTAAGAGATTTGAGACCAAATTCATGTTCTACGACAACTTGGCTGTCAAGGATAAGCGACGAACTCATTATGACTCCATCAATTAGTAATCGTAGAACCGATTGTTTGTAAGCGTTTCAAAAATGCTAAAATCTTATAAACTTTGAATATTTGCATAAAAATCCTCAAATGTACTTGATTCCAACGAAAATTACTTTGACATGAAGTGTCATACTAATACTCTTTACTTTTGCATTCGTTTTGCTTAACTGGTTAAGAGAAACTTTGCTATTTCGTTAAGTATGTCGTGGGGTTGTAGGACAAAAGGTCGAAGGACAAAAGGTCGAATGACAAAAGGTCGAAGAACAAAAGGTCGAATGGACAAAAGGTCGAATGGACAAAAGGTCGAATGGATAAAATGTCGAATGGAAAAAAAAGGTCGAATGGACAAAAGGTCGAATGGACGAAAGGTCCAAATTTTACCATTGAAAGGATTATCGTACGCTCAGTTGCTAACATTTTCATCACAAATTCCTCCCTTCTCATCTGAAGTTTTTCCTTCTTTCAAACGATAGCTGTTCTTCAGAACTATCGTTTGTCCTTCTTTGAAACATTGGCTGTTCTTATGGAGTTTTACATTAAAGTGATTTTATACTATTGTAGACACTTGTATCGACGATAATTCCTTCTTTTATACATTGACTGTTCTTCATAGATTTCATTTTTACATCTTGCCTGTATTTTTTTTGACGTTGGATAACGTCTTACGGCAACATACTGGGGTACAATTTCGAAAAACGAAAAATCGCTCGCGTCACGAAAAGTGGTTAGATTTTGACTGTTAATAACTTACTAATGCCCGGATAGATTTTCTAGATTCTTGCACCAATCGATTGGAAATCTTTCTACGAATCTACTCCAACAATGAAAACTATTGATTCTCATGGCTAAACTATTGAAAAATTGAGAAATATCGAGGCATGTCTTATTTTTCGAAGAAAAGCACATTTTTCCTGTGTATTCCTGACACAGACATCATTGAGAGATATCTTAGCCACTTTCGTCATTCGAAGGGAAACGCCCCTTTCGGTCTTCTTCTTACTTCTCTTTATTATCTCGTGTTCAGTCAAAGCCAATCAAATTCCACTTCACGCGCACGCGCACGACCGCATTTTAATTCAATCGTCTTCGGTAATCTTTTGGTGTGTTTCTGTCTAAGAATGGAATGAAAACCCAGTTCGATGGATTGTGACTACCACCAACCGTCCTTATCAGGACGACAATTTAATTTTGAAAGAGAGTTATGAGAATTTTGCACCGTGGAGAGCGACATTACTGGTGAATGGATGTGATGGATTCATATTTCGGTCAGTCATTTGCCACATGCATGCCAAAGCGATCAGTATAAACTTGTCGAATTGAAAGCTAAAACTTATCAGCAACAGCTTTGTTGATGATTTGATTTGGTAAGAAATTGTCGATCGAAACCAAATAAGCGCATAGAGAAAACTGCAAAAATGCTACCGCCGCCCGACGGGAACCTAGCTAAAACTTTGTTTGCCGTTGAAAAACTAATCATCCGAAATTTATATTGGCAATTAAATAAATTAATTAATTAATAATAGGTGATATATCTTAAGCCGTAACTCTTTTACGTGGAATACATTTTTGTGGCTCTGAAAAGGGCCGTTTTGCTTGAAATTGCGTCCTAATTCAATTTAAACTCGTTCGCCACGGATACGACGAGCCAGCTAGAAGGCCTTCGGCATGATGGTGACACGCTTGGCGTGGATCGCGCACATGTTAGTACCCTCAAAGATAGGCCTCGCTCGCTTCCTGCTGGGCCATGACGCCAAGCTGTGTAATCGCAAATCGGTCTTGAAGTCCTGAGCGATTTCACGGACCAGGCGCTGGAAATACAACTTGTCGATCAGCAGCTCCGTAGAATTCTGGTAGCGACGGATCTCACGCAGAGCGACCGTTCCTGGCCGATAGCGATACGGCTTCTTGACTCCTCCGGTGGCTGGGGCGCTCTTGCGAGCGACTTTCGTGACCGGCTGCTTGCGAGGGGCTGCTCTCCAGCCATCGTCGTAGTAGTGTTCTCTGGACGGATTGAAACAAACGAATGATTGAATTTGCGCGGCTGCCGGTCCCTTTTATGACCTTCTCTTGCGAGCGAGCGAGACGAACAGTGAACAGCGAGCGAGCAAGAAGAATTCATCCATCGCGTACCGCATAAAACCAGCCGAGCCGGCGGCCGAGCATCAGTTTTGTTACAATCGTTGCCGAAATTAGACCGGCCTCGGAAAAGGAAGCGCCAAGCGTGACAACATTCATTGCATCATCACCAAGCCCGCCATCCGCCGTCTGGCTCGCCGTGGCGACGTCAATCGTACCTCCGGTCTCATCTACGAGGAAACCCGCGGTGTGCTGAAGTCATCCAGAATTCTGTCGGCTACGCTCTGAAGTGGCAGGGCCATACGCTGTACAGATTTGGAAGCTAAATCGTCCCCATCACCGACAGCAAAACTACCACTGAATTCACAAAACCTGAGCATGAAATGGCGATCGACGATATCCTCACCCAACCATCCTTTTCAGGACGACAATTTAATTTTGAAAGAGTTTCGAAAATATTTCACGCAACATTATTGGCAATAGTCACAGCAACAGAACTGTCGGTGAATCAAAAATAATAGTTTTGGTGAAATTTTTAGTGATTTGCGGTAACATTTTACCAAAATCAGTAAAATTCCAACAATATCTACAAATTTTGTTTACCGAATGTTCCGCTGCTGAGTTATTATCAAAATTCGTAACTCACCCTTAGTGTGTGGACAAGAAAACCAGCATCAATAATTAACAATCATTAAGGTGAAGAAGAATCGAAGCCAAACCTCAAATTTTCAAGAGCTCGGATCTGGAGAACCGAAAACCCGTTTGAGCTGAAAACTTAATCGATTGGTCACCACCAGCGAGTGACCAATCGAAAAAGTTTTCAGCTTAAACGTATGTTTGGTTCTCCAGATCCGTGCTCTTGAAAATTTGAGGTTTGGCTTCGATTCATCTTCACCTTAAGCTGCTGCAAATCCAGTGTCCGGTTTGTGAAATCGCTGGCTACGAGATGGCTGAAGAAAATCAGCTCAAGCCGCTTGTTCAAGCGCCCATCATCATCGCCACCGCAAATCTTATCGGGCGAGGAGGATTTCAACCTGTTCGCTGGCAAAATGTGTCCGCGTTACTCGATTCTCACAGTTCAATCGGCCCTTTTCAGTGCCAACAAATGTGTCCTAAAGAGTTATTTGTGTAATATTTGCTAATGTGTTTACCATATTCTTACATTTATTCATCTCGTAGCATCATACAATATCTGATTAGTTATGAATAATTGACAAAACGACAAATCGAGAATGTTTCCGAGTCGTGCTGTCGGAATGCAATAAATATATTTTCTATTGTTAAGGAATGATTCAAATATTACATAACCCAAAATGTGCCAGTTCTAGACCCCCTCCTTCCCCACGTAACAACTTTTGTATGGAAGATTTAAATTGTGTATAAGGGCTGTAACACTATGGAAGACCCTCTCCCTCCCCCTGTGACGGAACGATATATTTGAACGATAAGGCCTGATGTCGTCACTGCGTTCGCATGTTTTCCAATCTCCGTTGTGATGCGCCGTCATTGCCAAAGCCAAGATAAAATTTTCCTCAGTACCGCCAGATGCAATTTCTTCTTAGCAGACGCAAAAGTTATCTTCTTTTGACGTTGGATAACGTCTTACGGCAACATACTGGGGTACAATTTCGAAAAACGAAAAATCGCTCGCGTCACGAAAAGTGGTTAGATTTTGACTGTTAATAACTTACTAATGCCCGGATAGATTTTCTAGATTCTTGCACCAATCGATTGGAAATCTTTCTACGAATCTACTCCAACAATGAAAACTATTGATTCTCATGGCTAAACTATTGAAAAATTGAGAAATATCGAGGCATGTCTTATTTTTCGAAGAAAAGCACATTTTTCCTGTGTATTCCTGACACAGACATCATTGAGAGATATCTTAGCCACTTTCGTCATTCGAAGGGAAACGCCCCTTTCGGTCTTCTTCTTACTTCTCTTTATTATCTCGTGTTCAGTCAAAGCCAATCAAATTCCACTTCACGCGCACGCGCACGACCGCATTTTAATTCAATCGTCTTCGGTAATCTTTTGGTGTGTTTCTGTCTAAGAATGGAATGAAAACCCAGTTCGATGGATTGTGACTACCACCAACCGTCCTTATCAGGACGACAATTTAATTTTGAAAGAGAGTTATGAGAATTTTGCACCGTGGAGAGCGACATTACTGGTGAATGGATGTGATGGATTCATATTTCGGTCAGTCATTTGCCACATGCATGCCAAAGCGATCAGTATAAACTTGTCGAATTGAAAGCTAAAACTTATCAGCAACAGCTTTGTTGATGATTTGATTTGGTAAGAAATTGTCGATCGAAACCAAATAAGCGCATAGAGAAAACTGCAAAAATGCTACCGCCGCCCGACGGGAACCTAGCTAAAACTTTGTTTGCCGTTGAAAAACTAATCATCCGAAATTTAAATTGGCAATTAAATAAATTAATTAATTAATAATAGGTGATATATCTTAAGCCGTAACTCTTTTACGTGGAATACATTTTTGTGGCTCTGAAAAGGGCCGTTTTGCTTGAAATTGCGTCCTAATTCAATTTAAACTCGTTCGCCACGGATACGACGAGCCAGCTAGAAGGCCTTCGGCATGATGGTGACACGCTTGGCGTGGATCGCGCACATGTTAGTACCCTCAAAGATAGGCCTCGCTCGCTTCCTGCTGGGCCATGACGCCAAGCTGTGTAATCGCAAATCGGTCTTGAAGTCCTGAGCGATTTCACGGACCAGGCGCTGGAAATACAACTTGTCGATCAGCAGCTCCGTAGAATTCTGGTAGCGACGGATCTCACGCAGAGCGACCGTTCCTGGCCGATAGCGATACGGCTTCTTGACTCCTCCGGTGGCTGGGGCGCTCTTGCGAGCGACTTTCGTGACCGGCTGCTTGCGAGGGGCTGCTCTCCAGCCATCGTCGTAGTAGTGTTCTCTGGACGGATTGAAACAAACGAATGATTGAATTTGCGCGGCTGCCGGTCCCTTTTATGACCTTCTCTTGCGAGCGAGCGAGACGAACAGTGAACAGCGAGCGAGCAAGAAGAATTCATCCATCGCGTACCGCATAAAACCAGCCGAGCCGGCGGCCGAGCATCAGTTTTGTTACAATCGTTGCCGAAATTAGACCGGCCTCGGAAAAGGAAGCGCCAAGCGTGACAACATTCATTGCATCATCACCAAGCCCGCCATCCGCCGTCTGGCTCGCCGTGGCGACGTCAATCGTACCTCCGGTCTCATCTACGAGGAAACCCGCGGTGTGCTGAAGTCATCCAGAATTCTGTCGGCTACGCTCTGAAGTGGCAGGGCCATACGCTGTACAGATTTGGAAGCTAAATCGTCCCCATCACCGACAGCAAAACTACCACTGAATTCACAAAACCTGAGCATGAAATGGCGATCGACGATATCCTCACCCAACCGTCCTTTTCAGGACGACAATTTAATTTTGAAAGAGTTTCGAAAATATTTCACGCAACATTATTGGCAACAGTCACAGCAACAGAACTGTCGGTGAATCAAAAATAATAGTTTTGGTGAAATTTTTAGTGATTTGCGGTAACATTTTACCAAAATCAGTAAAATTCCAACAATATCTACAAATTTTGTTTACCGAATGTTCCGCTGCTGAGTTATTATCAAAATTCGTAACTCACCCTTAGTGTGTGGACAAGAAAACCAGCATCAATAATTAACAATCATTAAGGTGAAGAAGAATCGAAGCCAAACCTCAAATTTTCAAGAGCTCGGATCTGGAGAACCGAAAACCCGTTTGAGCTGAAAACTTAATCGATTGGTCACCACCAGCGAGTGACCAATCGAAAAAGTTTTCAGCTTAAACGTATGTTTGGTTCTCCAGATCCGTGCTCTTGAAAATTTGAGGTTTGGCTTCGATTCATCTTCACCTTAAGCTGCTGCAAATCCAGTGTCCGGTTTGTGAAATCGCTGGCTACGAGATGGCTGAAGAAAATCAGCTCAAGCCGCTTGTTCAAGCGCCCATCATCATCGCCACCGCAAATCTTATCGGGCGAGGAGGATTTCAACCTGTTCGCTGGCAAAATGTGTCCGCGTTACTCGATTCTCACAGTTCAATCGGCCCTTTTCAGTGCCAACAAATGTGTCCTAAAGAGTTATTTGTGTAATATTTGCTAATGTGTTTACCATATTCTTACATTTATTCATCTCGTAGCATCATACAATATCTGATTAGTTATGAATAATTGACAAAACGACAAATCGAGAATGTTTCCGAGTCGTGCTGTCGGAATGCAATAAATATATTTTCTATTGTTAAGGAATGATTCAAATATTACATAACCCAAAATGTGCCAGTTCTAGACCCCCTCCTTCCCCACGTAACAACTTTTGTATGGAAGATTTAAATTGTGTATAAGGGCTGTAACACTATGGAAGACCCTCTCCCTCCCCCTGTGACGGAACGATATATTTGAACGATAAGGCCTGATGTCGTCACTGCGTTCGCATGTTTTCCAATCTCCGTTGTGATGCGCCGTCATTGCCAAAGCCAAGATAAAATTTTCCTCAGTACCGCCAGATGCAATTTCTTCTTAGCAGACGCAAAAGTTATCTTCTTTTTGACGTTGGATAACGTCTTACGGCAACATACTGGGGTACAATTTCGAAAAACGAAAAATCGCTCGCGTCACGAGAAGTGGTTAGATTTTGACTGTTAATAACTTTCTAATGCCCGGATAGATTTTCAAGATTCTTTCACCAATCGATTGGAAATCTTTCTACGAATCTACTCCAACAATGAAAACTATTGATTCTCATGACTAAACTATTGAAAAATTGAGAAATATCGAAGCATGTCTTATTTTTCATAGAAAAGCACATTTTTCTTGTGTATTCCTGACACAGACATCATTGCGCGATATCTTAGCCACTTTCGTCATTCAAAGGGAAACGCCCCTTTCGGTCTTCTTCTTACTTCTCTCCATTATCTCGTGTTCAGTCGAAGCCAATCAAATTCCACTTCACGCGCACGCGCACGACCGCATTTTAATTAAATCGTCTTCGGTAATCTTTTGGTGTGTTTCTGTCTAAGAATGGAATGAAAACCCAGTTCGATCGATTGTGACTACCCTCAACCGTCCTTTTCAGGACGACAATTTCATTTTGAAAGAGATTTATGAGAATTTTACACCGTGAAGAGCGACATTACTGGTGAATGGATGTGATGGATTCATATTTCGGTCAGTCATTTGCATGCAATCTTTCATAAGCGTCAACATTAGTGCTTTACGAGAATCACAGGGCCAAGAAATCAATTTCCCATCGCACTCTTGCAGGGCAATCTTCGACATTGTGTGCATGAGAGATAAATTGGGGACGGCACTAGAATGAGGATCCCGGTTTGCCTCGCATTATGCGATGATTGGATAATGCCGTTGTCGTCGTCGTCGCTAACCACATGCATGACAAAACGATCAGTATAAACTTGTCGATTTGAAAGCTAAAACTTATCAGCAACAGCTTCGTTGATGATTTGATTTGGTAAGAAATTGTCGGTCGAAACCAAATAATCGCACAGAGTAGACTGCAAAAATGCTACCGCCGCCCGACGGGAACCTATGTAAAACTTTGTTTGCCATTTCACTCCGTTGTAAAACTAATCATCCGAAATTTCAATTGGCAATTAAATAAATAAATTAATAATAATATGTGAAATATCTCTAGCCGTAACTCTTTTACGTGGAATGCATTGTTGTGGCTCTGAAAAGGGCCGTTTTGCTTGTGTCATTCAATTTAAATTTAAACTCGTTCGTCACGGATACGACGAACCAGCTAGAAGGCTTTCGGCATGATGGTCACACGCTTGGCGTGGATCGCGCACATGTTGGTAGCCTCAAAGATAGGCCTAGCTCGCTTCCTGCAGGGCCATGACGGCCAAGCGCTGTAATCGCAGATCGGTCTTGAAGTCCTGAGCGATTTCACGGACCAGGCGCTGGAAAAACAATTTGTGGATCAGCAGCTCCGTCGAATTCTGGTAGCGACGGATCTCACGCAGAGAGACCGTTCCTGGCTGATAGCGATACGGCTTCTTGACTCCTCCGGTGGCTGAGGCGCTCTAGCGAGAGACTTTCGTGGGGCCGCTTCCACCAGTGGATTTACGGGCAGTCGGCTTGGTAGAGCCATCGTCGTAGTGTTCTCTGGACGGATTGAAACAAATGAATGATTGAATGTGCGCGGCTGCCGGTCCCTTTTATGATCTTCTCTTGCGAGCGAGCGAGACGAACAGTGAACAGCGAGCGAGCAAGAAGAATTCATCCATTGCGTACCGCATAAAAGGAGCTGAGCCGGCGGCCAAGCATCAGTTTTGTTACAATCGTTGCCGAAGATAAACCGGACTCGGAAAAGGAAGCGCCAAGCGTCATCGCAAGGTTTTGCGTGACAACATCAATTGCATCATCACCAAACCACCGCCGTCTGGCTCGCCGTGGTGACGTCAAGCGTACCTTCGGTCTCATCTACGAGAAAACCCGCGGTGTGCTGAAGTCATCCAGAATTCTGTCGGCTACGCTCTGAAGTGGCAGGGCCATACGCTGTACAGATTTTGAGGTTAAATCACCTCCATCACCGAGACCAGAATTCAAAACTAGCACTGAATCCATCAAACTGAATGCATGGAATGGCGATCGACGATATCCAAACCCAACCGTCCTTTTCAGGACGATAATTCAATTTTGAAAGAGTTTTGAAAATATTTCTACCATGAAGCGCAACAGTATTGGCAATTCTCACAGCAACAGAACTGTCGGTGAACTAAATAATAGTTACTCGATTCTCACAGTTCAATCGGCCCTTTTCAGGGCTAACAAATGTGTACTAAAGAGTTGTTTGTGTTATATTTGCTAATGTGTTTACCACATTCTTGCTATAATTCATCTCTAATTAGTTATGAATAATTGACAAAACGACAATTTGAGAATGTTTCCGAAGACGCTGCTGCAGTGCTGTCGGAATGCAGTATATTTTCTATTGTTAAGGAATGATTCAAATATTTTGAATTAATTGCTCCAAATTAACAATGATTAAGTATACACTTAAAAACCAATTCTTAAATATAACGGACTAAGCTTCTGAAAGTGATTATTTTGTATAAACACAAAATAATAACACAAATGTCTATAATAAATCAGAATCGACATGCAACAAATAGTGTGAAAATTAATTGGATTTTTAGCAGTAGAAATCTTTCATAAGTTCGTGACGGTCCCAAGCCAGGAAATAGAAGAGGCTAACGTTATCCAACGTCAACTTGGCGGTCGTATCTTAGAAACAACCTCTTACTTTTTTCAATTGAAATGTTGCCTTCTTATAAATATCGGCTGTTCTTCATGCTTTACAGTGTTTATGAGCATTTCAATAGCAATTCTAACAAAGAATTTTCCCTCTTTTGAAGTTTTGCTGTGCATAGCCCTAGCATTAGAGTTTTATCTGACTGTTGGTTTCGACTGATTTAAATTAGCATCAGGGAAAAATTATCATCCTTTTTCTGGAATTAGGTCCCAACAAGGGTAGAGTCTGTTTATCAGCTATACAAGCATTTACAGAGAGCATTTCTGATAATTTGATAATTTTTGCATTTGTGTATCATGCTTTTTATTAGGAGGTGATCTGCAACCCGAACCGTTAGAAGATAATTTAAGGAATGCAGGTGTGATGTCGCACCACCGACGATCTGAAATCTACCCATGGAATGGAGGTTTACAGAAAACACATACATTACTCTTGGACTCAGACTCATTTCTCTTCCGAGCCACCTGATGGGTTTACTACGAGGAGTGGCTATTTCATATAGCACTTTAACATATGCAGCAGAAAAAGCCTAGGCGAAAAGCTTCTCCTAGCCGCCTTGAACATTGTTACAGGGAACCAGCCTCGGCAGAGTGAACCCTCTGCTCTGCAGTCGATTCGAGCGGTACGCCATAGGTGATATAATTCGAGTATAATCTGAATGACAGCCGCAGTTACTGCATTTCAGCACAAGGCTACATCACGTACACAGTAACTCTGGATGCACTACGACCTGCAAAGTCAAACAAAATTTCACCGCGAAAAGATCGTTGACCAGCTGAAATTGAACCTCCCTTTGTATGGTCTTTCTGAAAATATGCGCGTTTTCTTCGCGTCTATTTTAGCTGTAGCGCTTGTGATAACTTGCTTTTTTATCTAAAGAGTAATGCCTTTTGTTCTTCCTAAATTGTTGTCCATTCGAACTTTTTTGTCATTCGACCTTTTGTCCATTCGACCTTTTGTCCATTCGAACATTTTTGCCATTCGACCTTTTGTCCATTCGACCTTTTGTCCCTTCGACCTTTTGTCCATTCGACCTTTTGTCCATTCGACCTTCTGTCATTCGACCTTTTGTCCTTCGACCTTTTGTCATAGATTCATGTCGTGGATCTAGCACTATCAAAGTTACCCGCATTATCAAAGTTACCCCGTTTTACGGTACCGTAAATTCGGATGTAATTGATCAGTAGGGTGAAATTGATCACCGTGTCACGCGATTTTATTTCTTACTAATAGTGCACCAAGCTCATCGCAACCTATAGTAAACTAACGTTGTTTGTTTTAAATAATGTCTAATTGTGTATAGTGAAGTTTTTTGTGCC
The DNA here is from genome assembly GCF_002204515.2 of Aedes aegypti. Lineage (NCBI taxonomy): Eukaryota > Metazoa > Arthropoda > Insecta > Diptera > Culicidae > Aedes > Aedes aegypti. The sequence goes on from NC_035109.1 coordinate 342,205,269, forward strand.
ACAGAATGTATTTTTCTATGAAAATAATGTAAAATTCTAGAATCAATTCGTCCCCTTAATGCTACAACTAGATAACTCGAAAATCAAAATTTTGAGATGAGCAACTTTGAAAGTATGACCGTTTAACAAGGTGATGGTTAATCGCAGTGATTATGATGTGAAAATAATCTTTAACTTGTGTATTTTGAATCACACGCTTAAGACCTGAGGATATTTTGCAGATCTAATTAAGAAAAATGTTTTGACATATTGAAGTCAAAAATTTCAAATTTCGAGTTATCTAGTTGTAGCATCAAGGGGACGAATTTTAGTGTGAAATTGATCATCATCTATAAACTTCTAGTTCTAAACAAGGATTTGGACATGGTGTAAACCTGAAAGTTTGTGAGGATGCTAACAATATATCTCCAAAACAAATTTTACTATCAAAACTCTCACCAATTTGCTCGTTTTGTTGAAAAATTCAATTTTCTGCAAAAAAGTTGGGAAATCCTTTGGAAATTGCCTACATTTAGGCGTTTTTCGCGGTATTCTTGAAAATTAATTATTGATTATTTCCATAAATATTGTCTCGTTAAGAATTTGGCAAGCATATTTGGATTCAGGAGGCCCAAATTAAGGATGTAAAGTTGATTTTGAAACTAACAATAATAACAATGATAAGTGATCAATATCACCCCGAAATGGGATTCCCCGATTTTTAATTTTAGACCAGATTTTAGGCACTAACATCACATTTGTTAAAAAATTTCGGTGCATGAGCCAATGCGGTTCACCGTCGTACTTGTTTTACTGCATTTAGTTGTATGATATTGATAACATTTTAGAAAGCATACCAAGAAAACAGTGAAAAATGATCTATTTCACCCGAAATTACGGTAACTTTGATAATGAAGTATGAATCGAACAAAATTGAATGAATAACGAACATTTGTAGGGCATTGAATACCTCTAGGCGTTTAACGTTATATGGAAATTTACGACTTAGATTACAAAAATGGTCCCAGTTTGTGAAAATGCTTTTCGCTAAGAGATTTCAGACCGTATTCGAGTGCTATGATAACTAGGCTGTCAAAGATAAGTGGCCAACAATTCAAAACCACATCAAATAGTGATCGTAGAACAGATTGTTTGTAAGCGTTTCGAAAATGCTAAAATTGTGTCAATTTTCAATATTCGTATAAAAAGCCTCAAATGTTCTTGATTCAAATGAAAACCGCTCTTACATGAAGTGTCATACTAATATTCTTTAGTTTTGCATTCGTTTTGCTTAACTAATTAACATAAATTATTATATTTTGATTAGTATGTGGTGGGTTACGCACTATCAAAGTTACCCGCATTATCAAAGATACCCCGTTTTACGGTATCATTTATTCATAGGTTGAGAAGCAGACATTGTCCCAGTGGATACGTAATATCAGAAATAGAGGACATTTGTTATAATTTTATTACATTACCCGATATCGACATACATGATACTGTTGACTGCAAAATCGCTTAAATTTATACTCTGACCATCTACATTGAGCACGTGATCTGAATGTTGTTTTAATGTTCTGATATGAAATAATCACAGCCTTGAATGCTGTTGTAGTGTTTCTCCAAAAAATTCTATGAATTATTAGAGAACATAACATTACCAAAAATTCTCAAATATTCTGCTAAATATATATTGCCTTGTTTTGTATTTTTTGACATCATTTGAAATCACAGTTGTAAAGAAGGGAACAGGTTGCTTTGGAAAGCTATTTTAAGTGACCATCATAGGTATTATAAAAATTTGGATTATGTAATGTAGTATGTACTTGTGTTTCTGTTGATATACTTTATATACCCTATTTGATTTTAATTTTATAACCTACATAATCTAAAAATTTGGTACCCTAGCTGACCAGCGCTTGGATGAACGAGTGCTCTGAAGTAGCGGCAACTGCTATAAAGGTGCTAATCGCTCCTTCGACGCGCTCTGATAATCCTCGTGGCGTACGCGGCATCTATAATCATTCGCAGCAGCCGGTTTTGGACCACCTGTATCTTCTGCTTGTGAATTCCGGCGCCACGTGCCTCACACTGACATCGCGCAGTTGACCACCGGTGCAATGGTTGCTTCAAAGACAGCCAACTTGTTCCGCTGGGACAGCCGGGATCTTCGGGATATTAAAGGATAGAGGGATTTCAGGAGCCCGATGCACCCTTTCTTCAATTTGTCCGTGTGTTTTCGGTGTGTAGCATGTTGTCCATCGTTAGGTCAAGGACAGTGTCGGAAAATGATGGATTGGCTCTTCGACTCGTTGACTTTGATCTTCCAGGCGGTGAGATACGCAATGTATGCCGTCACGCCTTGGTAAAGCCGGGACCGGTAGACAGTGGTGGTTCTACCGTTAGCAATAATCCCACTGTCGTCTGCGTACAGCGCCAGGCTACACCCTGCAGGTAGCTGTGGGACGTCCGGGATGTACAGATTGTACAGGATGGGCCCTAGCAAACTGATTTGAGCCACGCCCGCTGCCACCGCTTGGAGATTTGTCGAGGCACCTGCAAGATGGACTCTGAAAGATCTATTGGTGAGGTAGCTTCTTACCATCCTTGTCAGGTAGTTTGGAACCTTCACCTGTACCAGCTTATGGATGAGCCCGTCGTGCCAGACGTAGTCGAAGGCCTTTTCAACGTCCAGGAGAACCATGGCCGTGTTGTTGGAGAGTGCCTTGTTCCGGTGGAAGATATTCTCCACCCGAATCAGCTGGTGGACGGTGGAGTGTCCTCTCCGGAAGCCAAACTATTCCGGAACGATCGTTTGATGCTCATCGATGTGCGCCATCAATCGATGGAGAATGACCCGCTCGAATAGTTTGCTGACTGCCGACAGCAACGTTATGGGTCGGTAGCTCATGGGGGCAGTTGGGTCCTTGCCGGGTTTCACTATAGAGATTCCCTTCCCTATCTTCCACCTGGCCGGGAAATGGTTCAGTTGAAGCATCTCGTGAAGACTGCTGCCAGGAAACGGAACGCCTCACCTGACAGCTTCTTCAAAGCTAGGTTGAATATGCCGTCATTTCCGGAAGCCTTCACCACTCGTACCTCGTCTTCGGTGGCTTGGCCGAGGAACGGAGCGCAATTGACTTCGTCCAGCTGATTGATGGTTCGCTGCACCGTGTCTTCGTGCGGGCTCACCATGTTCACACCTTTTCCGACGAGGATACGAGAACACAACCTACGTCATCCTTTAGTGGTGGTACTGCAGTTGGCCGTATCTTACAATAATTGGTTATAAGTTCGATAACATAACCCGTTCTTAACGTACGCGTGTTACTGACTGAAACTGCAAAGCGTCTAAATTTATATCCTAACTGTACTCAACACGTTGCTTAAATGATGTTATAAGGTTCTGATCTCAATTATAGCCTTAAATGCTGTTATAGTGCTCTTCTCCTGTGAAAGAATGTAACTTGAATATTCTTTTGAATATCTGTTTATGGTTATGTTTATGTTTATGTCGAGTTCAATGAAACATTTTGATAAAACCATTCAAAGCGTTACAGACAGACAACTCTAGGATTTTATATACAGTGGCCCAATATCATATTCGTACAGGACACTGTTTTCACATCAATTTAGTGAAAAACTATTAAATTACTAGCTTACCCTACGTGGCTAGCCACGTTCTAAAGGAATATTGACGCCAATAACCATTAATATCGTTCTTAAGATTTATAATGTGTATGTTAGATAGCAAAATGTCAACATCAGCAAAGAAATTTCGTTATCAATAACAGTGAAAGTGCTATGAGAACCCAGAACATCAGTGGAGGTGCAATGTCAAGAAGTAGAGGATAATGGTTATAATTTTCTTAACATCTAGCTTACCCGACGTGGCTAGCAACGATCCACCGTAATTTAAAGCAAAAATCTACGTATAATCTTTCAAATCGCTTGATACTGATGACCGCAAAATCGCCTAAATTTATGCTGTGGCCATACTCCATCGAGCACGTAGCCTCAATACTGTTGTAGTGTTCTGATCTTAAATAAGTAGTCTTATATGCTGTTGTAGTGTTCTTTCTGTTGTGAAATATTTCAAAAGTTTCAGAAGATTCTATGAATTAAAGAGTAGAATGTTACAAAAATATCTAGTATATTCTCCCGAATAGCTGCTGCAGTGCAGAGTCTATGAATGGAGAGTTGCACAAAGAGAACTGGCAACAAGTTCCCCAATCACAAATCATTTAATTATTCTGGCCACCTATTTTACTGTGTGCGCTTTCCAGTGACTTCACTCAAATGCACTCTCAATTCGAATGTTTGTTTCCAAAGTCGCAAAGAACAAAATAGAAATTGGTCTCAGGTTTTGAAATTATAAAGTAATCACAATGAAGTGTTTAGTAAAGAATTGCAACAACACATACGATAAACACCATAAACTCAAAAAATTGATCTTTTTTGGTTTCTGCGCGACGAGCAACTGTATAAAAAATGAATTTATTTAAAGGGTTTAATTCACCAATTATAGACCCTAAACAACTTAAACCGTAGCATTGAAACATTTTTTTTGACGTTGGATAACGTCTTACGGCAACATACTGGGGTACAATTTCGAAAAACGAAAAATCGCTCGCGTCACGAAAAGTGGTTAGATTTTGACTGTTAATAACTTTCTAACGCCCGGATAGATTTTCAAGATTCTTGCACCAATCGATTGTAAATCTTTCTACGAATCTACTCCAATAATGAAAACTATTGATTCTCATGACTAAACTATTGAAAAATTGAGAAATATCGAAGCATGTCTTATTTTTCATAGAAAAGCACATTTTTCTTGTGTATTCCTGACACAGACATCATTGCGCGATATCTTAGCCACTTTCGTCATTCAAAGGGAAACGCCCCTTTCGGTCTTCTTCTTACTTCTCTCCATTATCTCGTGTTCAGTCGAAGCCAATCAAATTCCACTTCACGCGCACGCGCACGACCGCATTTTAATTAAATCGTCTTCGGTAATCTTTTGGTGTGTTTCTGTCTAAGAATGGAATGAAAACCCAGTTCGATCGATTGTGACTACCACCAACCGTCCTTTTCAGGACGACAATTTCATTTTGAAAGAGAGTTATGAGAATTTTACATCGTGAAGAGCGACATTACTGGTGAATGGATGTGATGGATTCATATTTCGGTCAGTCATTTGCATGCAATCTTTCATTAGCGTCAACATTAGTGCTTTTCGAGAATCACAGGGCCAAGAAATCAATTTCCCATCGCGCTCTTGCAGGGCAATCTTCGACATTGTGTGCATGAGAGATAAATTGGGGACGGCACTAGAATGAGGATCCCGGTTTGCCTCGCATTTAGCGATGATTGAATAATGCCGTTGTCGTCGTCGTCGCTAACCACATGCATGACAAAGCGATCAGTATAAACTTGTCGATTTGAAAGCTTAAACTTATCAGCAACAGCTTCGTTGATGATTTGATTTGGTAAGAAATTGTCGATCGAAACCAAATAATCGCACAGAGAAGACTGCAAAAATGCTACCGCCGCCCGACGGGAACCTAAGTAAAACTTTGTTTGCCATTTCACTGGAAAACTAATCATCCGAAATTTCAATTGGCAATTAAATAAATAAATTAATTAATAATAATAGGTGAAATATCTCTAGCCGTAACTCTTTTACGTGGAATGCATTGTTGTGGCTCTGAAAAGGGCCGTTTTGCATGTGTCCCAATTCAATTTAAACTCGTTCGTCACGGATACGACGAGCGAGCTAGAAGGCTTTCGGGATGATGGTCACACGCTTGGCGTGGATCGCGCACATGTTGGTAGCCTCAAAGATAGGCCTAGCTCGCTTCCTGCAGGGCCATGACGGCCAAGCTCTGTAATCGCAGATCGGTCTTGAAGTCCTGAGCGATTTCACGGACCAGGCGCTGGAAAAACAATTTGTAGATCAGCAGCTCCGTCGAATTCTGGTAGCGACGGATCTCACGCAGAGAGACCGTTCCTGGCTGATAGCGATACGGCTTCTTGACTCCTCCGGTGGCTGAGACGCTCTAGCGAGCGACTTTCGTGGGGCCGCTTCCACTAGTGGACTTACGGGCAGTCTGCTTGGTAGAGCCATCGTCGTAGTGTTCTCTGGGCGGATTGAAACAAATGAATGATTGAATGTGCATTTCATTAAAGGTTTATTTATTTCATTTCATTTTACATTTTTGTACATTTTACATTTCAAGTGATGCTGCTCATGGCATTTCAGCTTTGATCTTCTTCCACAAAAGTGTTGTTTCTTATAATAATTTAGAGTTTTCCTTTTTTTTTGCTTTTAGCAAATGTTATAATTTTTCCTTACAAATACTTACAAACTAATCCTAACTACAATCCTAACCTAATTTTGCTGAAACAGCGTATTTATCATTGCATATTCTGACTGTTGACACTTTGTTTTGAATTTATCAAAATTGGCTATTATTTTTTGATCCAGCATTTGAACACCTGCAATATCATGCACTTCAGTATTCTTAGTATGGTATGGAACATTTAATATCATTTTAAGAGCCTTATTTTGAACAATTTGTAGTGTTTTTCTATGGGACATTGCAGTTGATTGCCAGACGGGCATAGCATAATCTATTACTGGTGATATAATCTGTTTGAATATTGCTATTTTGTTCTTGAGACATAATTTTGATCTGCGATTTATCAAGGGATAGAGTGCTTTTACAATTTTGTTGCATTTGGTCTTTGTTTTCTCTACATGGGATCGGAAGAGGAGCTTCTGGTCAATAGTGAGTCCCAGATACAAGACATCGGTGGACCAGTCGATGGAAACACCATCCATAACAATTTTGCAGTCATCGGGAGGGAGTAACTTTGGGGAGCGATTGAATGGGAAAACTATCACCTGGGTTTTGGCTGCATTCAGCTTTATTTTCCACAGGGATGCATACTGTTGAAAGGAGTTCAAGCATTCTTGTAGTTTTTTGACTGTGGTTCTGGTGTTACGTCCCTTAACCATAATGGCAGTATCGTCGGCAAAGAGAGACAGGTAACATCCATCGGGAAGTTGCGGCACATCTGATGTGTAAATACTATAGAGTATTGGACCGAGTAGGCTACCCTGCGGCACTCCGGCTGGGATTTGTAAGCTGTCCGAAAGTTCACCACTAAGGGCCACTCGAAACTGTCGATCTTTCAGATAGTGTTGGATTATCTTGATTAGATAGTTCGGGAAATTATAACGGTAGAGCTTGCAAACAAGCCCATCGTGCCACACATTGTCAAAGGCCTTCTCTACATCGAGAAGACCCATGACGGTGGACTTACGAACGATTTGTTTTTGTTAATGATATTGGTTACGCGATACAGCTGATGAGACGTCGAGTGACCCTTACGGAAGCCGAACTGCTCCTGTAGGAGGATGTTGTTGTTGTTTACGTGATCTAATACTCGATTTAGAATCACTTTTTCAAACAACTTACTGAGAGCCGACAGCAGACTAATTGGCCTGTAGCTCTTTGGACTGGTGGGATCTTTTCCTGGTTTCAGTATTGGTACCACTTTTGCCAACTTCCAACAATTCGGGAAGTAGTTCAGATCTAGGCATCTGTTAAAGATGTTGGCAATGTGGGACAGAGCGGACACACTAAGGTTTTTGAGAACCAGGTTAAAGATTGTATCAAAGCCAGGGGCTTTCATATTTTTAGCACCTTTGATGGCTGCAGAGACTTCTTCGACCGAGATTTTCTTGTTGTCAGGGACGTAACAGGGGGTGTTATTCAAAGTGAGGAGTGTATCTGAGACTGCTTGCTCCATTGGACTAACCAAATGGCTACCTATCAGATGATTTTTGCTGAAGCTAGATGCAATGGCATTTGCCTTCTCTAACGGAGACACCAGTAAGTTTTCATCACACTTGAGGGGGGGAATCTGTTGGGGTTTTGATTTTAAGATCTTGGCTACCTTCCAGAACGGCCTTGAAAACGGATCCATTCTCCTGACATCTCGCTCAAACCTGTCGTTCCTCATTTCCTGAACTCGCAAAGCAATAATTTTGGTCAAGTAATTTGCTTGAGACTTTTTTGACAAATCTCCAGTACGCTGAAACTGCCTCCTAAACACATTCCTAGCTCGCATTATACTGCGGAGTTCAGGGTCGAACTGTAGTTGGCTACTTACGATTTGTACTCGTGGGACGCACTCGCTCTCGGCTGCTACGATGGCCGCTTGCAGGTTTTCTACCGCCAGGTCGATGTCTTCAACGGTGTCCAGTTGCACTTCTGCGTCGACTCTGGAATCGACTTTTCGTTGAAACACCACCCAGTTCACCCGGTGGTAGTCCTTCCTCGTTCGGCGTTGCCCTCGTTCAGCGTCACCACCAACCCTTAGCAGGACAGGCAAGTGGTCGGAGCTCAGTTCGTTGACGGTTGTCGGTAGTGGGACCTCCATGTTGGTCAGGAAGAAGTCCAGGCAGGCTGGGATGCCGGCCGGCGACAGGAATGTCGGGTCCTTCGGAGCGTTCACCACGAAGTACCCCAGTTGGGACTCGTCGAATAGAAGGTTTCCGTTCTTGTTGCGGCGATGATTTCCCCACGCCTCGTGTTTGGCATTTAGGTCGCATGCCACGATGAACTTCTTGCGATGTCTGGTCAGCTTTACAAGATCATTCTTGAACTGCCTTGCCTTACCTGATCCTTCATAGCACTGCTGCGGGCAGTAGGCGGCAATTACCAGCAGGGGTCCATCTGGAGTAGCTATTTCTACCCCAACTGCCTCGATGACCGATGTCCTGTAGTCGGGTTGGATCACGAATTTGATCGGCTGCTTAACAGCCATGGCCACTCCACCTCCATTGGTAGCCGTTCTGTCAAGCCGCACTGTGTTGTATCCCGGAAGGCAGAAGTTGACGCCGGGCTTCAGATGGGTTTCGGTGATGGTGATTACTTGCGCTTCTTCTCTCTCAGCGAGGTCGAGTAATTCCACATCCTTGGGTTTAACGGAGTGGGCGTTCCAGAGCAGAACTTTCAGGCCATTAGCCATGGCGGATGATGAATTCTCCCAAGCAGAGGATTTGGTCCGCACGGGTGCGACACTGTTGCATTTGCTGCCACATATCGTGGAAGATGGGCAGAAGTTGCTCAGGCGTGAGCAATGGAGCCGAGTTGTCGTGCGGCGCTGCATTGCTCTGCTGAGGCTGGAAGACAGATGTTCCACGCTGGCAAAGTCGATCCCGATAGGACAAACCCGGCGGAGGAGTATCCGTGCCTGCTTGACGTTCGGATGGCCTGCCCCCGGCTTGCGATGGGATTGGGGGGAAGTTCTCCTCGCTGAATTTCGGCGCCTCCTTCATCCGGCGTCTTGGCTGGTTTTGGCTTGAAGCTTGCATTCGGATCCGCTTGTATTCCGCTCGTTTTTCACAGGTGCGATCGGTCGCTCGATGGTTACCGCCACAATTGGCACACTTGTAGTCAACCACCTCTTCGATGGGGCAGTCTCTGGTCTCGTGTTGCTGAGTGCAGACACCACACCTCGGCGTCACATTGCAATTTCTTGCTCCGTGACCGAAATGCAGGCAGCGCATACACTGAGTAACGTCTCGATTCGCTCCACGGTATGCCTCCCAGGTGATGATGACGTCGTTGACTGCTCTAGCTGCCTTCAGAGCTCCAAGGGTCACTGTTCCTTTCTTGAAGTGCACGAGGTACAGGGCATCTCGATACACTCTCTTCCTGTCGTGGCGATTCATTGGAAATACCGCTAATGGCTTGAGTTTGTAGCGGTTTTCCAATTCCATCTTGATGGCCTCTGGTTCCATGTCACAGAGACCACGGATGACAGCCTTGAATGGTTTTTCCGAAGGCATGTCGAAACTGAAGAATTCGGCTTTGCTCCTCACCAGGTAGGCCTTGGCTTTTTGGTAGTCTTCCTTGCAGTTGAGGATCACTTTGACTCCAATGCGACATAGCTTGTACATCGCACTGATGTTGAGCGCCTTCATGGTGGCTTGCAGTTTGCTGAGGCCGACGGACTTTACCATCAGTGGAGGGATTTTTCCAGGCGGATCGCGCTGCTGTTGTTGCTGCTGCTCATCCGGCACGTCGCCAAAGTCGCCTAAGTCGCTATCGTTGACAGCCGTTCCTCCAGTGCTGTACCGATTTCGCGACAGGATTGTCTCCTGAAGAGAGATTTCGTCAACTTGACGCTTCTTCCTCGTGTTGGACTGCTCCGGTGTGCTGGCCGTGATGTCGGCCGGCTTTCCGTTCCGAACCTTTCGCTTGCGTCCCATACTGGGTTGCAAGCCGCGAACTAACAACGATATTAAACCGCGCTCTCGAAAAACGTCCGATACCCTCAAGGGGCAAAAGTAAACTCCGATTGAATGTGCGCGGCTGCCGGTCCCTTTTATGACCTTCTCTTGCGAGCGAGCGAGACGAACAGTGAACAGCGAGCGAGCAAGAAGAATTCATCCATTGCGTATTGCATAAAAGGAGCCGAGCCGGCGGCCAAGCATCAGTTTTGTTACAGTCCTTGCCGAAGATAGACCGGACTCGGAAAAGGAAGCGCCAAGCGTCCTCGCAAGGTTTGCGTGACAACATCAATTGCATCATCACCAAACCACCGCCGTCTGGCTCACCGTGGTGACGTCAAGCGTACCTTCGGTCTCATCTACGAGAAAACCCGCGGTGTGCTGAAATCATCCAGAATTCTGTCGGCTACGCTCTGAAGTGGCAGGGCCGTACGCTGTACAGATTTTGAGGTTAAATCACCTCCATCACCGAAACCAGAATTCAAAACTAGCACTGAATCCATCAAACCTGAGCATGGAATGGCGATCGACGATATCCAAACCCAACCGTCCTTTTCAGGACGACAATTCAATTTTGAAAGAGTTTTGAAAATATTTCTACCATGAAGCGAAACAGTATTGGCAATTCTCACAGCAACAGAACTGTCGGTGAACTAAATAATAGTTACTCGATTCTCACAGTTCAATCGGCCCTTTTCAGGGCTAACAAATGTGTACTAAAGAGTTATTTGTGTTATATTTGCTAATGTGTTTACCACATTCTTGCTATAATTCATCTCTGATTAGTTATGAATAATTGACAAAACGACAATTTGAGAATGTTTCCGAAGACGCTGCTGCAGTGCTGTCGGAATACAATATATTTTCTATTGTTAAGGAATGATTCAAATATTTTGAATTAATTGATCCAAACTAACAATGATTAAGTTTACACTTAAAAATCAATTCTTCAATATAACGGACTAAGCTTCTGAATACATGTAAAGTGATTATTTTGTATTAACACAAATGTCTATAATAAATCAGAATTGACATGCAACAAATAGTGTGAAAATTAATTGGATTTTTAGCAGTAGAAAACTTTCATAAGTTCGTGACGGTCCCAAGCCAGGAAATAGAAGAGGCTAACGTTTTCCAACGTTAACTTGGCGGTCGTATCTTGGAAACAACCTCTTACTTTTTTCGTCACGATAACGATACTCCTCTCGCCCCAAAACGTGTTTGTTTATTTTGCTCGATAGGTAGACGACTTGACGGTTCAATAGGTAGACTTGGTTTCAGTCTTCGCGCAACTCTCCATTCATAGACTCTGCTGCAGTGTAGTATGACTCAATATTATTTTTCAAAATCTCAGTTGTGGTGAAAGACCATCGACTCAGGGATATATCGAGTCATGGAACAGCAATGTTCCGGAAAGCTGTTTTAAGGGATTATCATAGTAAGCATAAAATTTGGGATTAAGTATGTATCCATGAGTCGATATCGAGTTTTTGAACATCGACTCATGGAAGTTTCACTGTAAATTAATAAAATTCGAATGTTTGGCGCACATTCATCTCATTCATGATTATCTTGCTCTTACAAATGTCGAACTCGATTTTGAACATGAGTTAGAACTGAAGAAACCCGTTTCACATTTTCAACTCCAACCCGATTCAAGTTCGTCCAAATTACAATTTGCTTGAAGTTCTCGCGTTTAGAATCATACAGGCGTATCCACAGTGATCGATTTCTCTTCGTCGATTTTTTTTTTGGACTCGTAAACTGAATTCAATCGATTTTCATTGAACTTTACGATTCAGTATGACGAAGAACTGCAAGTACTTTCCACTGAATCAAAATAGCAGTCAACAACAGTCACCCGGTCAAGTAATTAGTGCAAGAAAAAATCGACGAAGATAAATCGATCATTGCAGTTATGCCCTTATGATACTGAACGCGAGAGTTGACTCCTAAACAGACGACAATGATGAAGGGTTCGAGAATATTCTACGAATTGGAATGAACAATATTCCAGAAAACTCCAGAATATTCTGTCAAAGAGCTATTGTAGTGCTCCACAATTTGCAATTGTAATGTTCTAACATTAACATTGACCGTTGTAGTGCTCTTAAATTACTATTGTAGTGCTCAACGAAACTTTTCGATGAAACATATCAAAGTGTTACTGACAGACAGACAACTCTGGGATTTTATATATATGATGTATGGAGTTAAGAATACTTTATTCATCTTGAAGGTAATAGGTGTCATCTATCATTTGGCAATTATGAAAATCAGGGGGGGGGGGTTGTACAATACACGACCGCATGACGTTAACTATGCCATGTGATTTGATGCATTTGAATTTAAGTCAATAATGGTTTGAGAATTTAAGATCAGTGAGGAGCTCTCCGTTAAGAGAAGTGCTCCAGTCATCGCCACCGTAAATTTCAATTTGTCGTATTGTCAAATCTTCTTCTACTTCTTGGCATTAACATCCTCACTGCTCCTCAGCCTAGTGTTCAATGAGCACTTCCACATTTATTAACTGAGAGCTTTCTTTGCCATTCGTACATCGTGTAGCAGGTACGATAAGACTTTATGCCCAGGAAATTTAAGGAAATTCCAATTACGAAGAGATCCTGAACAAGCCATGAATCGACCCCAGACACCTTCAGCATGGCTTTGCTTTGTAGCCGCGCACTCTAACCACTCGGCTAAGGAAGACCCCTAGTGGCAATCATCAATTATTCGTAATATATTAATTATTGTGTGAAGCTCCGGTTATAACAAGTATGTGGTATACACATTAGGAAATATTACACAATTAACTCTTTAGTTCAAGGGCGATTGAATTGTTGGATTCGAGTAACACGGACACATTTTGACGGCGCACAGGTTGAAATCCTACTCGCCGATGAGGTTTGCGGTGGCGATGACGATAGGCGCTTCAACAAGCGGCTTTGGCTGATTTTCTTCAGCCATCTCGTACAAATCTTGCGTTAGTGTACCGATTCCTGCAGGGCCAATTCAAGTTAATTAAGAAATCTTGAGCGATTTCACAATCCAGTCGCTGGATTGGCAGCTTGAAGATCAACAGCTCAGCAGCTTTCTAGCAGCGAGGTACTACTCGCTGAGCAGGTTCGGAGCTCTTACCAACTCAAAAGCGAGAATGGAATGAAACCGAATCCGACAAAGAAAGCATGTTATATAAGTTTAGTATAGCAGATGATGCTCCTCCCTTTCGTGTTATTCTCTTTCTAATCGACCAATCTGGGAAATGGGTATGTGCCAATAATGTGTTAGGCTAGAATTACTTGAAAATCGCGGAAAATGCTAATGCGTGAGAAAATGAATGAATTGTTGGAAAGGTTGCCATTTGCTCAATATTCAATACTTAGCTATTGAAAATCATTAGTTTTATTATTATGAAGGTAAATTTCTGATCCATTGGTTCCAACATTATTACAATCGCACAATTTTGTTATAATATGATAATTTTCGTAAGCGAAATTTTCCCATAAAATATGCCACTCTATTTTACAATCGTTGTGAAATGTTGAGCACTCATCCCGACGGCACTGCAGCAGCGTCCTCGGAATCACACCGTATTGTCAATTACAGTGCACCCCCGTTAATTTGAACGGCACCTCATGCAAACCATCCGGGTTCATTTTTAATTTGAACATCTAGTCACCCTAGAACCGTATTTCTGGTTACCTTTTTCGCTGTTTTGTTTTGATTCTGCGCTCCGTTCCATTTCACTTTACTCCGTTCCATGGGCTAGATGACGTTTGAACCATTTTTAATCTGAACGATGTGCAAATTAGCGGGGTACAAATTAAAATGTGTTCAGATTAAATGTGGTCAAACCAACGGGGGTACCCGCTATTCGTAATAAATCAGATATTGTACTATGATACGAGATGAATTGAGTGATTATAGCAAGTATGTGGTAAACACATTAGGGAATATTACACAAATAACGCTTTAAAACACATTTGTTGGCTCTGAAAAGGGCCGATTGAATTGTTGAATTTGCGTAACACGGACACATTTTGACGGCGTTGGTTGCAATCCAATGTGATGGATTTTACTAGTAAAATCCATCACATTGGTTGCAATCCTCCTCGCCCGATGAGGTTTGCGGTGGGGATGACGATGAGCGATTCAACAAGCGGCTTTGGTCGATTTTCTTCAGCCATCTCGTACAAACTTGCCTTTGCGCCCCGATTCCTGCAGGGCCAATCCGGGAAGCGCGAGTCCATTAAGAAATCTTGAGCGATTTCACAATCCAGACGATTTGCCGCCGCTTGATGATCAAGCTTTGTGCCTCTGGTAGCGAGTAGCTGACGGCGCACTGGTAGAAAGCCTCCTCGCCCAATGAGGTTTGCGGTGGCGATGACAATGGGCGCTTCAACAAGCGGCTTCAGTCGCGGTGGCGTGTTATTGTTCCATTCGCGTCCCATTGAGAACTGAGTTGAGAATGCGAAAGGCACTCGAGATTTGCTCGCCGACCATGTTCACAGTCTGACGCAAAAAGAAGAATGAGCGAAGAAGCATAAAATTTATGTTAATTTTCGAAATTTGTTTTACATGGGGAATTGATTTTTCATTTTAAGAGGTTAACCCCGAGGGGTCCTTCAGCTTTGTTGAGCGAAGAAGCGTGTGACATTACTTTTTATTCAAATTATATTTTGTTCCAATGGGTTTACAATTTAAGTGGTCTGTCGTATTGGTATTCAGCTTTGGTATATAGTTTCTCTTATTTGAGGTAGTTTGAAAGAGTGGATTCTAGTCCTGAGGTTTAATATTGGCTTTTGAAGCTCCATTTTTAAGAAGAATTTGATAACCTACTTATACTACAATTTGATAACATAGGCTGGGAGAACTAAGTCCCGTATGACCTGTTCGTCTGACAGGCGGCAACGATTCCTGAACGTTTCGATAGTTTCACCAAAGCGTTCGGCCAGACGGTGTTCGTGTTCTCTGTGGGACGTTCATTATCATCCACAGGAACTTGTTCTAGACTCTTTGGAGTTTCAGATGGTGTGGTTTGGCGCAGCTCTCCCAGATTGGCATGCCGTAGTCGATGACGGGGAGGATGATTTGTTTGTAGACAGCAAGCTTGTTCTTCAGTGACAGAGTTGATTTGCGGTTGATCAGAGGGTATAGCAGTTTTATTGAGCGCAGAAGTTGTTGTTGTTGATTGAGAGGGACTTTAACACGAAGGCCATTCGTCCCTTGAGCGAAAAAGATGTTGTTGTTGTTGTTGTTCAATTCAATTTTATTTCAGGTTTTGTATGTATTATGTATGTAACATTTTTTAAGAGATATAATTTTATAATTAAATTTTTCATCCTTTGTTCTGTTCTAGATATCATTGATTTCTTGCTTATTTTCTAATTAGAGTGTTATTCGTTTGGATCATTCGAGAGTATCCGTGTTTGTTTTAATTTGATAACCTACTTACATGCTAAGAGAGATTTGATAACCTATAAAACCACGCTCGGATGAGCGGGTGTTCCGAGACAGCAGCACTCGCTATGAAGCTGTCGATGGCCTCGTTGACACGATCGTGTATGGTTTTGCATTCTGCAGCGCGGTGCAAATCGATTGCTCTCGTTCTGGGCGGAGCATTCAGTATCATCCTGAGCAGTCGGTTTTGGATCACCTGCAGCTTTCGCTTGTGCGACTCGGCACACGTTCCCCACACCGGCATGGCATAGTTGACCATCGTCGCGATGATCATTTTGAATGTTGCTAGTTTGTTTTTCGCGGATAGTTTGGACCGTCGACATATTAGCGGATACAGGGCCTTCAGCAGGCCGGTACACCTTTGCTTGTCCGTGTGCGCGCGGAGGGTCCTTTTATAATCGAAGGTGATGCCAAGGTAATCCACCTCGTTGGTCCAATCGACGGGGCACCCATTCACTCGAATGATACAGTCTGGTGGGGGAAGCGATGTCCGGTGTGAGCGAAGAAGCAGGAATCGGTCTGTTTTCATAGTGCGAAGCTGAACGCAAAAGAAGCGTGGACAACTGCTTGCACGTGATTGGTTGCGTGGAGCATTACAGTAGCTCTTTGACAGAACATTCTGGAGTTCTCTGGAACTTTGTACATTCCAATTCGTAGAATATTCTCGAACCCTACATCATGGTCGTCTGT
Source organism: Aedes aegypti (assembly GCF_002204515.2). Lineage (NCBI taxonomy): Eukaryota > Metazoa > Arthropoda > Insecta > Diptera > Culicidae > Aedes > Aedes aegypti. Next base: position 342,221,710 of record NC_035109.1, read on the forward strand.
TTAGGAGTTAGGTTGAAGACTAAAACGTGAACAAATCAACTTCAAGCAAATTGTAATTCGGTCCTACTTGAATCGGGTTGGAGTTAAAAATGTGAAACGGGTTTCTCCAGTTCCAAATCAGGTTCAAAACCGAGTTCGACATATTCAAATGATCGATGAACATGAATGAGATGAATGTGCACCAAATATTGAAGTTTTATTAATTTACAGTGAATCCTTCATGAGTCGATGTTAAATGACTAGATATTTCCCTGAGTCTTTTCACCACAACTGTGATTTTGAAAAATAACAATGATTCATACTACATTGCAGCAGCTATTCGGGAGAATATGCTAGATATTTTGGGAGGATTCTACTCTCTAATAAGAATCTTCTGGAACTTTTGAAATATTTCACAACATAAGAAACACTACGACAGCATACAAGGATATAATTATTCTAGATTAAAACACCACAACAGTATTGAGCCACGTGCTAGATGGTGTATGGCCAGAGCATAAATTTGGGCGATTTTGCGGTCATCAGTAAATATCATACGATTTGAAATATTATATGTAGATTTTCGCTTTAAAATTTCGCTGGAACGTAGCTAGCCACGTCGGGTTTGCTAGTTTTCAATAGTTTCTTATCGATAATCAATAGTTTTCTCCATTCGAGGAAATTGTTGTATACATTTCCGACCGATTGGTGGAAAAATATTGAAAATCTATCGATAAATGACTGAGTTATAAGCGTTCAAAATCTTACAAAATTTCGTGACGGTTGCAAAATTTTAGATTTTCAATTGACACCCAGTATATTGCCGTACGACGTAGTTAACGTCAACAGTTTTCATTAACATTCATCTTTGGTTCAATGGAGAAGTATTGAATTTATGTTTAAAATTAATCAAATTCCATATTCGTACACCTATCAAAAATTAACCGCACAACATTCAAAACTAAATTTTAATGATAATTTTTCTATTTGATTGTTGATGTACTTTATCATGATGTTCAGATGTAGTAAAGTACATTTGGACAATTTATTGGCGGTCATATATGAAACTATAAAATTATGAGAAATGCCAGTTTACCACTGATTTTTGCTATAAAATTCAATAATGCGAACAATAACGTTCATTATTGTTATTCGATCCAATCTATTCATTATACTCATGAGCTCTGAAAGTATTTTGGTTGAAATGAATTCAGTTTACAGAAATCATAAACAGATTTTAACTCTTTTGAGTTCATAAAATTGTTGTGTCGTAACTTCAAATGTCTTTTAAAATGATATTTTCAATCAATTCAAACCAAATTTTCATTCTAAACAACAGGTAAAGGTTAATTTTGAACATGTCTGTAAAAATAATTTAATAAAACTACGTACTTCGTTTTACAACTAAGTACCTTACACTACGCTGATTATACCTCCACATAATGATGTTATCACAATATTCAATTATTTTTGAATTCATATTCAAATTATTCTCAAAATAGGAGAAAAATATAAAATAACTGAAATGAGCAGAGAGCATTGATAAACTTTTTACTAGGATATATTCTGTTGTTTTCATCATTTCAACACACGTACCGTAAAACGGGGTAACTTTAATAGATTTTCTAAGAAAACTTGAATATTTATGCAGGCTGCTTCGAAGATTTTAAATTTTCATGTTTAATACAAGTACTGGCATCCTACCCGACCAGACGGAAGAAACAAGATTATAACAAAATGTGTTCCCTTGATATGATTGTTTTATATCACCAGTTGTTATAAAACATGTACCGTTAGTAGTTAAAATAACAAAAATTCTAACAAAATTTGCACCAAATTCAACTAAAATATAACAAACCCTGTTACAATTATATCAAAATCATTACAAAATGTGTTTGTAAGGATGTTACAAAATAACAAAATTATTACAAACTATGTTACTGTTTATGACATCGGATGTTATTTGCAACAAACTTATAAATGCGATGTCAAAAATATAACAAATGTTGTTATAAATGTGTTACTAAAAATATAACAGATTGAGAACAAAGCCATCTTGATAACAAAATTGTATCAACTTCTGTTGTTTTGAACTGCTGCTGATAGAAATGTGTTATAATCTTGTTATGTGCTTGTGGTCGGGTAGCTATCGATTGCAAGTGATAGAATGCCGAAAGATTTATTTTGAATGGATGTATAATTTTTCATATAATCGAAAGTCGGTTTTCTGTTTTGGGATAACATTGATGATGGAGCCTAAATCAATCAAAATTATTTTTTTATTTTTTTTTATTATTATTAAAATCATATTTATTCAAACATTTTTGTATTAGTTACAATAATATATACAACATTATCTGGTCAGCCCTCAGGCTCTACAGATATGATATTTTTAGTTTTACATTTAAGTTTGTGGTTTAATATTGAAATAAGTTTACATTTTGGCTCATTTGAGCATTGGTTTTGTTGTGAAAAATTTGATAACCTACCTAACTACTATATAAAAAGCAAAAACAATTTGATAACCTAGGGTGTGGGAAACAGGTCCCTAATGACCTGCTGGTCAGATGACTGGCAACGTGCCCTATACCTATCTTTGAACTCACTAAAGCGATCTTCAAGTGTTTTCATATCGGCCAGACGATGGACCTCAGTGGTGCGCATCCGCGGGGGAGCGTTCAGGATCATCCTGAGAAATTTGTTCTGAACTCGTTGGAACTTCAGATAGTGTGTTCTGGCGCAACACTCCCAGACTGGCATGCCATATTCAATGTCAGGAAGGACAATTTGCTTGTAGACAACAAGCTTGTTCTTCAGAGACAGGGTCGACTTTCGGTTTATCAAAGGATAAAGTGATTTTAGCAGGATGTTTCATTTGGTGACCGTCTTGTCGACCTGTGCTCTGAAGTTCGTTTTGCTGTCTAGGGTCAAGCCAAGATAATCAGCAGTGTCAGACCACTCCACCGCTGAACCGTCCATGATGATTTTACAATCCTCAGGCGGAACAAGTCTCGGGGATTGGGAATGGGGGAAGAGGGTGACCTGGGTCTTCGCCGCGTTGATAAAAATTTTCCAGCTGTGAAGGTATTCTGCTAGGACGTCTAGGCTTCTCTGCAGTTTGGGGAGCGGGGCATGTCCGTGGTGAAGATGTTGAACAGAAGTGGACCTAATATACTTCCTTGGGGGACGCCAGCGGAGATTCTTTTGCGTCTCAAGCCATACCGCACCGTTCAGATACACGCTAAACGCCCGTGGCGAGAGATAATCTCTGATGATCTTCACGAGGTAGCTGGGAAAATTAGATCGGTGTAGCTTGTACACCAGGCCATCGTGCCAGACATTGTCAAAGGCTTTTTCAATGTCTAGCAGTGCCGTGGCGGATGTTTTGGAGACAGACTTGTTCCGCTTGAGGATGTTGGTTCACGGTGGACCGACCGCGTCGGAATCCAAATTGTTCATCGAGCAAGATATTGTTTTTGTCGGTAAAAGATAGGAGTCGACTGTGAATCGTTTTCTCAAACAACTTTGATAACGCTGAGAGAAGGCTGATGGGACGATAGCTTTTAGGGGAGGAAGGATCCTTCCCAGGCTTCTGAATTGGGATGACTTTCGCTGACTTCCAGGCGGAGGGGAAGTAGCTAAGCCGGAGACATTGATTGAAGATTTCCGCGAGATGTTCAAAGAACTCGCGGCTCAGGAGTTTAAGCTCCAAATTAAGGATTTTGTCAAAGCCTGGGGCCTTCATGTTTTTAGAGGACCTAATATAGGTCGACAATTCGTCAGCGGTGACCTCCAACTCCTGCGAAAAGTCATTAGGGCACGGTGCTCCAATTACCGTTATTATCAAATAAAATATACCATCCAAACGACAGTCGGCAGTTGATTCCTAACGTTGTTCTGCACCTCTGGGCCGAATTTGAAAAAAATCCTTAGTGAGAATTTTGAGTTACGCCCTTTTGAAGTTTATATGATAAAAATCACATGAAATATGCCACTTAAATTTGTTTAAACAAAGAGATAATAATCAAATTTTGTAGTTTTAATTTTTTATATGGTTTTAGATATTAAAAAACAAATTTTTCTAAATTTTTTCTAGACCGACATTTGAAAAGGGCCAATGCTATGTTTAATTATTCCTAATAAGCCAATACACGAAAAATGATATCTACCAAATTAACGCTTGATAGTGATTTTAGGAAATTGTCTAAAGCATTCAAATTTGTATGAAAAATTCTTGGACAGGATATGCAGATACGCCCTTTTGAAATGTATGGAAAGAATCTGGAATATGGAGGATTTTGCTCCATCTACAATCAACGGTTAGCTAGGTGCATATATAATAATTACACCTTTGCAATTGTTCTTATTTCATTCAATTAAGCAAGTTGCATAGAAGGAATGGTTCAAATATAATGTAACGCAGAATTTTCCAATTTCAGACACCTTCCCTCCCCCACGTTACAGCTTTTGTATGGAAAATGTATGAACCGTAACACTACCGAACCGCCTCGTTACGTAATATTTGAACGATTCCAAATTTACACGTACACATAGTGTAATTGAAAAAGGACCAAAGTATAATTGAAATATACACATTTCAATATAGCTGAACAATGACTGTATCAAAGTTGACCGAAACACTCGAACATCACTTATCTGTTTCTATATTATACATCTGTATTCTATTTAATACTTTTTTATTCTAATCTGTTCTATTCTATTTAATTCTACTCTACTTAAATTTATTCTACTCTGATTCATACCACTTGTTCTTATACATATTTTTACAAATGGACACAATAAAAAGATTTGAACGGTACACTTTCGATATTTGTACGGCTTTATAGCGCTCCCAGTTGCTATGTACAGATTCTGACTCCTAATGCGTGCTTCTAATATGATCCAAGAAAATGAAGATATGATTTATTATTTCACAGTAAGTCCAAATAATGGTTTCACTTTATATATGATAATTTTTATGTATTTTAATGAACTGAAGCATTATGTATTAAATGCTTTTCATTTGAGCTGGATCCTTGTTTTAAAGGTAATTTGAACAAGTTTGTCGAGAGCTGGGAAAAGCAGAATCTGACAAAATCTTCGAAATATCATATCACCTAGTTTCATGTAAAAGACTTCTGCAATGCGACTGGTCGAGGATTAGGCTGACGTAATGTGCAGGCGTCGGAGTCTGTGCATAGCGCTGTTTCACGGACCTGTCACTGCTATAAAATCGAAAGTGTACCGTTCAATTCTTTTGCGCGCAGTTGTTGATAACAAGATTGGCATTTGTAAAAATATGTATAAGAACAAGTAGGGTGGATCAGAATACAATAAATTTCAGTAGAGTAGAATTGAATAGAACAGAACAGTTTAGAATAGAAAAGAATTAAATAGAATATAAAACATAGAATTATGTAGATACAGATATGTTATGTTCGAATGTTGCGATCAACTTTGATGTTCAGCTATATTGATGTGTATATATTTCAATTATACTTTGGCCCTTTTCTAATGTGTACGTGTAAATTTTATGCAACTTGCTAAATCTAATGAAATAAGAACAACTGCAAAGGTGTAATGATTATGTATGCACCTAACCGTTGATTATATATGAAACGGAATTCACCATGCAATATTCTTTCCAAACACTTCAAAAGGGCGTATCTGCATATCATGTCCAAGAATTATTTATTTATATTTGAATGCTTTGGACAATTTCCTAAAATCACTATCAGGCTTCAGATTGTTAGATATAATTTTTCGTGTATTGGTTGATAAGTAATAACTAAACATAGCATTGGCCCTTTTCAAATATTGGTCTGAATTTTTTTTTATGAAAATGTGGTTTTCATTATCTAAAACCAGATAAAAAATTAAAACTACATTTTTTTGTATAATCTCTTTAAACAAGTTAAAATGGTATGTAATTTCTATCATATAAACTTCAAAAGGGCGTAACTCAAAATTCCGACTAAGGATTTTTTTCAAAATCGACCCAGAGGTGCAGAACAACGTCAGGAATCAACTGCTGACTGCCGTTTGGATGGTATATTTTATTTGATAATAACGGTAATTGGAGCACCGTGTGGGGGTCAGATGCAGATTGGCATGCTGCCGTTGACGGCAGTTTCATGGGGACTAATGACGTTTTGTCCCAGATTGTGTGAGCTGACGAAGTGCCGACCTAACTCTTCAGCCTTCTCATCAGGAGTTATCAAGCGATCCATAGAGCCATTGTTGTCTAATGGAATCAGCGGTGGAATGGGTGTGGGTTTGGTTTTCAAAATTTTCGTCATCTTCCAGAACGGCCGTGCACAGTCTGGGAGAGCGCGGATTTTATTAGAAAAGTCATTGTTTCTGAGGTCCACCATTCTGGCCTTGATGATTTTCGACATCTGATTGGTTTTCAGCGACGGCAGGCCAGTGCGTTGGTACTGCCTTCGTGTGGTGTTACGTAAGCGGATCAAATCTTTAGTGAGTTCATTGATAGGAAGGGTATTGCTCAACTGACGGGCCGCTGGTACATGTTGCTCCCGGGCCTGGGAGATCGCCTCCTCGATGGAGCACAGCTGGTGGTCAATATCCTCTGGCGTCACAGGGCGCGCCTCGTAGTCGATGCCATCGTCCACGCACCGCCGGAACCGGTCCCAGTTGACCCGGTGGTAGTTGCGTCGCGTGATTGGATGCCGATTGACCGAGAGTCCAACTTCGGCCACCACGGGAAAGTGGTCCGAGCTAAGCTCCTGGTAGACAACCGACTGGGAGATTTTGTCCGTCATGTTGGTGAGAAAGACGTCGATGGTTGAGTGGACCCCGGTTCGGCTCAACCGGGTGGGAGCATCCGGGCCCATGATGGTGTAGTGCCCTTCCTCGAGATCTTGCTGGATGATAGCGCCGTTGTTGTTTCGCCGAGAGTTCGCCCAGGCTTGATGCTTGGCGTTGAGATCACCAGCGACGATGTACTGCCCCTGCCGCCGTGTGAGCTTGATGATGTCATTCCGTAGGTTCGTGGCCGACCCGTCGTTGGCACGGGTATCCTTGGGACAGTAGGCTGCTATAATGCTGATTGGTCCGACTGGGGATTCCACTTCGACTCCAACAGCTTCGATGATTTTCGTCTTGAAGCTCGGCAGCAGGCGACAGTTGATGTTGGAGCGGAGGACAACCGCAACGCCCCCTCCTCTAGAGTTAGTCCGGTCGAGCCTCACGGTCCGGAAGTCGGGGATGTAGATGTTGCGTTCCGGTTTGAGGTGAGTCTCGGTGATAATGGCGATGTCAATCTGGCGGTCTTCAAGGAAGGCAGCCAACTCCCTAGTTTTGTTCCGGATGGAACAAGCATTCCAGTTCAGGATGCGGATAGCTTCAGGGTCCATATTTGTCCATGAAGCTTTGGACCGTGTCACACACGGCGCTGATTTGTTCGCGCTTGGAACGGCACGAAAGAAGCCGACCGAAGAGGCTGACGGCGAAGTCCGACATCATCTTCGTCGGGAAGAGGGGCCCGTCGTCCAGCGGGTCGGTGATTGGAGGGCGGCGCTCGAAGTTGCCCCACCCTGGGGTAACCTGCGGGGCTGCGGCTGCGGCCGCGAATCGGTTTTGGAAGGGCGTTGTCCAGTGGAAGCTGTCTGGCGCGGTGGTTGTCGGTGCGGTTGGAGCGGCGGGAGGTTCGGCACCTGGTACCGCAGCGGTGGGGATTGCTCGTCGTTGTTCTGTGGTGGCTGGGAGGGACGCTGTTCACGTCCGTGCTGGTTCTTGGAGGACGCCTTCCTGCGGATCACCATAAATTCCGCACGCTTGGGGCAGCTTCGATCGATGGCCTCGTGATTGGCGCAGTTGGCACACTTTGGCTCTGCCTCCTCCATGAGCTGGCACATCGACGTCAGATGGGGACCGGTGCACTTCCCGCAGCGTGGGGTCATGTGGCAATTTCTTGCCCCGTGGCTGAACATCAAGCAGCTTGCGCACTGCGTGACGTCCTTCTTTTTGGGCCGATAGCGTTACCACTCCACTACCCTCTGGAACAGGGCCCTTTTCTTCTGTAGGTCGGCCATGATGATGGAGCCTTTCTCCAGGTGTACCAGGTAGAGGAGGTCCCGGTACTGTTTTCCCTCCGCATGGTTGATGGGAAACACCTGGACCGGCTTCAAGTTCACCGCCTTGAGCTCCTCCATTATCTCAGCGGGGGTGTACTTGGAGAGGCCATGGATGATGACCTTCAACGGTTTCGTTCCGGGGACGTCGTGCGTGTAGAAGGGGAGGTTCTTCAAACCCAGGTACTGTTTGACCCCGTTGTAGTCGGCGAACGAGGAGCAGATGATTTTCGTATCCGTTAAGCAATGCTTGAATAGCGGGTGGATCTTATCGCCGGCCAGGTCCTTCTTCATGCTGTCGACCATCTTCGATGTCGTGAACAGCGGCGGAACTCTCTCCTTGGTGGGGATCGGCGGCTGGTTTGCTTGTTGCTGGGGGAGGTTGCGGTGATAGCCTTGACGCTGGGAGGCAGGGCGGATTTGTTGTTGCTGGGCAGCCGGAGGGTGGCCATCGTTCGCACTCAGCGTGACGAACGGGTTGGTCGCCAGCAGGCATCCAAGTTGCATCCATTTTTAATAATCGTATATTAAGTCTCAAATGTTCTCGATTCAAATGAAAATAGCTCTGACATGAAGTGTCATACAAATATTCTTTACTTTTGTATTCCTTTTGCTTAACTGATTAATAGATATCATCTTATTTCGTTTTGTATGTGGTGGGTCCCGCACTATCAAAGTTATCCCGTTTTAGGGTATGTGTTGCGGTTACGGCAATAATATTTATTCTATAAATCTCTTCAATCATGTTTAGTAGTAAAATGTAAAATATTAAAAATAATTACGCAATGTTTTGATAGGAACATTAACTATGGATTATGTTTATTCATTCAGGAGCCAAACTGAGAAAAATTGACTAAAATTTCTGGTTTTGGATTTGTTATAAATGTTATATTACCTAAGATCTTGAAATATAAGTTGTCGATATCCACTCGTAGCTACTCTAAAACTGATTATAAGTTTCTAAAACTTGTGAAGTATTCGCAGTATTCATTCTTAAGGAAGTGATGTTGAAAAATTATACGTTATTTTTGGACTTACCAGATATTTTTGCAAAAAATATTCAAAAAGTGGTATTTCTCTTAAATTTACTTAAGATTCAAATACTTCCGCTTATAAATTGTCCAAATGTACTCTACTACATCTGAACAACACAATGAAGAGCTTAAGCAATTATTCGGATTCAGGGAGCTCATATTCATTATGTAGAGTCGTTTAAAAAAAATAACAATAATCGCATTGGCAAGTGATTAATTTCACCCCGAAATGGGATCCCCGATTTTCTATTTTAGATATGATTTTTAGCACTAAAAACACATTTGTTAGAAAATTTTGGCACATGGGTTAATGAGGCTGACCGTCGTATTTGTTTTCCTGCATTCAGTTGTTTGGCATTTTCAACATTATTGAAAACAGACAAACTATGAAAAATGATCAATTTCACCCGAAATTACGGTACCGTAAAACGGGGTAACTTTGATAATGCGGGTAACTTTGATAGTGCGTAACCCACCACAAACTAAACGAAATATCATAATTTCTGTTAATCAGTTAAGCAAAACGAATGCAAAACTAAAGAATATTAGTATGACACTTCATGAAAGAGCGGTTTTCATTTGAATCAAGAACATATTAGCCTTTTTATGCGAATTTAAAAAAAATACACAATTTTAGCATTTTCAAAACGCTTACAAACAATCTGTTCTACGATCACTATTTGATGTAGTTTTGAATAGTTGGTCACTTATTTTTGACAGCCTAGTTATCATAGAACTTGCAATCGGTCTCAAATCTCTTAGTGAAAAGCATTTTCACAAACTGGGACCATTTTTGTAATCTAAGTCACAAATTGCCATATAACGTTAAACGCCTAGAGGTATGCAATGCCCTACAAATGTTCGTTATTCATTCAATTTTGTTCGAATCTTACTCCATTATCAAAGTTACCCCAAAACAGAAAACCGACTTTCGATTTTATGAAAAGTTATATATCCATTCATAATAAATCTTTTGCTAATCTATCGACTGTAATCGATAGCTAGGATGCCAGTACTTGTTTTAAAAATATAAATTGTACATCTTTGAAACAGCATACATAAATATTCAAGTTTTCTTCGAAAAAACTATCAAAGTTACCCCGTTTTACGGTACATGCAAACTTTAAAACACCAAAACCTTATAACAGCAAGAAAATGTGCTTTTCTATGGAAAATAAGGCATACCTCGATATTTACCCATTTATCAATAATTTAGTCATGAAAATCGATAGTTTTCATTACTGGAGTCGATTCGTAGAAAGATTTCCAATCGATTGGTGCAAGAATCTAGAAAATCAATCCAGGAGTTATTATGTTATTAACAGTCAAAATCTAACCACTTTAAGAGACGCGAGCGATTTTCGTTCGAAATTGTAGGGGGATTAGGGGCATAATGAACATACGGGGCGAAATCGACACCCTCTCAATATCTGATAATACACATATTTCATCAAAAGTTCATTCACTGCATGAAATCTGTAATGCATTTGAAATGCTTGACGGTAAAATTTTTTATTTTTTGCTTCAATTGTTCTTTAAAATTTGACTTAAAATTTTTCTCAGTTTCAAATTGGCATATAAGCAAGACCGTGGAAGAATCTAATTTTTGAGCAAAGTAACGAACCCAGAAAGGTTCTTTTTAGCTATTATGATTGAGGGAGAGTCCTTTTGCATATCGGAATGATTGGCAGTCATTGAATATGTTGGAATAACTAAATTTCATACAGGTGTTCATTTCGCCCCGATACCTTTTTACCAGCCTTGTTTTCGACCCAATTTTCTATCTCGCTTTTCTGACATATGATTTGATTTTTATCACTATGAATGAATGTGGCACGTCGTACTAACATCAAACTTGAAAACTAGCCGGGGGTAAATTAAAAACATTGCCATTTAAGGGTCTTAAAACGAACATTTGCTTAACGTGTCCATTATGCCCCTAATTCCCCTACCCCAGTATGTTGCCGTAAGGGCTTGTTCACAAATTTCATAACGCTGAAGGGGGTGGATGGGTGTCCTCAAAATGTTACAGCTCATACAAAATGTGTAGACTAACCATATAAAAAAGGGTTACGAGGGGGTGGGTGGGTGTCAAAAATTGCCAATTTTGGCGTTATGAAATATGTGAATGAACCTTAAGACGTTATCCAACGTCAAAAACTGTCAAAGTTACCCCGTTTTACGGTATTGCTATATATATATATATAATTAAAGACAATTTACCATTTTTCCATGGCATTTGTGTCTGAGAAATGAATTTGTTTTCTGCAACTTGTTCGAGTTGTTGTGATTTCACTCTAATTCATCTTTATCCATTAATTGCTTTGGCCATTTTTAAAGATACAATTTGTCATTCCAACTATCATATACTTGACTACTAATAATTTTATAACCTAGGGGTGAGGAACAATGTTCTCTGATCTGAATGTTGGCAACTTGCCAGATGACCTGTTGGTCTAAATGTTAGACTCACCAAAGCGCTTATCGAGTGTTTTAATTTCAGACCTTAGATGTTCCCATCATCGGAGGACTGTAACGAGTCATTCAAATGAGCCTCAGATGGTGAGTTTTGGCGCAATTCTCTCAGACTGATACACTATATTCAATGACAGAAAGGATGATCTGTCTGTAGCCAGCAAGCTTGTTCTTCAGAGACAAGGTTGACTTCCGTATGATCAGTGCTTTGAACACGATGCTACATTCTGTGACCGTTTTGTCAACCTGATGTCGGCCACATCAGACCATTCCACATTTAATCCACCGAGCGTGATTTAACAATCCTCTGCTGGATCGAGTATAGGGGATTGGTAATAGAGTAAGAGATGACCTCGGTCTTCGCCGCGTTGATACAAATCTTTTCGCTGTTCATACCTCTCTGGACATTAGACTGGCCCAGCACAGTACGGAAGAAAAATAAAGTTGTATAATTCCACGGGGCACATAGCATGAAGGTTACTACTAGATGCATCATAGCCACCTATGACGCTGGGCGAGCTGCTGCGCAAGATGCGTGCATATATGTGACTGTACGGGAGTTCTGATCTAAGCCTAACTTTCAACTACTGAAATGTTAATGAAAATGAGCTTAAATTCAGATACAACCTTCTGCAATTATGTTCATTAGGGTATCAGCTAGGGCCTAGATAGCCGCAGCGGTAAACGCGCAGCTATTCAGCAAGACCAAGCTGAGGGTCGTGGGTTCGAATCCCACTGGTGGAGGATCTTTTCGGGTTGAAAATTTTATCGACTTCCCAGGGCATATAGTATCTTCGTACCTGCCACACGAAATACACATGCAAAAATGGTCATTGGCGGCATAGTAAGCTCTCAGTTAATAACTGTGGAAGTGCTCATAAGAACACTAAGCTGAGAAGCAGGCTCTGTCCCAGTGGGGACGTAACGCCAGAAAGAAGAAGAAGAAGGGTATCAGCTAGTGTATTTGTCATTCTGGACCCAATTGAACACGATCAATTAGTATACTGCCCCTCTTTGCACAACAGTCCCATGTTGGAAAACGGCAAACTGAAAAAGAAAAAGACGATTGACATGTGAAAACAATTTCGCTCCATTTTGAGTCTTTATTTGGCCTAAAATGTTTTAAATTGCTACATATCACTGTTTGTTGAGTACACGAACAAACCTATTAAATTTCTTTTGAATTAAAGTTGAAAATTTGCCTTAAAATGCATAAAAATCGTAGCGAGACTGTTATGCGATTATACAATATAATATACCAATGTAATTGCATACCAGTCCCATCATGTTCATCGGCTCGTTCGACAGCTACTAAAACACTCATTGTTATTAATACACTGGTTGTTTCATTTGCTATTTATGTTCTTTGGCCGTAAAAATTTAGTTATTACAGCACAGTCAACTCTTCGTAACTCGATATTAAGGCGACTATCGAGTTAGGGAAATATCGTGTTAAAGAACACAAAATCAGGGTAACTTTGGTTAAAGGGACCATCGAGGTATCCATGAAAACCCACTTATACTACGCATTCTATAACTCGATTTCGAGATACGGAATAGCCAGTTACGGATAGTATACTGTATGTCCATGGATAAATCACCAGATAAAAAAAAAAACATTGGATTGAATGATTTCTCAAAACACACGTTATGATGTGAAATGCCCTTACAGTCATGAGTCCCAGTCATGAGAGACCCAGACGATCATCTTTTGGATAATGCGGAAATGAAATCCGATGGAAATGATTCGAGATGTTCCAGAACAACCTAGCTAATCTGTTATATGGGAGATCCAGAATGACGAAACAAATTTTTCAGGCAACTGCTGTAAGCCTTGTCCGCAGATCTAAAATACAGTGGCTCGTGGGATGTGCCGAGCCAAAGTCTTTCTGTATTCTCCCAATAAGCAGATGAAGAAGACGATGTAATTGATGATTGTTTTTATATGGAAATCTTGCTTTCGCATTGAAAAGTTTTTATTTTGCACGCTTACAAACAAGTACTCCTTAAGTCAACTTTACCAGTTATCGAAAAACGCAAAAATAAGTTTTAGTTCGATATTCCTGAGCACCAGCAAAGAATCATTACAAAATTTAAATAAAAAAATGTAAAATGAACTTTATTTTATTTTATTTTTGGTTGCTCATTTGTTTTTATTCCCCTCTTACCACCCAAATGGTTACCTACGGACATAAAAGAAGATTAATATTTGTATAAGCCTTATTTGGAATGAAAATTTGTAATGCATCGTAATTGAAAATACATAATTATGTGTGATATCCACTAATTTAAAAATATTTTCGAAACAACGTGAATACATGACATTTACAATGTCGTAAGCAAGAGTGTATTAAATACAGTCATACCTCCTTGAGTCGATATCTGAAGGAATCATAGACTCATGGAAACATCGAGTTATGGAATAGAAATGCTTTGGAAAGCTGTTTGAGCGAATCATCATAGTTACCATGAAATTTTGTTTAAGTATGGTTGCATGAGTCGATATTAAGACATAGAACATCGACTCATGGAGGTTTCACTGCATAATTGATTTCCTTTCACTTCGCTACACATCAGTGAATAACTAGTAGTATCGAGAGTCCGAATGTAGTACTAGAAGTGGTACCCATTCTGAGCCCGATCACTATACGGACTTTGATGTGACTGTTATGCGAATATTTTCAAGATGGGACAACACAAATGGGGTTTGTTTTTGTACAAGTTAGGAACAAAGGCTACTTTTTTAACAGTTTTTATCGATCTTCTGACGATGTTAAGTTGATTTATGCAAAAAACGCAAATCGGCCAAATGTCGACATGGGACTGTTATGCGATTATGGGCAGTATACAGTAACGAAACAGTGACCAAGGGTCAATTTTCAATATATTTGAAACGAAAATCCCATACAAACTTCGTGCACTTTGTACCTATTTATTTTATTGTTCCCCACTACTAAATTCTAATTCTAATTTAACATACTGGACCTCATGGAATGCTCTCAAACTCCGATCCGATATCTGTCGTCGGTCAGTGTCAGGCGGTCAGAGTTTCGGTGCGGGAACACAATGGCCTGCGCTTTTGCACCGTTCACACATATCTTCCAGTCGGTGAGGTACAGGATATAGGTATCCAGTCCGCTCTAAAGCTGCGATACTAGGGAGCGCATGATCGCGATATTGTCGGCGAACAGTGATAGTGTGCTTGCCCCTGGCAGCGGTGGAACATCTGAGGTGTACAGCAACGGTCCCAGAATACTTCCCTGGGGGACGCCGGTGGTGATCGGATGCTGCCTATGTAGACCTGTGATGATCTACCATCAAGGTAGTCGGATATAATTATTACCAGGTATACTGGGTGATAGTACCGGAACAACTTGTACACCAGACAGTCGTGCAACACCTTGTCGAATGCCTTTTCCACGTCAGTGCCATGATGGTTGTCTTCAAAACGGCCTTCGCCCGAGCGATGGAGTTGGTGGACCGTAGAATGACCCGCCGAGAACCGAATTGTTCGTCCGGAAGGATGTTGATGACCATCTCGAAAAGTTTACTGATCACAGATAGTATACTGATCGGGCGGTATCTCGTTGGGCTAATAGGGTCCTTTCCAGGCTGTTCATCCGGTAAGGGGTGGTCCATCAATTACGTAAGACAATTTTGGCGGTTTTTCGACCCCCCCTCCCCCATGGTAAGATTTTTTGTATGCAAATTGAAAATGATTTGTATGGCGCGTAAGAAATCTCAAAACCACCCTCCCCCCAAAACCCCTTACGTAATTAATGGACCGCCCGTAACTCGCTTGGCGAATGGGCAAACTGGACAACACTTTGAAACACCGATTCCATCATCGGGCTGACAATATCATTCATTTACCTTGCAGATAAATTGCTGTTATAGTATTTTGATCCATAATATGAGTCGATTTTCTCTGTTCCGCCTCAGCGTTGTCTTCCGTGAAGCAGCGTAGCGTCGATATCTTCCTCCACCGTCGCCAGTGGAAGGTCCTCAGGAACACGGACCTCAATGAATCACTGTAGCTTGAGGCCCGTTCGCTCGATGATTGTTGCGCCGCTGGTACTTTTGGCGTTGGTTGATAACGTGGTCCATTTCGAACACCAACGGAAGGTGGTCCGACGACAGGCCTAAACATTGCTTTGCTTTGATACGTACCGTAAAACGGGGTAACTTTGATAATGCGAGTAACTTTGATAGTGCGTAACCCACCGCATACTAAATGAAATATCATAATTTCTGTTAATCAGTTAAGCAAAACGAATGCAAAACTAAAGAATATTAGTATGACACTTCATGTAAGAGCAGTTTTCATTTGAATCATGAACATTTTAGGCTTTTTATACGAATTTAAAAAATACACAATTTTAGCATTTTCAAAACGCTTACAATCTGTTCTACGATCACTATTTGATGTAGTTTTGAATAGTTGACCACTTATCTTATTATTATTGGAAAAATTTTGTTGAAAATCTTGACAGAGAGACTTCTTTATCGAAGTTATGGTCTGTAGCTCGTAATTTAAGGAATTATAAATCGTCTCTTCCCACTGTTTTGGAATATTCGGAAAAATGGATAGATGATTTTTCTTCAAAAATATGTCCTGATTTTGTACCTCCTCCAATACATTTCAAGACAAATTCTTTTAATTATTTTCCGGAACTTTGCAATCCTTTTTCATTGGCTGGATTTAATATGGCGTTATCCATTACCAAAAATACTGCTCCTGGAATTGATAATATTAAATTTATTGTATTGAAGAATTTGCCAGATGAAGGAAAACTTCATTTACTTTCAATTTATAATTCTTTCTTATATCAGAACATTGTACCTCTTGAATGGCGTTTCATTAAAGTTATTAGTATTGTGAAACCTGGTAGAGATCCTTCATTTGCAGATAGTAGAAGACCAATTAGTTTGCTGTCATGTTTTCGTAAACTGTTTGAACGAATGATTTTAAACCGCCTTGAATTATGGGCTGAAGATAACAACATTTTTCCATCTTCTCAATTTGGTTTTAGAAGAGGTCGTGGTACCCGTGATTGTGTTTCACTTTTGGCTTCACAAATTCAACTTTCCTTCAATAAAAAGCAGGATGTTGTTTCAACTTTCTTGGATGTTTCTGGAGCATATGATTCTGTTTTAATTGATTTATTGTTCAATAAAATGAACAATTTAAAAATTCCAAATTTGGTTTCAATTTTTTTATGTAATTGGTTTTCATTTAGCCTAGTTATCATAGAACTTAAATACGGTCTCAAATCTCTTAGCGAAAAGCATATTCACAAACTGGGATCATTTTTGTAATCTAAGTCAGAAATTTCCATATAACGTTAAACGCCTAGAGGTATGCAACGCCCTACAAATGTTCGTTATTCATTCAATTTTGTTCGAATCATACTCCATTATCAAAGTTACCCCAAAACAGAAAACCAACTTTCGATTATATGAAAAATTATATATCTATTCAAAATGAATCTTTTGCCAATTTATCGACTGTAATCGATAGCTAGGATGCCAGTACTTGTTTTAAAAATATAAATTGTAAATCTTTGAAACAGCATGCAAAAATATTCAAGTTTTCTTCAAAAAAAACTATCAAAGTTACCCCGTTTTACGGTACTTTATTTCTGGTTATTTTACATTGTTGTATGTTTTACATTTTAAGTGATTCTGTAACAACATTTGAGCTTCAACCTTTTTCGCTTTTGTTTTGTTTAACTGTGTGTTCAATAACTTGTTGTGTTGCTTTAGCAAATGATTCATTTTAATTTAGGTACCGCAAATCAACTTTGAAACTAAAATTCCAACTGTTCGCGCACGGGTAGGACCAATTATCCGTTGTGTGATATCGGGAGTAAATTAGGCGGAGTATGTCGACATGTTGCCATTGCAATGGTCAACCTATAACTGATTTTATTGTCATTAACTGGTATACATCTACACATCCAAATACATCTGATTGTAGGGACTTACACATATCTTTGCACAAACACCTACTTGTACCTAATTTTGTTTAAAGCGCGTTCTAATTAGAACATACTAAGATTGTATTGCCTTTTCTCTAAATTTTTAAAATGTTGTTTCTACACTGATAAAAAACCACACGCTCGATCTGTGTGTTTAAAATTATGGATCGATTCATGAACGTTCATATCGATTTGCTGTGATTTTCTTGCAAACTTAGTGTGTGTTACACATTATATTTCTTTGTTTTGCTTCATGGATTGATTCATCAACCGACAACAGGGATTCTATAATTTTGCCACATAAGTTCCGGAAGCTTTCTCTTCGGACTCGTATGCGTCAACCTACGGACGCACAGATCATCATCCCAACACGGATTCAGTGTGTTTTACTTATGATTAGCTTATGTCATGATCATCATGTTCAAGTTGATCAATTAATCGATTTGCGCAATGAGTTTGGCATGATGAAATCGATGAACTTTGCTATCGATTTCCATGTTCAAAAATTCTAATTTGTTTGTGATCAACCCATAGCGAACTAAATTGCGGTTAGACTTCGTGTCGAACGACAGTCATCATCATGCTTCCAAAAAGAAGAAGCAAATTTCGAAGCAGAAAGTGCTTGATGAAAATTTGTGAATTCGATTTTTATTTTATTAGTAAAGGTAAATTATACCTTTTTATAAAAACATTTAATATAATCTATGGTTTAGAAGAAAAATCGGATTCTACTAATAGATTTTCCTGGTTTTCAGTTTTGAAAAAAACTATAAGGGTACATCCCTATGGGGTTGTACGAGCTGGTGACGTAGGACCACGATGGTTTATGTAACTGAATTTGATGTCATTGTTGTTGCTCGTTTTGACTTCATACTGTTTTCAGTGCTCGAAACTTTCGTAAATATTAATGCATATAACGATTTGCAATTTGGTCAATCATTCGTCATATTTATCTATGAAAATGTGAAATTTCACTTCAGGATGTATATGTATATGTATATATACAGTAGCATTGGAAAGAACAGTAGTGATTCAGTAGTAGATCCAGTCATCGCTTTGTAGTTCTTATGGTTTGAGAGAAATATTATTCATTGCTTGGCAATGTAATAAATTAAGTCGGAAATATTACTCCGATAACTCTTTTACTTACATGTGGTGGCCCTAAAAACAGCCAAAGGCTTTGTTAGCACGAATGCTGTTATAGATAAATGGCACTACAGGATATTATCAGTTGATTGCCATGGTTAAACGAAAAATCCTCAATGCAATGCAATGAACAAGTTCTCTGCTTATACGACGAACCAGCTGAATGTTTCGTCGTGTGGATGGCACACATCAGCAACAGGTATTGGACCACACGGCTGAAGTCAAAATCTTAAAATGTGGCTCAAGTTTGAAATCTTGAGCAATTTCACTAGCCGGACGCTTGATTTGTTTAATAATAGTGGTAATGGTACCTAACAGGCTTGATTCTTGACTGCACCACAGATGATGAGTTTGATTTTGACGGCGCACTGGTTGCGTTCTTCTCGCCCGATGAGATTTGCGGTGCTGATGACGATGTGCGCTTCAACAAGCGGCTTTGGTCGATTTTCTTCAGCCATCTCGTACAAACAGCTTGCCTCTGGTAGCGAGGAGCTGAGCAGATTTGGAGGAGCTCTTACCAGCTCGAAAGCGAAAACAGAATGAAACCGAATTCAACGAAGGAGGGATGCTTTATACCCTTAGAATAGCAGGTGATGCTCCTCCTTTCAAATTCTTCGTTTTCTTATCTGGGAAATAGGCTGTATGAAACTGATGTCTGGGTAAGGGATGTACAAGATTAGCATTATGCTGTTATTGCATCCCGACGGCACTGCAGCAGCGTCCTCGGAAACATCCTCAAATTGCCGTATTGTCAATTATTCGTAATAAATCAATTGTTGTATGCTGCTATGAGATGAATTAAGAAATTATAGCAAGTATGTGGTAAACACATTAGGGAATATTACACAATTAACTCTTTAAAACACATTTGTTGGCTCTGGAAAGGGCCGATTGAATTGTTGAATTTGCGTAACACGGGCACATTTTGGCGGCGCACTGGTTGCAATCCTCCTCGCCCGATGAGATTTGCGGTGCGGATGACGATGTGCGCTTCAACAAGCGGCTTTGGTCGATTTTCTTCAGCCATCTCGAACAATTTAGGGAATATTACACAATCAACTCTTTAAAACACAATTGTTGGCTCTGAAAAGGGCCGATTGAATTGTTGAATTTGCGTAACACGGACACACTTTGACGGCGCACTGGTTGCAATCCTCCTCGCCCGATGAGATTTGCGGTGCTGACAAGCGGTGCACTTCAACAAGCGGCTTTGGTCGATTTTCTTCAGCCATCTCGTACAAACAGCTTGCCTCTGGTAGCGAGGAGCTGAGCAGATTTGGAGGAGCTCTTACCAGCTCGAAAGCGAAAACAGAATGAAACCGAATTCAACGAAGGAGGGATGCTTTATACCCTTAGAATAGCAGGTGATGCTCCTCCTTTCAAATTCTTCGTTTTCTTATCTGGGAAATAGGCTGTATGAAACTGATGTCTGGGTAAGGGATGTACAAGATTAGCATTATGCTGTTATTGCATCCCGACGGCACAGCAGCAGCGTCCTCGGAAACATCCTCTAATTGCCGTATTGTCAATTATTCGCAATAAATCAATTATTGTATGCTGCTATGAGATGAATTAAGAAATTATAGCAAGTATGTGGTAAACACATTAGGGAATATTACACAATTAACTCTTTAAAACACATTTGTTGGCTCTGGAAAGGGCCGATTGAATTGTTGAATTTGCGTAACACGGACACATTTTGACGGCGCACTTGTTGCGTCCTCCTCGCCCGATGAGATTTGCGGTGCGGATGACGATCATCTCGAACAAATTAGGGAATATTACACAATCAACTCTTTGAAACACATTTGTTGGCTCTGAAAAGGGCCGATTGAACTGTTGAATTTGCGTAACACGGACACATTTTGACGGCGCACTTGTTGCAATCCTCCTCGCCCGATGAGATTTGCGTTGCGGATGACGATGTGCGCTTCAACAAGCGGCTTTGTTCGATGTTCTTCAGCCATCTCGTAGCTTGCCTCTGGTAGCGAGGAGCTGAGCCGGTTTGGAGGAGCTCTTGCCAGCTCGGAAGTCGAAACGGAATGAAACCGAATCCATTTTTTTTTAAATTTCATTTTATTACTCGGTTTGCTTGCTTTACATCAATAATTTTACATTTCAAGTGGTCAACAATATCGTTATTCATTCTTCAGTCAGTATTTCGAAGGCATTTTGCCTGTTTAATGTGTGACTTTTGTCTTTGTACATATCAACATTTAGCGTTTTGTTAAGATTTTTCTTTTTACCTAATTCTAACTTATCCTAATTACTAAAACTATGGGTAGAGATTTCTTATTTGATCGTACTCTGAAACATGTGCTCTTGTTTGGTGCCTATTGGTAATCGTTTGCAATCTATTATCGACTAAATCGAGATTTGCCAGCCGATGAACCTCGGTTGTCGGAGTGCGTGTCGGTAGTTTCAATATCATCTTCAAAAATTTGTTTTGAAGGGTTTGAAGCTTCTTCCTATGCGTTTGAGCGCATCCTTTCCATACTGGGGCCCCATATTCCAGCATGGGCACAACAATCTGTCGGTAGACAGCCAACTTGTTGACGGTGGATGCTTTTGACCGGCGGTTGATGATCGGGTATAGTCGCTTCAGCATGAGTGTTCCTTTAGTGACTCGGTCTTCCACATGCTGACGGAAGCGGAGCTTGCTGTCAAATAATAGGCCTAGGTAGCGCGCTACTGATGACCAGTCGATGTCCATGTTCAAAACCTTGATCGTTGCTGTACACGCAGAAAAAAGAAAATACTAAAAAGATTAAATGTCATACTAAAACTACATTCAGTCTATTCACTCATTGGGATGCATTTTAGCGCAAAAATCTTTGCTAGTATAAATTGGTTTTATATCGGCGAAATAATTATCTAAAATTATTATTGGTAATGCATAAAGCTGCATAATTCTATTATATAAATCAAATTAGCCGTTTTAGTTTGTTTTGAAAAATGAAAAGAAAAAAAAACAAAAAATAATGAACATTTTGTCTTTATTTAACATTTTTATAAAACTTTTTGCTGCTTGCCTAGGCAAACAACGTCATTCCAGTTTTGTCCACCGCTGTACCGCTGAAATTGTGATTCTTCGTGCTAGCAACTGCTCCTGTTGTAAATCTTCTTCGCTTCTTACGACCACCGGAATCAAACACCTCAACGAAATTCACTGCGAAATAGTGATATACACCACTATTCTTGTTAACGTTCGAATGCTCTTTCGATCGAAAACCGTTTTGCATTCTCGTTTACGCCAGCAAAATCAAATGGGCCATGGATTCGAACGAATAGGATTCGATCGAAAGTTGGATCCGCCGTAAACCAGAATGAGGATAAGGAAGATAACTGAACACCATAAATTTTGCAATCAGTCGACTTACCGTCATATTCATCATCGCTTCGGGTGAAAACTTTTCTTGGGAGCAAATCCTTCCGGAAGCGATTTCGGAGAAAAGTTGAATAGCCGACGATATGGGAGTGCCCGTTGTCCTGGAACCTTCCTTACAATTTTGGTTTTCTGTCTTGATTTTAGCTTGCAACCCGATTAACAGATGTACAGCCACGATGACCACTCGAGTACACGGTTTTAAATAGAGGAAATGTTTAAATTTATCGGAAAACCTAAGAGATTTCTAAGAAAACGCGGTGAGATCCAGCGCGATGGCTTGGATAACTTACGATCAATGAAAAAGTTTGATTTCACAAGTCTCAAGAATAGTGAGAGACAGTCCATATGCCCGACAAAATATAAATCGCGGAAATGCATGACAAAGTATAAAATGAAATAGCTGAATGCTTATTTCATAATCTTCAGAATGCATAAAATAGGATTATATTATAATTATAATAATTACCACGCTAATTAGTATTTTCGTTTTTAACCGTGTAGGCTTGAGCCGGTCTGAGTTGCGATGTGGAAAAACGATCGTTTGTGTTTTGGCCGCATTCACACAAATTTTCCAGTCGGCGAGGTACTTCGTGTACGCATCCAGACCCTTCTGGAGTTTCGCGACGAGAGTGCGCATTACCCGTCCTTTGTAACTGATTGCCGAGTCATCAGCAAACAGAGACAACGTTCCGCCTTCTGGCAGAGGGGGAATGTCCGATGTGTACAGATTGTACAATATCGGTCCCAGAATGCTACCCTGGGGGACTCCAGCGGGAATTTCGTATGGTTCGGAAAGTGCATTGCCTATGCTGACGTGTGATGTCCTACCTTTCAGGTAGTCCGAGATAATTTTCACCAGATAGGTTGGGAAACGGAATTGGAGAAGCTTGTGCACTAAGCCGTCGTGCCAAACGTTATCAAACGCTTTTTCTATGTCCAGTAGGGCCATGACCGTTGTTTTGGAGACTGATTTGGCCTGGTTGACCAAGTTCGAGACTCGTTTTAGCTGGTCCACTGTCGAGTGACCCCGACGGAAGCCAAATTGTTCCTCCAAAAGGATGTCGTTTGCTTCGGTATGTTCGAGTAGCCTGGTGTAGATGAGTTTCTCGAATAGCTTGCTGAGCGGGAGAGCAAACTGATCGGGCGATAACTTGACGAGTTTGTGGGATCCTTTCCTGGCTTCAGGATCGGTACCACCTTGGATCGCTTCCACATTGTTGGGAAGTACCCCAGCTCCAGACAACGGTTGAAGATGTTCATCAGGAGGGTATGCGCTCTAGGTCCCAAATGTTTCAGAACGATGTTGAAGTGACCGTCGAAACCCGGTGCTTTCATATTTTTAGTGGACTTGATGCAGTGTACCAACTCATCCAATGTAATTTTTCGGTTCTCCGGAAGCTCACTACGCGAAGTAGCAAGCTGGGAGACGCTTTCAGACACCGGTGCTTCCATCGGGCTGGCAATATCTCGGCCCAAGTTATGTGAAGCCATAAAATGTTTCGAAATTAAGTTTGCTTTTTCAGCTGGAGTAAAATAAACCTCGTTATCTAGCCTAAGAGGCGGGATAGGCTTAGGCTTGTTCTTTAGAACTTTGGTCAGACGCCAGAAGGGCCTAGAATAGTTCGGTAAGCTCCTAATTTCTCTAGCAAACTGCCTATTCCTAATTTTATCCACCCGAATGGCGATGATTTTGTTCAATTTTTTGTACAAGATCTTCCTAGCAACATTACGTGTTCTTTGGAACTGCCTACGGATACAGTTCCTAAGGGAAATAATACGCCTGGTTTCATCGTCAAGGTTGGTAAACTTACATGTCATCGGGGTGGTTGGGATGAACCGTTGCTCTGCTACGACGATGTCATCGGAGAGGGTTTGCAGCAGGTTGTCGATGTCATCCTTCGTTGCTAGTGCGGGGTTTTCGGCCACACTTTCCTCCACGTAGCGCTGTAGCTGGATCCAGTTCGCTCGGTGATAATTCCTTCGCCGGAGTTGCTGGCGCTGCTCGACGGCTTTGTCTACCTCGAACACCACCGGGAGATGGTCGGACGATAGGTCAGTGATGGCACGGAGGGCAGAGCAATTCTCCGCCATGTTGGTTAGCACGATATCGAGGGTGGATCCCACACCGCTTGGTGAGAAAAAAGTGTGTGAATCCGGATGGAGGACCACGTAATGTCCTGCCTGCAGATCCTCGGCCAGCACCGCTCCGTTCTTGTTCGCTCGTAGATTGCCCCATGTTGAATGGCGCGCGTTCAGGTCGCCGGCAATAATAAAATTACCATTGCGGCGGGTCAACTTTTGGAGGTCGTTCTTAAGACTTACAGTTGATCCGTCTGACTCTTTGCACTGCGTGGGGCAGTAGATGGCGATGACTGCGATGGGACCATCAGGTGTTACCAGCTCGATACCGACAGCTTCCACAAACGCTAGCCGGAAATCAGGAAGCAACTTGAACTGGAGCTCCCTCTTGATGGCGATGGCTACTCCACCACCCTTTTGGTCACCGACCCGGTCGAGTCGGACTATGATGTGATCGGGAAGGCTGAATGTAGTCTCCGGTTTGAGATGCGTTTCCGATATAAACGCAACATCGATTTGTTGGTGTCGCAGGAAGTCGATGAATTCCAGCTTTTTGTTACCCACAGAGTGGGCGTTCCAGTTAAGGGCGTTGAGAGTGAATGTTAAAGTTCATCATAAAGTGCATCATTTGCACCATCATTTTCTGCAGGTCACTCACCAACGTGGTCAGGTGAGCGATGATTTGAGTCATGCTGTCGGATGACGGAGCCGGCGACGTGGGGCCGGGCTGGCTTCCCCAGAAACCTGGAGGGGGGATGTACGATTCTGCTTGCGTTGGGTTTGGGTTGCTTGACGCCCCGGTTGGCAGGCTGGACAGGCGGCCCCTGGGGGGAGGCAGCGGTGGGAACCCAGTTTCCAGGTCGATTTCAGGTTGCTTCTTCTTGTTTTGCTTCGGCTGGCTTGCTCTCTTCCGGAGTGCGATGAATTCGGCCCGCTTGGGACACGAACGACTAGTCGATGTGTGGGCGCCACCGCAATTGACGCAGACGGGTTGCTTACCAGTTGTGTCGACGATGCACTGTGCCGTGCCGTGTTGATCGCCACACTTTCCGCAGCGGGCTTTCATATGGCAATTTCGCGAGCCATGACCAAAATTTAGGCAGCTGGTACACTGCGTGACATCGCGATGAACCGGCTTGTAGCGCTCCCACTGCACGACGACGCTGAGGAGAGTTCTGACATTGTGGAGTTCCTTGATGGTCGTGGAGCCGCCTACCAAATGTACCAAGTACAATTGGTCGCGACATTTTACGGCCTCGTTGTGCCGAGCGATTTTGAAGACCTTCATCGGCTGCAGGTTGTTGTGCTTCAGTTCCGCTTCCACCTCGGAAACGTCGACATCGTAGAGGCCGCGAATGATGACCTTGAGGGGCTTCTTCGACGGAATATCGTGAGTGAAATGTTCCACCTTCCACACTTGTAGCGTCTCCGCCACTGATTGGTAGTGTGCTGCTGTTGCAACGGAGATTTTCACTCCGTCGGCGCAAAGTCGGAATTCAGCACGCAGGCCTTTGCGAACCTGTTCGTTTAATTTGGCGAGCAGTTCTCGCGGCTGCCCCTTCACATAGAATGGAGGGAGCTTCTCCTTCTTCTCAACTTTACTACCTCCATCCTCAGGAAGTAGCGAGTACGGGTTGCTGGCTAGCAACTTTTTCACTTGACCTCCATCGACGTGGATATCGGCCGGCCGCTTTCCGCCCTGCTTTTGGCCACCGCTGGGGCCTGGTTTACCCATGCTTGGGTTGAACGAAAAACCACTTGACAACGCGCTCGGAAAACTTTCTACACGAGAGAGACTGCTATCGACTGACCGCACTGAATGCTGGCCGTAAACTGAAACCGAATCCAACGAAGGGAGCATGCTATATACCCTTAGATTAGCAGATTATGCTCCTCCCCTTCGTGCTCTTCTCTTTCTAATCGACCAATCTGGGAAATGCATATGTGCCAATAATGAGTTGGACTTAGAATTACTTGATAATTGCGAAAAATGATAATGCGTGAGAAATTGGTCGAACATGAATGAAAGGGTTGACAATTACTAAATATTCAATAGATCGCTATTGATAATCAATAGTTTTCTTTAATATGAAGGTAAATTTCTGATCCATGGTGCCAAAATTATGAAAATTGTTCAATGGGAATTTCTTTTCAAAAGCATTCTAAACATGTCGCAATTTTGTTACATGTGATCATTTTCGTAATCGAAGTGTTCTCATAAAATATGGCAAATCAAAGACACTGTCGGAAATTCCACTCTAGTTTACAATCGTTATGAAATTTTGAGCACTCACCCCGACGGCACTGCAGCAGCGTCCACGAATAGTCTCAAATTGACGTGCCATCCATTATTCATAACAAATTAAATTTTGTACGAAGCTGCGAGATTGATTGAGGAATATAAGATGTAATAAGGTTGGAAATATTATTCCTTCAACTCTTTTCCACAAATATTATGGCCCTGACAAGGGCCGATGGCTTTCTTAGCCTCGATTCGGTTACAGATAAATAGCACTACGGGATGTTATCAGTTGATTGCCATGGTCAAACGGGGAATTTGCTGAATGGTTCGTGACGTGGATGGCGCACAATAGCAACGTGTATTGGATCCCCGGGCACAAGTCGAAATCAGGAAACGATGCTCACTCGATGCTCACACGATTTCACCAGTCCGACGCTCGATTAGCAGCATCTCCTCGGATCAGCAACTCTGGGGGCTTCTGGTTTCTGGTTCCTAACGGGCTTGCTTCTGGACCACCGATCACGAGTCGAAATCTGGGAGCGCGGATAAATTTGCAGCGGCGATGACGATGGCTTGGACGCTTCTCTGAGCAGCAGTAGTTTGCCGCTCGGAGAAGCGCCCAAGCCATCGTCATCGCCGCCGCAAATCAATCTTGCGTCTTCCTCTTCCGACGACACAAATTGGACTGTGACGCGGGTGCAAAAGCAAAGCGAGAATGACTCGCCCGACCGTGTTCACAGTCCGACCGCAAGAAGAAGACTGAGGGAAGAAGCAGGGACCCATTTGCTTTTATAGTGGGAAGCGACACCGTCGAAAAGTGCTCGAACGTGATTGGTTGGATAAGAAAGAGGTCAACATTTATCAAATTTTCAATAGTTAAACAACAAAATTCACTTATCGGATATATTACTTACGATGCGTACATATATTTCTGATCGAATGATACTAAAATCGTAATAATTGGTTCATAAACAACGTTCAAAATCTCCCCTAATTTCGTTACATGTCTCATTCTCCGTACTTTTAAAGTGAAATTTTGAGCACTCACCCCGACGGCACTGCAGCAGCGTCCACGACTAGTCAATTATTCATAACAAATTAAATTTTGTATGAAGCTGCGAGATTGATTGAGGAATATAAGATGTAATAAGGTTGGAAATATTATTCCTTCAACTCTTTACCACAAATTTGATGGTCCTGACAAGGTCCGATGGCAGATGAATAGCACTGCGGGAAGTTATCACTTGATCGCCATGGTCAAACGGGAAATCCTCAACGCAAACAGCAACGGGTAGTGGATCCACGGGCACGTGTCGAAATCTGGAAACTCGAGCGCTTCCGACGCTCGATTAGCAGCAGCTCCTCGGATCAGCAATTCTGGGGGCTTCTGGTATCTGGTTCCTATCGGGCTTGCTTCTTGACCGCCGATGCTGAATTTATCACGGGTCGAAATCTGGGAGCGCGGATAAATTTGCGGCGGCGACGACGATGGCTTGGACGCTTCTCCGAGCAGCAGTAGTTTGCCGCTCGGAGAAGCGCCCAAGCCATCGTCATCGCTGCCGCAAATCAATCTTGCGTCTTCCTCTTCCGACGACACAAATTGGACTGTGACGCGGGTGCAAAAGCAAAGCGAGAATGACTCGCCCGACCGTGTTCACAGTCCGACCGCAAGAAGAAGACTGAGGGAAGAAGCAGGGACCCATTTGCTTTTATAGTGGGAAGCGACACCGTCGAAAAGTGCTCGAACGTGATTGGTTGGATAAGAAAGGGGTCAACATTTATCAAATTTTCAATAGTTAAACAACAAAATTCACTTATCGGATATATTACTAACGATGCGTAGATACATTTCTGATCGAATGATACTAAAATCGTAATAATTGGTTCATAAACAACTGAGTTATTAACGTTCAAAATCTCCCCTAATTTCGTTACATGTCTCATTTTCCGTACTTTTAAAGTGCACCCCAATATAGAAAACAAAGACGTAGTCCTACGTCAAAAAATGGAATATGCTAATCCCGGGCTTCCCAAATTATGGATTCGCGGCGCCCCGCTTGTTGCTGATTCACTTGTTTGAAAACTTGCGACAAGCAGAGGAGCCTCGAATCCATATTTTGGGAAGCAAGAGTTCTTCTACCAAATTTCTTCTTCCAGTCTCAAGACATTCATGTTCTGTCACACATGGTTATCTGAAGCCACTCCATTTCGAATTCAATAAGCAAATCACTCGGGTTTCATGATTTAAACATGAATGTTTGCTTCACATGACAACTCAATGTTGATACACATGTTATTATACTGTGAAGTCAATGACGAAATCCATATGGCTACCACACTCAAGTCATGTGGTTTTCCTCATTGCGCAAATCTATAAGTAAAACACACGATCTTGACGTGTAGATTTTTCTCAGTGTATTGACGTTAACTACGTCTTACGGCAATTCTACACTGAGGCAAAAATACTTAGGTTTACCATAAATCAAGACTTATGAACCAGCCAAATTATGGTTTCATTGCACGCTTAAAAATTTCAAAAATGGAATCATAAGTTTCATAAATGAGAGCTTTGAATTCTTTAACAACAATTACTTGAAAAATTTATCATAGCAATCGCTAGAAGAGCTACTCCGCTTTCGATGTTGGCTACAAGTTAATCGAAAACAGATCACATGTTATCAAAACATGTCAATTTTTGTGCACGCCTGAAATAAAAGGCGAACAACATTGTCGATTGATAGTTCGATTTGAGTTATTATCATTGCGTTTATTACCGAATTTCATTGATTGACTTATTAAATTCATTACTGAAATTCTTCACCAAAATCATAAGTAAAACTTACAAATTTCAACAATAATCGTTGTGGCGCCAAATCATAATTATTCCTTAAGAAACTATTAAGTTTTTTTGCCTCAGTGTACTGGGTGTCAATTGAAAATCTAAAATTTTGCGACCGTCACGAAATTATGTAAGATTTTGAACGCTAATAACTCAGTCATTTATCGATAGATTTTCAATATTTTTCCACCAATCGGTCGGAAATGTATACAACAATTTCCTAGAATGGAGAAAACTATTGATTATCGACAATAAACTATTGAAAATTGGGAAAATGTCGACCCCTTTCTTACGCAACCAATCACGTGCAAGCAGTTTTCCACACTTCCTTTGCGTTCCGCTTCGCACTATAAAAGCAGACCGATTCCTGCTTCTTCGCTCTGATCGCATCATCATTCCGAATCGAACTGCCGTTGTGAACGGTTGTGTGTTTCTCGAGTTGCTAGACACAAATTCGATTTTTATCCCGTTCGTGTGCGATGTGCACATTTTTCGCGATTTCCCGCTCCAGCGACTGCTCTCCGGCTAGCCAGAGAGCATCTCTGCAAGCAGAGCAACCGCGGCCCATAGCGATGGGTCGCAATCGGAAACAAAAGGCGGACTCCGCCTCGATCCCCGCCCCGCTGGCCGACAGCGAGCAGACCAGCACGCCGAAACGAGCCAGGAACGAGGATGCCAACCCGGCGGCATACAGCAGGCTGCTGGCAAACAACCAGTTTGCCTCCCTGCCAGTGGACCAAGCCCCCCTCTTCACGGCGTCGAAGGACCTCTCGGCGCTGCGATCCGAGCTAGCGGCCAACAACATCCGGCCGCTGTTCAAGCTGTGCCATACCGGCACCAAAATCATGTGCGCTTCGGGCGCCGACTTCGACAAGGCCGGCAAGCTACTGAAGGCAAAAGGGGTGGAATTCTACACCTACGATGTCCCCGGTAGCAAGCCGTTGAAAGTTCTCGTCCGAGGGCTGCCGGAGTTCACCCCGAAGGCAATCGTCGACGAAATGAAGGCGGCTGGTCTCAAGCCAACGAATGTGTTCCCCATCCGGCGAGCACAAGGAGGACGACATCGGGACCAGCTCTACCTGGCCCATTTAGAGAAGGGGTCCACCACCATGGCGGGCCTGACGAGGTTGAGAGCGCTCTTCAACATCGTGGTTGAATGGGAGCGCTACCGCCCGAAGAAGAGAGACGTGACGCAGTGTGGCAACTGCCTTGCGCTCGGTCACGGGACACGAAACTGCCACATGAAGCCCCGCTGTGGCAAATGTGCCAGTGCGCACGCCACTACGACATCCCAGCCGATGGAGGGCACCGAACCGAAGTGTGCCAACTGCGGTGCAAACCACGAGGGCAGCAGCCGCAACTGCCCCAAACGTGCGGAATTTTTGGCAATCCGCCAGCAAGCATCCGCCAAGAAGCTGGGACGACAACGCCAGCGCCAACCACCTCCACCGCTGACTGAGGAGCACTTCCCGACGCCCCGCTACCAAGTGCCCAATCTGCCACCGCTTCCACCAACCCACCGGCAGGCATCTCGCCAGCCGGCCCCTTCCGTTCACGGCACTCCTCCTTCCGACGACGGCTCCCTGTATACTCCGGAGCAAATGTTGGAGTACACCAGGGACTTGTTCCAACGGCTGCGAGCCTGCCGTTCCAAGTCGGAGCAGATCAACGCCGCCAACTCGGTGGTATTCGCCTTTCTCTCCAAATATAGCGCGTGAGGCGTCCACCAAGATCCTCAAATGGAACGCTTGCTCCCTCCGGAGCAAAAACCGAGAATTGTCCGCCTTCCTGGACCAGGAAGGCATCGACATAGCCGTGATAACGGAGACGCACCTCAAGCCAGAAGTTAACATCTTCATCCCCGATTTCCGGCTAGTGCTGCTTGACCAGTGCGGATCCGAACGTGGAGGCGTTGCGATCGCTCTGCGGAGGAACGTCAACTGCACCCAGCGCTGCCAACCTTCCAGATTTGTCTGGAATATTCCAGATTTTTAAAGCCCCATTTTACAAAAATCTGGAAGATCCAGATAAAATTTGCAATGAATTTATAAGGTTTCGTAAATAATTTGTAAGGTTCTCCATATACGACATAAACGATCCAGACTTTTCCAGACAAAATCAAATTTCAAAATCTTCCAGGTTTTAGAAAAATGGACTTGGCATCCCTGACTGCACCCTGCTGCCGAGCTTCCAGCTGCAATTCATCGAGGCCGTTGGTGTTTTGGTGGAAACCTCCAATCAAGATCATCGCGGCGTACTGCCGCGCAAGCCAACATCAACGACGGAACATCGGCGGCCCTAAAGCAAGACCTCGCCAAACTGACACGGCGGCAGAGGCAGTTCATCCTGGCTGGCGACCTGAACGCAAGGCACGAGACCTGGGGAAACCCCCGGCGAAATAGGAACGGCCTCATCCTACAACAGGACCTGGAGGAAGGCCACTACACCATCCTCAGCCCGGATTCACCCACCCGCCTGAGCCGGTCCGGGGCCCATGCGACCATTGATGTCTTCCTGACCAACATGGCCGACAACATCTCCCAACCGGTCGTTCACCAGGACCTGAGCTCGGACCACTACCCGGTGGTGGCAGAAGTTGGTTCCCTGGTCAACCGGCATCGGGTCATTCGGCGCAACTACCACCGTGTCGACTGGGGCCAATTCGAACGGTGTGTCGACGCTAACATCCAGTACGAGGCTCCCCTGGCGTCCGCTGAAGACATCGACCGGCACCTGCTGAGCGTCGTGGCCCGAGAACAGCATGTACCAGCATCTGGTCAGGTGAGCAACACCCTTTTTATCGATCGTGTTACCAAACTGCCCATAAAAGCATTACTGTTCCATATGGATTTTCGAACCAACACCTTTTTTCATCGCAACATGTATGATTTAATATATACCGTAAAACCGGGTAACTTTGATAATGCGGGTATCTTTGATAGCGCGAGACCCACAACATATTAAACGAAAAAACGAAGTTTCTGTCAATCAGTTAAGAAAAACGAATGCAAAAGTAAAGGGTATTAGTATGACACTTCATGTCAAAGCTATTTTCGTTGGAACCAAGTGCATTTGACGATTAATATGCAAATTTTAAAAATTTACAAGATTTTAGCGTTTTTGCACCGCTTACAAACAATCTGTTCTACGATCACTATTTGATAAAGTCATAATGAATTCGCCACTTATCCATGACAGCCTAGTTATAGAAGAACATGAATTCGATCTCAAATCTCTTAACGAAATCCATTTTTACAAACTGGGACCATTTTTGTAATCTA
Organism: Aedes aegypti; assembly: GCF_002204515.2. NCBI lineage: Eukaryota > Metazoa > Arthropoda > Insecta > Diptera > Culicidae > Aedes > Aedes aegypti. The sequence goes on from NC_035109.1 coordinate 342,254,247, forward strand.
AGTCAGAAATTTCCATATAGCGTTAAACGCCTAGAGGTATGTAACGCCCTATAAATGTTCCGTAATTCAATCAATTTTGTTCGATTATCAAAGTTACCCCAAAACAGAAAACCGACTTTCGATTATATGGAAAATAATATGTTCATTCAGAATAAATCTTTTGGCAATCTATCAAGTGCAATCGATAGCTAGGATGTCAGTACTTGTTTTAAAAATATAAATTGTAATTCTTTGAAACAGAATGCTTAAATATTGAAGTTTTCTTCGAAAAAACTATCAAAGTTACCCCGTTTTACGGTACTTTACTATGCATATCAAAATTTACATACTTTATTTGAAAATTTTGCAGAATAATATGAGTTTGATGCAGTCCTATATTGAAAAATAAAGGCATAACAGTCTCTATATGAATTTTCAACAAAAATAGCAACTACAAAACGTGGATTATGTTGAAGTTTATATTTTTTGCTGATCAATAGAAGCAAAGTGTTTAATCTGTGCGGTGGTACTGAATGAATAAGGCGTGCAGAAATGCACTAGACAATAATGAAACTTTGTATGAGAAAACAAACTTCATACTTTGAGCGCTATTTTCTCAATGCCTACTTTTTCCATATGAGACAGTTATGCCTTTATGGGCAGCAAAGATCTCATTCGTTTAAGGAGTACCAAACGCAGGCAGTACCAACGCTCTGGTCTGCCTGCGTTGAAAAGCGAAGTCAATCGCATATCCAAAATAATCAAGGCCAGAATGGTGGACCTCAGGAACGATGATTTTTCCAACAAGATCCGCTCTCTCCCAGAATGTGCTAGGCCATTCTGGAAGATGACAAAACTTTTGAAATCCAAACCCAGACCTATTCCACCGTTGATCCCATTAGACAACACCGACTCTAAGGATCGCTTGATAACCCCTGCGGAGAAGGCTGCTGAGATAGGTCGGCATTTCGTCAGCTCCCACAATCTAGGGCTAGACATTCCTAGCCCACACGAAGCTGCTGTTTCCGAACACGCAGCTAACCTACACCAATCTCCCAACGACTTCTCGGAGGAGTTGGAGATCACTGCCGACGAGTTGCTGGCCTATCTCAAAACATCCAAAAACATGAAGGCCCCAGGTTTCGACAACATCCTGAACTTGGAGCTCAAGCAATTGAGTCTCCAGTTCTACCAACATCTGGCACTGATTTTCAATCAGTGCCTCCGACTTAGCTACTTCCCCTCGTCGTGGAAGTCAGCAAAATTCATCTCCATTAGGAAACCTGGGAAGGATCCTTCCTCTCCCAAAAGCTATCGACCCATCAGCCTTCTCTCAGGGTTATCAAAGATTTTTGAAAAAGCGATCAACAGACGGCTGCTTTCGGCAGCCGATCAAAACAACATCTTGCTCGAGGAACAGTTTGGCTTTCGACGCGGTCGTTCAACCGTGCACCAACTGACTCGAGTAACCAACATCCTCAAGGTGGATCAACGGTGGAATGGTCTGATGCAGCCGACTACCTTGGGCTAACGTTAGACAGCAAGCTTCTCTTCAGACAGCAGGTTGACAAAACGGTCATTAAAAGCAACATCTTGCTCAAAGCATTGTACCCCCTGATCAACAAGAAGTCAACTCTGTCTCTAAAGAACAAGCTTGCTGTTTACAAACAGGTCATTCTTACAGTAATTGAATATGGCGTACCAACCTGGGAGAGTTGCGCTAAAACCCACCATCTGAGGCTCCAGAGGACCCAGAATCAGTTCCTCCGGATGATCCTCAACAGTCCTCCGAGAACGAGGACAACCTTGGTCCACCGTCTGGCTGAGATCAAAACATTCGAGGAGCGCTTTGGTGACTCGATCGAAAAATTCAGGGCTCGTTGCCACCAATCTGGCCAGCAGGTCATCCGGGACTTCGTTCCCCCCTAGGTTATCAAATTTTATTGTAGTCTTGTAAATAGTAGTTAGGTTATAAAATTCTTCTTTTTCAAAAACTACCAGAGCCAATAAGGCTAAAATAATAACTAGGGTAAAACCATTTTAAAAATCCAGCAAAAATTCACCATCGCAAACAAAGCTGAAGGACCACTCTGGTCAACCACTTAAATTGTTGAAAATCATTTCCCTGTAAAAACTATTTAGAAATAAACATGAATTTAATGCAAAAAAATGCTTCTTGGCTCATTCTTCTTTTTGCCGTCAGACTGTGAACATGGTCGGCGAGCAAGTCTCGAGTGCCTTTCGCCCAACTAACATTCACTCATTTAAGAAACACCATTATGGCAGTTTTATTCAGCATCATGTTTAATAACATTATAATAATTTTCATGGCCAACCTTTGTTCAGGCGTTGTTCACACAAATTTGGAGAAGTTTTAAAGCATGTCGTCGAATTCCAACTTTATTTTTCAGCTTTTAAAACGTTTTACAAGCATTTAGTTCAGCTTTTATACGACTGGTCCAAAAATAATTAAAAACAAACAAAAAACAAAAAAATATTTTTTAGGCGCTTCAATTAAAATATAGTGTACACAATTATCTTGATATGACAACCATATTTAAAAATCGCCTGGGTACTGGATTCGAACTCGAGACCTTCCAATCGTCAGCGGTATGCCTTGCCATCTACGCCATCCTAGAATTGATAAATGAATCGTCCAGTGCACAATATAAACCTCTCATAGCTGAATATTGATCTTGTTTGAGCTTCTATTCGACATCGTCTATCAACACATGGTACGCTAATCAACAACTGAACAAGCATATTATTCAGCTGCTGTTTAGTGCTGATCCAAGCGGAGTTCAGTCGGCTATTTTTAGCGCACAGTGAGAAAATTTATGTCAATGATGGTCAAAAATAATGTTTATTTACACAAAGTGAAATCAGTCTGAAATGAACCAGACTAAGCAGCGGTTTGAGCCGAAAACCTAATCGATTGGTTACACGCTGGTGGTGACCAATCGTTTAAGTTGTCAGCTTGAACGGATGTTTAGTTCTCTAGATTTATGTTCTTGAAAATTTGAGGTTTGGCTTCGATGCATCTTCACCTTAATCTAATTTCATAATAATTTTTAGTTTGTTCAAAACTTCAATTTTAATGATTCATTAACTTAAATTGAAATTCATTTATTTTATAAATTATATTTGTATTTATAAATTATATTATTGATTTGTATTTTTCATAAACCAATTATGAATATATTTAAATCATTTGAAGTGTTCTGAAGACTATGCGCCTGAATAGAAAAATGTTTGAATATCTTGACGCGTGGGATTTTTTTCCAGTAATGGCCAAGTAAATCATTTTTCTTAGATCGCACTATTCAGTTGGGAAGAAATGTCATTTTAAATGTAGCTCGCTATAGATATATATTTAATCAATTATGTCAAAGAAATGTCCACTTGTCTTGTACGGAACAACATCCCGAGCAGGCGAAAAAAGCTTAGCAATAGCTACAGTCACCCCACGCAGTTGAATCACCCACAATTTATGAATCAGCTGACTTCAAAAGACAAAATTATTATCAAACTCGTCACAAAACATCACAGAATTATTTTTACTGATAAGAAACTATGTGTAAAAATAATTCTATGATGTTTTGTGACAAGTTTGATAATAATTTTGTCTTTTGAAATCAGCTGATTCATAAATTGTGGGTGATTCAACTGCGTGGGGTCACTGTAATTATAATATGGATAGCAGAAAGTGATAATAACCTGAAAGATATAATATGTAAAAGATCTGGAAACGATATCTAAAATTAACTACATACAAAAATCAAACAAAATTTTGATGTTGTCTTCAGATCTTTTATGTCAATCAAGTCAATATCACGCTTTGTTTGTCCTACTAGGAATACTTAGCTCAAATGTTTGTTTTTCAAAATAATCCTACATTTCTGGAGGCTGACTGACCATGTTTATTTTCTGAACGACTATTCAAAAAGTTTTGAGAAAGCATAAGTTATAAGCTTTGAAATGCATTCGGAACTCAACACGCATTTCGGATATTCTGTCCATTTAATGAAATTTAGCTATAGTGTGATCGCTTTTACAAGGCTTATTTATTACTGAAAAATGTGTTTGTTAATCGTCATTTTGGCCTCTATTAGATCAACTGTTCTTATAATATACCGAAGCTGAATTAGGATTTTATAAGATACTTATTCAGCTCATATTCATGCTTATGTTAAACATGTGGAAATAGCTGAAGTGCGATGCAAGTAAAACGTTAGTTCGTCTTCTGAATATCCTTTTATACATATACATTTGTTTAGTGGAATATTAACTTTTTAGTTGGGGGAAACATGTCTTGTTCAGCTCATCAGTAAAACAATATTGACAAGTCGAATGAGAATCTTTGGAAACGTTTAATAAGTGGCGATTCAATTTTTGTTTATTCTAATGCATAACGTTTGTGTTAAAAAAGCACCTTCTCAGCTCTTAATAGAGCAAAATTTTTATTCAGCTGTCATTACCATTATTGAACAATAATTAAACATGCATGCTTGTTTGTGGCTCTGAATTGTTAGTTGGGGCAGCTTCACTGGCTTGACTCCTTTTCTGGCTCCAATGGCCCAATCGGCATTCCTCGTTCACGTCCTCTCTGGGTTTGCACTAATCCCTTGTGGGATTGTCTTCTTTGCTGACTTATTGTAAGGCGTCAGCACACCTATTCAAACAAATTTTCCGAAACAAAACTCCAAGTCCTCTCTGGAGCCACCAAAATGTGGGGGACGGTCCAAATCCAGAGGAAGCGAAGGAATTCCTCTAAGTCGCAGAACGAGATCTAGTTTCCTAGATCCGTAAAAACTCTTTGACTATTCTCCCAAACAGGGAGCGGATTTGTATCTCTCGTAAAAAGTAGGAATTTCCTACCGGAGAGAGTCGACCACTTGTTTTGGAGTTCGGATATTTCAAAGGTAGTAAAAAAGTTCCTTGGAACTCGTACTTTTTCAGTAGTGATCATGAACTGACACTTGTATTGAAAACAACTTGCCTTAAATACTATCTGAAACTAATACAATTCGAGTTCGTTACAATACCAATGAAACTAGACTTCTATTCGATACATAATTATTCCAATAGGGCAAAAAACCCAATTCCTATCAAAAGGGAGAATGAGTCAGAACATTTTCTTCTCCCACATTTTTTCTAGAAAATCTATGCTAGATTGTTTCCTTATCTTAACCACGCCTAATTATCATATCTGGGCACTTTTTTCAAATGGGCGAAATTGACATCGACCCCAAAATGAGAAATCAACGAATGAAATTTTCCAACCGATAATCAAATCTTTATTTCTTATAAAAAGCAATTTTGACCCTGATTTCTGTTGACTCTATTCACCGAAACGTGTTTTATCTTTTCAATCAATTTCACATTTTTTTTGTTTTGATTTTGCATTAAAAATTCGAGAAAAGTATGGTAACGTCTATTTTTGAACATCGTTTGTGATTGCGCCCTTCAGCATAATCGCCTTTCGTCAAAGCATAAATCCAATTGGGCCCCTCGACCGAGTCCAATTGGAAAACCATCTGTCAAATTCGCCTGTTTGTTTTGCTTTTTGTTGGAAACTGTTTCAGTTGCGCCCTTCTGCTCGAATTTGTTTTTTTTTTAGTTTTTTCAAAGAAAGGCTCTAATTCATGTGAAAAAATTAATATTTATCAATGGTAAAATCACCCCGTAGCTTCCAGCGCACAGGAATATCCCGCTTGGATAGAGTAGCCGTTGTCAGGAGTAGCCGACGGTAAGTTTTCTAACATCCCATCGTCGATCGGATGCCATCAACATTTTTGCAGATATCTTCAACAGAATTCTGCTATGTTATGTTTTTATTTTCAGCTAATTGTATTCCCATTACTTCTGAATAACGTTCTGCGCCGGAGGATAAACTGGTAAACCGCCTTTGCAGCTTCTTTTGTTTGTACGGGAAGCTGTCGAACAGGGTCACCTGGGTCGGATACCTAGACGGGGACAACTTTTGAAACTTTATAGCAGAGGAGGTATGTTAAGAATTTGATCACTTTTTGGTAATCTTGTGCTGTGTGATGTGCAGTACATAAAATGAGGGACCACGTTAAATCGATACATGCCTGCCACACTATTATTCAACAACAGAGATGAGTGCGATTCAGAACCCAAAACATTCCAACATAATACCTCGCATAAATCGTGTTTCCTACATCTCAGTATGGAAAAATTGGTGCGTGCATCCTAAGCCACCACTTAGAGACTAAGGGCCGATTTCTTCACTTTCGCTTAAGCCGTAAACCACGTTTACCCATACGATTAAACCAGGTTTAAGGCCTAAGCGGTGATGAAGAAACCGCTTATAAATGTATTTAAAAATATCATGTTTAATGTGAAAATAAGCTCGAAATTCATCAAATTGAAATGAGATTTCAGATCAGCCCTTTTGTCATCGTTGTTTGGTGTGGGAGGAAATAGGCGAAATAGCACTCTAAGAAAAAACTTTTCAAAATTCATATACGCCCATTTGCTTTTTGCGATATATTTTATGTAAAATTGAACAATATTAAAATTTTGTGGTTTTACGGGCAAGTACGCTGCAAAACTATACCAGTCCAGCATTTAACTCAAATCGTTTAATTTTGTTAGTTTCGCCCTTTTGAAGAAAGCACACAGATATCTGTTCTATTTTCCTTTGCATCCTTCATCCTGACACCTCCCCGTCTCGTTAAAGAAAGAGAGAAAGGACGCACACAAATCTAAGACAGGTCACAAATTCTTATCTAAACATTTCCAGATTCTTGCAAGGCCTGTTTCTGCATCTTAGAATAACATCCTGTCGCTAAGGGTCTAAATTCATTAATTGCCTTACTTCGCAGCGCTTATCGCTTCATGCGCTTTGGTTAACCAGACTAAACATTGAGCAGAAATTTTATGACATGTTTCCGTTCTTACATCTAGCATATTTATTTGAACAGAGATAAATCTTACTCTATCGCATTGGCGAGACAAAAATCAAACATTGGTGGCGACTGAGGCTTGTTTTGTAATGCTTAATGAAAACCCTAATGATAACTATGATTATTACAAATAATTTTTAAACCGCGAGATTATTATTTCAATCAGCGAAGGGACAACCAGCGACATGAAGTTTTTCAGTGAAATCGACGAGAGTGTGAAGGTCGGTGTAAACTTGGCGGATGGCTCGGTGCTGAGGTCGGCTGGTGTTGGAGAAGGCTTCCTGAGGTACGTCGACGAAAAAGAAAAAACGAATGAAATCGCAGTGAAAGACGTGCTTTATGTTCCGGAGCTGGACTGTGGATTGCTTTCAGTCCAGAAGCTGGCACAGAAGGGACTGAGAGTGAACTTTGTGAAGTCCAGGTGCCAAATAGTGGGTTCCAGCGGGAAAGTGCAAACAGTAGTGGATCTTCATGGAGAGCTGTACGCTTTGAGAGTTGTGGAGAGCGGTAACCGCCGGAAAACTGCAGCTGGGCATCCCGTTGAGGAGGATTGCTGCCAAGAAGAAATGTTTTATGACTGTTTTGAGGAAGGAAACCGATGCTAAGTGTGACATCGTGATTTGACTTGGCGACTTTGTGTTATTCTTGACGTACAGTGACTCAATTTCATTTTCGTACGGGGCACTGTTTTTATATCAAGTTGGTATAAAACCATTGAATGGTGCATGGACTTCGATATACTCTATCAATAACGAAGGTCATAGGTGTCATCTATTGTTTGGCAATGACAAACTGTATTCATTTGCTTAAATCTTTGGAATAATGGAAAAGTATTTAGTTTATGTCTATAATTGACCAAATTCCATATTCGTACACCTAACAAAAAAGAAATATACAACATTCATAACTAATTTTTAATAGACTAGATGATTGCTTAAGCTCTTCGTTGTGTTGTTCAGATGTAGTAGAGTACATTTGGAAAATTTATAAGTGGACATATTTGAAACTTAAGCAAATTTAAGAAAAATACCACTTTTCCCATGTTTTTTGCTAACATAATCGGTAAATCGATAAATTGCTTACGGTATTTTCAACATCACTTCCTTAAGAATGATTACTGCGTATATTGCACAAGTTTCAAAAAATTATAATCAGTTTCAGAGTAGCTAGGAGTGTATATCGACAACTTATACTTTTGGATCTTAGGTAATATAACATTTATAACAAATCCAAAACCAAAAATTTTAGTCAATTTCTCTCAGTTTGGACCCTAAATGGATATACATAATCCATAGTTAATGTTCCTTTTAAAACATTGCGTAATCATTATTTTTAATTTAAATTTCACTACCAAACAAGATTATAGAGATTTATAGAATGAATATTATTGCCGTAACTGTACCACAAACGTTTTTTAAATGATGAAAACAACAGGATATATTTTAGTAAAAACTATAAGGGTACATCCCTATGGGGTTGTACGAACTGGTGACGTAGGACCACGATGGTTAATTTAACTACATTTTATGTTTAAATTTTATGTGCTCGTTTTGACTTCATACTGTTTTCAGTGCTCGAAACTTTCGTGAATATATATGCATATAACGATTTGCAGCCAAGTGTACGTTTAATCATGTCCCAAATATACATTATCTTTATCCGATGAATTCGTCATATTTATCTATGAAAATGTGAAATTTCACTTCAGGTTGTATGATTATTTTGAAATTATATTAGTAACCTCCTATGAAATATATGGTAGCATTGGAAAGAATAGTAGTGATTGAGGCTTGTTCAGCATGCTGAAGCAAAATCTAAGTAATTCTAATTAAAGAATATTTAATAGCAATGTATCTATAGGAATTTATTCGAGAATTATAATTAAAGCTTCAGTCATCGCTTTGTTGATCTTATGGTTTGAGAGAAATATTATTCATTGCTTGGCAATGTGATAAATTAAGTCGGAAATATTACTCTGTTAACTCTCTTACACACATTTGGTGGCCCTGAAAAGAGCCAAAGGCTTTGTTAGCTCGGATGCTGTCTTAGATGAATCGCACTACAGGATGTTATCAGTTGATTGCCATGGTTAAACAAAGAATCCCCAACGCAAGTGTAGAAATTTGTATAAGTTCTCTGCTTACAAGACGAACCAGTTGAATATTTCGTGGTGTGGATGGTACACATCAGCAACAGGTATTAGATCACACGGCTGAAGTCGAAATCTGAAAACGTAGCTTAAGTTTGAAATCTTGAGCGATACCACAAGCCGGACGCTCGATTTGTCTAATAATAGTAGTAATGATGCCTAACGGGCTTGATTCTTGACTGCACCACAGATGAGTTTATCACGAGCCGAAATCTCATAAACCAGATGCTGATCAACAGCTCAGCAGGCTTCTAGCTACGAGGTGCTCCTCGCTAAGCAGGTTCGGAGAAGCTCTTACCAGCTCGAAAGCAAAAATGGAATGAAACCGAATCCGGCGAAGGAAGCATGCTTTAATCCCTTAGATTAGCAGATGATGCTCCTCCCATTCGTGCTCTTCTCTTCTAGTCGACCAATCTGGAAAATGGGTATGTGCCAATAACGTTTTGGGCTTAGAATTACTTGAAAATTGCGAAAAATGATAATGCGTGAGAAATTGATCAAACATGAATAGTTGGAATGCTTGACATTTACTAAATATTCTCTAGTTAGCTATTGATAATCAATAGTTTTCTTTGGTATGAAAGTGAATTTCTGATTAATGCGTGCCAAAATGATGAAAATTGTTCAATCAGAATTTCTCTTGAAAACCATTCGCAATTTTGTTGCATGTGATCATTTTCATAATCGAAATGCTCGGCAAATCAAAGACACTGTTGGAAATGCCACTCTAGTTTACAATCGTTGTGAAATGTTGAGCACTCACCCCGACGGCACAGCAGCAGCATCCACGAATAGTCTCAAATTGACGTGCCATCAATTATTCATGACAAATTAAATTTTGTACGAAACTGTGAGATTGATTGAGGAATAAAAGATGTAATAAGGTCGGAAATATTATTCTTTCAACTCTTTTCCACAAATTTGATGGCCCTGACAAGGGCCGATGGCTTTCTTAGCCTCGATGCGGTCACAGATAAATAGCACTGCGGGATTGATCAGTTGATTGCCATGGTCCGTGGACGTGGACGTCGCTGCACAGGATCGGAGGAGCTCGTGCCAGCTCGGAAGTCGAAACGGAATGAAACCGAATCCAACGAAGGGAGCATGTTATATACCCTTAGATTAGCAGATTATGCTCCTCCCCTTCGTGCTCTTCTCTTTCTAATCGACCAATCTGGGAAATGCATATGTGCCAATAATGAGTTGGACTTAGAATTACAGTCGACTCTCCACAACTCGATGTTCTATAACTCGATATATTCTATAACTCGATGGATTTTGCGGTCCCTTCAAATTCCCATACATCATGCTCTCCATAAGTCGATATTTCTATAACTCGATGTCTCTACTAGTCGATGCCACGCGGGAGGAAAATTTCCCTCCATAACTCGATATCCATCTAAAAACCCTTTTTTATACAGGAAGACATGGACAATTTCTGGTTTGGCAGTGAATAAAGGACTTCCAAGTTGCTATAAAAGTTTAAAAAACATAGAAATAAGAAAAATTATTTTTAGTAAAAATAAGGGATTTTACGAAGATTTTGAAAAAAGTGTCCAAAGATATTTTTTTCAAAATGCTATCAACAAAATGATATTGTTTGCTTGCAGAAGTGATCATAAGAGTATTGGGAATATAGAAATTTGAACCTTTGATTTTAAAATTTTTGGTATCGGTATGTTCTATAACTCGATAATTCTATAAGTCGATGGTCCCTTGAATATCGAGTTATGGAGAGTCGACTGTACTTGATAATTGCGAAAAATGATAATGCTGGAGATATAGGTCGAACATGAATGAAAGGGTTGACAATTACTAAATATTCAATAGTTCGCTATTGATAATCAATAGTTTTCTTTAATATTAAGGTAAATTTCTGATCCATGGTGCCAAAATTATGAAAATTGTTCAATGGGAATTTCTTTTCAAAAGGATTCTAAACATGTCACAATTTTGTTACATGTGATCATTTTCGTAATCGAAGTGTTCTCATAAAATATGGCAAATCAAAGACACTGTCGGAAATTCCACTCTAGTTTACAATCGTTTTGAAATTTTGAGCACTCACCCCGACGGCACTGCAGCAGCGTCCACGAATAGTCTCAAATTGTCGTGCCATCAATTATTCATGACAAATTAAATTTTGTACGAAGCTGCGAGATTGATTGAGGAATAAAAGATGTAATAAGGTTGGAAATATTATTCCTTCAACTCTTTTCCACAAATATTATGGCCCTGACAAGGGCCGATGGCTTTCTTAGCCTCGATACGGTTACAGATAAATAGCACTACGGGATGTTATCAGTTGATTGCCATGGTCAAACGGGGAGTTTGCTCATACGACGAACCAGCTGAATGGTTCGTGACGTGGATGGCGCACAACAGCAACGGGTATTGGATCCCCGGGCACAAGTCGAAATCAGGAAACGATGCTCACTCTTGAAAGCTTGAGCGATTTCACCAGTCCGACGCTCGATTAGCAGCATCTCCTCGGATCAGCAACTCTGGGGGCTTCTGGTATCTGGTTCCTAACGGGCTTGCTTCTGGACCACCGATCACGAGTCGAAATCTGGGAGCGCGGATAAATTTGCAGCGGCGATGACGATGGCTTGGACGCTTCTCCGAGCAGCAGTAGTTTGCCGCTCGGAGAAGCGCCCAAGCCATCGTCATCGCCGCCGCAAATCAATCTTGCGTCTTCCTCTTCCGACGACACAAATTGGACTGTGACGCGGGTGCAAAAGCAAAGCCAGAATGACTCGCCCGACCGTGTTCACAGTCCGACCGCAAAAAGAAGACTGAGGGAAGAAGCAGGGACCCGTTTGCTTTTATAGTGGGAAGCGACACCGTCGAAAAGTGCTCGAACGTGATTGGTTGGATAAGAAAGGGGTCAACATTTATCAAATTTTCAATAGTTAAATAATTGGTTCATAAACAACGTTCAAAATCTCCCCTAATTTCGTTACATGTCCCATTCTCCGTACTTTTAAAGTGAAATGTTGAGCACTCACCCCGATTGCACAGCAGTAGCGTCCACGACTAGTCAATTATTCATAACAAATTAAATGTTGTATGAAGCTGCGAGATTGATTGAAAAATATAAGATCTAATAAGGTCGGAAATATTATTCCTTCAACTCTTTTCCACAAATTTGATGGTCCTGACAAGGTCCGATGGCAGATGAATAGCACTGCGGGAAGTTATCACTTGATTGCCATGGTCAAACGGGAAATCCTCAACGCAAACAGCAACGGGTAGTGGATCCACGGGCACGTGTCGAAATCTGGAAACTCGAGCGCTTCCGACGCTCGATTAGCAGCAGCTCCTCGGATCAGCAACTCTGGGGGCTTCTAGTATCTGGTTCCTATCGGGCTTGCTTCTTGACCGCCGATGCTGAATTTATCACGGGTCGAAATCTGGGAGCGCGGATAAATTTGCGGCGGCGACGACGATGGCTTGGACGCTTCTCCGAGCAGCAGTAGTTTGCCGCTCGGAGAAGCGCCCAAGCCATCGTCATCGCCGCCGCAAATCAATCTTGCGTCTTCCTCTTCCGACGACACAAATTGGACTGTGACGCGGGTGCAAAAGCAAAGCGAGAATGACTCGCCCGACCGTGTTCACAGTCCGACCGCAAAAAGAAGACTGAGGGAAGAAGCAGGGACCCGTTTGCTTTTATAGTGGGAAGCGACACCGTCGAAAAGTGCTCGAACGTGATTGGTTGGATAAGAAAGGGGTCAACATTTATCAAATTTTCAATAGTTTAACAACAAAATTCACTTATCGGATATATTACTAACGATGCGTAGATACATTTCTGATCGAATGATACTAAAATCGTAATAATTGGTTCATAAACAACTGAGTTATTAACGTTCAAAATCTCCCCTAATTTCGTTACATGTCTCATTTTCCGTACTTTTAAAGTGCACCCCAATATAGAAAACAAAGACGTAGTCCTACGTCAAAAGTATACCAATGCTCTCTGTTCATTCAAGCTATTTTGTATTTTTCTTATAAATGCAAAAATCATTGGAAAACTGGCATTTCTCATAATTTTACCTACATTCCATATATGTTCTCTAATAAATTGTCCAAATGCACTTTACTACATCTGAACATCTTAGTAAAGTACTTTAGCAATCAAATAGAGCTTTTAAAATTAATTTTGAATGTTGTGCGTTTGAATTTTGGTAGGTGTACGAATATGGAATTGGGTGAATTTTAGACATACATTCAATACCTTTCCATTAATCTAAAGATGAACGTAAATGGAAACATTTTGTGATTGGCAAATTATAGATGATACCTATTACCTTCAATGTGGAGAAGGTATTTTAAACTCAATACATCATTTAATAGTTTTTTACTAATTTGATGTGAAAACATTATCCTGTACGAATATGAAATTGGGCGCTGTAGCAGGAGTGTTCGGTGCAAGAGGAGGAGCTTTGTGGAGGCTGTGTTGTCCAATGAGATCTGTTTAAGTCTGTGTGACTGTATAGACAAGTGATGAATACATCGAGGAGGAGTGTTGTAATTTGGACCAGTCTGTTTTATGGTGACGATGTTTATCATCATTGCCTTGCGCCTACTCTGTGATCCGTATGTATGTTGTTTGTTGTTTATATATTGTTTGTAATAAACCGACCGCCGTGACGAGCAAAAGTACTTTGTGTGCCTTCCGTGTTTTTTCCCGTTCGCGTACCGAAATTCCCCCGGTGGTTTTGTCGGTACCACTATGTACCTGGTGGGTCTCCGTGGTCAAGCCTTCCCACAATCCAATACCTGTTGCTGATGTGTGCCATCCACACCATTTAGCGTGCTCGTCGTATAAGCAGAGAACTTATTCAAATTTATACACTTGCGTTGAGGATTCCCCATTTAACCATGATAATCAACTGATACCATCCTGTAGTGCTATTTATCTATGACAGCATCCAAGCTAACAATGCCTTTGAACCTTTTCAGGGCTACCGAATGTGCATAAAAGAGTTAAGAATAATTTTTCTGACTTTATTTATCACATTTCCAAGCAATGAATAATATTTCTCCTTAACTATAAGATCAACAAAGCGATGACTGGAGCTTTCATTTCAATTCTCAAATAATTATCTATAGACACATTGCGGCTAAATATTCTTTATGAAGTGAAATTTCACATTTTCATAGATAAATATGACCTGAGACGAGACTCGCGAAGACGGTCTTCTTTTTCTGTGATTGCTGAGTTTTTTTCTTATTCCACTTTGTGTTTATACCAATTATGCGCATGCTGTTCAAATCCTCACATGAACCTCTCAGCAAAAAATGATTGAGTTTGCATCACATCGAATCATAAATAGCCGTTTGAGTGAAATTTCATGCCAGTAAACGTAGCAGACATTATAAATAATTAATCTTCTGCTTAGATTTATCTGCAACTTTGGAAAAAACTGCTCCGCCGACTGAGGTTTTTAATAACAGTTTACTTTGAATACAATACTTTTCACTTTTTCAGCCCTAAAAACGGTGGGCTGCATTTGACGTTTCGTGAGAGGGGAATCTGGGCTGCATATGACGTTGATATTTTTCCTCTTCGCGAGTCTCTCTCAGGATATGACGAATGATTGACCAAATTGTAATGTTCATACAAAACATATATATTCAATCAAGAATAATTTTGCTTCGACATACAATTACAATACATTGTATTGTATCCAATACATTATATTGTATATTAAAAGTTTAATTCATTCACTGAATGGTTCGTTTTTATTCGGGAGGCGTTGAACTACTGACGAAGTTGCACATGACGCTGACAGTGATGTTAAAAATCACAAAGTTCTAAGAGTAACATTGGCAACACAAAATTTTATGTATATATGGCAATGGCAATGCATATTGTTTATGATTTTCAAAGATGTTATATATAAATAATTATCATTGATGTAATAAAAATCACTCTAATTGAGGTGTCACGAGTGGTGTCACGAACACGTGCGCAAATATGCTGGTTGAAAATACTGCCGTTTGATGTTGCTGAGAATAGCTGATCTATGTTTATATTTTCAACCAGCATTCTCGAAGTAGTGTTGGTGACATGTAACTTGTATGTACACGAGCGCAGAAACCACTATTAGTATTTTTATCCGTGTGCGGTTTCTTTTTCCGTGTATGGCTACTGCAAACGCATCCCTCGTCAAATAACATTCCTAGCCCTCGACAGTTATCTCGCGAGAATGACAGCTGCGCAGATGTCAAAAATTTTCCTTTGTTTTTGTTTGTGCGAGAATCGCCATCATCCGCGAGTGTTATTTTTTCACCCTTCTATAAGGAAGGCAAAAAACTGAGGATTTTGTACTGAATTAAGTGTTCCTATCGCCTTATAGTGAACAGGCGATCGGTAGCAAGTGCAGAGTGCATATAGAAACGACGGGGTGCGCCGTGTTTGAATATAAGCTGCTCAAAAAGAAACGGATTGGAAAATAGTGCTATATTAATTTCGGACATCGACGGCTTTCCTTGATGGTGTGAATTCTGCTTTCGAATTCCACGGGTAGAAGGATAACAAAACTTAAAAATTATTTGGTGAAAATCCGTGCTTGTAAAAGTTTACCACGAATCGCAAGTTGCTGGAGCCCCGCAGTTCACCAAAGAGCGGAAGAGAGTGTTGTGGGCAACAAAGTGTTTTTGCGTCGCTCGTGAAGAAAAATAAATTTTGCTTCCATCCGGACGGAATTTTCGGTCGATTTTCTTCCTCTGGAGAAAGCAACCGCAGGAAAGTCTCGGAAAAGATTGCTTGCCGTTCTATCTCGAACCATTCATTCGCCATCATTCATAACGTTGCTGGATGGTGTAAGTCAAGAGGGATGAGTAAGGTTTATTGATTTGCAGTGCGAAGGAAAAAAAAAGTGTAATATTTTGCTTCGTTTTACCATCGCCCCTCGGCGCCAGTTTCCTCCGCACCAGAGTGGAAGGGAAAGTCAACAGAAAAGAGAATCTCCCTTGAGTTTGATCGCGGAAAATCTGGAACAGAAGTGTCAACCTAGAGGAAAAATCTAATTCAAGGGAAGTTACAATCTGAGTGGAAATTTTTCGAAAGAAGCATAGCATAGAGCCAAGAAATACGAAAAATTTACGGCCAAAAGCAAGCTAGTGCGTCCCATAAAAGCGAAGAAAATTGCTGCCAGGAGCCACAATCCGATGCACCACGTAATAGATATATATCTGCTAATGTTAAATCAATGAAAATTGCCCTTTGAGCAATTGCAAATTGTGAATCCAATGTGAAAAAGTGTGTTGCAATAGCTGCTGAAATCGAGAATCAAGTGTAAATATAGATATATCTCCCTTTGTGTGCAAAATCCTATTTGTTAGTGTTGAGTGTTGAGGTGTTAACTTAAGTTAAAGTGAAACGGCGTAAACGGAACGGCCTCCGAACCATTGTTGGCCATTTCCCATCATCATGGAGCAGGTTGGGAACTTTGAGTACAACAGCAAGGAGCTGATAGGCCATGGGGCCTTTGCCGTGGTTTTCAAGGGACGTCACCGGGAGGTAAGTACTACGAAACGTTTTTGTATGGCCCAGTTTTGGCTAGTAGCAGGTCGTTCTACTTAGATATTTGGTTACTATTTTGATGGAAGTCCCAAGGAAGCCTCTTTTTTAAACAAGAAGGTCTTTAAAGTCCCTTCTTGTAAAGAATCCTGGTGTACATTCTTCAGAATCTACGGATTCCTATGAGACTAACTTTATACATTCTTCAGGAATTCCTTCACACATTGCTTGAGGAAAAGCTTAAAGGATTCTCTTGAAAATTGCTCAAAAATAGATTAAAAGACCACTCCAGAAATTCCCCTGTAGATTCTCCAGCTGTTCTCTCAATAATTTTACCTGAAATTTCTAAACTAATTTCCCCATCCCTTCGGTTCAGAAAAAGGTATAGGTGCCTGGGGCCTTCTTAGCCGAGTGGTTAGAGTCCGCGGCTACTAAGCAAAGCCATGCTTGAAGGTGGCTGGGTTTGGTTCCCGTTCGGTCCAGGATCTTTTCCTAGTGGAAATTTTCTTGACTTCCCTGGGCATAGAGTATCATCATACCTGCCACACGATATACGAAGGCGAAAATGGCAGCTTTGGCAAAGTAAATTCTCAGTTAATAACTGTTGAAGTGCTCATTGAACACTAAGCTGAGAAGCAGTCTCTGTCCCAGTGAGGACGTAATGCCTAGAAGACGGTAGCGTGAACGAATAGTCGGGACTAAAGGACTTCGTAAAAGTCTAAGAAGTGCTGCTGTCGTACCCTCAACTGCTCTTCCTCTTCCCCTCTACTCAACGTCGCGTGTTGTCAGATTTATCTATTTGATGACGCTGTTTTACAAAAGGCCTAGTTAGTTCCGATTTTGAAGTCTTACACTGCATCCATTTTGTATGCATTAAGATAAACTGGAATACGTTGAGATGAAGCCTTTTCGGTCGTGTAGTGTTGGATTCACCAACAACGCTGTCGTCATTTATAGATTTATTGTCATTGGGGTTCATTCAAATATTACGTAACGCAAAATTTGGCAGTTTTAGACCCCCTCCCTCCCCTACGTAACAGCTTTTGTATGGAAAATTTGAAACTTTTGTATGGACCGTAACAATATGTGAGACCCCCTCCCTCCCCCTGTTGCGTTACGTAATATTTGAACGATCCCTTGGCTCCCGTTGGTTTTGGTTCTTCCATTTGTTTACGTTCATTCGGTTTGCCGCTAGTCAGCCGTCTGAGATGAGCCACATCGGAATGCACTTCATGACACGAGTTGATTGACCGCAATAAGGCATCTCACCCTTCCAATCGATTGCAATCTAATGACTTCATACTCTTCCGGTGCAAATTTGCTCAACAGTTTGCTCTCTTTCACCATTCGCTTGTATGCCACTACATCGCCCTCCTTAAGGTCAGTGTATTCCGCATCCTTAAGGTGACACATCTCGGAATCCAAAGATGGCAGGTACAATGGCCGGCTTGTACCCCTACTCACGATTTCAAAGGCACTAATCTGCTAAAAATAAAGAAAGTACAGAGTCAATCATCTTATTTTAAGCTTTCTGATAGTACACAAAGCTAAAATAGAAATAGCAGTGTAGTTTGATGCTTCTTTCGCGAGATTTGAGCGTTCAAAGTTTTGATACCATACCCACACAGTTACGGATCACCCACAGTGACGGATCACTTTGGCGTTCAACATCGGATAACTCGCTCAAAACATAAACGTTGACGTAAAACATATTTTTCCCATGTTATACTATTTGTCTTCTACCATTTGTAATGTTAAGCACAACATTCGACCGCTAAATAACGGTGTATTTGACAAATGTTTAGTTGGTACCACACAGCTATCATTATATGGTCGTTTTCTGTAAGAAGTGCCGTCAGCATTCATAAGCTCCCACAGGTGGTAAAATACAAATTTTATAACATATTTTATGCTCGTTCGCTTCGATTTAGTATGAATTCATCTTTGGAAAACATTTTTCTTGATTGTTGATTCTAAATATCGAATATTAGCACTTCTAACTAGTGATCCATAATATGGACCAGGAAATGATCGTTTACCACGGTTATGGATCACTTCCAAAGAATGTAGATTTCTGCTATTTTGTGCATTGGATTCGACATTTTCAGACAATAGCACTAAGGATAAAACTAATAAAACATCAAGGTTTGTAAAATTCATTTTTTAGCAGACAAAAATGGGTGGTAAACTTGGTGTATAGCGAAAACAGTTCATGTCTCAGTTACTACAATGCAGTATCACAAAAAAAGGCCATTTACCCTTGTTTCCAGCTCTAACACTGCTATTTTTTGCAGTAATATATGACACATTGTTAACTTTCGCTATACCATGCAATACAGATGCATTGAGTTGAACATCTCTTGATTTTGCGCACTGATCCGTAATATGTCACATTTTGATCCATAATATGAAAATTGATCCATAATATGGTTTTCAGGAACCGATACAATTTTTAATTTTTATGCAATCCTATGTAACTATTACACTCTAAACAGTTTACTAACCGAAGTTCCAATTTGAAACGATTCGATTCGTGCTTTTATATTACAATTTTACGTTTTCCATGTCGTTTTATTGAATTTTATAGGTTGGACTCCACACTATTTGATCCATAACTGTGGGGTCATGGTACATTATTGAATTTTGATTCCAAGCTGTTTCACCTTAAATTTTTGCTCCCAATCTCTATGATGTATTGCTTCTTCATCCATTCGTAATGAAACATCTCCGAAAGAAGGAAGTTTTTCACGTAATATCTTATTGATGGAGCCACTCCAGGGGCTGAATTGTTCATCAAAAGAAACGATCTTAGATCCCACATCCAATCATCACTACCTGCCTTTTGACTTGTGTTATGTTGCTTCAATATTGTTTTGTTTGTCCGCTCTACTTCTCCATCGGCCTGTGGCCAATAAGGTGTCGTCCTAAGCAATGTGATCCCATATTCTTCAAAGTATGTTTTAAATACCTCGCTACTGAACTGTGGTCCATTGTCTGATCTAATAGACTCGAAACCACCGAATCTACTGAAGGTTTCATGCAGCGCCTCAATTGCCCGCCTTGCGGTAAACATTCTCATAACAACTGCTTCCGTAGTAGATCCATAAAATCTACAGCGATATATTTCCAGGGCTTTTCCGGAATTCTGGTGCGTTTCATTGGTTCTGGAGCTCCTAGGCAGGAAACTAAAGTACCGTTTTGATTCATATTACGGACAGCTTCAAATTCCGGACACTCTCGTTTGTATGGGAAACATTTCACACGAAATGTTTCAATTTTCGCCGTTCAAAAGTTCTCATTTTCGAGGCTCGTTTTATTAGGTTTTTTCCATAAATATCATAGCAAATTTATAATGCCCAACTACCTTAGACGTCTCTTAAGTGGTTGAACGATTTCAATTGATGATTTGACTGTTTCATTGATGATTATCATGAGCTGTCCGTAGTTCGAATCAAAGCGTCCGAAATAAGAGGCAAAAGTGAGGGAGCGTCCGGAATAAGAATCAAGAAAAGGTCACACGTTTTGATTTATTTAAAATTATTCAAGTTGCGGACGCGTATTCTTTACCCACCATCCGAAAGTTAAGGGCTTCCGACGCTCGATAACGCTAAAAAATCAAACAGAATGATTTATTTTGTATGGTCCAAGCTGGGTTATACTTCACTGAGGCCTTAAGTGTCCGTAATATGAATCAAAACGGTACACCGTTTAACTAACGACTTATCCTGTTTGTCCATTTGTGGCCACCACAGCTTCTGTCGAAACCGATGTTTCAGCTGCCATTACTGAGCTTCATGGTTCGTTTTTGTAAATTCTTTAGGCATAATCTCTCGGATACCCTCCTTCAATTCAATGGATTTTTCAATACTTGCATCATTTTTAGAATCTTCAATGATCTTCTCAACCGTTACTGCCATTGGTATTGATTCCGCATCGATATTTCGTATATATCCTTCAGTTGGTTCATCAAACGTCTCGTTTACTGGCATACTTAATCTCGATAGTTGTTTTCTTTTCAGATCTGTGATAAGTGCCAGCAAATTGGTCATACCTCACCTTTCCACTCTAACAAACCACGGTGCCCAAAGTGCGGTGAGCTACGTGTGCAGGGTGCCTGCAGTTCTAATCCCAAGTGTTCATGATGTGGTCAAGCTCCACATGAGCTCCCCAGACAACCAGAATTTTCACGTAATAACTCGTTTATTGATACAGACTACATCAAAACCGCAAAATACGGTGGATAAAATCGTCAGATTGATGAGTTTCCTCGAGTGGGAGAAACATTCAGTGGCCCATTTTATCTTTAATTGATTTCGATGGCTAGATACGCAAATCAATAGACTGATCACCTTTCAGTATTACAATGGAATTGAAGGAGTGTTATGGCTAATATCAACTCATTGAATTTATTAATATCAGAAACTTGTGATATTTTTGCGTTATGTGAAACATGGTTGATTCCTGAACTGACGGTTGATTTGATTGATTTCAATATTATTAGACAGGACCGAAGCGATGGCTACGGAGGGGTTTTAATTGGTATTAAGAAATGTCATTCCTTTTATAGAATTGATGTTTCTAATAAATCTAAAATATAAGCTATAGCATGTCATGTGAATATGAAGGGTAAGGACTTTTCTCTAGTTTCCTTTTATATACATCCAAAAGTAACTTTTAGCTACAATGATTTTGAAATAATACTTGATATCATTCCTGTGCCTTGGATAATCGTCAGTGATTTTAATTGTCATAGTACTGCATGGGGTTCTGATCACGATGAGAAAAGGGCGATGCCAATCCATGACATGTTAGATTGTTAAAATTTATGTATTCTGAATACAGGAAATCTAACAAGAACTGCATGTCCACAAAAAAGGATGCTGTTTTAGATTTATCATTCTGTTCACCTTCAATGGAAAGTAATTAAGAATCCGCATGGAAGTGATCATCTACCAATCATTATTTCAATTGATAATGATAATCTAAGAATGAGGGAATATGAGAACATTGAATATGATTTAACTAAAAATATTGACTGGAATAAATATAGTTTGATAATTTCAGAGGCTCTTGAGAATCTGGTAGATTTATGTTTAGAGGATGAATATGATTTTGTTGTGAATTTAATTATAGATAGTGCTATTAAAGTTCAAAATAAACCGATTCCAAATAAAAAAATAGTTGATCGCATACTAAATCCATGGTGGGATAATGAAAGCAATACAGTTGTAAGAGAAAAATCTGCTGCTTTTAAAGTTTATCGAAAAGTGCGTTCGAGACAATCTTATGGGAAACATCCCAGGGAAATATATTTCACTTGAACGTAAGTTTAAAAATTTAGTGAGAGTAAAAAAAAAAGATCATATTGGAGAAAATTTGTCGGAGAATTATCACATGAGACCTCTATGACTGCTCTTTGGGAAGCTGCAAAAAATATGAGAAATAAATCTACAGTTAATGAAGATAAAGAGTATTCCATGAATGGAGCAAAAAATTTGGCAAAAAAATTTGCCCGGATATTGTTTCAGAAAACCAAATTTGTTTTGATACTTCTAAGGATAGTGTACCAATGTTCACAATGGTTGAGTTTTCATTAGCTCTTCTATCAGGGAGGAACAATTCTCCAGGGAAAGATGGTATAAAAATTGATCTATTAAAACATCTTCCAGATGTAGCTAAAAAAAGATGATTGAATTTATTTAATTGGTTCCTAGACCATAATGTTATTAGGGGCCCAGATAGCCGTAGCGGTAAACGCGCAGCTATTCAGCATGACCATGCTGAGGGTCGTGGGTTCGAATCCCGCTGGTCGAGGATGTTTTCGTAAGGGAAATTTTCTCGATTCGTACCTGCCACACGATATACACATGTAAAAATGGTCAATCGGCAGAGAAAGCTCTCAGTTAATAACTGTGGAAGTGCTCATAAGAACACTAATCTGAGAAGCAGGCTTTGTCCCAGTTGGGACGTAATGCCAGAAAGAAGAAGAAGAAGATAAACCATAATGTTATTCCAAATGATTGGAGAAAAGTCAAGGTAATTGCGGTTTAAAAGTAAGATAAGCCACCTTCTGATCACAACTCTTATCGTCCCATTTCTATGTTGTCATGTATACGAAAACTAATGGAAAAAATGATTCTGAATCGTTTAGACAATTGGGCTGAATCAAATAAGTTGATTTCAGAAACACAATTTGGTTTTCGTAAAGGAAAAGGGACAACCGATTGTCTTGGTTTGTTGACAATTGAAATTGATATAGCGTTTAGTAGTAAACAACAAATGACCTCTGTATTTCTAGATATAAAAGAGGCCTTTGATTCAGTTTCCCTTGACATTCTTTCTCAAAAATTGCATAGGAAAGGACTTTCTCCAACACTCAATAATTTTGTGAATAATTTATTAAGGGAAAAGCACATGTATTTTTCTAGTGGCTCAATCTCAGAATACCGAGTAAGTTATATGGGTTTGCTTCATGGCTCTTGTCTGAGTCCACTTCTGTATAACATATATGTGAGTGAGATTGATAATTGCTTGGCTGAAGGATGTACTCTCAAACAATTAGCTGATCATTGTGTTATTTCTATAATCGGTAAAGACACAGATAACAGATGTTTATGTCCGATTGTAAAACTGTGTAAGACAATTAATGGTGATTTCAAGCGGCAACACAAGTAGCAACATCGTGGTGGCGCTGTTATCGCTAAGTTCCCATAGTGATATCGGTGGTGAATATGAAACATTTCAAGATACTTATATTCACCACTGATTGCAGCAATACACGGAGACGGAATTGAACTCAATTTTGGGTTGTTTCAACGCAATTCCTTAGTTGAGCCCAATAACTCAATTTTGGCTAAATTTCCAAGCTCCCCACTAGGTAGTTTGGCTCTAATTCCATTAGAAAAATATACTCAATTTTGGGTTGATTTAACGCTATTTTTGACAACATTCGTGTGGGGGAAAGAGAAAACCGAGAGATTTTGGGTTGAAACTATAATCGATATACTTAATTTTGGGTAAAGTAAACTCAAAAATTAGGTAAAAATATTTCTCCATGTACGTTGTGTGGCGGCGCTAGTGTTTTCAACGTGTTTTAGTTTGAATATTTACACAAGTTTTCAGAAGATTTTTGTTCTAACATAAACATCTGTTATCTGTGGTAAAGATATAGAAGATATGCAAGCTCCGCTTCAAGCTACATTAGAAAGTTTGTCTTCATGGGCAACTGATTTAGGAATCGAATTTTCGCCAGAAAAGACTGAAATGGTTGTTTTTCTAAAAAACATCATCCAGCAAAATTTGAACTACAGCTATCAGGGAAAAAAATAATCAATCTTTATCTTACAAATATTTGGGTATTTGGTTAGATTCCATGTGTACATGGAAAAAAATATGTTCAATATATAAAATCTAAGTGTGAGCAAAGAATAAATTATATCAGGTCCATTACTGGAAGTTGGTGGGGAGCTCATCCAGAAGATTTAATTAGGTTGTATAAGACAACGGTACGATCTGTGATAGAGTATGGAAGTTTTTGCTTTTATCCAGCTGCTCGTACACATAATCTTGTTCTAGAAAGGATTCAGTATCGATGTCTTCGTTTGGGATCTATGAATTCTACTCATACTAAAAGTTTGGAAGTCCTAGCGGGTGTTCCTCCTTTAATGATTAGGTTCTATGAGCTTGGGAGTCGGTTTTTATTTCGCAGTGAAATCATGAATCCAATTATCATTGCAAACTTTGAAAAACTTCTGCAATTAATGGTACAGTCCAGACAAATGCCACTTTATTATTGGCACATGTCTGACGATATTTCACCTGATGTAATCGATTCTGAACAGCTCAATATGAATTTACTTCAGTTAAACAATTATAGAGTTACATATGACATTTCTATGAAACAAAAAATAAATAATATTCCAGATTACTTGAGATCCAAAATAATACCTTCAATATTTTCATCAAAATATGGAAGACTTTCTTCTGACAAATGTTTTTACACTGATGGCTCTAGCATAGATAATAGTGTTGGTTACGGTGCTTTCAATGAACACGTTTCTATATATCATCAGCTTAAGAATCCATGTTCAGTATTTGTTGTGGAGTTGGCAGCGTTATATAATGCTTTAATTATCATCCTTAATTTATCGGTTGGCAGCTATTTCATATTTTCCGACAGTCTTAGCTCTATTGAAGCTTTAAAATCAATAAAACCACAAAATGAAACATATTTTATTATTGAGATAAGAAAATTATTGAGTACATTAACAATGCGCTCTTTCAGCATCACTTTCATATGGATACCATCGCATTGCCTAATCAATGGTAATGAAAAGGCAGATATTTTAGCCAAAAAAGGTGCCACAGTAGGTGAAATTTTTGAAAGAAAAATTGATTTTAGGGAGTTTTTTTTTCAAACATGTCGTCGGAAAGCAATTGCTGAATGGCAAAGTTCTTGGGATGAAGGATCTCTGGGACGTTACTTATACGGTCTTGCACCAAAAATATCAAAAAAATCATGGTTTAAAGATTATAATCTGACTTTATTAAGGTTATTTCTAGGGTTTATTCTAAATATGAAGAAAAAGACAAGAATTGATTGATTTCCTTCCTGTTTTATGGAAACACCCAACGCAACAGTCCGCGATGCTCTGTTTTCTCGCAATCCTAATTTCCTAAATCCTATATATAAATTTCTATAAGCTATTGACTTTCCTATCTAGCTAAATATGTCACTTTTGTCTTCAACAGTGAATTACTATTACCTGCGACTTGAGTGATTGACGGATGTCTCAAGCCACATATCAAAGTAATTCCGTTTCCTCAAATTTTCCTCAAGCCACCATTTTGAGCTGCAGGACGGCTCCAATAATACCACTGAGCTGATCATCACCATCTCATCTGAGCAACTTCACATATCCATTGAGAAGATGGAGTGACAAGAGAACCGTCCTACGATGCATCCCAAGCCCCGAGTTTAGAACTTCTAACTTGTCGTGAAAGTATGACAAGATGTAGAAGCTAAACAAAATCAATATAAACATTGTTTATAACGTTATTGAGTTGGCCCCCAATACTTCATGATAAGGGCCTAAATAAAGATAGGTTTGATGGTTTTATGCCTATAGGAGAAGAGATTTTTTTTCACTCCTACAGGCTTTCCCTCATTCAAAAAAAAAAAAAAGAATGTATCCGCCACCGAGTGCCAGGATATCTCGCAGAGACCTCACAGCCATCTGCTGCGCTAAGCCAGCCCCAGGGTTGATCGTAGGTGACTTCAATTCACACGGCACAGCCGTTCAACCTTGATATACGATCTATGCGACGACTTCAAATTGACTATTTTAAACACTGGGGAAGCAACACGTATCAAACCTCCAGCTCCTTCAAGTATTTTAGCCCTCTCAATCTGTCCGAATTCACTGTCTTAGGATTGCACGTGGAAAGAAATTCAAGATCCTCATGGTAGTGATCATCTGCCTATAAAAAATTCAATTCCCAATGATTCGTGTCAGGCTCGCCCGATCGACCACATAGCAAAAAAAAAAAAATCTCAAATTTACGTGACATGTAAACTTCTATGATGATCATGTAAAACGAGTTATAACTGAATATTCAACGATAAATATTGCAAACTGTCTCATTGCATTCGAAAATGCTTGCAATCTTTAGTGAAACTGAAACATTTCATGATCTTCTATCCAACATTCGCCAATATTGCATGCTTTCTTACATCTAGGAAGTGAAATTTCAAACAAGAGTGCTCGGTTTACATGATTCTACGCTGAATATGCTCTCATATATAATGCACATTGCACATGGATGAATCGACGGCCTCTCATTTGATGTGCATTGTTTGTGATTGAATTTTCAGCGTGAAAATCATGTAGAACCGAGCCGTTTTGCATGCAACATTCTTTAAGAGAAGACATTTCGTGCTCAATATTAAGGATTTTGCTAGCGATGTTGGATATAATAGATTTATTTGTAGGTTTTATCATTAAATAATACATGAGAAATGGCTTTGCATGATTGAAGCTAAAGTTACGTTACGGGTAAATCTAAGATTTTTTTTGTGTGCACACCAAGCATATTGATTGGAGAAATATGCCGAAGCGATCTTCGATGGCGAGTCTTCCTCCGTTGGAAAAGTATCAGTTCTTATCCGAGTTGATTATCAACAATGCTATTGAAGCACAGCGTCGACCAATACCGGGAGCGAAAGTTCGAAGACGGCCACCCAACCCTTGATGGGATGATGAGTGTACCGCAGTATATCGGGAAAAGTCTGTCGCGTTCAAAGAATACCGGAAACGCGGTTCTCGAGAAAACTATGAGCGCTATACCTCTCTTGAACGCAAGTTTGGTAGCCTCGTCAAAGCGAAGCAACGAGGATATTGGCGCAATTCCGTGAACGGGCTTACTAGGGAAACTTTCATGACAACATTATGGATCAGGAGAAGAATGCGGAATGCGACAGCAGTGAATGAAGTCAAAGAACACTCTTCTCGGTGGATCTTCCAGTTCGCCAAGAAATTGTGTCCTGATTCCGTTCCCGTACACGGAAAGGTTCGCGTTAATATAACCGAAATAAACGAAGTTGATAGATCCTTTCCGATGCTAGAATTGTCACTTGCTCTCCTTTTATGTAACAATTCTGCCCCAGGAATGGATAGGATTAAGTTCAACTTGCTCAAAAACCTCCCACACGTCGCGAAGAGGCGCTTGTTGAAATTATACAACCAGTTTCTTGAAGACAACATGCTTGAGCCCCCTTCTTTACAATTTCTATGTCCGAGACATTGATGATTGTTTCATGATAAATTGCTCGTTAAGACAGCTTGCAGATGATGCCGTTGTTTCCGTAACAGGACCAGGGGTGGTTGTTTGTACCGTTACAGGTTGTCGACATGTCCACTCTACATTGATCAACAGCAACGACGCAATCAAAGTATGCTGCCGATGAATATCAACGGAAAGAACGGAGCCTGAACTCAATCCCCTCCAAAAATGATTGTACTCCCTAACCTCGACCAATCCGCGAGTTTTACGGTTCCCCAACATAGTTCAACAAGAAGCAAATATGATTTTGTTATTTAAACCTATAGAATTCGGCTCCGTAATGCCTAAGGGCGCTTGAGCCTGTTAAATAAACGATTAAGCAAAAAAAAAGGAAATTTTTCAAGTCCTTCAAGATAGCCAACCCGGTGGAAAATTCCCAGCGAGGCGAAGGAGACGCAGTCCAGAATCGGATCCATTGCTTCCACGGTCCAGAAAGCCTACCGTCAATCGAACTTCTGCTCGGCCGCGAAAACTGGTCGACTTCGCGGTGCAAACGTTCCTGGAATTGGAAGATTTGTGGGAAGTCGTGCAGCCGACGTAGAACGCAGACGGGACTCCTCCGGAGGCGGACGCATTGAAAAACCAGGGAGCGCGAGCAAAAATCATCCTTTTGCTCGATTCGATTAACTACGTACATGTGAGGGAAGCACACTTTTGCAGTTTTGTAGTTTTGAAGTCACTTTAAGGTTACTTTTTGGTCACTATTTCAATCAATTTGGGCAATAAGGTCGCTATCATTCTGCTGTCTGACCGCTACCAATAAAAAACTTGTTCATGTTATGTTTTGAAGGTTTCGGTTTAATGATTCATTAAGCTTAACGAGTTTCGGCCTAACGTATTTAGACCTAATAAACTGACACTTCCTGAATAAGTTCGTGAGACGTGTCTGCGATCTTGGTGGATTTTTGCTGAAATATACGAAGGAACTTCTATATGAATTTGTGGAGGAATTCCTACAGGAGTACATAGAGACAATTTTGCAGGAATACTTGGGAATTTTTTTGTCGAAAATTTACTAGAGAATTCGATGGAGGAATACAAAAAAATTCCGTAACGTTTCGTTAGAAATATTCGTTAAATCGTTTAGTTTTTCAATATAAAGCAATTCCAATCCATATTGGTACAACATACAACATGGCTGGCCTGAAAATTTGTTTGAATATCAAAAGCTTGTTCTTAAGACAAAGTTTTGATTTTCTATTAATAAGGGGATAGAGACATTTTACATATTTGTTACATTTGGCTTGAATGCCCTCAATGTGATTTTTGAAAGCTAAATTCTTATCTAGCATGAGCCCTAGATACTTAACTTCATCTGACCAATTTATTGGAACCCCTCTCATCGTGACAACATGTCTACTTGAAGGTTTCAAATAAAGAGCTTTTGGTTTATGTGGGAATATTATTAGTTGAGTTTTGGAAGCATTAGGAGAAATCTTCCATTTTTGCAAGTATGAAGAAAAAATATCCAAACTTTTTTGCAATCGACTACAGATGACACGCAGGCTTCGTCCTTTGGCGGAGAGGCCTGTGTCATCCGCAAACAAAGATTTTTGACATCCCTGAGGTAACTCAGGTAAGTCAGATGTGAAAATATTGTATAATATTGGTCCCAAAATGCTGCCTTGGGGAACACCAGCTCTTACAGGAAGTCTTTCAGATCTGGAGTTCTGATAATTAACCTGAAGTGTACGATTTGACAGATAACTTTGAATTATTCTAACAATGTATTTTGGAAAATTAAAGTTTTTTAATTTTACGATCAAACCTTCATGCCAAACACTGTCGAATGCTTTTTCTATGTCTAGAAGAGCAAGACCAGTAGAGTAGCCTTCAGATTTGTTGGAACGGATCAAATTTGTTACACGTAAAATTTGATGAGTGGTCGAATGTCCATGGCGGAATCCGGACTGTTCATTGGCAAAAATAGAATTTTCGTTGATGTGGGCCATCATTCTGTTCAAAATAACCTTTTCAAAAAGTTTACTGATGGAGGAAAGCAAACTGATTGGACGATAGCTAGAAGCTTCTGTAGGATTTTTGTCTGGTTTTAAAATTGGAACAACCTTAGCATTTTTCCATTTGTCAGGAAAATATGCTAATTGAAAACATTTGTTAAATATATCAACTAAAAAAGATAAGCTATTTTCTGGAAGTTTCTTGATGAGGATGTAGAAAATTCCATCATCGCCAGGAGCTTTCATATTTTTGACTTTTTTAATAATAGTTCTCATTTCTTCCAAATCAGTCTCCCAGGCATTTTCGAAAACGTTCTCTTGATTGAGAATATTTTCGAACTCCTGAGTAACTTGATTTTCAATTGGACTAGTAAGTCCTAAATTAAAATTGTGCGCACTTTCAAACTGCATAGCAAGTTTTTGAGCTTTTTCGCAATTAGTTAGTAATAATTTGTTTTCCTCTTTCAATGCCGGTATTGGCTTCTGAGGTTTTTTCAAGATTTTAGATAATTTCCAAAAGGGCTTAGAGCCAGGGTCCAATTGAGAAATTTTATTTTCAAAATTTTTGTTTCTTAAATCTGCAAAACGTTTCTTGATTTCTTTCTGCAAATCCTGCCATATAATTTTCATAGCAGGATCACGAGTGCGCTGAAATTGCCTTCTCCTCACTTTTTTAAGACGGATCAAGAGTTTAAGATCATCGTCTATAATCACGGATTCAAATTATACTTCACATTTTGGAATTGCAATGTTCCTGGCTTCAACAATGGAATTTGTTAAAGTTTCAAGAGCATTGTCAATATCAATTTTAGTTTCTAAAGAAATGTTAACATCAAGATTAGAGTCAACATACGTTTCATATATATTCCAGTCGGCTAAATAATTGAAAGTGGAGCTGATAGGATTGAGAATCGCTTCATGCGATATTTGAAATGTAACAGGGACATGATCAGAATAAAAATCAGCATGAGTAACTAATTGGCTACAAAGATGACTAGAGTCGGTTAAGACCAAGTCAATCGTAGATGGATTTCTAGAAGTGGAAAAACATGTAGGGCTATCAGGGTATTGAATTGAGAAATATCCTGAAGAGCACTCATCAAATAAAATTCTGCCGTTGGAATTACTTTGAGAATTATTCCATGACCTATGTTTGGCATTAAAGTCACCAATGACAAAAAATTTTGACTTATTGCGAGTCAATTTTCGCAAGTCAGTTTGGAGCAAATTAACTTGCTGTCCAGAGCATTGAAAAGGCAAATAGGCAGCTATGAAAGTATATTTACCAAACTGTGTTTCAACAGAAACACCTGAAGTTTCAAAAACTTTAGTTTCAAATGACGAAAACAGTTGATGTTTTATACGCCTATGAATGATGATTGCAACTCCCCTACATGCCCCATCAAGTCGATAAACAATAAACAAAAAAGTTGGGATCTTTTTTTAGTTTGGATCCAGGTTTTAAATAAGTTTCGGTAATAACTGCTATATGCACGTTATTAGCTGTAAGAAAATTAAACAGCTCGTCCAGAGAACGAGCATTCCAATTTAAAATATTTAAATTATTATTTGGATCCATTAGAAAAACGTAATCCAATAACAATTTGATTTGTAAATTTTACACCTACTTGGACTGCTTCAGTCATAGTGGTGGCTTTGAACATTGCATCAATCATTAGATTCAATTGTTCAGTTAGAAAATTAAAATCAGAGGCAGACATATCATCTGATGATTTCCCATTGGAATTTTTGGTAGACGAAAAAGCGGGGTAGGGTTTACCTGTGGCGGTAGGGTTTTTTCCATTTGATTTGAAACAAGTAGAATGGGTACTCATGGAACGAATAGGGGAAGAGTTCAAATTACCTGCTACGATATCGGCAAAGGATTTACCGTGGGTAGATACATTCGAACTTGAAAGATTCGAACGGCTACCCGACGGATTAAAATTTGTTTGTGAATGAGCATGATTATGATCTTCCTGGTGGGTATGATTCCTAATCAAGCGATCGTTAACTGAAAAATGAGCATTGTTCGATACTCTACCAGGCAAATTCCGGAAACGACCGTTATCGTAACGTATATTATCCTTCATCTGCCTGGCACGAGCCTCAACGACTCTTTTGCGTGAAGGGCATTCCCAAAAGATAGCTTTGTGAGGGCCCTTGCAATTGGCGCATTCAAACTTTCTGGTATCTTCTTTCACATGACAGTCGTCTTTAGCGTGAGAAGAACCTCCGCAAATCATGCATTTAGCATCCATGTGACAATTTTTTGTACCATGACCCCACTTTTGGCACCGACGGCACTGAGTGGGGTTCTGGTAATTTCCTCCAGGTTTCTGGAAATGTTCCCACGTCACACGGACATCG
Organism: Aedes aegypti; assembly: GCF_002204515.2. Classification (NCBI taxonomy): domain Eukaryota; kingdom Metazoa; phylum Arthropoda; class Insecta; order Diptera; family Culicidae; genus Aedes; species Aedes aegypti. The sequence goes on from NC_035109.1 coordinate 342,286,008, forward strand.
AACATAAGTTTAGCTTTTTTTAAAGCTTTAATATTATTTAGTTCTTTTTTGTTAAAGTGAACTAAATAATATTCTTGAGAAAGCCCTTTCCGAATAATGCCAGATTGGGTTCTCTTTTTCATAATGATTACTTGGACTGGGGAAAATCCAAGTAAATCATTTATTCCATTTTTGATCTCTTCAGGTGACTTATAGTCACTTGAGAGACCTTTCAAGACAACTTTGAACAAACGTTCAGTTTTGTCGTCATAAGTAAAAAATGTGTGCTTCTTCTCTTCAAGATGCCTGAGAAGAAGTTCACGATCTTAAATAGTTTCCGGAAAAACGCGACAGTCTCCTTTCTTTGCGATTTGGAAGGAAACCTTGATTCCCCTAATGGAGTTCAAGATCTCCTGCCTAAATCCCCAAAATTCGGAACAACTGACCACGATAGGCGGCACTCTTTGCTTCCTCACTTGAATCAAAGAGCCTGGGCTAGAGGCTGCTTCGATTTGGTGTTCGGATAATTTGTCTAGAGCATCGAACTGATTGCTCATTTCGATACAATTATTCATTTCACCCTTGGAAGAAACTTCGCATTCCGGGGAAACGTCCTTTCTTCCGTTCTTGCCACGTGTAGTGACAGTTTTAAAACCCACTTTTTTTGACGTTGGATAACGTCTTACGGCAACATATGGGGGTACAATTCAGAAAAACGAAAAATTGAGCATGTAACGAAAAATGGTCAGGTTTTGACCGCTAATAACTCAGTCATTTATCGATAGATTTTCAATATTTATCCATGAATCGATTGGAAATTTATCTACGCGTCGATTCAAATGGAGGACACTATTGATTATTAGCAACAAATTATTGAAATATCGTAAAACGTTGACCCCTTTCTTATCTAACCAATCACGTTCAAGCACATTTTTCGGTTCCGCTTCCCACTATAAAAGCGCACCGCACCCTGCTTCTTCCCTCATTCTTCTTTTTGCCGTCTGACTGTGAACACGGTCGGCGAGCAAATTTCGAGAGTCATTCGCGTCCTCAGTTCAGTTTTCAATAGGACGCGAATACAACACGCATTAGAACCGAAGAACCACGCATTTCGGAGCCGCAGCAACTGAAGCCGCTCATTTGAGTGCACCAGCCAGCATAATCGTTTTCGGCCAGAAATCGTCGCTACCAGCCAGTGCTCCGCTGTCATTGCCATGCGGGAAGCTAGCGTGATCATTCTGGTTCATTAGATCGAGCGGCACAGCCGTCACCGTTCGTGTTATATTCCCTAATTTGTACGAGATGGCTGAAGAAAATCGACCAAAGCCGCTTGTTGAAGCGCACATCGTCATCCGCACCGCAAATCTCATCGGGCGAGGAGGATTGCAACCAGTGCGCCGTCAAAGTGTGTCTGTGTTACGCAAATTCAACAATTCAATCGGCACTTTTCAGAGCCAACAAATGTGTTTTAAAGAGTTGATTGTGTAATATTCTTTAATTTGTTCGAGATGGCTGAAGAAAATCGACCAAAGCCGCCAAAATGTGTCCGTGTTACGCAAATTCAACAATTCAATCGGCCCTTTCCGGAGCTAACAAATGTGTTTTAAAGAGTTATTTGTATAATATTCCCTAATGTGTTTACCACATACTTGCTATAATCTCTTAATTCATCTCATTCCATCATACAATAATTGATTTATTACGAATAATTGACAATACGGCAATTTGAAGCTGTTTCCGAGGATGCTGCTGCAGTGCCGTCGGGTTGCAATAACAGCATAATGCTAATCTGTACATCCCTTACCCAGACATCAGTTTCATATAGCCTATTTCCCAGATAAGAAAACGAAGAATAAGAAAGGAGGAGCATCATCTGCTATTCTAAGGGTATAAAGCATCCCTCCTTCGTTGAATCTGGTTTCATTCTGTTTTCGCTTTCGAGCTGGTAAGAGTTCCTCCAAACCTGCTCAGCTCCTCGCCACCAGAGGCAAGCTGTTGTACGAGATGGCTGAAGAAAATCGACCAAAGCCGCTTGTTGAAGCGCACATCGTCATCCGCACCGCAAATCTCATCGGGCGAGGAGGATTGAAACCAGTGCGCCGTCAAAATGTGTCCGTGTTACGCAAATTCAACAATTCAATCGGCCCTTTTCAGAGCCAACAAATGTGTTTTAATGAGTTGATTGTGTAATATTCTTTAATTTGTTCGAGATGGCTGAATAAAATCGACCCCAAATCTCATCAGGCGAGGAGGATTGAAACCAGTGCGCCGTCAAAATGTGTCCGTGTTACGCAAGTTCAACAACTCAATCGGCCCTTTTGAGAGCCAACAAATGTGTTTAAAGAGTTATTTGTATAATATTCCCTAATGTGTTTACCACATACTTGCTATAATCTCTTAATTCATCTCATAGCATCATACAATAATTGATTTATTACGAATAATTGACAATACGGCAATTTGAAGCTGTTTCCGAGGATGCTGCTGCAGTGCCGTCGGGTTGCAATAACAGCATAATGCTAATCTGTACATCCCTTACCCAGACATCAGTTTCATATAGCCTATTTCCCAGATAAGAAAACGAAGAATATGAAAGGAGGAGCATCATCTGCTATTCTAAGGGTATAAAGCATCCCTCCTTCGTTGAATCTGGTTTCACTCTGTTTTCGCTTTCGAGCTGGTAAGAGCTTCTCCAAACCTGCTCAGCTCCTCGCTACCAGAGGCAAGCTGTTGTACGAGATGGCTGAAGAAAATCGACCAAAGCCGCTTGTTGAAGCGCACATCGTCATGCGCATCGCAAATCTCATCGTACGAGGAGGATTGAAACCAGTGCGCCGTCAAAATGTGTCCGTGTTACGCAAATTCAACAATTCAATCGGCCCTTTTCAGAGCCAACAAATGTGTTTTAAAGAGTTATTTGTATAATATTCCCTAATGTGTTTACCACATACTTGCTATAATCTCTTAATTCATCTCATAGCATCATACAATAATTGATTTATTACGAATAATTGACAATACGGCAATTTGAAGCTGTTTCCGAGGATGCTGCTGCAGTGCCGTCGGGTTGCAATAACAGCATAATGCTAATCTGTACATCCCTTACCCAGACATCAGTTTCATATAGCCTATTTCCCAGATAAGAAAACGAAGAATAAGAAAGGAGGAGCATCATCTGCTATTCTAAGGGTATAAAGCATCCCTCCTTCGTTGAATCTGGTTTCATTCTGTTTTCGCTTTCGAGCTGGTAAGAGTTCCTCCAAACCTGCTCAGCTCCTCGCCACCAGAGGCAAGCTGTTGTACGAGATGGCTGAAGAAAATCGACCAAAGCCGCTTGTTGAAGCGCACATCGTCATCCGCACCGCAAATCTCATCGGGCGAGGAGGATTGAAACCAGTGCGCCGTCAAAATGTGTCCGTGTTACGCAAATTCAACAATTCAATCGGCCCTTTTCAGAGCCAACAAATGTGTTTTAAAGAGTTGATTGTGTAATATTCTTTAATTTGTTCGAGATGGCTGAATAAAATCGACCCCAAATCTCATCAGGCGAGGAGGATTGAAACCAGTGCGCCGTCAAAATGTGTCCGTGTTACGCAAGTTCAACAACTCAATCGGCCCTTTTGAGAGCCAACAAATGTGTTTAAAGAGTTATTTGTATAATATTCCCTAATGTGTTTACCACATACTTGCTATAATCTCTTAATTCATCTCATAGCATCATACAATAATTGATTTATTACGAATAATTGACAATACGGCAATTTGAAGCTGTTTCCGAGGATGCTGCTGCAGTGCCGTCGGGTTGCAATAACAGCATAATGCTAATCTGTACATCCCTTACCCAGACATCAGTTTCATATAGCCTATTTCCCAGATAAGAAAACGAAGAATATGAAAGGAGGAGCATCATCTGCTATTCTAAGGGTATAAAGCATCCCTCCTTCGTTGAATCTGGTTTCATTCTGTTTTCGCTTTCGAGCTGGTAAGAGCTTCTCCAAACCTGCTCAGCTCCTCGCTACCAGAGGCAAGCTGTTGTACGAGATGGCTGAAGAAAATCGACCAAAGCCGCTTGTTGAAGCGCACATCGTCATGCGCATCGCAAATCTCATCGTACGAGGAGGATTGAAACCAGTGCGCCGTCAAAATGTGTCCGTGTTACGCAAATTCAACAATTCAATCGGCCCTTTTCAGAGCCAACAAATGTGTTTTAAAGAGTTATTTGTATAATATTCCCTAATGTGTTTACCACATACTTGCTATAATCTCTTAATTCATCTCATTCCATCATACAATAATTGATTAATTGACAATACGGCAATTTGAAGCTGTTTCCGAGGACGCAGCGTAGTTAACGTCATGCAATCGGGTCTTGTACACAGCCCCCTTTGATTTTTGTATAGAAATAAGAATAAATTAAAATATAAATTGTATTGCGCGTGAGAAATCTGGAACCCCCTCCCCCCATGAACCTTTATGTAATAAATGGATGGCCCCTAAGGATATTATTTCCATCTATTAAATGTAAGGACTAAAGAATATGATTATCTCTGGGATTATTCATAAGGAACGGTCGCATTTCCCAAGTGATCCATTTCATTCATAATTTTCTTGTCAATTATCGCAGTCATGATCATTGATTAGTTGCGAGTTTGGTGATGCATTCCCTATTACGGACATCATTTTCATACTACAAACAGATCACCCAAAACTCTTTCTCTGTTTATTTGGAGAGCAAAAGTTACCGCCCATGCTTCTTCTTCCATCGACCGGTTCTATCGGTGTTAAAGTGTTAACCGAACCAACCAAATAATAACACTCAATATCCATAATAGATCAGAATTGACATGCAACAAATAGTTTGAAAATTAATTAGATTTTTAGATTTCTAGGTAAATCTTTCATAAGTTCGTGACGGTCCTAAATCAGGAAATAGAAGAAGCTAACGTTATCCAACGTCAACTTGGCGGTCGTATCTCGGAAACAACCTCTTACTTTTTTTTTTGACGTTGGATAACGTCCTTCGGCAACATATTATGGGGGTACAATTTCAAAAAACGAAAAATTGAGCATGTAACGAAAAATGGTCAGGTTTTGACCGCTAATAACTCAGCCATTTGTCGATCGATTTTCAATATTTATTCATCAATCGATCGGAAATTTATCTACGCGTCGATTCAAATGGAGGACACTATTGATTATTGGCAACAAAATATTGAAAAATCGTAAAATGTTGACCCCTTTCTTATCTAACCAATCACGTTCAAGCACATTTTTGGGTTACGCTTCCCACTATAAAAGCGCACCGGTCCTGCTTCTTCCCTCAGTCTTCTTTTTGCGGTCGGACTGTGCACACGGTCGGGCGAGTCATTTTCGCTTTGCCTTTGCACCCGCCGTCACAGTTCAATTTGTGTCGTCGGAAGAGGAAGACGCAAGGTTGATTTGCGGCGGCGATGACGATGGCTTGGGCGCTTCTCCGAGCAGTGAACTACTGCCGCTCGGAAAAACGTCCAAGCCGTCGTCATCACCGCCGCAAATTTATCCGCGCTTGCAGATTTCGACTTTGAATTCAGCATCGGTGGTCAAGAAGCAAGCCCGCTAGGAACGAAATACCACAGGCCCTCTGAGTTGCTGATCCGAGGAGCTGCTTCTAACCGAGCGTCGGACTTGTGAAATCGCTCAAGATTTTAAATGTGAGCATCGTTTGCAGATTTCGACTTATGCCCGGTAATCAACAATCCGTTGCTCTTGTGCGCCATCCACGTCACGTCATTTAGCTGGTTCGTCGTATAAGCAAATCGGCGCTTTTCAGGGCCATCAAATGTGTTGAAAAGAGTTGAAAGAATAATATTTTCGACCTTATTACATCTTATATTTCTCAATCAATCTCACAGCTTCATACAAAATTTAATTTGTCAGGAATAATTGAAGGCACGACAATTTGATACTGTATTCGTGTACGCTGCTGCAGTGCCGTCACAACATTTCACAACGATTGTAAAATAGAGTGGCATTTCCAACAGCTTCTTAGACTTGCCATATTTTATGAGAACATATGTAACAAAATTGCGACATATTTAGAATGCTTCTGAAAAGAAATTCTCATTGAACAATTTTCATCATTTTGGCACCCATGGATCAGAAATTTTCCTTCATACAAAAGAAAACTATTGTTTATCAATAGCTAACCATTGAATATTAGGAATTTTTCTACGAATCGACTCCATTAATTCGTCCCCTTAATGCTACAACTAGATAACTCGAAAATTAAAATTTTGAGATGTGCAACTTTGAAAGTATGACCGTTTAACAAGGTGATGGTTAATCGCAGAGATTATGATTGAAAAATAATCTTTAACTTGTGTATTTTGAATCACACGCTTAAGACCTGTGGATATTTTGCAGATCTAATTAAGAAAAATGTTTTGACATATTGAAGTCAAAAATTTCAAATTTCGAGTTATCTAGTTGTAGCATCAAGGGGACGAATTAAAACTATTGATTTTCATGAATAAACTATTGAAAAATCGATAAATATCATGTCTTATAAAAGCATATTTTTCTTGTGTATTCCTAGCACAGACATCATTGCTCGATATCTTAGCCACTTTCGTCATGCAAAGGGAAACGCCCCTTTCGGCCTTCTTCTTACTCCTCTTTATTCTATCGTGTTCAGTCGAAGCCAACCCGCGACATCAGTCAATCGTCGACCAGCAACCGGAGAAGGACTCCTATCGGAATAAATTTTACACATTCGTCGCTGCCGCTGCTTCTGCTCTTGTTTATTCTCAACCCAAGCTAAATGCTGCGGGTGAAGTCGCTCATCATGGCCATGGGCATCCAGCTACACCATCAAATTCGTGGAGAACTCGTCTAGAAACCTTGAAAATTGCCGTCGGAGGAGTGAGCAAACCAACGAAAACAACGAAGCACAAAATTACCGACTGCATTTCGATTTAATCGTCTTCGGTAATCTTTTGCTGTGTTTCTGTCTAACAATGGATTGATAACCCAGTTCGATCGACGGTGACTAGCCCCAACCGTCCTTTTCAGGACGACCATTTCATTTTGAAAGAGTTGTGAGAATTTTCTACCGTGAAGAGTGACATTACTGGTGATTGGATGTGATTGATTCAGATTTTGGTCAGTAATTTGCATGCAATCATTCATCACGGCTAAATAATGCTTCTGGAGAATCACAGTGTCAAGAAATAAAATTCCCATTGTGTGCGCGGTCAAGTAAATCGCGAACGGCACTTGAATTAAGAATCTATCACGGTTTGCCTCGCAATTAGTGATGATTGAATGATGCCGTTGTCGTCTTCGCATGCTAGAGCGATCAGTATCAACTTGGCGAACAAAGAGCTAAAACTTATAAGCAACAGCTTTGTTGACGTTTTGATTTGGTAAGAAATTGTCGATCGAACCGAAATACACACACAGAGAAGACTGCAAAAATGCTAACGCCGCCCGACCCGAGCGACGGGAACCTAGATAAACTTTGTTTGCCATTTATCTCCGTTGAAAACTTATCATTCGAAATTACAATTGATAACTAAATATTAATTATTCAATAGTGGCCCTGTAAAGGGTTGTTGTTTGAAATTGTGCTTCAATGCAATTTAAGCGCCTTCGCCACGGATACGACGAGCCAGCTGGATGTACTTCGGCATAATGGTGACACGCTTGGCTTGGATCGCGTACAGGTTGGTATCCTCAAACAAATCTCTGGAATCGCAGAACTGAAAATTTAATGGGTTGTGCACTACATATATATAATGCTAGTGATACATTTTTCGCATCGATATATTGAGTGGTACTTGAGATTAACTTTTCATATGGAGAGGGTGATTAAAACACCGTCCCGTGGCCTTAATCAAGAAGTCCTGATCTATTTCACCGCCAGCAACAACGATTGCTGTGGCGCACAAGATTCGCAAACTCTGCACCTGTTATGATGTGGAGCTGGGCTTGTCAGATGATTATGGTGATCAGCGCAAAGCCGAGATCACTATAATGAATTGTCGGGCTCTACTGGTTTGCTTCTCCATTTCTCCGGATACCACAATGAAGCAGAAGAAGTTCTTTATGGTGCGAAACTTCTCCGAGTATCAAAAGGAGACCATGCCAATCATCGTGACAGGTAATTTCAACATCGATTTGAGCAAAGAGGAGAACACAGAGTTAGCGGACTTCATGGACAAGAGCCTCAACCTCACTATTCGGAATCCACTAAAGCAACCAATCTTAGTGGATCATGAATGGACCTAACGTTCAACCGGTATATTTGGAGAGCAAAAGATACCGCTCATGCTTCATCTTCCATCGACCGGTTCTATCGGTGTTGAAGTGTTAACCGGACCAACCAAATAATAACACTCAATGTCCATAATAGATCAGAATTAACATGCAACAAATAGTTTGAAAATTGATCAGATTTTTTGTCAGTACCTAGAAATCTTTCATAAGTTCGTGACGGTCCTAAATCAGGAAATAGAAGAAGCTAACGTTATCCAACGTCAACTTGGCGGTCGTATCTCGGAAACAACCTCTTACTTTTTTGGAAGGAAGTAGTGAATTCAGAGATTCACCCTTCCTTTTTTTAGTTGTTGATACCATGTTTAGTTAATAAACGAGAAAGACGTGACCTTCGAGAGGTTTTTTCCCAAGACGGTGTCCAAGAAGGATTACCACCGCTAGCTTTCGCCAACGGGTCCAACGAAAAATCGAAGGCACGGGTCCAAACAAGGATCGTAAAGGGATCAATAGTAGAAAAAATAGTACTGAAAAGTACTGTTTAAGTAGCACTGAAAAGTACCGTTTTTAATTTTAGCACTGAAAAGTACTGTTTGTGTAGCACTGAAAAGTACTGTTTTATTGCTTTAGGTAGTTTTTAAGAAAACTTCCAAGAGCAGAGAGAATTGGTGTACGCACAGCACGAAGGTACGATGCGCACTATTATTACACTTTATGATTTGGAAGAAGGCTCTCCTATAACTGTTTTGTCCGTTTACTAAGTTGTTGAAGCACAACCGAATAACACCCTAACCAAAGGTTCGAGAACTTTTAGATTGGAAAACAAAAAAAAAACACCGTTTTCGCGTACCAACGACCTGCCCCGATACGATGATGGTGTGTTGATAAATAATGGAACGAGAACGGTCGACGCCGGCTGCTCCACCGAGGAAGACCTTGAGCTAAGGTGTTTGCCGATTGTTGATCGACCGAAGAAATCACCAGCAAATGGTATGGAAATGCGATTTATTTCTTACGCCACTAGGGGCAGAGCGGAATTTAACCCACCTGCCCAAAAATGTGTGAGTTGTCATAAACGAACCACCAAACATTTGGATGATCTTGAAATTATTCAAATTAGGCGAAACTTGGCCGGTGCTTCTTATGGGTGCGTGCGCTGGCGAGAACGGAACAAATCAGGAGTTTGGCTTGAAATAATTGATTTTTCTCTTGTGGAGAATTCCTTATTCCCCATCCGGGGATGTGAAGATGCACAATTCATGGTAAGTACGTCAATGGCAATGGATCGATTGATTGCAACTACCGTTAATCGAACGTCTTTGCGTTAATGCTAAACTGATGAATTCGTAAAAATCATTTATAAAATCAACTTTACTTTCACAATCGTCGAAAGTATGCATATAAAGCTGTTAAACTGCCCATGCAAGCATAAATCAGGGCTGATAGCGCAAAGTGTTGCGGTAAATTTTGGAAGTTTTTTTTTAAATACCTAAAGCTATAAAACAGTACTTCTGAGTGCTACAAAACAGTACTTTTCATGCCTATTTTTCTACTATTGATCCCTTCACGATCCTTGTTAGGGCTCGTGCCTTCGATTTTTCGTTGGATCCGTTAGTGAAAGCTAGCGGTGGTAACCGTCTTGGGAAAAACTTGTTAGAAGGTCTCTTCTTCTTTCGTTCATTTACTAAACATGGTTGCAACCACGAACAAAAGGAAGGGTGAATCTATGAATTCACAACTTTCTTCCAAAAAAGTGGGGTTTATAACTGTACTAAACGTGGCAAAAATGGAAGAAAAGACGTTTCTCTGGAATGCGCGCTTTTTTCCGAAGGGGAAATTATTAATGTTGATAATTGCATCGAGATGAGTAATCAGTTCGATGCTTTAGACAAATTTTCCGAAGACCAAAATGAAGCAGGCTCTTTGATTCATGTGCGGAAACAAAAAGAAGGGCCAATCGTGGTTAATTGTTCCGAATTTATGGGCTGTTTATTTTATAAAGTGGACACCTTGTGCATGCTGTATCTTTTTAATTTATCAATGAAATTTCAATCGGTTTTCTGTACTTCACTCGACTAGTGTTGTACAATGTTGTGATAATAGAATAATCTCCAAAATAATTTAATTGCACACGAATATGGAACAACGTTTAGAACGGTCGATTTTTGGGGGCTATCAAAATCAATGATTGTTAGAAATTGGCTGGAAATTTCGACAATCTATATTTTTTATTTTCAAAAAAGGCTTGTTCTTCGAAAGCAATCTCAATCAGAAGCCTGATTGCAAAAATCAAGTTATTTTCGGAGCAACAATTTTACAGATATAATAAAATCATTTTCCCCCGATATTTTTGGAGAAAAATATTTTAAATTTGAAGGGAACTGATATGAGTAGATTTTTTTGGTTTAAAGTATGTCCTTGCGGAAGTGCTAATATAGTATTAATATTAAAAATAACTTACGCCTTCATAGAGTTACTCATTTAGTTCCCACGTCACATTAAAAGCACAATAGAAAAACAATTGCTGAATTTTTGGAAGTCCTTTCAAAGCACAATGACAATCATCAAAATTGGCAACACTGCTGAATCGATTTTATTTTTCACATATTATTTTCATAATATGTTATTCTGAGATTACCAATTGAAATATTCGGAGAAAAACGATTACTATTTGCTGTAGATCGATAAATATGCTTACATGATTTTTTAAGTGTGAGACTTTTTAGTAAAACAACCATAAAGAGTAAAATTTGTACTTAAGACTGCGGTTTAAACTCACGATTTAGCTCTCGTTTATACAAATATAGTTTGTTTAGTAACATAAACTAGTTTTGAACATACTTTTTACTGTTCTCTTTTGCTGGGAGTGAAAGGATGGTGTAACAGCAAATTTGGGCATAAATGGATTTATCACTTATGTTTCCTAATGTCAGTGAATGGTGGATTAATATTTTTTTAAGTTACAACTTTAGTAGAATAGTAAAGGATACAAACATACAATTTGTTCATAAAAATGAGGATTTTTTTGCGACTTTGACAATCAGCTTTTCTCGAGAGTTTTTGGAAAAACTATTTAGCATTTCAATCAAAAGCATTTTCTAAGATCTTATATTTTCATAACATTGTAGAATAATAGTTGAACGATGCACAGAAAACCGATAACGAATTTATCAATAAATAAACAAGATACAGCATAAACAGAGTGTCCACTTTATAAAGTGAACAGTCCTTAGGGGATTCTGGCAGGAGATCTTGAACTCCATTAGGGGAACCAAGGTTTCCTTCCACATCCCAAGGAAGTAGACTGTCGCGTATTGCCGGAAACTCTTAAAGATCGCGAACTTCTTCTCAGGCATCTTGAAGAGAAGAAGCACAAATTGTTTACTTATGACGACAAAACTGGACGTTTGTTTACAGTCGTCTTGAAAGGTCTCTCAAGTGACTATAAGTTATCTGAAGAGATCGAAAATGTAAATAATGATTTACTTGGATTTTCCCCAGTCCAAGTAATCATTATGAAAAAGAGAACCCAATCTGGCATGGTTCGGAAAGGGCTTTCTCAAGAATATTATTTAGTTCACTTCAACAAAAAAGACCTAAATAATATTAAAGCTTTAGAAAAAGCTAAACTTATGTTCGATGTCCGTGTGACATGGGAACATTTCCAGAAACCTGGAGGAAATTACTGGGGGGGGGGGGGGGTTCTACTCAGTGCCGTCGGTGCCAAAAGTGGGGTCATGGTGCAAAAAATTGTCGCATGGATGTTAAATGCATGATTTGCGGAGGTTCTTCTCACGCTAAGGACGTCTGTCCAGTGAAGGAAGATACCACCAAGTTTATATGCTCGAATTGCGGGGGCAATCATAAGTCCAATTTTTAGGCTTGCCCTTTGCGTAGGCGAGTTGTCGAGGCTCGTGCCAGGCAGATGAAAGATAATATCCGTAACGATAACGGTCGTCTCCGGAATTTGCCTGGTAGAGTATCGAACAATGCTCGTTTTTCAGTATCATACCCATCAGGTGGATTATAATCATGGTCATTCACGAACTATTTTTTTCCGTCGGATAGCTGTTCGAATCTTTCAAGTTCGAATGTATCTACCCAAGGAAAATCCTTTGCCGATATCGTAGCAGGTAATTTGAACTCCTCCCCTTTCATACTACGAATAACCGTTCTAATTGTTTGAAATCAAATTGGAAAACCCTGCCGCCACAGGAAACTTCTATTCCGCCTCTTCGTCTACCGAAAATTCTAACGGAAAATCATCAGATAATGTACCCACTTCAAGTGATCTGCCTTTGATTTTAATTTTCTAACTGAACAACTGAATCTTATGATTGATGCAATTTTCAAAGCCACCACTATGACTGAAGCAGTTCAAGTTGGTGTAAAATTTACTAATCAAACTGTTATTGGATTACGTTTTTCTAATGGATCCAATAAAAAATAATTTAAATATTTTAAATTGGAATGCTCGTTCTTTGAATGGTAAAGAGAACGTGCTGTTTAATTTTTTCACAGCTAATAATGAACATATAGCAGTTATTACTGAAACCTGGATCCAAACTCTAAAGAGATCCAAACTTTTTTGTATGTCGTAAGGATCGACTGAATGGTGCATGTGAGGCAGCTGCTATCATCATTCATAGGCGTATAAAACATCAACTTTTTTCGTCAAAGAAACCAATCTTTTTGAAACTTTAGGTATTTCTGTTGAAACACAGCTTGGTAAATATACTTTCATAGCTAACTATTTGCCTTTTCAATGCACTGGGCAGCAAGTTAACTTGCTTCAAAATGAATTGCGGAAATTGACTCACAATAAGTCATTTTTTTGTCATTGGCGACATTAATGCCAGACATCGCTCATGGAATAATTCGCAAAGTAATTTTGAATTTTGTTTGACGAGTGCTCTTCAGGATATTTCTCAATTAAATACTCCGATAGCCCTACATGTTTTTCCTCTTCTAGAAACCCTTCTACGATTGATTTGGTCTTAATCGAATCTTGGCATTTTTGTAACCAACTGCTTACTCATGCAGAAAGAAATTAAAAAAAAAAGATTTTCTCAATTATGAAACAATAATTTTGAAAATAAAATTTCTCTTTTTGAAAAGGTCATTTTGAACAGAATGATGGTTTACATCAATTAAAATTTATTTTTTTTTCTAATGAATAATTCGGATTCCGACATGGACATTCATCCATTCATCAACTTTAACGTGTAACAAATTTGATTCCTTCCAACAAATCTGAAAGCTATTCTACTGGTCATGCTCTTCTAGACATAGAAAAAGCATTCGACAGTTTTTGGCATGTAGGTTTGATCGTAAAATAAAAAAAATCCAACATACATTGTTAGCATAATCCAAAGTTATCTGTCAAATTGTACACAATGTAAATTATCAGAACTCCAAGTCTAAAAAACTTCCTGTAAGAGCTGGTGTTCATCAAGGCAGAACTTTAGGACCAATATTACACAATATTTTCTCATCTGACTTCACGAATTTTAAAATTATTATGCAAGATCTAAAACAAGAAATTTTAAAAAGTTTTTCGGAATTGAGAAATTATATTTTTGAAATAAAATATTTGAAATCTAGTTTGACATCTAGGCTTTTTTGAAAATTATCTAAAATGTAGAAAAAAAGCTAAAATTAAAAAAATAACCGTGAGTGAAACACTAAGGACCTTCCTTAGCATAGTGGAAAAGACCGCGGCTACAAAGCAAAGCCAGGCCGAAGATCTCTGTCTGGGTTTAATCTACGGTTGGTTCTTTTCGTAATGGAAATTTCCTTGACTTCCCTGGGCAGTATCATCGTACACACTACATTATATACGAATGCAAAGATGACAACTTTTGCAAAGAAAGCTCAAGAAGAAGATTATACTTTGGGGAAAAGGGAGGAAAGTAATAGTTTGTCGTGAATTCAACTTGAAGTGGTAGTTTATGTTCTGGTTCAAATTTAGAGGTAAGATGAAAAAAAACGTGATGAAAACCGGACCAAGATATGCAATGCACTATTAGACAACAGGAGTCCCCTCAAGTCTAATATCTACGATTGAATCATAGTCAAAATAGACACTGTTTGCTTTCTACGGCTTGCGTGTTTTATTCAAAAATTTAATCTCAAACGCAATAAAACGTCATTTTCAAATCACGTCAAGACCGGTGCAATGTGGCTCACTTCCGTGCAAATGTATGTAGTAATCAGCTACATATGTACCTGTGCACTGCAGAATTTGTTTACCCCGTTGCGACGCCGGTCTCCGTCGTTTTTTAACGTTCGAAACGTAATAACAAGGTGAATCATGCAAACTGTGCGCGCTCCATTTAATCCTGTTTGAAAAATTGGGTATATTCGGTGAAAACTGCAAAAAGTCCTGCTTAATTTTACTACGGTCAGGAATATTGAATTTAGGTCATACTACCAGCGGACCCTTATCAGAAAAATAGGTCAATTTCGTTGATTTTATTTCGCGTTGTTTTGGAGTTTGCTAACGTGCTGATAACAATTGTATCTGGAAAGTTGATTGTAATGCTCATTTATTCACAGCAGAAATAAATGTTTGTGTATGCGTAAGGGTTTATTCACAAATTTCATAACGCCTAAAAGGGGCATTTTCAACATCCACCCACTCCCTTATAACGCATTTTGTAAGACTATTTCCAGAGGCGTCGCGTCCACATGTGCAACATGTGCACTGCACAGGTAGCAATTCGTTCATCCTAACCACTTTTTTTGAAGCACGATTCTACAATTCTCTCAATAAAATTAAGCCCATTTCAATTATCTCTATTACTGACAGCTTGCAACACAATTTTCACCTATCAAAATCACCTATGTTAATTTTTGCTATGCAAACTAAATGAAAAACATGTTTGGGGCGGCGCGAGATCTGTGACCTAATTTTCTCCACGCGCTCAGCGCCATGTATGCTACGCAACACTTTGTTCCACGCTACACGTTGCTGCTGTGACAATGGAACCCAACGTGTGCACTCTCATCGGGAAACGCGCTGCCTTGTATTGTACACGCAATTCTGAATATGTGGTAGAATGCTTTTTGAACTTCAGATGTCAGTGTGTAAATAGCCAAAGCGTCAACTCTGGCCGGTGCACAGTCTTGGTACATCATCCATCGGTGCGAGCCTGCGGATGGGGAGACAAGAGAGAAATCAATCCACGAGAGAGATCCATTTTGTTTGCTGCTTTCGCGCTTTCAGCATCACCACGCTTGTGGCGCGATTTTCAGACGAATGACGGTAAGAAGTTTCTGTAAGTTTGGAACTCAGTACTCGCGCTGTTTTTTTGTACAATACTGGTTAAAAACCTCGCTTTCAACATACAGTATTAGCGCGGTGGTACATGCGATGGTCAATCAGAAGACAACCAGAAAATTAATTCAAAAGCGGTGACATCCTCCGTCCCGTCATCGCTAGCATTTTCACGCTTGTGGTGTGGTTTAAAAGCGAGCATTTTTCATGATACATGCACTAAGTACACGATGCGACCGATCTTGTATTAATTCTATGAAAAATATGTGGGCTATGATCCCAACCCTGTATTACAATATTAGCTAGAATCCACTGCTTCATAAATCGAAACTGATTACTCTCAAAATTCGAACTATTTTCATATGACAATTTGCTTATAATAATGACTAATCGATAAAATTATGATAAACATGATAATGATCGGGATGATAAACAACCCGATTATCATCTTAAATGTTTGATTCACCTGATGTACTAGATAAAAATTCTATTTGAAAACGAAGGTTAGGTAAGACTGATTATTTTTTCCGAAATCCCGAAATCTTTTCTTTTTGTTTACATTATATACATTTTGAAATTTGTATTTATTTTAAAAACTATGTTAGTTTGAGAAGTTTTAAGGTTAGGGAATACATTTGTACATCAGGAAAGGAAAGGATTTTTCGGGATATCTTAAGCTACTTAGACTACTTTGCTGATGAAGCTTGAAGGGACAGGATGTCCAGATCTGTAACGAATCTAAACAAAAACGATTTATGGGAGACACGACGAGAAGAGGACAATTTGAAGGAGAAAAAGAAAGACAGGGAACGAACGACAATCAAACTCGGACATTGATACGCTTCAAAAACAGATAGATAAAATTCATATATTCTAAATCAAGGCCTGCCAACACCTCCCTGAAGACTGATTATTACCTTACAAAAAAAAAGGTTTGAATCAAACAAAGCTATACCTTATAATGAAAAAAAAAACAAAACACAAAATTAGAAGTGCACAGGTTGATAATTAGGCCACCCGACGCCCCTGACTATTTCCGAATTTTGTATAAACATCTGGAATACACCCACCCACCCCCTTTCTTTAGGAATACCTCGCACGTAAGATTAATGATCAAAACATTCTGAGAGATTCAATCATGTTTTTATGTTATTTGGTTACGTTTTGCAATGACTGCGATTGCCCACCTGGTGGAGCAAGAGTTTGTTTAAGACAATCAATTTCAAGACTGTTATAACTAAAACTGGGTAAATACTTTGACATAAGTTCATTCTGTAAATCTGTAGCCAATATGTTGAAAGTTCCAATATACTGTGGGCCTTACTTAGCCGAGTGGTTATAGCCCACGGCTACAAAGAAAAGCCATGGTTCAGGATCATTTTGTAATGGAAATTTTCTTGACCTCCCTGGGCATAGAGTATCATCGTACCTGCCACACGATATACGAATACGAAAATGGTAACTTTGGCAAAGAAAGCTCTCAGTTAATAACTGTGGAAGTGCTCATTGAACACTAAGCTGAGAAGCAGGCTCTGTCCCAGTGAGGACGTAATGTCAAGAAGAAGATGTTGAAAGTTCGCTATGTGGTATGCATTTCCTTTTAACTGTAATAAATATTGATTATTCCACTAAGGTCGAATTTTACCCCACCTCACTCTACGGGGAAAGAGTAAAACAACCTTGAATTGTAGTAGCAACTTCTGTTTGTAATGCTTATTTGTTAATTCTAATGCTCATAATTTGATGTCACATAACATCTCACATTTTCAACAGAAGTTGCTTTCTTCAAAATATGTATTTCAAGACCTGACTAAAAAGAGTGAGCTTGTCCGCCTATTCTGTGACATTTTCCAAACGGTTCGCTTCGTAACTAGAAAGCGCAGTAAAAAATGTTTTCCATCAAAAGCATTATATGCAAAGCATGCAACCTGCACTCTTGCGGAGCAAAAAAAATGAACTATAACCGTGCGGAAGTAACGCGAACTAACGAAGACGGTGTCACATAAAATATAATAATAATAAATGGCATTGGCGTCCCATGGGTATCGATTTTTTACTTCCCCATCATCGCGGTA
This sequence comes from Aedes aegypti, assembly GCF_002204515.2. Classification (NCBI taxonomy): domain Eukaryota; kingdom Metazoa; phylum Arthropoda; class Insecta; order Diptera; family Culicidae; genus Aedes; species Aedes aegypti. Next base: position 342,303,594 of record NC_035109.1, read on the forward strand.
AACAACTTAACGGAGAAGAACTTTTGAGTTTCTTGAATAGAAGAAGCTAACACGTGCAAATGTATGCAGGATAGAAACCAGGATCGCATAAGCTGTTTTGAATGAACCTTCAGCAAGCCGACTTTCATGTCTATATGGTGTACTAATGCTCAAATTCTTTTGCTCCCTTTATTTCCAGACTCATTTGCCCGTCGCAATCAAAAGCATCACGAAGAAAAGCCTCGCCAAATCTCAGAGTCTGCTCGGCAAAGAGATCAAGATCCTGCGGGAGCTGAGTGCGTTAAAACACGAAAATGTCGTCACACTGCTGGCCTGCACCGAAAAGGACCACAACGTTTACCTGGTGATGGAGGTGAGTGTCGTTTCTATATATAGCTTGTCGTACATAAGGGATTATGGGGAGTAAGGCGGTTTATGAAACAAAATGGTTCAAAATTGTTTGGAGAACAGATTTTAACCTTAGGATTGAGGTGAAAAACGTGTAATCCAAATTCAATAATATACAAAAACTTCAAAGGCGCAAATCTCGCGCAAATATTTTGAGCAAATTTTGGAAATGTTCTGTGGCATCTTACAGATATTGAAAAATTTTACCAGTCGGATTTTAATAAGTATAAAACACCAAGACAAAGCTGAAGGTCGCGGGTTTGAATCCCGTTGGTTGTTAATCTTTTCCAGCTGAAAACTTTCTCGATTTTCCTAAGCTTTACATAGCATCTTCGTGCTTGCCACACGACATACACATATACACAAATGGTCAATTGACTAAGAAAGCTTTCAGTTACTAACTGTGGAAGTGCTAAAACAAAAATAAGCTGAGAAGCAGGCTTGGAATGTAACGCCGGAAACAAACAGAATAAAAAAACATTAAATTTATGAAATTTGACATTTTGAAACACATTCCCCTACAGTAAGCGTGTGATCGACAAGTGCCTTCTTATTCGAGGTTTTTGCTCGTATTTGCCTGACAGTCTTTTGAACATTGGATTGTTGTTCTTGGTGATGGGATAGAGAGAGATAATACCTGTAAAGGGAAGTGGACAGATGAGTTTTCGAGTTTTCTTCCTATATTATTTTCATCATCATTGTGGCAGTAGGGAGCCAGATCCCATTCTTGGCACTTTTTATTCACTTCGGCTGTGGGGTTTTTGGAAAGCTACTGAGTTCATATTTGGTCACAACATGCGTCGCATTGAAGTGCATCTTAAAGCAAAGAACCATGGAAGTGCCCATGGGCTACTTGCAGTGGCGACTCGTAACCTCACTTTCTACCTGTTCTACGACTCTAAAAATGGCTATTTCGACAAATTTAGATTATAAATCGAAAACTAATTATTGAAATCGTCTTTTCTAACAAATCTCTACTCATTACATGCAAATTTGTTGCTGAAATTCAAGAATTTCTATTCGTGGAACAGGTAGATTTGAGGTTAGGGTATCGCCACTGGCTACTTGCAAGTAGCTCTGTATCCTAGGCAATATAAAGTGCCCACCTTACCAGTTTTCGAATTTCTCTCATTGATTTGGTTCAAATTAAAGTTAACACACTTAAATCTTTTTTGATATTCTTTTAAAGTTGCACTTACAAAATTTTGATAAAAAAAGAATTTTACTCAAAAAAAAAAAAGAAAATCAATTTGTAATGAACAAAAAAATAATGACAAAAAAAATGCCCACTTCCTTCTTGGCCCCAGAAAAGATGTTAATCAAAACATTTCTATCAAAATAATTTGTTTTTTTTGAGTCTAGTTATACTAGTACACGGTGTGGCTGGGATGACCCCAGAAAAGATGATTTAAGAAAAATAAAAAGCAATTTTATAGTTAATGTGTTCTCCTTTGGCCTTAAGGACTTGCTGGAGGCGCTTCGGCATGCATTTTACCGTGTTTTGTAGGTGTTGTGGATCTAGTTCTTCCCAGGCGTGCTCCAAGGCTTCAAAATAATTATTTTTGTTGATAACACCAGTTTTGTCAACCCTGGCATCGAGAATCGCCCACAAATTCTCGATGGGGACATCCAAGGAACGGTGAAGCATGGAGGAGGAAATGTGATGGTCTGGGGGTGTTTTTCATGGGGTGGAGTAGGAAGCCTCGTGAAAATCGACGGAATAATGACAGCAGATTTCTACATTAACATCTTGCGGGAAAATCTGGAGGTTTCGCTGATCCAGAAGGGCCTTGAAGAGAAATTCATATTTCTCTAGAACAACGACCCGAAGCATACTGGTAAGCAGACCAAGTCTTTCTTCCGGCCTTGCCGGATTAAACCGCTGGAATGGCCTCCACAAAGCCCAGACCTCAACCTCATGGAGAATTTGTGGGCGATTCTCGATGCCAGGGTTGACAAAACTGGTGTTACCAACAAAAAAACTTATGTTGAAGCTTTGGAGCGCGCCAGGGAAGAACTAGATCCACAACACCTACAAAACCTGGTGAAAAGCATGCTGAAGCGCCTCCAGCAAGTCCTTAAGGCCAAAGGAGGACACATTAACTATTAAATTGCTTTTTATTTTTCTTAAATCATCTTTTCTGGGGTCATCCCAGCCACACCGTGTTCTAGTAACTAGACTCAAAAAAAAAACAAATTATTTTGATAGAAATGTTTTGATTATCAGCTGGAAAGTTTTATAGCATCTTTTTTAAAACTTCTGAATCATCTGAAGGGTTTTTTTTTATAATTCACCGATTTGTTGAACTTTTGGTTGAAATTTGACAATTCGATAGTTATTTCCCCTCCTTTTAAAAATAACTCTGTTCTGGAGCATGGTCAAACTTGATAGTTCAAAAGTTATTTTCTGCTCCCGGTTATTTGAGAATAACTAACCATCTGTCAACTTTGCTCTGAAATACTATTCGACATTGCTGTCTATGGACCAATGCACGAGTTCACTACTTTGACGTTCGAGCGGTGCCAAATTCACCGGTTACTATGGTAACACGAATAACACGGCACTGCTCAAACGTCAAAAAGTGAACCCATGGACCAATGTTTTTTTCTTGGCTTGCTTTGACTGTGCTACGAAATCAATTGAGAACGGATTCTGCAATGCCTGTTCTTAGGCTGTGAACCGTTTCTCCGATTCGTTCAAGAAATATTCTACATTATCCATGCATCAAAGTTGTCAAAAAAATAATTTTAGGCCGATGTTCTGGATTTGAAACATCCGGACACTTTGAATCAACACGGTACTAACAGTTTGCGCCAGTAGCAAAAAGAATAGACAACAACCTTTCGAACATAAAGTTTCTAACACTGAAAACCGAATTGCGACACTGTTATTTGTATTGCACTTATTTAGCGTGCTACGCTCGGTTCCCAAATTTCTCAAACTCCCAACACAAGCTCAAGGAAGAATGGCAGTCGAGAGCAGTCAAAACGTATGGAACATTAATTACTCAAAATTAGGAAAAACAGTAATGATTAGAAATCAAGCATGATGCGGATTGATAACTTTGTGTGTTAGGTTCATCATTCGTGGAGCTAACTTTGCTTAATAATTTCGTTTTTTACATCCACTAAAAAAGCCATCTGTTGCCATTTCAGTTTTAAATGCAGTTCTATTAGTTGAAAATGGTTGTTGGGTACCGATATCAGATGTATTACTCCCGAAGATAACAAGAACATCTAACAAAGGCGACCGAGTAAAAATAAACGCACATCCCACGAGCTACCATACAAAAGAATCTCCTTGGCTGTTTGAAGCACGTTTCTTCCCACGCCATACGGTGCTATCATGCCCGTTGAAAGTGAACTAAAAGAAACTAAATAAACTGTACTACATACAAGCTGTTGGAATCGAAACTTTGTTGTTCGTATCATTAGCCAATATATAAGTGGGAAACGGTAACACAACCACCATACAAATCATTCACCAAACCACAATAATAAACACCGCCTCAATGAAGCAGCAGTGGCAAAACTTGTTTAGCTTCACACCGCGAAGCACTATTACGACATTGTGTCACCCCTTCCTAGTAAAACTAAAAGTAGGTATACCGCAACGACGAGAACGATCACCAGGCAGATTGGTGACAGACGCGTGCAATGAATATGATGGATTTATTTTTAACCAAGTTCAACGGTGCTCCATCCGGAAGGAACCGACGCCGTTTGACGAACCGGTTCCCACTGGGTTTCTTTCCTATAATAATCGTTCGTTTGTTAAGTTCCTTGCGTAAAGTACCGTAAGGACGCCATTCACCGCTCATTTAACAGCTATTAGGTGTGTGAAACTTTACACAACTTTTTGCGTTAGACGCAAGATGAAACATTTGTTTTTTTTTAGGAAAAAAGTAGAAATGTGTAAAGGTACTGAATAATATGTTTGTCAATGTTACAGCATTTTTTTTATTACGTAACGCTATATAGGGAATTTTCGACCCTATCCGCTCTCCGCAATGATTTTCAAATGAAAATTTTCAAAACTTTGTATGAGTCGTAAGCCTACCTCCTGCGCTTTATATTGCACTAATTGAAATTAATTTACCTTCATTGCCTAGGTAACCAATAAGGAATAAGTATTTGAATAAGCCGTAGATCAGTTTTCTAAATGTATTCCATATGTTCACTATATATAGCAGATTGGTAAAACTAAATTAAGCTCTTATTAACAAGATGTTCTTGTTAACAACATTTCATTTGCCGTAGCAGTTCAGAATTTGTACAGGTGAGTTAATTTCATCTGCTTTTGAGAGAAAGAAAAAACGTTTTCAATTAACTTAACCTAACGAAACCAAATATATAACGCATTAATCGTGCAAATCCAGTCTAACTGAGCTTCAAATGCGGTAACACAAAGTAACCAAAGGATACTCAGCAACCATGATGCATCACCGCCAACCTAACAAAGAAAATCTTATCCCAGTGAACCACGTATCGTATAAGAATGTGTGCCAAAAATCTCATATTCATACGTCAAAAATCAGAATCGCACAATATGCCAAATCAAAATGAATAAATGTTAACACAAATTGTATATAATTCTCCACTACAATTCATTGTCGACAAACTTTGTTGACATCAAACCATGCCCTAAATAGTATAATCTAGAATCGCGTCAAGTTGTATAAACTGACAGATCATATATCAATGCAGACTAGCATCAAATGAAATCGCAATAACTTAGCGAAATTTACCACCCGAGGTTGGTATCTTCTGGCGGTGGGCTTCAAATAACAACAAAGCGTGTGTGTTGTAGAGCAAACTTCCTTTCATTTTGGCAAATAATCACTCCTCATTCATGAAGCAGTCTGCGGTGTAGTGGTATGGTACTGGGTTAGGGATCCAAAGGTCTGGTGTTCGAGTCTCGCTGGAAACTTTTTTTTATTTTTATCGGAATTTTGTAGCATCGTATTGCTGACCACGGAAAGTCTGAAAAAGTCGTGGGAAGTGCGTATATGGCCTCCACTTTGGTGTGTATATAGCGTTTTCATGCATTTTATACGAGTGATTTGATTCATATATAATGATGTATAGCAAAAAATATACCAGCCAAAATGTTGACTGGGATATTGACTTCGCCTTCCTTGTTGAAAATCTTACCGCATTTGGTGTTCCCGCATTTGATATTTGCATTCTAAACGCACACAGCAATACTTTATTTGATATTTGTTCCAATGTTTCAACATTGGATATTCCATGTAACTCATTTGTACTATACCAGGGAGGGAGCTTCATAATTATTTTTGAAATTTTATTCTTATTCCTCTGTAGAGCTTCCTTTCTGGTATTACAACAGCTAGTCCAACATAGCTGGCCTGACATTTTGTTTAAAGATCAAAAGCTTGTTATTAAGACTAAGTTTCGATTTTCAGTTAATAAGTGGATGTAGACATTTTATAAATTTGTTACATTTAGCTTGAATGCCCTCAATGTGACTTTTTAAATTTCAATTTTTATCTAGCCTGAGCCCCAGATACTTAACTTCATCTGACCAATTGGCTGAGGGAAATGAAGGAATGAGGAACACCAGTTTTTACAGTGAGACTTTTAGACTTGGAGTTCTATGTATGTTTGAAAATTAAAGTTTTTTTTACAATCAAGACTTCATGTCAAACACTGTCGAATGTTTTTTCTATGATATGGTAAACATGTATTACCTAACTTTAATGGCGAAAAATTTGCCTAGTTTCTAAAAAATAATACAATAATCCGTGAATGGAGTCCTTACGGTATACCTCCTGAGAATGGATGACGTGCAAATCTTGCGGTAATTGAACGCTTTATTAGTGGTCGTCGAGGCAGACACTGATTGCAGGCGGCGCGAGCGTCCTTGAACGAATAGTGCCTAGCTAGGCGCTATCGGTGCGTAGACGCGTGGCTTGGAACTCTGGTGCGAGGCACCGGGCCAAGTATCGATTATACAAGGAAGCTACTACATAGGTGGTAGCTGGTAGACTGTATGGCTGTTGCATTATTTAGAGGGGCTCGATGCAGTTTATACTCAATCAATGATGTGAGTGTCATGATAAAAAACTTTGGAAAATTGCGTTAACTACGGTGGATTTAGTGGAAGTTAAATTAGCATATTAGCCGTAAAACAGATGGTCAACTTAGAATAGTCATGGATGTAGCCAGAGAAGAAAGGAGTTCTCAACGATTCGCATGGATTTGTCTAATCATTCTGAAAATTCCTTCAAAAATTCATCTAGAAAATCCTGGATAATCTACCTCTGAAACACAAACAAACGCTTTACAATTGGTTTTCCAGGAATTCTAGTGAAGGTTTCTTTGAAACATCCTAGGCATCGTTTCTTTGGTTCTTCCAGGAATTACTCCAAGCATCATTTTAAAGAATTCTAGCAAAGATTCATGCAGTTTTTTTCGAAGAATTCTCAGGCATTACATTAGCTTGAAGGTACGGTAATAATTCTCAACATTTTCCGCATGAACTAAGCTTCACTATCATTTATCGAATCGCAAAACAAGTTGATCCATGTCAGGTCTAGAGAATCAAAACCAGGTTATAAGATCCGTCCAGACTACTCACTGGAAAAAATAAACAAAAACAAATCCTCAGCCACTTGCGAGCAACCTATTATTGTTGTTTTGCTCATATTACGCCGCCGCACAGTGGGCCATGACCGGACAAAACCTCAACAAATTCCCAAAGTCGGTAATATTTTAATGTATTCGAATCCTCTGAGTATAATTCATAGAGAAACTAAAATAGTAGATTTGAGTACCGTAATCCGGGGTATCATTGATCAGCGGGGTAACATTGATCGGAATGACTCATCTCGTAAAAAGTTCGTATCATCTTTTATTGATGGAACATTTCCAAATCATGAATAGTGCTTCTCTTTTTTATATTCAGGAGCTAATGAAAGTGAAGATTTTTGCGAAAATTGCGTTTGCCTTATGCGTAAATTTGTCAACTTTTCGAAACAATGATTTCAATGGGTAAGGATGACGCTACCGAAGATTCATGTTTCACATAAGTTCTGCAAACGATATGAGTAAGAAAAATGCGGTTCTTACTAAAAATGGCATCGCCGAAAACGATTCCGTTGTCAAAACTTTCATAAGTATGCTCAATTAGGCAACATTAACGAATTACTGTAAAGAATATAGGATTCCCTTAGAAAATTAACTACTTTTAGGCGTTTTCTGTGGTTCAAAAAATCACTTGAAACATTTTTTTTAAGCATGCTTACATCTTCCAAAACACAAAATGCAGTATGTAGTCACGAGCTATGGCTGGCAGTACTTGTTTTAAAAATATAAAACTTGCAACATTTGAATTTTCAAATGAAATATTTAAGAAATATTCAAAAAATGATCAATGTTACCCCTGATTATGGTACCTTGTACCTTTTATTTCCGCCCTTATTGCTTATCTTTGACAGATACGTGCATAGCGACTACCACTAGCAGCCTCTTTCAGTGTCAGTTAATCGTATCCACTTTATTTAGTTTTCTTTAAACCTTGATTGATATGTTTGTTTTCAGTTTGGTGGCAGCATCTTAAGTGTAGATAAATTATCAAAATTTGATTGCAATAAGGTCATTAACTTAAGTGTACCGAGCTAAGCACTGTGTAACAATTCACATTATTAAAGCTTAAAAAATCTTGAATGCGCATTGCTTACTTTAAATAATTGTATTTTAACGAAATCTCAATTGGAGTCTAACTGACTTTATTTAAAAATGACGTCATTTACCCTTATTTTTACAAAATGTTTTCAATATGTGCTGTCGTGCAATGTTTTGAAATTTAGAAACTCCAAGCGTTAGAAAGTTAGTAAATTATATTTTTCAATCGAGTAAGGAAGATTTGGATACTTTGAAAGTTCTGTCCTTTGTATGAAATCACTGTGCACTGCGGTGCCGTCTCGCCGGGTGCTTAATCCATATGATGCTGCTCGGTGTATAGGTTTCGAGCAACTCTATCGTACCACGTGCCCATGAGTGCCGGACTGTTGTTGTATGTTTACAACCAGCATGGCTTTTCAAGCTGCGACTTGTCTGATTTTGATTGAAATTATAGAAGGCATCACAGACTAACCCAGCAAATATCTGTCCACGGTTTGGATTTATTTCATCGAACCGGCACGGGAATTATATCCTGTTTACTAAACAAATGACTCGCGTATGCAGCGAGTACTAGAGTGTTTGGAACATATCTCGAAATTTCTCTATAGTAATTTCCATATGAAACTATATTTTCATTGGGCCACCTTTAAATCACCACCTAGAAAGCTGAAAATTTCACAGAACACTATTTGTATGGTAAGGATGGTAAGGAACATATGGGAAATTGGATTTTCAAACATTTTAAATATTTGAATCGCCCTAATAGTATATACGTACCTGTGAGGATAATGAAGTTCAGCAAATTGTTCAGTAGATAAATGGCTAACATGCGGTGGTCATTGAGATGCGGAATTCTGTCACCATTCGGCGCAAGTAGGCATTAAATTTTTGTTTTCCTGATATCTCAGGATCAATATTACCTAATTGACGTCTTAGGCAAAGTTGTTCTTAGACAAAGTTATTCGCTATCATTATAAAAGCCATGAGATTCAAAATTTTGCCACCAGGCGGTGGTAGTGAGCATGAAATTTTTGTTTTGCGGATATATCAGGAAAGACAAAGTTTTTCAGTAGTTCAAGGTCTATCATTATTCTAGCCCAGAGATTAGAGATTTTTCCACCAGGTGGCATTAGTTAGTATTAAACTTTTGTTTTGCATATATCTCCGGATCTTGACTACTGAGAAAGATGGCTCCCTCGACAAACTAGTTCAGTAAATCAATGGCTATATTATTGTTCGAGCCATTGAATTCGAGATTTTGCCACCAGTTGGCTCCAATGAACCTGAAACTTTTGTTTTATGGATATCGCAGGAGCCTGACTACTTGAAAAAATGGCGTCTTCGGCAGAATTGTTCAGTAACTCAAGGGCTATCATCATTTGAGTCAAGAGATTCGAGATTTTGCAAATAAGCGGTGCTAGTGAGCATAAAATGTTTGTGTTGCAAATATCTCAGGATCCTACTTAGCAAAGCAAGGTGGCGTCTTCGACAAAATTGTTCAGTAGCTAAAGGCGAACATAATTCAAGGCAGAAGGTTTGAAATTTTGCCACCAGGCGGTGCTAGTGAGCGTAAAACTTTTGTTTTGTTAATATCTCAGTATCCTGACTACTTAACATGGCAAACAGGAATATCTCAGGATCCTGACCACTTATAAAAATGGGGTCTTCGACAAACTTGTTGGTTCAGTAGCTCAAGGTATGTCATGAAAGATGAAATTTTCTTTTCCACTGAAAAATATGGCATCTTTGTCGAAGTTGTGCAGTAGGAAAATGGTATATTCGAAAAAGTTATGTAAGCAAAACGCTATTTTTATTCGATGCAGCACCACACGGTAAAAAATCCGTTTTCGCAACCGTGAACAGCTGTCATGAGCACGAAAACAAACAAAAATATACCGTGAACTAGATCATGTTCAGATGAATGTGTTGCCTGGTTCCGAGAACGTTCACGATAACGCGACGGTAGTTCACGGTGTATTTTTGACAGTTCACGTTTCTTGGAATTATTTTTCGAGCGTGTACAGGCGGTGCTAATGAGCATGAAACTTGTGTTTTGCAGATTACACGATATTCTATTTACTTAGAAAGATAACGTCTTTGGCGAAGTTGTTTAGTAACTCAGAAACCATCTTTTTTTTTGCCAAGAGACCCGAGATTTAGCCAGTAGGTGACGATAGTGAGTATAAACTGTTTGTGGCGCAGATTTCCCAGGACCCCGACTGTTCGGAAAGGTGGCGTCTTTGGTAGGTTCAGTTGATTTTAAGCTCTAATTATTTTAGCCTGTACAATTGAAAAAAAAAGTTTCATGCTTACTAGCGCCACTTGATGGTAAAATTTTTAATCAACTTGCTCGAAAAATGATAGTCCTTGACTCATTGAACAACTTTGCCGCAGACGCCATCTTTCTATGTATCATAGACGAACCAGCCAATCCAAGTAACAATTTTGATTCCAAGTGGTTTTATTTATTTTTATGATAGTTTTATAGTAGATTTGCATATTCTTCTAAATTTTATAGTAATTTTTATCCAGTACAAATGATCTTGGACCGTTTTTGGTTTTAAACACTTCTACAAGAATATTTCGGACGCACCGCATAAAACTTCATTTTCAATACGAATAAATAACCTTGGCAACAATTTTTTGAAATTCTTGCACTCATTTCCACAACACAATCTTGGGCAAGAGTGACAACTCATGTCCGAGAATATAATAAATTTCTCCCCCATCAATCAGCGCATTAATTATGTGTTATTGATTGTAGCGTTATTAATTTTACCGCTTACTGGAGTGTCTTGTGTGGCTTGCTAATCTGTTCACCGCAAAAGTCTTTGCTAAACTTACGTGTCTTCAGAGCACTGATTGTTTGATTTACGAAGAATAAGTCCCCCGAAGACACCTACCCGATTTGATGCAATTGCGCACTTTTATTAGCGTTTCCGCACTTGTAAAAGCTTCTGTGATAGTCTAGTGGTGAAAGAAATGCGCTATAATAAGCGTGACAATTTTGAAACACAGGCAGGTATCGAAAAACGATGAGTTATAATCACAGATGTTTTCATGTGCATTTTGTTTTATTTATGACAGACAATACATATTATGAAACAGTGTTTATTACTTCGTTAATTGAACCAACATGATGAACATATTTTTAGTTCAACTTGTCTTGATAACTACTTGTGGAAGATTCAGTGAAGTGTTGAGTACTGTCATAAGTGCATAATTACAAGTTTTAATAGATACTTGTGAGTTGGTCTCTACCACCGTTTCTAGAATGAGCTTCTTTAGTCTTCTATCTATCTATCGAGTCTGGTAGTGGTAGTCCATCTTTCTAAGTGGTCGAATCCTGAGATATCCACAAAACAAAAGTTTCATGCACAGTAGCACTGCCTGGTGGCGGAGTTTCAAAATGATCTGAATGACCAGCGCATGTCAGCCTTTGAGGTATTGAACAACTCTTCCAAAGATACCAACCTCCCAAATCATCAGGATCTAGAGATATCATATGTTCCAAAGGTTACATTCTTATCCTTCAAGATTCATATAGTGCATGTTCGAAAAAGCACCCATACCGGCCAAGTTCTCAACTAAAACGGTAATCCTCAACTCCTTAAGGTATCGTATAGATCATACTGAGAACTGAAAGTTCGACAAAGACAGTATTGTGCTATCTCTTAACGCATACGAGATATTCAACAACACCCCTAATTTGATGAAATCCTATAAGCCGTAGGTATCCTATAACACTCCCAAACTATGTGTCTTACAGGAGTCCTGGCTGTATTTAGTTAATTCGTTCCATTTTATCAGTGTTGCCAGCATAAAATATAATTGTGTTTCGCTTACCCGAACGCAATGTGTAATACAAAATGCATACATAAACATTGCTTAAGATTTGGATTAGATAATCTGCAGAAAATTTGATGCTTAGGTCTCCAAGCGCAAAACGAAACATACTGTATTATTTATTATTATTATTATCTTTATTTATGAGATTTTAGCCCTAGGAAAACATACTGTTAGCTATCTATATTTTGGTAGCGCTACTAGTTAGTGGATTATAGACTTAATTATTTTACGCATCCATTACATGCCTCCGTGAGTGAAAATATTTTATTTTCATGATAAAAGATGGTTAACAATAAAACAGTTAAGTGGAAAAGGTGGAAATATCCATTGTCTATGTTTGACATTCATTTTTTTTTTAAATTTTATTCCACTACTTTCATATAACTTGAGTCCCGGAAAAATCACTATTTTGAGATTGGAAAACCAGGCTATGTGAAATCAGATTCATTGGCACTTGCGCCTGAGCGATTTTTCAATTCTCTACCATTGGATCTCATTCAATTTCATACATTACTTCACTATTTATGGTTAAAATAAATATTTTGTTCCAAATGTTTTAAAACCATCAATGGGTTTGACATTGATTTCGGAAACCATAATCATGACGACAGCAGCACACCCCAGCGGTCGAATTGACGTTTTGGGGGCGAATTAAATTTATCGGTTTTACTTGAGCAGTATTGCCAGTTACGACATAATTTTAAACCCTTGATGAAAAAGTGGATTACAGTTGAAATATCTTGCTGAGCTTTCTATTTTTCTATACCTCTCATCAATGGTTTTGAACTTTTCTTTGAGTAACACATCCCCATATAATTAGCCCTGTTGATTACAATCTGTTATAAGAATATGAAAGCTTAAGCTTAAGCTTCTTAATTAAAGCTTTAACTTTGCCGAATATTTCATATCAGTATTTCCACGTTGCATTTTTCATAAACATAATTATAACCCAGATATTTAACGACCTATTTTTTTACGGCTTTCCTATACTGCCCAAAAAAGCATAACCCATATGGATTTTCGAACCAACACATTTTTTCATCGCAACATTCAGATTTAAACATGTACTATATGACGCATATAAAAAATACACACTTTGTTTGAGAATGTTGTGGAAGAATATGAAGTTGGTGCAGTCCCATATTGAAAAATAAAAGCATAGCAGTTTCTATATAAACTTTCAACACAGATGCAAGTGAAAAACGTGAATTGTGTTCTAGTTTATATTGTTTACTGATCAATAGGAGCAAAATGAGTTATATGTGTGATGGTGCTAAATTAATATGTCAGCCAGAAATGTACTAGAAAATTATGAACATTTGTACGACAAGTCAAACTGCAAACTTTCAGTGCTATTTTCTCAAACCCTACTAAGTTCATATGGGGCATGTATGCGTTTATTAGCTGTATAACGGTCGTAAACAGAGGTCGGAGTGTATTTGAATCATTCTTCTTTCTGGCATTACGTCACCACTGGCACAGAACCTGTTTCTCAGCTTAGTGTTCTTATGAGCACTACCACAGTTAGTAACTGAGAGCTTACTGTGCCAATGACCATTTTTGCATGCGCATATCGTGTGGCAGGTACGGAGATACTCTATGCCCTGGGAAGTCGAGAAAATTTCCAACCCGAAAAAATCCTCGACCGGTGGGATTCGAACCCACAACCCTCAGCTTGGTCTTGCTGAATAGCTGCGCGTTTACCGCTACGGCTATCTGGGCCCCCTAATTTCCCCCTATTTGAATCATTAAGTGTTGTGATTTGGTTTTGGTTTCGAGTTCATGTGAAATTGGCATTTTCAATTTAACAAATGTCACAAGTATTAGTATGCGCCTATTCAGAATTTAGAAAAGTGAATAAAAGCTTTTATATCAAAATACCAAATGTATGCTTATGAGTTTGTGAAGTAAGTCTGAGCAGGGAAATTTATTAAATTGGGCATGAGTAATCCTGATATGTAGCTTTCAACGTATAGATCCAATTCAATAAAATATACAATAATTTAGTTAATTTTGTATGGAAAAATGAATTATAGTAAAGTCATTTTATGTCGCAAATACTCATTTAAATAACACCTTCTTCGCAATATGCGGAGAAATCCTTAATCCGAGTTTATGAAATGACATCGATTACGAAAACAACATCGAGCGTGTTTTAAATAGTCAAAAATGTCGCTTTGGTAATTACTGATGGTATTTTTCGTTAGATATTGTATAAAATGGTTTATGACCGCCTCGTAGAACATATGAAACCACTGTGCGATCGACGCCAAAATCGTGTTTGACCGACGACACAAGTAGATATGGTCCTTCGAATCGGTCGTCTGGATTTGTTTGCCGGCGGCGATCGCATTTCAAAACCGGATTTCTTTTGTTGATATTGTCTATCGCCACAGACAGTGTGCGGTTAAAAATAAAGGACGTTCATTAGCGTCATTGGCCTCTCTTCATTACGAGTGGTAGATCGTTGTCCTGCTACGATCATTGCTTATCATGACTGGCGAATCAATTGACAAGGTTGTGAACTTGACATCTTTTTTGATGTAAATTTGCCTTTATTACGCCTGAAAGGTAGGCAATGAACTTGTGAGTACCGTAGCATACAAGAAATTTGCTTGTATCTTGCATGCAAGTAGACGAACCGTAACCGTTCCGATTTGCGAAATGAAACAACTTTTCCCACACAATCTCCTACAAATGGCTAGTATTTATTTTGCACCGCTTATTTAATCAGTTTAATAAATGGTATTGTTGGATTTGTAAGTTGCCTACTAATTACACACTATGAGTGATGAAGTTGACTTGATGCATCTACTTTTAGCACCTCGAGGGTGGCCTTCAGTAGCGAATGGCTCTAATGTGACATACATGGGTAATGCTTCTGCTTCCAGCTGCTATATTGACTTCTCATTGAATGCTGATTTCCATTGAAGTTACAGCGGATGCTGTTCAATTTGATATTTTTTTTTACGCGTATACAAAATGTGTGTTTGTCTTGTTTGAATACATTGTAAGGTTCATAGGACCGCAAAAGTGGATTTTAAATGTATTGTTTTTGGTTCTTCACAATTAAAATTAGGTTTCACGTGCAGCCGTCTAATCTCTTATCAAAATTGCTAGAAAATCATTTACATTGTTTTAATCGAAAGGAATGTTCCACCTACCTAGGCGCGTGAGTGTGGATGTTTGCCTACTTAAAACCTACTTACTGTCTATAGAACACTCATTCATTCGTCACCGCACAACCTTCAACCATCACCCTCACCGTGTCATATATCGCGTACCGTTTCGTCGGGTGATGTATATGACACTGATTCGCACCTCAAGTCTCACATGCTTCTTCACCTTTTCCTTCCTACGAACTATATTTACAACACCTTTGCTTTTGGTCGTGTGGCGTCACCTACTGTACTTGTTCCCTCAGGTAATGTTTTGTCCACACACTTGAATTAGCGAGGGTTAGCTATTTCCCTGCTCGCATTCATTAACGTAGTACTACCGTTGTGATTCGAATTCCGAGTGGTCATTACAAAAAAATCGATTCTGCTTAGAATTCGAAACAGCGCGGTTCCACTGACTGTCTGCGGCAACCCTCGACTAGAATTACGCCATCCCCAAGTTCTGCTTTATGGTTTCAACTGTCCCGTACCACAAATGCGTTTCTTGTTACGTGTGTTTGTCTGTGGCATAAGTGCAAATATTTTTGTGGCTAGTCCGCATGCTTCTTGCTAGGAGTGTTTGCTTGGCAAATCTCCACCAAATTCCCACCGATGAAGCACCGCATTGCTGCTGAGTAAGGTTTCCGCCTTGGGGAAACGACTGACCCGTCACCGGTCTTCGTAATCTAATACTTTTTAAGTAATATTCACGCACGACACGGTGGTTGATGGAAACGTGAAAACTATTGCAGAGGGACAGATAACTAGACTTTGTTCAAGGGTACTTCCTCGGCCGGTCGCACCTGATCCGTCGGGGCAGGTCTCCGTTTGGAGCCGCAGAGTTTGTTCTTGAGGCCTGTTTGTCGGCAGATGATACCGATCAATAGGATGAGCAAGCCCAAACCGATGATCCCCATCAGAAGTTGCTTCATGGTGTCCGAACTGATTGACGCCAGCAGGGACTGATCGCCTTGATCTGGGGTTGTTTCCTTCTTGACGTCATCTTTAGGATCGTCCGCCGTGTGGGTTATCGAAGCTGACGATGGACCACTGACTGTGGGAGAAGCGACTGTAGTGGTTGTAGTGCTGGATGATCTCCGAGCAGGCAGTGTTGGCTTCAATGGATGAGCTGGCGTGACTGGATCCTGTTCGGAATCGATTTCGTTCTCCTTTAGGATCACTTTCTTCGTTTGTTTGGTCGGCCTGGTCGGCTTGCTCTCTTCCGAGTCTGTAAGGATAAAGCAAACGAAAATAAGATTTCTTGGAAGGATCACGCGCGAAGAATTTCTTACCTTCTTCGGGTTCCCTTTTTGGCTCCGGGGTGATTGGACGTTGAGTGATGATGCTTTCCTCGTATGATGTCTCAGACGCCAGGTAGAAGCAGCTGATGTTGTGGGTTGTGATGTCTACGACATCAATCGATTTCACTACGTCGCACAAATCGCGCACGGTGTCCTCGGAAAGCGGTGGCACATGTAATCGTTGGAGATTTTCTAGCGGTTCGAAAACATCAGTTCCAAGGTCCTAAAAATTGAGCAAAATCATTTGTTTTATTTTTTAATGGTTTTTAGTATTTTTCTTTGAACTTTGATAAAGATCCTTGAAGCTATTTTAAAATACTGAAAAAGGCTAAATAATAACCGAAACCGTTGGATCACGACATAAAAATTAACAAGGCAGGCTCTTCACTGATGTAAATATCAAGTTTGATTGAAAACATCTGACGTCACTCCTATCGTACCATATACCTTCCGGACCACTAGATCATTTTTTTCGCAAATTTGTTCGAGGTAGATAGGAATGACGTCGTCAAGTAGCTGTCAGTTTTCGGAATATATCACCTTCTTAAATATAGTACACCGTGCGTTGGATTAAAAGAAAAAACCTTGTTTTGGTTACCATATAGACTGCTGAGGCCGAGAATATCCTCCCTTTTCGCCAAACTTCAAACATTTCTATAAAAATATTTTTCTTACAATTCTTATCTGAAATTAGGCTCTTGATAATTCTGGGAATGTTTATATATGTTTCAAACATCAGAGATCCCGACTAAGGGTACATAACAAAATTATATCAGCATATGTTATTATGTTATAATTTTTTTTCGAACATATGTTGTTACAAACTTGAAGCAGGATGTTGTTAAAATAACTAAAATTATAACAAAAAGTGTATGAATAGTAACATAAACATAACAAAATGTGTTTTAATTCTATCAAAAACATATCAAACCAAGTTATAATGTTTGATACAAAGTATCAAAATTATAATACAGTTCGATATACGATAATATTGTATATTATTGAAATGCATAACTATCTATTTATTTTGTTATAAAGTTGTTAAAATTGAACTAAAAAATATCTTAAAGAGAAATAAAACACATTATGTTATATTTCTGTTAGATTATGTTCTATGGCTAACGGAGCCTAACAAAATTATATCATAATATGATATGTATATCATATTCTGATAAAATTTTATTATATTTTTGTTACAAGCCTCTAGTCGGGATGTTTCATAACTTGTAAGAAAGATTTATAGATAACTCAAGAAAATTTTGTTCAAGCTTCAAGAAAGCCTAGAGTAGACATTTAAGATTTTTTTAGAATAACCGAGAAATCAATATCCTAACATAAAATTAAATTTTCAGAGAAGCCTTTGCTAAAGTTCCCACAAAATTTATCAAGGAAAGCCTTTGAGAAAACTTTACTAAAGCATCAAGAAGATCTTTCCAAAATGCCCAGTTAGCCTGGAAACAAAACAACCATGGAGCATTTCCAAAGCTTCAAAGCTATCAGAAATTTATCCATTGCTTGCTAGATGTTTTTTAATAGATTCTAGAGAGCTTTGCTAAAGCTTTCATGGATCCTTTCGAGCTTCCGTTCGAGAATTCGTTTCAAAGGCAAAGATTCTAGGAAGCCTTTTCAAAGCTACCAGGGAACCTTTCCAAAGCTTCCGGGAAGATCTCCAAAGCATCCAGGAAGCCTCTCCTAGCCTTCCAGGCTGTCTCTCCAAACTTCCAGGTAGGTTCTTCAAAGCATCCAGGAAAATTATTGCCTTCGAGCTGTTTAGTGGAATACCTGTAAGTAAATGAAAACCGAACTGGTTTAGTACTAAATCCGGATTTTATTTACTTCCCGGAAAGCTCTACAAAGCTTCCAGGAAGGTTCTCCAAAGCTTCCAGGAAGCCTTTTTAAAGCTTTCAGGAAGGTTTTCCATTGCTTCCAGGAAGCCCCTTCAGAGCTTTCAGGAAGCCTTTTCCAAGTTTCCTGAAAACCTCTCTAAAGCTTACAGAAAGCCTCTCCTAAGTTTCCAGGAAGCCTCTTCAAAGCTTCTAGGAAGATTCTCCAAAGCATTCATCCATGTTCTATGAAGCTGCCAGGAAGATTTTCCAAAGCTTCCAGGAAGGCTCTACAAAATTTTTACAAAGGTTCTTCAAATCTTCTAGGAAGGTTTTCCAAATCTGCCAGGGAGTGTCTCCAAAGCTGCCAAGAAGCCTTTCAAAAGCTTCCGGAAAGTCTTCCCTAAGCTTCTAGGAATACCCTCCAAAACTTCCAGGACGCGTTTCCCGAACTTTCTGCATTCTGCCATCTGACTAAGGTTCGAAAGCTTCAAT
Organism: Aedes aegypti; assembly: GCF_002204515.2. Taxonomy (NCBI): domain Eukaryota; kingdom Metazoa; phylum Arthropoda; class Insecta; order Diptera; family Culicidae; genus Aedes; species Aedes aegypti. The sequence goes on from NC_035109.1 coordinate 342,322,254, forward strand.
ACAACTCTTCTCAAGCTTTGCCAATGCTTCTTAAAAACGCTGTTCCATGCTCCGTTCATTCCAGGCCTATCTGGTATTAGTATAATTCATCACAATACATCCACCCCAACTCACCTCATCGAACTCGTTCCCCGCCAAATTCAGCCACTTCAGTGCGGCCAGCCCGCTAAACGTGTCTTTGGTCAGCTCGGTCAAGTTGCACCGAGCCATCTCAAGTTCCTCCAACTCTTCCTGCTCCAGGAAAGGCCCCTCATCGGGCACTACCAGTGGGTTCTCGTTCAGTACCAGCCTCCGCAAAGCTTGCGCGTCTCCAAACGTGTCCGTCGCCAAGTGACTCAGTTGATTTCCAGCCAGCCCCAGTACGTCCAGCCGCACCAGGTTCAGAAAAACCTCCTTGTCCAACTGCTCGATCACGTTCCGATCCAGCAGGATCTCCCGCACTTCCGAACAGTTCTGGAATGCCTCTACCGGAACGACTTTGATGTTGTTGTCACTTAGATCCAACCGAATTACATCCCGTGGCAGATCCGAAGGGATTTCCAGCAAAGACCTTCCGGAGCAGTTCAAGAACTTGGTTCCGTCTTCGCAGGTACATTGCCGCGGGCATGGGTACTCCTCTCGCGCTGTTGTAAGCAGACAAAGGAATCCAATTATTTCCTCTCGGATCATTAATAACCGGGAAAGTAATAGGTACTCACCGTCATCTTCGTCGCTCCACAGCGATGGAGCTGCCGTAGTTCGACTGGCCGCCGTTGTAGGACTATCCGTGTAACTCACAACAGGACTTCGAGTGCTGCTGACCGGTGGCGAGGGTGGCAACAATTTGTCACTGTCAAGCTGCTGGTCCGTGCCGTCGTCGTAGGTGTCGTCATATTCGTCGTCGTACTCATCGTCATAGTGGTAGTCGCTGTCATCTGCGCTGCTATTGGCCGCCAAGGCGTTCGACAAACAGATGCTATTCAGAGAACAATGGTAATGAGGTGGGGGTGGCAAATAGAAATTTGATTAATACATGTCTGGCACGGGACTTGGTGGTTTGGTTAGGTTTAGTCTTCGATTGAGATTGGGATTTTTTTTCGTTTCGGGTAGTAGAAGTGAGACTGCTTGGGCTTTGGTTGGATTGAAACGGTAATTACCGCTCGCTTATTGCGGGAGCGGGACTTTGAACCCTGCCGGAGTAATTGATATTTTTTCAATCTGATTGGAGTCAATATCGATGGTTGACGTCAGCTCTGATGATGGGTTACGAAAGCGGCAAAGGCCGTAATCAGTTCATTGTCGCATGTGTTGCATCGTATGACACCGAAGCGAACAAGGAATTTCGCTTTTCGACGCTGCGGATAGGATCTGTTACAATCAATCAAGCGTTGTGTGTGTTGTAATATGATTCTTCTTTATAGTTTAGCTCAAAATGATGCATCGAATGGTTCTGGGACGAACTTGTTGAATATTTTCTGGCAAATATATATGAAATTACAAAAATATCTGGAAATATTCGTAAAGTTTTCGGTTTGATACCAAGTTGAATTTTTAAAAGAAGTTTTGAAACATTCTTCAGCGTAACTTCCTGAAGAATCCTCAAATCAATTTATTATATTTACGGGGGACTTGAACAATTCTATACGAAGTTCATGAAAGAGTTTCTAATGGAATCTAGGGTGGAATTCGTTAAACAATTCTTAAAGATAATTATCTCTGACGGAATTTCTAGTAAAAATTCGTGTGCAATTGTTGAATTAAGGTACCGCGGGGCAAGTGGGTAAATGGGGTAAGTGAAAACAATTGATATATTTTACTGAATATGTGAATTAACGTTTTAGACTCATGCGTAGACCTTTGAGGCCATTGAGAACATTACGATAGGTAAGAGATTTCTGAGATTTTTCAGCCATTATTGCATAATAGAGCGAAAAATTGTTAACCTGTCAACTGTTACTCCGTAACAAGTTGCCGGCGTACAATCTTATTTTAATATTTTCAGTGGAAAAAAGTTGCGGAAAATAATTTCCTGTACCACTTCTTAGTTGTCCTCTGTGACAGTTTCAAACTGCAATAAAAAAAGTTTTAGAATTAATTCGACGTAGACCTAAAAATAACTAAATTTAAACACCGTAAATTTTCTTATCAGGTGGGGCAAGTGAAAAGTTTATCATTAGAGATTGAATTTGTGTTTTCTCTTTAAGAAGCCATAAGTAAACATGGTTCGCAATTATCATAGAAAAACACAACGTGCTGATAATTCAAGAAACATTATACTCAAAGCGTTAAAAGCTATTAGAAATCATGGAACTTCTCTAAAAGATGTTGCCAAACATTACAATATTGATATGTCTACTTCGGGCAGCCAATTAAAAAGAAAACGTTGACTGAAAAGTTGCAATATTAAAGAACACACGGAAATCTCGTGGAGTGTCTTCGTAAAGCTAGTTCAAAACATAAAAATGGGCCATAGGTCTATCCACATAAAAAAGATTCTAAATACGTTATTGAAGGATTCCGTTTGATTTCTCCCGAAGAGTTATCCGACGTCATATCCGACTTTCTCAAAAACAAAAAACGAGCGGTGGAAATTCTACAGAGCAGCAATGCAATTGCTGTCCTATAATGTAAGAACTAACATTGGAAATGTTGCAGTTATGATGTTGTCGAATCATTTCAACTAACATAACTGAACAGAAGAAAATTCAAGTGAAAAGAATAACATTTTCTTTGTTTACATGTTACTTATGTTATTGTTAATTGGGAAGCCTTAACAAATGTTAAAGCTAATAGAAATCGTGAATATAACTGTTTGTTTTTGAATTTCTTGTTCAAAACGGTAAACTTTTCACTTGCCCCACTTTTGGGGCAAGTGAAAACTAAGGAGACATTTTTCAAAAACTTTTTCTGTATTTTTTTCTTCAATTTTTCATAAAAATCAATTTTAGCATGCTGCTTATATTTGGTGGGAGTCAAGCTAAAAAATGTACACGACCTCATTTGTTTCAATTTAAAGTCTCTAGAATTTGAAGAATCTCAGCTATGCGAATTCCATTACCCACTTGCCCCACGGTACCTTAATATCAAAAAGAATTGCCAAACGGATTTCTGTCATAAAATGTAATGCATTCCTATCTAACTTCTGTTCTTTGCCGATTTTTCAAGCGAACAATTCTTAATTCCTGGAGAAAGCAACAACCAGTGTATTGTTATTCCTTGTGAAAATCCAGAAAATTATTCTTATTTAAACGTGGCTGAATTTCTTGACGACTTTAAGTGAAATTCCGGCAAAACTTCAAGTAATTCTTATGACAAAGCTCGAATCGGTAAGTAATTAAATAATTGGATGGTTATTTGGCGATAATTCTGGAAACCGCTTTAGCTGCCGAAGTTCTTTCAGATTTTTAAGAACATTTCTGTATGAATTCAGGAGGGATTCGCCTTTGGTACTCTGACAGAATTTCCGGTGTATCTTATGGTGGAATTAATGCAACATGGTCATGTTGAATAGCTGCGCGTTTACCGCTACGGCTATCTGGACCCTCCTTAGACGCAGGGTCCAATTGAGAAATTTTATTTTCAAAATTTTTGTTTCTTAATTGTGAAAAACGTTTCTTGATTTCGCGAGTGCGTTGAAATTGCCTTCTCCTCACGTTTTTAAGGCGGATCAAGAGTTTAAGATCATCTTCTATAATCACGGATACAAATTTTACTTCACATTTTGGAATTGCAATGCTTCTGGCTTCAACAATGGATTTTGTTAAAGTTTCAAGAGCATTGTCAATATCAAGTATTGTTTGTAAAGGAATATTAACATCAAGATTAGAGTCAATAAATGTTTTATATATATATATATATATATATATATATATATATATATATATATATATATATATATATATATATATATATATATATATATATATATATATATATATATATATATATATATATATATATATATATATATATATATATATATATATATATATATATATATATATATATATATATATATATATATATATTCCAGTCGGCTCGAAAATAATTGAAAGTGATGCTGATAGGATTGAGAATCGCTTCAAGGGATATTTGAAATGTAACAGGGACATGATCAGAATCAAAATCAGCATGAGTAATCAGTTGGCTACAAAGATGGAAAGAGTCGATTAAGACAAAATCAATCGTAGATGGATTTCTAGAAGAGGAAAAACATGTAGGGCTATCAGGGTATTGAATTGAGAAATATCCTGAAGAGCACTCATCAAATAAAATTCTGCCGTTGGAATTACTTTGAGAATTATTCCATGACCGATGTTTGGCATTAAAGTCACCAATGACAAAAAATGCTGACTTATTGCGAGTCAATTTTTGCAAGTCAGTTTGGAGCAAATTAACTTGCTGTCCAGAGCAATTTACATAGCTCAAATGAAGAGTTAGATCAAAAGTGTCTTCGACAAAGTAGCTCAAAATAACATTTTCTAGAAGTCTGCAGAAGAGTGCAGCCACGAATTTCATCAAACAATAAAGTTTGAGTCAAAATTTATACTTAAATAAGGGCCACCCTATTCAACTATTTTCTCAGAAGATACAAAACTCAATTGCGAATAACTTCTCTGAAGATATCGAACGTCTAAAATCGAGAAGAATAGAGAAAACACTTTTTTCCTGCTAAAATGTCGATTCGATTAATTGTGCATTAGAATTATAAATGGGCGGCAAAATATTAGGAAAAATCGCATTTTTAAGAAACAGAACATAGAACTGAACGAAACATAGAGAGAAATCTATTTTATCGATATAATTTCTTAACCAAACTTTCAATACTCATATACATACAATGGCTTAAAATTATAAGAAAAACCTGTTTAAAATTCTGTAAGATTTCAGACAAAGTTTTCGGTGAAGATCATATCCAGGATACTATCAAAATCGTACCAAATATTGTGTTAAAAATCTGAATAAAACCTGTCAAAGATGGTATGCAAGTTCGTTCCAGTATTGTGTATAATTAATGCCAAAAATACTGTGACAATCAAGCCTATGATGCAGTTAAATTGTGTTCGATTAATTTAACCTTTCATAAACACTTTTGTTCGAGATTAATAGAAATTCAGTGTTTTATTCTATCAATTGGTAAAAACGCCGTGAGAGGAAAAAAGCCGTGCGTTGGGCAGCTCTGGTTAAGAGTATTTTCATGCTTACCACACGATAACTTTGTATGACATAAATATACAATACTTTTGATTATCCGATAAAGAATGATCTCAATTGATAATTGTAGAAGTGCATTGCGACCCACAAGCAGATAGGAATGTACAGTTATCTCTCCCTTGCTCGATATTCTGTATCTCGATATTTCTCCTAACTCTATGGAATGCGCGGTCCCTTCAATCTAGCATGCTTTGATACCTCTGTAAGTCGATACCTCTCTAACTCGATGTTCTGTTAAGTCTGATGCTATCTGTTTAAGTTTCCCAAGAAAGTTTACCTCTCTAACTCGATATTTTCATGAAATGTTCCAAAAGTTCTCCAAACGTTACTAAATTTCATGAATTTGATTATGATTAAATTCATAGTAAAATTAAGCTCGCTGAAACCAGGCCGCCATCGGCACCGATCGTTAGAATTCCAATTTTATGTCACTGATCGCTAGTTTTCGATAAAACTTAAGGATGGTCTTTTCGGTTTTCTCAAATTGGTGGACCCCTCGTACGCCAGCTAGCTAAACAGTTTACAAAAAGCCCATTTTTTGATAAATCTTGGGTATTTCTTCACGTGATATGTCTCATATTTCCCTTGAAACACATAGCATACTTAGTGGAATCGATATAGCTTTCATTTGAAGTAAAAAAAATTGTCGGCCCTTTCGAATTTGGCCGCCATCTTGAATTTCGTTTTTTTTCACCTTTAGCGAACCGGTCGTTTTGAATTCTGAGATCACCATCATAAAGTTGAGAAAAAATTGCGTAAGATAGGCCACAAAAACTAGCAAAGGTATTTACCCTATGTTTAGTTTATTTTTATTTTTAGTTTGTTCTGAATTGTTGTGAGAAGTTTTTCTTAGATCTACTTTTGAAAAATAGTGGATGGACTTTAAAAATCGAGAGATACGAAAAAATGAATGTGGATATCACCAGTTATCGCCATCCCTTCTTCTTGGCATTAAAGTCCTCTCACTGGGACAGAGCCTGCTTCTCAGCTCAGTGTTGTTATGAGCACTTCCACAGTTATTAACTGAGAGCTTTATTTGCCAAAGTTGCCATTTTCGCATACGTATATTGTGTGGCAGGTACGATCATACTCTACACCCAGGGAAGTCAAATAAATTTCTATTACGAAAAGATCATGGACCGACCAGGAATCGAACCCAGACACCTTTAGCATGGCTTTGCTTTGTAGCCGAGGATTCTAACCACTCGGATAAGGAAGGCCCCAATTGGCATCCCTCTATAGACTCAATATCCCTTTGAGCATCCGATGCAATGTTTGTCGTGGGACAAAGAGTTTATCGGATATTGTTACAAGTAGCGATCAACTTGAATCATGGCGCATTCACGCTATTATTTTTCGTTGAAACCATGCCCGAATGATTCTAGAATGGATCATTGAAGGTAGTTTTTGCAAGTGCTCACCGCATCAAAACAAAGGCACCACTGTATATGGGATTTAACATTGTGACAGCCATGCTGTTATGTCAAACACACAAGGCTACGGTGGCGCTATCCATAGCGGCCGTTTTGGTTATTTTAATGATCCATTACAAATAATATATCCGATAGAAAATCAACAGATAACAATGGAACAATCCTTAGAATGATAAAACTATGGCTCGCGAACATTTAATCGCTAGCCCACACGCACAACGCGGAGCGTAGTTTGTTGTGATATCTTAACGACAAAAGGTTAATCGTTGTTGCTATGATCGCACGATAAAGAACAACCGCGATGCATCATTTATTTTGTCATGATCACTAGATTCTCATCCTTGATATAGATAGATAATCATACCATGTTTAAAATTGGAGTGGTTTCGTTTTTAGATAAACTCGAATGTACCTTGTGGTGAAATTTTATATATATCTAGATGCATTAATCTTTTTCACATTTGAAATGATTCATAAAGGATCTCTACTCGATTTTTTCTTATACAAGCATCTCATAAAGCGTTCAAGCTTTGAGTAATTGTCATCACTTTATTGAAGATTACATACTTGCTTCCGTCATATGCGCTCTACTCCATTCTACTAGACGAATCGTTTCATAAATTGCACAACCTCGACCTTAGCCAGCTGCGTAAAAACACCTTCTAGAGAGTTCTCTCTAGTATTACGAATAGGCTCATACGAAAAACCTTCATTATTCAAACGGCGTTTCACCTATTTGCTCAATGGGTTCAAAGATGGAACCGCTTTCGTCAGCACAGTGCACCTAATTTATATCGCCTTCATGGCCCCTTATTCCTTCATCCGTCGATTCTACCCCCCAAGAACCAACGACAACAACCCGTAATCACCCGGATTTATTTTTATCGCGCGGTCACAGAGTTTCGCCGAGATTCGCTGATTGTTTCTTTATCATAATAGTGCTCGGGAGCGACCAACGACGATAAAGAAACGACGTTCACATCACAACAACGCTGCCAATTATGTGACGTGACGTCACGTGTTTACGGTGACCGACATTGGAAATTAAAGCTTCAAGGTTTGCCATGTATGCGAACCATTGATATCAATGGTGTCCTCTGCGGGGTTCAGGTTGAGTCCGGGAATCCAAGCGGAGATACCTACACATCAGCTTCTCAATTGAATTGGAACCGACCGAACTGTGGTTCAGCGCTCCAATAGACAACTGCCTACACGCACAAGCTGTTTCACACAAAATTATGTTCGTTTCGTACACTTCGGGGCACTCTGAGTCTAAACAGGACGTTTATCAAAATTGAACGTACATCGTTTTTTTTCTCGTTAGATACACTGCCCATAACTGCATATTTGTAACATTCGACAAAAGTAGGCATTGAGTAAATTGAATACCAAGTGTGCATTTCATGGCAGTATGGGAGGAAACTAAAATTTCAAAAAAATACCAGGAATTCAAAAGTGCTTATTTGAGGCTGATATTTTGTACAACTCATATGGCATACTAGGTGAATAGTCAGAAAATAATTCTGATAGATTTTTCATTGCTATTACATTATGAGGCTCATTTATAATCTCATTGTGACTGTTATACGGTTATAATTACCAATGTGACAAAACAACTTGGTATTTTTTTTCGAATTTTCTTGAACAATCTCACAGATTTTATTAAGTTGATCGAAAGTTTTTATCATTTGATGACTCTCCATGGTATTAACTCCAATTTGCCAAAAATGTCGAATGTGACTGTACAGTGAATCCACAATTAAGAATCACCTACAATTTATGAATCAGCTGCCTTTAAAGCACAAAATAACAGTAAAAAATAGCACAAAACATCACGGAAACATTTTCGCTTATAATTTAATTTGAGTAAAATTGTTTACGTGATGTTTTGTGTTGATTTTTGTTGTTATTTTGTCATTTAAAGTCAGCTGATTCATAAATTGTGGACGATTCTTAATTGTGGATCCACTGTATCACTATTTCATAATCGGAAGATTTTGAGCAAGTAATGGCACTCCAGCCTAGGCTATAATGAGAGTCAGAATACTGGAAAGAAATTCCGGTATTCTAACTAGGTATAACCAATATGCTGCCGTGAATCGCAAGTCAGTCCCATCTGCATTTTTGTCAAAATTGAGTTGAGATCAGTTTTCAACTTATCTTTGTGAAAACGTTTCCAAAAAGTTTTTGACAACTCTGTCGGTGTGGATCGATTGAAGATTAGGCAGCGCATAGTTCATCTGGTTCAGACGGCATAATGGACATTTGATGTATAATGAGAATTATACCTACGCATTTTTTTCTTGCTGATAATGTTCTTGTATGAAACTATTTTATGCGAAATGGATACCCTTCACTAGAATTGATAAACAAAAAAAAAATATAAGCGTCACCAATTTATCGGTTACAATTTTGCGTGAACCATTTTTAGCGTGCGGGTGGAGGTCAACTGTGATTCGGTGACATTCTCACGGGCGCGCGCGCGACTTGTTTTGAATTTGATTTGCCTTGATTGCGTCGCGCCGGCATGGGAAAGTTTGGCCCGGTACAACGTATGTTCTTCTAAGAAGCCGGTTCTAGCGTTTCTATTTTTTTTTCGGAATAATTGAATTAAGTATGTAGATGATTGACCGAACGACCGACAGACCGACCGACCGACCGACCAACTGAATACGACTTCTTTTTCGACTCGTTGTTGATGGTTGGTTCTGTGCGTTTATGTTTTCTTGGTGGAAGCGCACTGGTTCAGCGGGGTGTTATCAATAGCTGCTGTTGCGTTGCTAGAACTGGTTTTATTTTCCGTAAATGGATTTGCACTATTGTTGGAAGAATGCGGATCATTGGGTTATACAGACCGAATGATTCAGAACACTGTTTCATGAAAGTTGTGTGTATCATAAGACGTTATGAACAATCTGTAGACTACATGACTTGAGCATTCGAAACTCTTCTAAAACGAGATATTCTTATGACTCTAATTCAACTATTTGTTGATGATTGGGCAACTTCCAAAAGTTTTGTTAACCCGTGCAGGCCTGAGGGAAAAAAACTAAGAGACTCTTAGCTTAGCGAATATTTAACGGATTTCAAGTCTCAGATAGTTTTCAAACTCGGCTTTATAGTGGTCACTATATCAAAGAATTTTAAGAAAAACACATCAGTCTGAACCTTTAGAGAAACGATTGAATTGAATAATCATTTTTGCTGCATTTGATTAATCCTGATAATTATTATTTTTGGGTTTCCTGGACACCTCAAATTCAATGAAAAGTTAGCAATTTGTATCTAAACATTTGTGCCAAGCTGAGAACGCATTTTTGCCAACTATTATCTTTTGTATCTACTCTTCGGGAATTGAAACGGTTTAGTATACAACACATCTATAGCCGCTTCTTCCGGGGATTAGGTCCGATTAGCCACATTTGATTCATTATAAGCAGTCCACAGCTTTTAATTTATAATGTTGAATATCAGATATTAATGATTTTTCTCAAATTTAAAATGATTTTCGTTGCCAATAAATTAAGACTTGTCTCAAAAATAGCCCAATTTTTGGCCCGATCTGGCCCAGTGACTCACCGGAATAACTCCAGCCACATGAACATTCCCGAGTTCCTCTTGTAACTTTTAGAAACTATACTGAGTATACTGACAAAATATTATTGCAATCCGTTCGCTGAGCGGTGAGAAATCAACGATTTTTGCATTCACTCAGTCTTATGCGGGTTAATAAATTTCAACCTTCACACGAAAGGTTCTATCGATTGCTGACTGATATTGGGAATTAACACACAGTCCAAATACCAATCTTGGAATTAGAGTTTACATAACATTAAAGTCCGCCTGAGCCTGCCAAATAAACGAGATAAGTAAAAAAAAATAGCATTAAAGTCACGATCTCGTAAATTAATACATATTTCAAAATCGAAAACTTTAAAAATATATCTAAAAATGTATCTATTTGAATAAAAATGGAATAGTGTTTGTATGTCACGAGCTGGCTTCAGCACTGATCCTTTCTTTCTTTCATTAATGCATTCGTCCAGGACTCCGACGCGTTTGTGAGAAAAAGACAGCTTTTAAAGTTGTAGAATTTACTACTGTGCCATTTGATTCCAACTAGAAAAAGATTTGTATCCTTTGACTGATACACCTATTTCGACCTAAACTATACACGTGTACTGTATTATACGACACTGAAGTCGACCTTACAGTTGAGTTGAGGGAATTCGACTGGTTTTTGGCAAAGATTTTTATTTTTTATACATTTAGATATAGAAAAACATTGATTCTTTAAAATCAATGCCAACATGTTGATTCAATTGTAGGGGTCTTAATTGGGGTCTGATTGAAACTAATATGTTTGTTATTCGTGTAAGATTTTTACAACATCTGCCAATTGATGAGATGATCGAGAGGTACCGGTTGCGGCTCTTACTCATTTGATCAAAATTCGTATAGTATCCAAATAGTTATTTACATCTTCAAACAATTTGTATTGACTGCTAGATCAATGTTCATTCACATATGGCTAATTTATTACGTTGAAGGATTTCTCTATTCATTTTACATAATATGTGCCAAAAGAGACTATGAAGACTACCGTGCACCCCTGCTAATTTGAACGGTATCTCATGCAAACCATCGGGGTTCATTTTTAATTTGAACTTCTAGTCACCCTACGCACATTGAAAAAACGTGTTTCTGGTCACCTCATTAGCTGCGTCCCATTCCACTACGTTCTTTAGCACTTTATTGCGTTATTGGATCATTTTTACTTTGAACGATGTGCAAATTAAAGGGAGTCAAAAAAGTGTTCAGGTTCAAAGCGGTCACAGTAACGGGGGTACCCGGAATTTAAATCAAAAATCTTTAAGGAGTTTCTAGACTTGGAGAAACTCCTCAGAAATTCTCCGAAGAAAATGCTTTTATATGGATCTAGTTCCGGTAAAACTGATCCGAGAACTTATTGTATGGCCTACAATGGTAAGATATTTTCATGTACCCGAAAGGGCTTCTTATTTATGCATGACGATTATCTCTTAAGTTGGTGTAAAATGATAATCATTTGTGTTTTCAATTATGTGAATTGATTTTTCTGATGCCATTTTCATTGCCTATAGGAGCATCCTATCCCGAGCCTGGAATTGGTCGTATAAAAGGTTGTCATGTTAGGGCTGTGCAAAATTTAAAAAAGTTTGAAAATTCAATCTCCCGTGTCTTCCTTATTATCGTTACCATAAAAATAGTGTTCAGTGAAATTTTCAGTTTTCTAGGTGGTGATTTAAAGGTGGCCAAAAGACGATGTAGGTTTTATGGAAATTATCATGGAGAAATTTTGACAAAATTTCGTAACACGTTAGTGCTGGAATATACACTCCCGTGCAAAAGTTTGGGTTCACCCCCTCAAAAACATACAAAAAGGGTTCTGTCCATATCCCTGTGATTACACGTCCCATTGAAACTCTTTAAGCCGCATTCGAAAGGCAAAGAGTTATTCTTACTTCGTATGTATTTTTCAAAAAACATTTTTTGAATTTTGTATACTAATTTTTTACTTAAAGTTGTGACTTTTTTCAAAAAACACACTGAAAAATCATATTAAATTTCCTCAGCATTGGGTCGACCAAAATTTTAAATCAAAGTGTCATTAGAATCGTAATCTTATATTCTTTGAAGAGACCCCACGAAATTTTGGCGGAAAAATCTGGAAAGTATTCAAAATCCATGAAACAGACAGTCAAGTCATCGTGCAAAAGTTTGAGTTCACCCCTCAGTATGATGCAAATCGTGCAAAAGTTTGGGTTCACCTGAGCCGCACGCACATCATTTTTGTCAATATCTCTGCCATTTTTCAACCGATTTTAATAGTTTAAAGCTTTATTGAGCGCAAATAATGGCGTGTACATGATTGGTTTGAGATTTCACAGATTTAAGTCAGTTTAGGTGAACCCAAACTTTTGCACGATACACCATACTGAGGGCTGAACCCAAACTTTTGCACGATGACTTGACTGACTGTTTCATTGATTTTGAATACTTTTCAGATTTTTCCGCCAAAATTTCATGGCGTTTCTTCAAAGAATATAAGTTTACGATTCTAATGACACTTTGATTGAAAATTTTGGTCGACCCAATCCTGAGGAAATTAAATATGATTTTTTAGCGTGTTTTTTGAAAAATGTCACAACTTTAAGTAAAAATTTAGTATACAAAGTTCAAGGAATGTTTTTGGAAAAATACATACGAAGTAAGAATAACTCTTTGCCTTTCGAATGCGACTTAGAGAGTTTCAATTGGACGTGTAATCACAGAGATATGGACAGAACACTTTTGCATGTTTTCTAGGGGGTGAACCCAAACTTATGCACGGGAGTGTACGTACAAACTCATCATCCCATAGTGAAAACTCATTCTTCAAACCATAACAAAGAAATTTGCTGAAGAGAGCAATTCAATCCGACGGATAGGAGAAGAGATATTCATGAGTTTGTTTGCTACTATAAAATTAAAATGATCAACTTTAAACGGTTAGAGTTACCGTCGTTGGGGGTGACAATGGGTCAAAAAAGGATATGTACGAATTATTTTTTAAATAACTATCGCAATTTAACGCCAATAAACTTCAAATTTGGTGTGTATGTACTTTGATGTTTCATTAACAACTGTACGAAAAATTAAAGAAAAATATTTATTCACTACGGCACAACAAGTGAATGAAAAATGACCCAATCTCACCCCATAGAGGGGGTGACATTGGGTCACTGTAAATGAAATAACTTGTTTTTGAGAATATGATTGCAAAACCAATCACAGCTAAAAATATTGATGAAATACGATGCCAATAAGACGAAAAGGCATCTAAAATGTTTCACAAGTATGACAAACCTACTTAAATGTACGATTATACCGAACAATTGAAGAGCTATGAGTAAAAATATATAAACCCAGCTTTTGTTGTCAAGTTTACATAAATTTTCTTGTTTTTTCCTTCAAATTGACTTCAAAGTGTCATCCCTATTGCCATAAAGCCTATTCAGTTTACCCAAAGGTGCACTGAAACCGTTACCATTTTAAACCTTCGCAAATAGTTAAATATCGGTGCAATTTTCCACGATCAATACATTTCATACAGTTGTTGACGTCATAATCCTGGTATTTCAGCGATCCAATTCATTTGTACTTCCGTGAGATGCTTCTACAATATGAAAACAGTAATAAAAAAATAAATTTGAAAACAAAAAATCCATTTGATTAAATTTTACGTTGTTACTGCGCACGAAAAACAGTTGCTGGTTTGAGAAATTGTCAAAATGCGTTGCATTGTTAATCAATGCACGGAATCCTCAAGTAGACTTGTTTGATGTTTCAGGATGTTGTATTTAGAAAGAATAAACACATCCTAATGATGAAAGAGTACACCCGGCACCGTAAAACGACAAAAATGTAGACTTGTGATTTCAGTCACAATCGTTTTTGTATGACCCAATCTCACCCCCATTTTAATGTTTTAGACACTGTACCGAAAAATATTAAATTTTAGTGGAAAAATAAAACAAATTTTGGAAAATACGATTGAAATGTATTGAAAAGACTTTCGACCATCTACTAATATAACCATAGAGGTTAAAGTACATGCGTTATATTTTGCACAGGAGAAATTAAATGTTGTAAATTTTCTCTAGTTTCAACACTCAAGTTTATTGACATATCAAACAAAAAATACTATTTCTAAAAATGTATATTGCGATTAATTATATATAATAATATGTTCCCTAACATTTGAATCATTAATTTTAGTAATATCAGCGTTATTAGCTGAAATATTTCATGTATCATATTTTTCCGTTTTGACCCAATCTCACCCCCTAGACCCATTGTCACCCCCATCGACGGTATGTTGAGTTATGTATGATTCGATTTGAATAGAACTTTCACAGTTCTAAAAGCATAACTTGAATTTAATCAAACATTTTTGAGTGATTTGACCAATCACGAGTTTAAAAGCAATAGCGTTTGACTAAAATGTTTTTTTTTACGAATTTTGACTATTAACAAAATTTAACAAATTGAACAAACTAAAGTTTGCTGAAGACAAATTTTGTGCTGGGCTATTAGATTTTCAGATAAGTAGTTTTGAATAATTCGTTGAAAATTTCACTTCAGTAAAATCGTCATTACCTCTAAACTTGCGATTGGAAATAGTATTGAAAGATATATGTTAATATTCAAGTTATCGGTTCATCAATACATGAGATCTAGTTTACCAAAGTCGATCATTTTGTAAGGAGAACCGGAAAAGATGCAAATGTTTGTCCAATACTGTATACTTGTAGTAGCGCTGTTTTACTTCTATTCATATAGTAGAGACAGTTGACAGTTTTACGGCACTACTCAATTCAAAATTTTATTTCTATATTGCTCTGAGTTTTATCTAATGAATAACAGATCAAAAGCTTTAGATTAATATAAAAAAGCTCTAGAATGTTCCATTACCATTATATAATGTAATTAAAACAGTATGTTTCCTGGTAGTGCCATCTACCTATAAAACTACTATAGATAGATGGAAGCTAAAGCTTTAACCGAAAACAATTATTTCGATAACTTCTGCACAAAATTGAGTTGTGAATCAAAATTATTTGAATGAATAGCTTCTGGCTTCTTCTTCTTTCTGTCGTTACGTCCCAACTGGGACAGGACCTGCTACTCAGCTTAACTGAGAGCTTTCTTTGCCAATTGACCATTTTTGTATGGCAGGTACGAAGATACTTGTTGCCCTGGGAAGTCGATAAACTTTCCTTTACGAAAAGATCATCGACCGGTGGGATTCGAACCCACGACCCTCAGCTTGGTCTTGCTGAATAGCTGCGCGTTTACCGCTACGGCTATCTGGGCCCCCACTAACATAATAGCTTCTGGCCTTCATGGCAAAATAATATTGTGTGATAGTTTATAGTAACAGCCACTAGTGCACGACTACAGGGACCCGAATACTATACATCCAATTCCCCCTCCCTCCCTGTGATCTTTTGTTCCTACACTAATTTTGAAATCTGTATGGATCGTGGTTTTCAACCAAATCCTCCTCCTCCCATAAATGATCACGTGGTTTATGGATGACCCCTTATCATTGTTACCACCGGGAATATGGCGAACTGATTGCATCATTTCATTTGAGCTAATTGGCAGAAGCTTCAATATGAAGATATCCAAAAGGCTCAAACAAAGCCGTGAAACGGCTCAAAGCCTCATGAAGTACACTAACTATCTGAACAACAGACCAACGTCATGTTCCACAAGTAGGTTACAAGTTTACCATACTCATTCGCAGATGAAGCATCTTAGTCATGAGAGTAAGCATTGTCACTGCTACGTCATTCCCACTTCAACACCGTCATTTCAAATTCCATCCTGCTGTTGGGGCGCTATTTTTCGTCATTCGGTTCTCGTTGAATTCGCTCTGACCAATTAACCTATGCGGTTGAAGAAAAAAAATATTTCGCAATGCACCGTGATACCACATTCCACCTGGACGATAAAGCTGTCTGAATCACTACAACAAGCCGGTCTTATCAGTTGTTTGTTTGTTTGAAAGCACCGCGCAGATACCGTCGATGCAGATACAGTCCATATTAGGTTGCCACATTACGGTTTATACATCGCGGGATGCCTTTGAGGTCGTTTTTATTTTTGGACAAAATTTCATTAGATTCACTTTCGATTTCACTCGGCCTTCACCCCTTCAACCCGAACCCGGGTGGATTATAGTCTCTAGCACCAGCAGGTATCGCTCTGCTAGCTGTTTATTTTTTTTATCATGCCAAATGGCCAACCGAGACTTCTGGAAAGTACCCCCGCAATGGGTGTTGAAAGCCAGTAAAATTGAAGTTGCAAACCGGCGAGTTGCCTTCGACGCAACTGCCGCCGGCCAGAGCAGCTCTTTCACTACCTCCTTCATCAGAGACCAAAGTATATTTTTGTATCACGTCCACACCGCTCTGCCCCCATCGTCTTCTCCGGTTAAGGCAAAACTATCCGCAAGCCAGTCCCGGATGGGTTTTAGTCGGAGTTTTTGCTGTAAGCAGTGCGCTTCCATGATCGCACCGAAGACATATGTTGGCCCCCATTTCGAGTTTCTCGCTGATCTTTAATTAGAGTCTGACAGAATGACTACTTTTCTTCATTGCGCGAGTAGTCGGACCGACAGTTTCATGCCCATCATAAATGCGAGTGACTGTTGTATTTTGAATCTGACGTAAATAGTCCACTCCAAGGTTGATGACCTACGGTGACATTTCCCTCGTGGATGTTTTCGATGAACCAATGCTAGAAATCGTTGAATATCTCAGAATTAATAGACATCTACGGTCAAGGTCGGCTCCCCGGCTTTACTACCCTGATATGCAATTATCTCACACTTCATCATCGATATCGGAAGCGCAGAGCTCGTAGAGTTGCGTAACTGAACTTTCCAGTTTGACACCCGTCGCTGCACCCAACAGCAATGAACACACGCCAGTCACGTGCCATAATTGTGCTGACCTGTATCCGTGAAACCCGGTCTCATTATTCACCATTATCAGTTCTACACGCTAGCAAACGAATCTTTGTACCCCGCGTTGAGTTCATTAGCACAATCCCAAACTTCCTACTCCTCCTCCGTTGATAGCAGTCTCACTTCCAAATCCCAATCCGGTTAGAGCAGTACACCTTCTTGAGATTCTCACCTCAACGCCAATATCAGCGCAAATCCACACGCCACTAATCTAGGCTTTTGCATTTTGTGAAATACGCTGCCCGCTGTGTTTTCACTCCCAACCGGTATTTCTTTTCCCCGTTGATGATCCCTTTCACTTTCCGTTACTCCAACTGCCGTTTCCTCTGAATGGCTTATCACTGTGCCAGAAGTGTTTCACCCCCCAAAAGTCCCAGATCAATAATAATTTATTCGAACGTTCCACCGGCTGTCACTTCTCGCTTATCATCCAGTCAGCACTTGTATTGTTGGGACATTCGTCCAAGAAACATTCCTCTATCGCGAAGCAATCTCACACGTCTACGTCTACGTCAGTCTTAGCGCGTTATTCCTCCCGGTAAGCTCCGCTCGGTTGCACTTCTGGCTCTACACTGAGGCGGTTTTCCCTCGGCGGACAACACCACGCTCGCGACGATCCGGTATTGTGGCAGTGCGCTCTCTTGCTCACTCTCACTCTCTAGCGACTATACGAATTAATATTTTGGCGATTTTCCACTATAGGTTGAGGTACGTCGTCCTCGTCCGTCATCACTATACCCAACCGTTGCACTATGGGCCAGAAATCAAAATTTTGTGACACAATTTCAAGCACTTTCATAATTTACAAAAATCATCCTAAAAGTAGTACATTACATGCTCAAGTGTATATAAAAAATCGGACCAAGAGGTACGATCGGACCAGGAAGATACGAAAAACTTTGCCAAGGACATCATAGCTATAGTTTTTTTTTCGTTTTGGAGTTATTCGAGATTTTTTATTGGCGGAAATGCGACTTTTTTTGGTAATTTTTGCAGAATATCATGTAAACGTGATCCAATTTTCAACATATGTTCCAATAAACTGATGACGACCGAGTGGCGCACCATATTTTACATATAATTGTTGTTAAGGCTGGATTTATTATTTTATAGACGTTTTTATTTTTTCTAAAATTTCAGGCTTGATTTTTGCAATAGTGTAGTGCTATTGTCGCAAAACTTCATAAGATTATTATATGTCTACCAGAACAATTTTAATTTTTGGGTTAACTTCGTAATAAAACTGCATTTCAAACAATAATTTTATTATTATTTTTTTTTTCAAATTAAAGTTTTGAATAATTATTGCTGTTCGAAGGATACATGCTCTCCAGGCTGCACAGTAGCTGTAACATTATTTCCAAAGTATTCGTTTCAATGGGAACAGTGCGAGGGTAACCCTTCTTGGATTTATATACAGGTCGGACTCGATTATCCGGAGTATCGATTTTTTTTTCACTCCGGATAATCGAATCCTCCGAATAATCGAATCACTAAGAAACAAAATGAAATTTTCGATAAAAGAACTTAAATATAATCTGTTTTTTGTTGTTTGATTTATATGATGCGGTGGCGTAGCCAGAAATTCTTTTCTAGGAACAGTAGGGCTCTTTACAAGAAATTTTTTTTTTCGATCAGCGTACACAGAAAAACACTTTTTCAAACCCCCCTTTTCTTAAATACGTTCAAAATTGCAAAACCATTCATATTGTATATTGCAATACCAAATTATCTCAGATTTATGCATAAAAATTGAAAAACAAGAACATCAAAAAACAAATTCCGGATAATCGAGTTCAAAATTCCGGATAATCGAATCCCGGATAATCGAGTCCCCAGATAATCGAGTCCGATCTGTATTTTACATGAGAAAGTTTCGCATAATACATTTGATGTGATGAACTTTTAACATGAAGTGAAATTGATGACTGTTTTATCATTTTAACTGTCAGTTTTGGTACGAAACTAAATAGTTAAAATCTATCCACCAAATTATAAACCCAGCCTTACTTAACAAAAATTATATGTAAAAAGCTGAATAAAAAAACTCTAAATGCGTAAACTTAGAGATATGATGTCTACGGTAATTTTTTTTCTTACAAAATATAAAGAATAATACAAGCGTAAAATTTGATATGTACCCACTTTTGACGAAATAAAATAAAAATGCGTTGTAGAATTTAGGCCGATTGTGATTTGGAGTGCGTTTTAATCCTTTGCATTCCTAATCAGATTTACGTCCGAAAAAGAGTGCTTTTTAAAGACCAAAATAAACAAGTTCAGTGTTAGCGTTGTCGGAGTGTGGATTTTTGTGTGTGTTTCGCTTACGGCTGCTCAGTCACGGATGGATAATTAATTTGGTGAGACCGTTACATGATTTTATCCTTAATGTTTAATTACTATGAGGCAAATGTGCTTGTTCTGCGTGGCGTGCGAGATGAGACGGGTCGAGTGAAGTGACAATTGTCGACTCGCTCCCATTGGATTGATATTAGTCGTCTCACGTCACTTGAGGTGAGAGCGACTCGTCACGACTCCCACGCCGCGCGGAATAAGCAAGAAATATCTCAGAATTAATAGACATCTACGGTCAAGGTCGGCTCCCCGGCTTTACTACCCTGATATGCAATTATCTCACACTTCATCATCGATATCGGATATCTTCTTGGATTTATATACAGGTCGGACTCGATTATCCGGAGTATCGATTTTTTTTTCACTCCGGATAATCGAATCCTCCGAATAATCGAATCACTAAGAAACAAAATGAAATTTTCGATAAAAGAACTTAAATATAATCTGTTTTTTGTTGTTTGATTTATATGATGCGGTGGCGTAGCCAGAAATTCTTTTCTAGGAACAGTAGGGCTCTTTACAAGAAAAATTTTTTTTCGATCAGCGTACACAGAAAAACACTTTTTCAAACCCCCCTTTTCTTAAATACGTTCAAAATTGCAAAACCATTCATATTGTATATTGCAATACCAAATTATCTCAGATTTATGCATAAAAATTGAAAAACAAGAACATCAAAAAACAAATTCCGGATAATCGAGTTCAAAATTCCGGATAATCGAATCCCGGATAATCGAGTCCCCAGATAATCGAGTCCGACCTGTATTTTACATGAGAAAGTTTCGCATAATACATTTGATGTGATGAACTTTTAACATGAAGTGAAATTGATGACTGTTTTATCATTTTAACTGTCAGTTTTGGTACGAAACTAAATAGTTAAAATCTATCCACCAAATTATAAACCCAGCCTTACTTAACAAAAATTATATGTAAAAAGCTGAATAAAAAAACTCTAAATGCGTAAAATTAGAGATATGATGTCTACGGTAATTTTTTTTCTTACAAAATATAAAGAATAATACAAGCGTAAAATTTGATATGTACCCACTTTTGACGATATAAAATAAAAATGCGTTGTAGAATTTAGGCCGATTGTGATTTGGAGTGCGTTTTAATCCTTTGCATTCCTAATCAGATTTACGTCCGAAAAAGAGTGCTTTTTAAAGACCAAAATAAACAAGTTCAGTGTTAGCGTTGTCGGAGTGTGGATTTTTGTGTGTGTTTCGCTTACGGCTGCTCAATCACGGATGGATAATTAATTTGGTGAGACCGTTACATGCTTTTATCCTTAATGTTTAATTACTATGAGGCAAATGTGCTTGTTCTGCGTGGCGTGCGAGATGAGACGGGTCGAGTGAAGTGACAATTGTCGACTCGCTCCCATTGGATTGATATTAGTCGTCTCACGTCACTTGAGGTGAGAGCGACTCGTCACGACTCCCACGCCGCGCGGAATAAGCACGAAATTTGTATCATGACAACGATAAGAATGTCACTCTTTATGTATTTAAATAACAAAATATGAATGGTTCGTTACTAAAAGTGTCGACAAAAACTCTTTTTAATGTTCAACATGACATAGGCTTTCCTTTTAACTTTTTTCCTTGTCATAACAGAAACAACTTTGAATGGTTCGATATTAAAAATGTCGACTTAAAATAGGTTCATGTTGTATTTAATGTCTTATGAGTGACTTTTTGATCTGAGGCTGCATGAATCGCATTACTTACAAGGGGAATCCTGATTATGTAGCTTTTAAACCCTCCCCACTAACTCCTTCCTGTGACAACCATGGAGATGCAGAGGTGATCTCGGTCTCTAGTAACAATGGATGTCACACTCATTGTTCTTCCTTTCCCCGATGACCGTAAGGACGTGGCCGGCGCCGTTATTGACTTTATAATTTTTTGGGTTCTCGAAAGTGTACATCGAAGATGGAAAGCTATTCCCAAGCTACATCTGTTGGTTCCTTGTGCAACTTCGATTATTCTGGTCAATCACGGAGTAGCAACTACGAATTGTACGGTCATCAATGCTTATGCTTATGCTTATGCTTACAAAATAAAAATGCGTTGTAAAAATCATGGTTTAAGAATATTTCAAAAATCAGCTTGCAAAATTTTCGTGCAAAACATACAGTTGAATGATTTTTCAAAGATAGCTTGATTTTGCAAAAAACATAAAAACTCTTGGTTTTATGAAATTTTGCTGAACTAGAAATATGTGTTCACGAAAATTGAACTTTTTTCAAAATTCTCGATGGGATAACCATTTTTTCAAATATCATTTATCAGAGTTCTCCTCATAAAAAAGTTTGGTTGTTATATCCTTGCATACCATTTGGTTGTTGAGCCCAAAGTACAGTATGAAGTTTCTAAAAATACTTTAAATTGCAGAAAGAATGTGATCAGGAAATCATAACTGTTTAGTGTGTTCTGAAAACTATTTTCAGAATGGACTATGAAAATGCGAAAATCATCACATCATGTTCTATGCCAGTTATTATTTGGAAAATGGAAACGAATAGTAGATTTTATATATTAGATGATTTGTTAATACTGTTTTTTTTTGTTTTGGACACGATTTTAATCTGTGCATCCATTCCCCCTTACAAAAGATTTATCATGTAGTCATCGAGTTCAATAACATTGATGAAAGCTTCATAACGCCAACGACTACCTGACAACCAGCACTTTGCGCAACATGATTAGCATTTGGTGAGTTGCTAGCGAAATAGTTTACGGTGTAATAGAAAATTCGTATATTTTATAGTTTTCCAAACCGATACTGATATTCTCGAATACGTTCAAAGCGAAACCTTATAAGATTTTTTAGTACAAAAAGAAATTGTAGGAGATGTGTGTGGTATTCATGGGGGTTAGAAAACTAGGTTAATGAAAATTATTTGTGATTGAAAATAAATCATTGTCTAAAACGTGCTTAAATCGAATTTAAGTAGCAAAAAATGATGTTTTGATAAAAAAAATTAATTTTTTTTATTAATTTCATAAAATTGGTAAAATCAGCGAACCCATTTGAGGGTAGCATGTAGCGTATACATTACAAAAGAAAATAAATAATCCGTTCTGATCAGACTCTGACCTCTACTACTCACTTAAAATTTATCATTGAAGATAATTTCTATGCATGATGCAATTTTTTTTTCAGGTATTAAAACAGTAATTGTGGCAATAATTGATCAGTGACATGGAAAACCTTTGAAAAATCACTGAAAGGTAATTAGTGAATTGCTAATAATTGTCCTACTTTTCTTGAAATTCTAAAGAAATGTCCGGCAGTTAGTAAAAAGTTGAGTGAAATGTTTTGGTGTTGCATTATTTGAGATAAAAATGTTGTAGTTCTGGATACATTAACTGATAATTTTGATTTGGTGGATTCCTGAAGATGTTGATGCTGATTCGTGAAGAAGCCTTGCTTATATTATTAACTTGACTAGCCCGTGATCTATGGAAAAGTCCGCGAGAGTTTTCAGGGATTTCTGTAGCGAGTTCTTCCAGTCTTTCTCAGCCAATATCATATAAGATTCTTAATGATTTCTTGGCAAGACTTTGAAAAATGAACAATCGGAAAGGCCGTTCTTATTGGGCAGATTTATATTTAGTTCTTGACAACATTCTTTGCCAAATATTTGATGCATTTCTGTCACTAAGCTTGAGTGAAATAATGTTTTTTTTTTTGGAAGAATGCAATCAATTTTTGACGTGATATCGTTTTTGCCATATGGGAGTTTCCTTAGATCAAATTTTACTCCAGGAACCAGTCGTGGATCATGTTAAACGCATGATTTTTAAAGCATTTTTTGAATAGAACTGGTTTGCTATATTTTATTAAACGGCACATTTAGAACTATGGCAAATTTGGAACTATGGTCTAATTTTTGATACACAGAGCAGTATTCTTTCATATAATTCCCAAATCTATCTGCATTTCCAATGAATACTAGTGGACCTACGGCACACCGTAGTTTATAAAATAGTTACTAATCTCCCATACTCGATGTTTCGTATCTCGATATTGAGTTATATATGATTGTCCATAGTAAAAGTTTGTTTTCATGGCTAACTCGATGGTCTCTTGGATAGCATTTGCTTTGGTTTTGTGTTATATTACTCGATACGACCCTAATTCGAACGTCCCTTCAATATCGAGTTATGGAGACTTACATTACCAATTTGTTGTTTATAGTTCGAACGCTATAAGTGTTTTGGACTACTAATTTGAAATTATGTATCTTAAAAGACGTTTATTCTATCAGAAATTTTCTGATGTTCCGGGAAAATCCGGGAGTTGAGTTTGAATTTGTCTGAACACCCTGTGAAAATATATGCAAAAACTTCTGGTATCACTTAAAAAATGGGAGACAAGGTTTCTACTTAAAATTGTTTGCAAGTCGAGTATGACGGAATACTATATATTTTAAGGTAAACTAATAAAAATAATATTAATATAAATTCAAATTGTCATCAAAACAGACGAAAAACAAACTACAAAGCACATGCTTACAACCATTTGTCCCATCTCTTGCGGATTAGCATACATTAAAAAGAGAAATTGTCATTAGAATCACACGATGCAACATTGTTGCAACCTTTTAAACCCGTGATTAATCACTTATTTAAAACACTAAATCGAATTTGTTTAATGGATGCTGCTCGATAATGTGGCAATGTTTACCAACACGGAGAAAGTAATAGAAAATCACTGGACAGCTGTTGAGCGATCATTATCATATTCTGTTCAAGTGGTGATAAATTGTTGTTGCAGAATAGAATTGTGGCAGCAACAATTGGAGAGGACAATGTCTTTGTTGCTGCGTGTTGGTTGACAATTGATTCACTGGAAATTATTAATACATTGTAAAATCAAAAATTTGCGTTACTTTTATATCCGATATGTAAAATATACTATGTTTCTAAAAATGTATAAAAAATATTTCTTGCCATTTTTCATCACAAACCAATTTTTCTTGAAATATGCAGAAAATAAAGTTTTACCGTCAAACTCCAATAGTGGCATGTCAGCTCAGTAATAGCACTATATTAGCACGCAGGATGAATTACAGTGCTACTTGGTTACTTGGGTAGTCGAATTAAATTGTCAATTACAATCACACATGTTCTCAATAATTGCAAGTTCATCTCTATGACTTGTTTAATACAAAAGTATTGTGGACTGTTGTCGCGAAATTTAGATTTATGGCCCATAGTGCGTTGTTCGCTTTAGTTCTCGTATTTACAATTCCGTAATTTTCCCCCCCGAAAAAATCCTACCGTAGTCACTTTAAGATTTTCCGCCCCCGAATTTCCCGCGACAATAGGACGCACAAAAAAGCAATTTGATGGTCACTTATAACGAGCCAACAATCGTACTGGACTATACTGGAAGGTATATTTCTGTCCATTAACGATTATTCTGCGAGCCGTGTGGAGGAGGGCGATGCCAAACGGATCATAAATTATTTGCCAGAGCTTTAACGGCACCTAAAACCATGCGTTTTCCAACCACACTGCATCGATGTAGATTGCATCCCGCATGGGATGGTTGGTTGTTTTTTGGCATGAAGTCATGCAACTTAATTCTTGAACCGATATTGGAAGATCCCTCGTGGCTGATTTCACTGCATCGGTTACGGAGTACTGTGGCCACAAATGGTTGAACGACAGTGGGTTTTTGCTTTGGGAAGCAGTCTGGAAGGAGAGAGAGAGAGAAACATGGATGCGAATCAGTGGGTTGGATTTGTTTGCGTAGATAAGTAAGTTGTGGTGGTTTTTCCGTAGATAAAATGGGGCTTTAACAGCTGGTGCGGATTCAATTGCTAGTAAAAATTGTGCTTAGCACAGGTTCTACTACTGTTTAGGGATTGGGGCCATTCTTAACCTAGTGGTAACGTGTCTGGGTTCGATTCCCAGTCGGTCCAAGATCTTTTCGTGAAGAAAATTTTCTTGATTTCACCTGACAAAGGATATCATCGCATGATACCCACATGTTATACGAATGCGAAGATGGCTACTTTGGCAAAGAAAACTCTCAGGTAATATCTGTGGAAATGCTTATCGAACACTGAGCTGAGAAGCAGGCCCTTGGAGACATAACGCCAAGAAAGAAGGAAAGCTGAACATAATTGAAGTGTTTTGCTTGTTCAAATTTTATTGGGTGCTTTCGGGCTAAGTTACCGTGCTACAATGAATATTAGATCATCTTATTTCATAAGAATTTGAAACTATAGAAGTACAAAAGATTGAAAGCGTTAAGCGGTATCAGAGTGATTAAAGCTAAATAGACTTATTCTTAGGTTTGATCGGTATTGGTAAAATTTTCACAATAGCTTCTAAGAGAATATAATAAATTAATAAAAAAGGGGTGTCTGGAACAGTTTCTGCTTTGCTATTTATATTTCCATATAAAAAGCCTAGCTACCCTAGTCTTCAACCTATAGTACTAATCATCATATTTTCTTCTCATTTTAGGTTTGTATTGTTTTATCAAATATGGTCGTGATGATTTGAGGTAATTTATTATTTACATTTTTATTTCAAACTAATTGTCCCGGCAAACATAACGAAGGAAGAATCGTTTAAATCCTTTGATCCGTTCTTGAACCAACTCGTGACATACAAATAGCACTCCATTGTTATTTATATAGATATAAAATTTAGATAATCAGATTAAAGATAATCAAAAAATCATTTATCGGAAAGAGTATAATTGGTTTGACAGAGATTTTATAAATTGCCTAATTGAGTCTTATCATTTATCCATCCTGCCTACATATGCACACCGACAATCGCCCGACAACAATGTTTCCAAAGTTCAGCAAACCAAAAGCCGCCAAAAACTGCGACGACTTTGGGTAGACGCAAATCGCTGCCATGGTGGTACCAGTAGGATTGCGGTGACTTTCCCCCCTGACCTGACTCACAGAAGTACAAAACGACCGGTTGTGTGTCTGTTCCTTTGCTACTCAACTAACCAGAACTGGGTGTGTGTCGTCTACTACCAGTAGTGTCATACACATATCGCATCGTTTCGTGTAGCAGAGCAGCATATTTGCCGTTCGTTGGTCGGTAATTAAATTATTTAGAAAAACCACCACCGCCCGTGCCAGCTCCACATTAGACAGCAACAGCTCAGCATTGTTTATACCAGTACTTCCCAAACTGTGCGTCATAGCACTTTTCCTAGTGCGCCGCAAAATCCTAAAAATTTAACTCATACATCAGCTAACAACCTTAGAAGACCTTTACAATATAATCGATCACCATTAATGTGTGAAGAACCTTGTGAAACAGTTAACATCGTATTCGAAAGTCTAGTTTTTAAACAATTGTTGAAACAATCTTTACCGTGGCAATTCATTTAGAGCTTAACGGATTACATATTATGTTTTTAATTGATGACATTGAAGAAGACTTTTCAATATTTTTGTAACGTTATTTATTAAGTTGAAAATCTTACTTGCGTCGTAGATTTACAAAACGACGCAAGTAAGATTTTCAACTTTCGCTACCTAACCACTACTTTCGCCGCTCCGTTGTATGGAGAGACAAAGTGACTTAACCACGAATCAAAACAAAACACTACTTGAGTCGATTTTACACTGGTACAAAAACGTCGAAAGTAACTGAATAAATCGGCTTATCATTTTGTAATAAAATTTTTGTGGGGAATAACAGGAACTCCCTAGTTTTCGAATGCGAGATTATTGTGTGCAAAATTTAAGCAATGTACACGGCGAAAAAATGTCAAAAAGGTGATTCATTTTAAAACAGTTTTAGAAGACAGGTTGTGATTTTTCTGAATTAATTTTCTCAAAACCGTATTGAAGTTACTTACGTCGATTTGAAAAAGTAATCGAGAAATGTTGATTTGACAGCTGCTACGGATTGATTCGACTTACTTTGTACGAGTGTACGGAAAGAAACAAAATGTACAAATGAACTCAGAAAAAAGGTGTTTTATGCGAGGAAACTCATTTGTTTGACGAGTTTATCCTCGGTGTTTTGCGGATTTGATGTAATTAGTATGAATAAACGAGTTATAACGTGAACTTTCATGTGATTTCTGGTTGTCTGGGTAGGCAATAAACCATAATTAAAAGTAGAATAGAAAGAATAAAACGTTTGATACTTTTTTGATTTTTCAAACTCGGCTAGGCGCAACGATCCCAAAATATTTGGGAACCTCTGGTGTACACTATCCTCTAGTGGCAGGACTGGTCCGTGGGTCATATGGTGAAATTGGAGATGTTTCACGTTCCTCGTTGTTCCGCGTCATCATCATAGCCCTACTAGTCCTGTCCTGCAGCGTCATCGTAATGCAGAGCACCATTCTAAGGAGTTTTTCGCGAACAACTGCGGCTCTGTGTGTTTGCAGTTATGAGAGAGTGAGATTTTTTTCGGTCTCAACCGCGTTAACCACAACAAATATGCTGCATTTTGTGGCACTCGAATGCGCTTAGGAGGGAAAACAGCCGTTTTACGTTTCTTATGTTAGTCAGCTCTACTACTCATCAAAACGAATAATCTGAAGAACTTTCGCATTTTGTGGCTATGTACAGTGTACATTGGAGTGATTCAAAGAATAGTTTTTGCTCCACACCGATCATTCGATTCTAAATCAAATTTTGAATGCCCTCTCAAAATTTAAGCTCATTCGGATCAAAACTGAGACTGCACAAGCCCTTCAAAGTATATATGGGAATTTCTATGATAAAGGCAAACATTTCATTTATTCGGTCATGGTGTTTGCCCATGTGCTCTTGGGGATTAGAGCTACGTTGACTCTCACATTCATCAATTACAATTTTGCCGAAGACCATTTTTAAATCGGACGCCTCAGTAATTAGTTATTGATTTTTGGATGAGTTGGAAAACTTTAGCTATTATTATTGGGCTGCTCTGCAGGCATCACTGGGTATTTGTAGTAAAACATAGTAGCCATGATTTCTGCGTGCTACCTTTCGCACCAGATGCAGCAATGTTGCCTGTTTAGAAGTTAAATGAGCACTGTTGAAGAATTTGTGATTATATATAAATCAATAACTAATTACTGAGACGTCTGATTTTAAAACGGCAAAGTTGTATCTGATGAATAAATCTCACAGTGTCAACGCAGCTCTAATCCCCAAGGAGCAAACACTATGACCGAATAAATGAAATGCTTGCTTTTCCCATAGTAATTCCCATATATACTTTGAAGTACTTGTGCAGTCTCAGATTCGGTGTGGAGCAAAAACGATTTTTTGAACCACTCTATGTACATAGATACATCAACATAACATAACACAATAGCAAAAACTTCTCATTCCATCCGCATTTATAGTGTTCTTTCAATGCAATCTCCCAAATAACGAGACAGCAAATCATTACTAAGTTTGAAAAAGTTACTGGGATTCCCTATTCAAATGGAACAAGTATATATCTACACAGCTAAAAAAATGTTGTAAATTTAAGTTTATTTTCATGCACATATTTGGAGCATCAAAATAAACCTAAATTTCAACGACCAATCCATTATTTTTCTATCGAATTCACTTTAAATTTACACGATCATGTATTATTCAACCATTTTTGGTTGAAAATTAAATGTATATTCATTTAAGTTTACATGATGGTGTAATAACACACGAATTTGATTTATTTTTAACAATAGACTTCAGTTTACATCACATTGAAAATTAAATATTTTTTGCTGTGTATATACATTACACACGACAGTATACCGAGATTACATTAGGGATCATTAATAAATGACGTCCATCATGAGAGGGAGGAGGTGTACGAAAGTGCGACAGTGCATGTATTAGGTATTAAAATTAGCGTGACAGAGGGGAAGACGGGTCCAGAAAAATGAAGGACGTCATTTTTAATCTTCCATTAAAAGCTTGTTGTATATCGAAGAACCTATCTTTGGTATTAGAAACCATTGATGAACTAGTCAACACCGCTAGCGCATGACTGCCAACCAATGGGCAACCATAGCAGCAAGTTCGAAAGAACTTGATACTTTTGATAACCAGAGCTACAGATCCAAAGCGCTGATAGAGGTGCATGGTTGTGATGGCAATGACCGCGGTCATCATGTTGAAAACAAACGGACTATGCTTTATCGTGTCAGCACCGAGGAAGCAGTTCTTCTAGCACGATGTAGTAGCGCAGCCCTGGTTAGGTGGCCTACCAAAGACTCTGCACCAACCAAGAAAGGCAAACGTATAGTAGAGCAAACGGATTGATTTTACGGCGAAAGACCCGGCAATGAATAAAGGCAACGACTGGAAACAATCTTGGAACGTAAGAACTTTGAATGATCCCACGCGAGTTGGGCTCCAGGTTCGTGAACTGTGAAATACGCTGGCCGAAAACGTGAATTCTGAGCGGTGGATCCCATCGTCAACACTTCATTCAAGTGCCATATCTACTACAGCGGCCCCGACAGAGCAGAACGTGGAGTCGGCTCCATGTCGACTGATGGGGTAGCTGCACAGTACCGCCAGCAGACAAACGAGCAGTTGGGTAGAATCCACGTGGAAATGGTTGGCACTGGACAACGACGAAGACGAAACGAATGGTTCGATGAAGAGTACCAGAGAGTGACAAACATGAAGAATGTCGCCAGAACCCGTGTGCTTGTGCCCGGTACCCGACAGATCAGAGAGCGGTACAGGGCAGCGAGAGCCGAATAAAAGCGAATCCACTGCAGAAAAAAGGCAGCATGAAGAAAGTGTGATTGCTGAAGCTCATGATAGCATGAACCGGAACGATATGCGGAGATTTCATGCAACGGTCAATGGCGCGTGGCACAATACCGTACCAGTGTCCGCCATGTGTAATGATCGAGAAGGGAATTTGCTGTGCAATAAAACGGCGGTGGCTGCCAGGTGGAAGGAGCACTTTCAGATATTTCCGAACTGTGAACATGGAAATTTAGCGAGAAACAAGATGATCGTTGATGATGACGGCCGAGCAGTGGATACACCGACCATAGGAGAGATTAGCCTATCACAGGATGGTCACCAACATCCATTTGGAAATTCCTGCCTTTTTCCGGTATAAATAAATTTCCAGGTTGTTAATTGAGGGGCCTAAATGAAAAAGGACGACTCTCTGGTCGTTTTTTTAATTGAATATAGTACTAAAAAATCTACTTCAAGCTTTTCAACAATATTTTTATGTGATTTTTCCTTCCTATATGAAAATTATATTATTCGTAAAAGATTGGCGTGTTTTTCTTGACTCCCGTTCAATTAGAACGAAATGAAAAAATAACCTTAAAGTCGATTTTCTAAAAACTAGGTTTTTATCACTTACACCCTTTTGCTTATAACCCCCTCAATTGTGCCAATAGGACGGTTTCTACTCTTGGTATTTTTGATTCACTTTAAAAGGGATTTGTTTTAAAAACTACCAAGCCCATATGTATCAATAACTAGCTATCTCAGCTTCTCAACTTTCTCTGAGGATTTTTAAAAATATTATTCCACAAAAATACGTCAGAGCCCTTGAGAAAAACAACAGTGAAATAATTGTTCAAATCGGTCGTCCCGTTCTTAAGCCAACTCGTGACATACAAACACTATTCCATTTTATTTCTATGTATAAATATGCCTTTTTATACATCTTAATACCACCCTATTCGAAAAAATATTTCAATTCCTAATTTTTCGATTTTATTTGAAGAAATAATGAAGAATTCGCTAAAGCAAATTAGTTTGAGGTGAGGATAAAACAAAGCCGCACATGTTGAAGCATGTATCTCTCCTCACTTATTTAATTTTGAGTCAATTAGATAACTAATGATACATTAGAACAGTGGTACTCATTCTTACCGAGTACACGGGCCATCTCAACACTTTCAAAATAAGTCGCGGGCCGCAAGATTTATAAGGATTAATTTTAACAGCTTTCAATGGGATTGCATAAAAACACTATTTCTATGAAAACGGTAATACATTTCTGGGAACTTTATGATCAAAGCAGGGGGGTTTGTAAGCAAAGATATAAGGTAACAGAGAAACAATGCCAAGTTTTAAATGAATTATGTTAGCTAATATAAAATAATTCATGACAAAAAAAAACTCACCTTCTAATACTTTTTAAAAGCTAGGAACAGAGCTTTACTACTACACTTTACTCAAATTCGATCAACATGTCACTTACACTATTGGACAATGTATTTAAAACTTTTTCGATTAATAATACAAAATAGTCTATTTTAGAGGGTTTTATCTAATTTGTTTTTAAGGATAGATTTATATTAAATTTTAATATAACTTGAATTTTTACATATATTTGTAACATTGTTTTTCTTTTACGAATTAAAAGCAGTAACGGTAAATTTTTCGACAAATTTCAAAAGTTACACAAACCAAAAAAATTGGAATATATTGATAGTATCTTCAGCCAAGTTGAACATTTAAATTAAATTAACAATTATGTTGAAGATACTTGTGTAGGAATCTTATATATTAAGGTAAATAGTTTGATTTTTTTTTTTGAGAAATTCACTTCAATCGGATTGATATTATTTTTAATCTCTTTATTTTTGATATTTTGAAAATGTTGAAACTTAAGTAATGTTCGAAATGCTGTGTTAATTTTATTCATATCAGACTATAAATAAATGAAATTTATCCCACAAAAGTTTACCATTTTGTATGGAAGGTCGAAAAAGTTGAAAATGTATTGTCCAATATTGTACATCTCTTTGCATTTGGGCTTCTCAACCATACAAAAAACATTCCATATTCAAATATTTCAAATAACATAATTTCCAAAGTTTTACAGAAATAGAAGACATTTTTGAAGACAAAATTAAAGAAAAAAAAATTGTAAAAATATCAGCGTGCTGTGGACACCTCTGCAAGACGAAGATCCTGGTTCATTTTTTTAAACTGAAATATGTTCAGCAGAGAGATTTTTAGATATTTGAAGACTTTTTGCTTCCTTTTGAAATTCTAAAAAAAATCAGGTTTTTCAGAAACTTTGAACTTTTGAATAAGTCAAAGTCTATTTAATATTACTCCTTATGCCATGGAAATGGATAAACGCAGAATTATTTTACATGATTTCAATGAATGACTTTCCTAGGACAAAGTTGCAAGAGCAAAGGATTAAACATCAGCAAGAATAAAAATTATAACATGCGCGACGCTCAAAACCTTTTCGAGGGCCGCATGCGGCCCGCGGGCCGCAGTTTGGTGACCACTCTTCTAATACAGTGGCCTAAACGAAAAAGGACGACTCTCTGGTCGGTTTTTTAATTGAATATAGTACTAAAAATCTACTTCAAGCTTTTCAACAATATTTTTATATGATTTTTCCTTCCTATATGAAAATTATATTATTCGTAGAAGATTGGCGTGTTTTTCTTGACTCCCGTTCAATTAGAACGAAATGAAAAAATAACCTTAAAGTCGATTTTCTAAAAACTAGGTTTTTATCACTTACACCCTTTTGCTTATAACCCCCTCAATTGTGCCAATAGGACGGTTTCTACTCTTGGTATTTTTGATTCACTTTAAAAGGGATTTGTTTTAAAAACTACCAAGCCCATATGTATCAATAACTAGCTATCTCGGCTTCTCAACTTTCTCTGAGGATTTTTAAAAATATTATTCCACAAAAATACATCAAAGCCCTTGATAAAAACAACAGTGAAATAATTGTTCAAATCGGTCGTCCCGTTCTTAAGCCAACTCGTGACATACAAAAACTATTCCATTTTTTTTATTTCTATGTATAAATATGCCTTTTTATACATCTTAATACCACCCTATTCGAAAAAATATTTGAATTCCTAATTTTTCGATTTTATTTGAAGAAATAATGAAGAATTCGCTAAAGCAAATTAGTTTGAGGTGAGGATAAAACAAAGCCGCACATGTTGAAGCATGTATCTCTCCTTACTTATTTAATTTTTAGTCAATTAGATAACTAATGATACATTAGATTCTAATCAGAGTTCCAAACATCTTGCAGAAAGTTTAAGCACCCAAACATATTGGATTCATAATTTTCTTTAGTTACTGAATAGTAAATCAATAAATCCAAATATTTTTGAAAACAATGCTCTATTCATAAGAGCTTCTAATGATTAGAAGCTCTTATAAATAAAGCATTGTTTTCAAAAATATTTGGATTTATTGATTTACTATTCAGTAACTAAAGAAAATTATGAATCCAATATGTTTGGGTGCTTAAACTTTCTGCAAGATGTTTGGAACTCTGATTTAAAACTTTAATCAGATAAGCTAGAGAAAAAATCAAGTCCTGATAGTAAGAGAAAATAAATCATAAAATATTTCGAAACATGGCCAACTAATTTGGAAAGTTTTTAAGATGTTTAGTGTAGCTAAGTAAACTATTCTACAAGAAATAAAATCAATAATGTTTAAATGTAATACGTCCAAGATTACAAATGCCATTAAGGAAATATCATCAACTTTCCACAACTTATTTTCAAATTTGGGGATTGAAGATCTTCGTTCAAAGTTAGTTTCCCAGCGACCATCTCAAATTCCCGGTTTTCCCCGTCATTTTCCCGTTCGAGAGATAGAGAGACCTTGAAAACGTGAGTAGGGACTCAAGTCGGCCATCTTTGAATTCCGAGATGTTTCACCTTAATTCTACCAAAATGAAGCACATGGTTGCAGCGAGAAATAAAGGCAGGCTGAGTGATGTAGGTGCTGAGGTAGTGTTTGAAGTTGTTGAAGAATTTGTTTACCTTTGAACACTTGTGACATGTGACAACGACGTCACATAAGAAACGTCACTACTCACTGCAGGTGAATTATTTCAAATTTTAGCGAGAGAAGCGACCATAGAGTTAGCTTGTTTGCCGTGAATTTCGCTCTCAGTATGAGGGCTTCCCGGAATATGATTGCTTAATCCGTTTTAAGGCTAGTTTTGCGTCCCGGTTCCCGAACTTGCCCAAACATAAAGATGGTTGAAAGTTGCTTTAATTGAGTTATGAGATTGTCTTTGTTAATTGTTTTAGAGCCGGTTCTGTATGCTCTTTATGATGCAGTGCAATTCCGGGCGCGCACTACTCTGCACATGTTCACTTCGCCGATCAGCGAATGCGAGGGGTTTGGATGGATTGCACTTCTGTCATCGACCGACGATGGCGGCAACAGCATTGCATCGATGCGGGAAGGCCGCCAGATGGTTCGCTCCAGTTCTCAGAGAAGGCAATAAAAAAAAACTTTCAAGATTCCTGAAATTGTGTATGGGTACCGCTAGTGGACGAGTCCCGATCGGGGAGGATCGTAAATTTGAGTTGAACCTGACGAACCGGTTTTTTGTACGATGTCGAATACGGCGAAACTTCTTTTAATTCATAATTTTCGAATTAAGAACATTTTCGGCAAAATGCTATGACCACCTTTTCTAATTCTTTCCTATGAAGGACATAAAACATTTTCAGATCAACTCGCAAATTGACATTACATTTTCATTACATAGACTACGTTTTTTTGTTGAGTTGTAACAAAGAAAATTCCAGAAATTCGTAAAAAAATACTTTCAAAATTGTGCAAAACTTTTAGGAACAATTACAAACTTCAAATAATGGCAGGTTTTTCTAGATGTCTTCAAAGATTTGAGCGTTTGCTCTAATTTTTATATTCATTAAATAAATTAAATTAATTTCAATTGATCTTATTGGTTGGCGGTTCATCTACTTGTAGGCAATGAAGAAAATCGAAAAAGGAGATGCGAGTAACTGACACTGAAGAAGATTACAAGTGGTAGGGTTTTCTTTTCTTTTTCTTGGCATTACGTCCTCACTGAGACAGAGCCTGCTTCTCAGCTTAGTGTTCTTATGAGCACTTCCACAGTTATCAACTGAGAGCTTTCTTTGCCATAGTTGCCATTTTCGCATTCGTACATCGTGTGGCAGGTACGATGATATTCTATGCCTAGGGAAGTCAAGGAAATTTCCATTACGAAAAGATCCTGGACCGACCGGGATTCGAACCCAGACACCTTCAGCATGTAGCCGCGGACTCTAACCGCTCGGCTAAGGAAGGCCCCTGTGGTAGGGTTAGAGGCACTAGTTTTGGCCATAGCGCCAATTGTGGATTATACACCGTTTTACATTTAGTAATTCGTTCAAATTGATTCAAAAAAATGGTAGAAGCATAATTTTCCTTATAGTTTTATCTTTTATAGATCTAATTTGGCCACTCTCATAAGAAATCGAAGTGGATGGCCAATTTAGAAACTGAAATTAAGGATGTGGCTGAAACAGGTTATGGGGGCCTATATTTATCAACGCGATTTTTAATGAGAACATAAGGTGTATGCTCAATTCCGATATTTTTCATACATAATATGGATTGAAAGCTTTTATTTGGCGTATTTGCCATACTCTTAGAGCTTCCCTTGAACACATTTTCTTTTAGGCTGGCTAACATTGGCGCTTGTACCCTAGTCATAATACGGCGAAATTAACAGACAGAATACTAAAATCTACTATTTTTATTCTCTTTATTAAGATTCTGCTCAAAGGAATTCGATTACGTTAGGTTAAAGTGAACGAGTATGCATTTTTTTGCGATTAAAAAGCTCGCAATTACCTCTACCCGGTAAACATCCAAGTCAACGAAAGCACAACAGGTTCATCGTACATCGACCGCAAGTTGAAGACCAAAACGGACGAAGCCCTTTTCACACAGCCAACGTAATGCAGCCCACAGACGCTCAGACGGTTTGACCAACATTGACTCCGCCCCCAAGTTAGTCAAACCGATTTATGTTTCTGCAA
Organism: Aedes aegypti; assembly: GCF_002204515.2. Classification (NCBI taxonomy): domain Eukaryota; kingdom Metazoa; phylum Arthropoda; class Insecta; order Diptera; family Culicidae; genus Aedes; species Aedes aegypti. The sequence goes on from NC_035109.1 coordinate 342,358,581, forward strand.
CCGTTTGACCGGCTGTCAACGTTTGTTGCAGCAACACCATATTTCTTCGCATGTTTTGAATGCTCTCGGCAAGCCTAGTGAATATGTGATTATTATTTTTTTCGATTTCTGTGGCTGTGGGGGTGATTATTTCTATGGCAATAATCGTTGTGAGAAAGAGCAGAACTTTCAGAATTTAAATACCGGAAGAAATGGATATTGAGGAATTACAATTACAATTCGCACGAAGTATTCCGGCAGAACTCTAAAAGTATGAGGGATCTCTATCGGGGATTATTCTCAGCAGTCATCGAAATGAGAATGGCTAAGGTAATTTCTTCAAAGTTTGTATCCGGAGTCTTTAGCGGTTTCCTCTAGTTATTCTACTTTGAAGTCTTTCCAGAACCATTGATTATACTAGGGATTCCACCAGAAAGTCTTCCTGGGATTCTACCAGGAATTTCATCAACAATTCCTCTAGAAATTTATCCACAGATTTACCCAGAAATTCCTCCGAGGAAAATTCTTCAGGCTGGCTTTCTTCCAGAGGTTCCTTCAAAGATTTTTTTGCGAATTATTCAAAGATTCCTTCATTTGCTCTAAAAGTTATATCATTGTTCAGGAATCACATAAGGAATTATTTCAGATACTTCTCAATAAATATATCACCAGAAATTCCCATAAGGATTTCACCAGAACTTTTTTCAAGGATTCTCTTAGAACTCCTCCATAAATTCAACCAAAAGGAATTTCTTCAGCGATTCTTTCTTGTAGTTTTCTCTACAGAGTCCTCCAGAGATTTACCCAAAAACTTCCAAGGGATTTATTCATCCAATACTTCCTTCATGAATTCCTCCAAAATATCCTCCACAGATGTATTTAGGAATTCCTCCATCGAAACTTCAAGAAATTCTATACAGATTATATATGGATTTTTGTCCTGCGCTTTTACTAGGAATTCATCTAGAAATTTTTATAGAGAGTGCTCAAGAAATTATTACAGGAATTCCATCAATAATTCCACCAGGAATTTCTCCTATGTATCAAAAACCTTTCCCTAGGAACACCTCCAAAAAATTCTTCAGTGATTAACCCAAACATTCTTCCAGAGATTCCAACGCGATTTGTGCTAGAATTTCCTTCAAAAACTTCTACAGAAATACATGTAGGGATTCACTTCAGGAACTCTTACAGTGATTCCACCCAAAATTTCTCCAAGGATTCATTAAGGAATTCCTCTTGAGATTTCACCAGGAAGCTTTCGGGAATTCAACAAGAAATACTGCAAAAGAATTTGCCCAGGTTACTTTGAGGGGATTCTTCAATAAATTATTTTATGCATTCTTCCAGTGTTTCCTTAAAAGATTTCTCTTTGTATCCCTTAAGGGAACCTACGAGGCATTCGACCTTGAATTTTTGAAGGAATTACTTTAAGAATCTACCGGATATTTCTCCGAGGATTCCTAAAGGAATTTATCCAGCAATTCCTTCCAGTACATCTTGGAGGATTTTTTCCAAGGAATCCACCAGGAATTGCCTTATAGAATCCTGTAGAAACTCCTTCAGGGATTCCTTTAAAAGTTCTTACGGAGATCTATTAAGGAATTTTCCCAGTGAATTTCTCCTGTGTTTTCTTTGGTGATTCCTCCAATGATTTCAGTATAAATTATTCCATGATTTTGTCCAGAAATTTCCCAAAAAATCCTTCAAGGGATTCAACATGAAGTTCAACCCTTCGTGGAATTGCTGGTCGATTCTCTCGCGGTTTTCCAGAAAAAAAAAGTCATTTGAACTTGCGTTTTTTTTTATTAATACCCTGGAGAAATTTCTAATAATCCTGAAAAATTCGAAGAAGGAAAATCCTAGTCGAATCATTGAAGTATTTTCTGGTAGAACTTCTGGCGAAGCTGTATTAGATTTTTCTGGTAAAGAATTTCTAGCGAAACTCTATTGATATTCTTAACCCTGGAATTTCTTTAAAAAAAACACCATTCCGGAAGAAATAGTTAGAGACAATACTGGTGAAATCTCTGAAGGAACCGAAAGATTTTTTTTTTTCAGAATGTTCGGAAGAACTTTTAGAAGATTTTCTTGAATTTCTGGTGAAATCACCGGAAAAATATTGGTGAAGCTTCTGAAAGAATTTTTAGTGGAACCCCTATGAGAATTTCAGCTCATTCCTTGAAGATTTTCATGATGGAAATCATAGAGAATTACCTGGGCGAATTTCAGATCTAGTGATATCACTAGAAGGAATTTCTGATGAAAATCGTAGATTAACTAGTGATGGAATCCCTAGAGGAACCACTGATAGAATCTCTGGAAGAAATCGAGGTGGAATCTCTGAAGGAACTGCTGATGGAATTGCTGGAAAAACTTCTAATGGAGTTGCTAGATATATTCCTGATGGAATCCTTGGAGAAGTTCCAGTTGCAATCGCTGAAGGAACTCCTGATGGAATCCCTGGATAAATTTCTGATGAAACTCCTGTAAGAATCTAGAAGAATTCTTTATGACATTCCTAGAAAGAGTCCTGATGGAATTCCTCAAGGAATTCCTGATATAATCTCTGGAGGAAATCCTGATTGAACCTTTGGATGCAATTCAGGTGGAATCTCTGAAAGAACTCTGAAGGAACTCCTGATGCAGTCCCCAGAAGAAATCTGATGGAAGCCCTAAAGGTATTCCTGATAGTATCCCTATAGGAACTCCTGATAGAATCCTTGGATTAACTCCTGATGGAATCCTTGGAAGAACTCCTATCTATAGATATTCTTGAAAGAACTCCTAATCATTGGAGGGACTTCTGACGGAATCCATTTAGGAACTCCTAATAAAATCCCTGGTAGAATTCCTGATAAGTTTCCAGATAGAACTCCTGATAGAATCCTTAGAGGAACTCCTCATAATATTTCTATAAGAAACATTGATGGAATTCCTCGAGGAACATTTTATTTATTCTCTTGAAAAAATCCGAGTGAAATCTCAGGAGGAACTTTTGATAGAATCCCTGGAGGAACTCCTGATGAAATCTCCAGAAGAACTCTGATGAAAGCCCTAAAGGTACTCCCGATAGAATCCAGATGCAGATACATAAATACGGATAATATAGATACAGGAGCCCCTGATGAAATCCCTGGGGAAACTCCTGAAGGAATCCTTGGAAGAATTTGTAAAGATATTCTTGAAGGAACTCTGTATGGAATCATTGAAGGAAGTCCTGTTGAAATCCCGAGAAGAACTCCTAGAACTAGAGCAACGACGGACAGAGTCCATGGAGGAATTCCAGGTGGAATCTCTGAAATATCTCCTGATAGAATCCCTGGAGAAACTTCTGTAGAAATCCCTAGTTGAGTTCTAGGTGCAATCCCTGAAAGAATTCCTGATCGAATCTCTGGAGGAATTTCAGATGGAATCCCTGAAAGAATTCCTGATGGAATCCCTAGCCGAACACTTGATGATACCCCCAGAAGAATTCTTGATGGTATTCCTAGAGGAACTAGAATCCCTAGAGCTAGTCCTGATAAAAACCCTGAAGGAACTGCTAAATAAAACCTTCGTGAAATTTATGATTGAATCTTTAGAAGTTCTCCTGATGGAATGCCTGGATAAAATTGTGCTTAATTCCCTAGAATAACTCTTGCTTCTAGAGCAGAGGCCTTCCTTAGCCGAGTGGTCAGAGTCCGTGGCTACAAAGCAAAACCATGCTGAAGGTTTCTGGGTTAAATTTCCGGTCGGTCCAGGATCTTTTCGTAATGGAAATTTCCTTGACTTCCCTGGGCATAAAGTATCATCGTACCTGCTACACGATATACGAAGTTGAGAAGTAGGCTCTGTCCCAGTGAAGACGTAACGTCAAGAAGAAGAAGAACTCCTCATTCTCAGAAGAATCACTGATGGAATATTTGTAGGAACTCCTGATAGAATCGCATGAGGAATTTCAGTTGAACTTTCGGTAGGAATTTATAAAGAAATTCTTACCGAAATTTCTGGAGTTTCTCCAGAAATCCAATCAAGATTTTGTCTAGTGATAACAAGAAATTTCTGTAAGAATTCCTTTATAAATTCCTACCGAAAGTTCAACTGGTGGAATCATGAAAAAGTTTTGGAAGAATGGATGGATTTTTTTGAATCACAGGTAAAACTGCTGATGGATTTTTTGAAGATATTTCTGGAGAAATTGGTTCAGGAATAATTAAAGAATGCTTGATGAATTTGCTAAAGAAAACGGTTAGAGATAGTTGGAAACGATATTTCACTATCTATATAGAAACAACTCAAGAGCGCGCATTTGATGAATCACTATGGCACCGACGCTACGTAAATTCACGCATTTTGACTTTCCACCCATCTGCATCGGTAGTTCCTGGGACGTTGAAGCTTCAATTTGACACGATGACGTCGATGTTCGTGCAACATCCCTACAGACGGTACGATCGGTTCGTCAAACATTTGGCTCCGCCCACCGGTGGTTTGAGCAAAATCAAACTCGTTTGATTTTGGCCGACCGATTCGTCAACCGTCAAATCGGTTTCACAAACTGTCAAATTGGTTCGTCAAGCAGCATCACACACGGTCAAACATAGCACCAACATGAGCATCAACCTGGGGGGCGGAGTCAATGTTGGTCAAACCGTCTGAGCGTCTGTGGGGTGCATAACACAGAGAACCCATCGCGCTACGGTTTTCCGATGGAGCTCTCCATTGTGCTAGCTAGCTCAATTCTCCTTGAGTCTAAAAATTGCCCTGCCAACTGACAAGGATAAAGCCATCCAAACACATTCAGGTCGCTGCCAAATCCATACCGCCGTGGAACACGCAACGCGACGAAAGCAATGACAACAACGACCTAAGCTACACTGAGGCAAAAAATTAGGATTTCGATAATTCATGACTTATGAACCAGTGAAAATATGGTTTCATTGAACAACCATTTCGAAAATGAGGATTACTTGAGATCGATGACTTGGAATAAATAACAATTGCTACAATAACTGCACCGGTATAGAAGATTGATGCAAGCTTAGTTAATTAGGACTACATGTAAACAAATATCGGAACAAATAATTTTTCATATTATTTACTGGATAAATTCATTGAATGAAAAAAAAAAATGATAATGCAAACTTACAGTTTTTATCAATTTTCATTGTAGCGCCAAATCATATTTATTTCTCACGAAATTATTAAGTATTTTAGCCTCAGTGTAGAAAAACGGTCAGGCTTCCAGCCTTTTTTGTGCTGTCCATCAATATGTTGCCGGATTTGTTGTTTGTTGCTCCCGTCCTGTGTCAGCTCACGGAAAAGGAAACGAAACCCATTGAATATCGTTTCGAAAAAAACGTATCCGTTCCTGTTCGTGTGCAAGCCTATGGGATGACTTTTCCACGCAATATTGAAAGCCGTTCGACAACGGTTCTACAACGAAGCTCAGTTTTCGGGACGTGAGGAATCAGTAATCACGTATCAGCCTTGACACAGATGGACATTAGACCGGTCAAATATACATTTAGATGAAGATGCATGAAGTTTGCTTTTTTAACTGTTACTCTAATGGTTAAAGTAATTTCAAATAGCATTTGTACCTCACACGAACTTTGGATAACATAAAGCTAATTTTTATTTCCGTTGCTTTTTATAAACCAGTCTAGCGAAGTGTCAAGTATTCGAGTCGTGTGATAAACAAATAATTTAATCTGCTTTGAATTGTTTATACAGTTCATAATACTATATGATTACTTCATGATACATTGATAGGTTAAAATTTTTACTCAAAAACCTAATTTTCAAACAATTTTTGAAATAAATCAGATCTTATGAAAATGTTCATTGCTCAATTGTAACTCCTTCATAAAGCAATATGGAGCATTTAAAGGTTAATGGAAGCACATCACAACCTAAATGGACAATCAAAATTCATTGACAACAGTGAGTTCCGCCTGACTACCAGATGTCTGGGCGGACTGATTGACGGTACATCGGCTGAATATGCTTCTTCTTTCCCGACTGTGCAAGTGTCATTGTCTGGCAATCTGGTGCGTTGGGGGTTGCAATGTAGTTAAGTTTTATAAATAGCAAGATCACTTGATTAAGCTTAATTGATGGGTAGGAAGGTCGATATGCTGGGAAGGACACGAGTAGACCTTTTGTCGAACTGTGTGTCGATGAGAAGTGAATTATTTCACTCTCGTGCGATGTAGCATCAAAATAACACGAACAAAAATAAACGTAAATTCTTTACAATATAATGTGCATTTTATTACCAGTGATGAATTGTATTGTAGCTGTATAATGGACCATATCTGAGAAACCTTCGGAGGTATCTTTTGAGATATTCTAGAAGAATTAACTGTAAAACTCATCACAGAATTACTGGAGGAATTGCTAGGATTATGCTAGACTGAATGTTTGTAAGATTCCTTATGCAAAATAAATGCTGAAAAAAGTCCTAGTGAAATAAACTAAAAAAAAATCATGGAAAAATTTCTTAGAAGAATTCCTCAAGACATCTTATTATAAGGACTCCTTGACGAACACACTTGATGAAAAACCTCTCCGCGAACTTCTTCTTCTTCTTCTTCTTGGCATTAACGTCCTCATTGGGACAGAAGCCTGCTTCTCAGCGTAGTGTTCTTATGAGCACTTCCACAGTTATTAATTGAGAGCTTTCTTTGTCAAAGTTGGCATTCGTATATCGTGTGGCGGGTACGATGATACTCTATGCCCAGGGAAGCAGCCCCTCTCCGTGAACTATAATTCTTAAAAACCCTGTTCTAGCAAATCACTGTTTAGCATGAACCAAGAGTGTTATAATTTTCAACATACCATGCCACAACAAACCCATATAAAGTTATCAAGTGCAGCTGCCACCCACTCTCTATAACCCTGACAAAGTGCTGATTGATTGATTTTCGATCGAGTGTTGTCTATCAACCAGAGACGACCACGTCAATGTGCAGAGCCGGATTTAGATTTGGTAATTTTTGAGCCCGTTCATGTCTAAACCCCTAGGTGTATAATCGGTGTTTAGTACTGCCGCAGTACTGGAAATCATAGACGCATTTTGTGCCAACTTGAACAGATGTTGGCAGCAAACTTTCTAGATGTGTAGGACCTTGACAAAATGAGCCACTTTACATATTTAGTTTTTCCAAAATTTATCTTGATTATTATCTAAAAAGTGCCAAACTATCTACCCGATTTTTTTTTTTTGCTAAATAGCAGTCGAATAATGGGAACTCCTTCAAAAACTGCTGTAAATACCGTTTTGATTCATATTACGGACACTTAAGGCCTCAGTGAAGTATAACCCTGCTTGGACCATACAAAATAAATCATTCTGTATGATTTTTTAGCGTTATCGAGCGTCGGAAGCCCTTAACTTTCGGATGGTGGGTAAAGAATACGCGTCCGCAACTTGAATAATTTTAAATAAACCAAAACATGTGGCCTTTTCATGATTCTTATTCCGGACGCTCCCTCACTTTTGCCTCATATTCCGGACGCTTTGATTCGAATTACGGACAGCTCATGATAATCATTATTGGAACAGTCAAATCATCAATTGAAATCGTTCAACCAATTAAGAGACGTCTAAGGTAGTTGGGCATTATAAATTTGCAATGATATTTATGGAAAAAACCTAATAAAACGAGCCTCGAAAATGAGAACTTTTGGACGGCGAAAATTGAAACATTTCGTGTGAAATGTTTCCCATACAAACGAGAGTGTCCGGAATTTGAAGCTGTCCGTAATATGAATCAAAACGGTATAAATATCTTGTAAATGATTGTCTACATTTTTAAATAAAAATTCTAGAGAAAAATCTCAATTTTTTTTTTAATCAGAAGTCGTAGAAAAAAATGCTAATTTTTATTTGGATGAAATTTTGTTTACTACCAACCTATGGACGCGAGCTTGTCAAGGTCTACACACTCATTGAAATCTAAAAGGGTGCTGCTATCTCGGAATACGATTTGGCGTGAAATGGGTTTAAAACTAAGGTATTTCCGGACGCCCCCTAAGTCCAACCCTGCCAACTACCAAGTCTGCAAACAACGTGATTCACCGTTGTTGTGTGGAGTTCAGTATCGCGGTATGTATCTACTGCTTATAAAGTCCATTCGTAGCGTTTCACATCACACCATACGGTGTTCGGTGGAAATCAATACGCACGCGACATTTTACGGCCTCTTTGTGACGATGACGATCGATGAAACGGATTCACAAAGAAGGAATTTCCTACCTAACTGGGTTCCAAGGTTCATTTCTCGAGAACAATGACCAAACCCAACGAGCATGGGACAGATTACGATGGCAAGCCGGTGCTGAAGTTATCTTTTATTCACAACCGTACCTCTACACCTATACCGATTACTGATAAGAGCGCTTTGGTAAATGCGCCCATCGTATATTGACGCAACGCACAGTGGGTCAAAATGGCATCTAATACATGCGGCTTATTACTGCCATATTCTATGTAAAAACGTCAAGTGATCAAATGTTGATAGTTTCATTCGCCGGAATCGTGTATAAATGCTCGTTGTGTCCCATTTTGCCCTTAACAATGCTAAATGCTATTTTTCAGGAATGCAAAACAAGTATAACTAATTGTTACTAATTTAATATAGTTTTTCTTGTGTATAATAATCTGGGTAATGAGACGAAAAACACTTCAATTAGTGTTAGTGATTGGTAGAGCTCGTTTTGCCGCATTTGGACCTAGAAATTATCTATGTTAGTGTATTTTCAACTGATTGCGGCAATTCAAATAATTATTTCCTGATGTAGAATCATCCGAGAAATACAGTGGACAGCATTGCTACTAGTCCCAGTAACTGTAATAGCTCAAACATTTTACTCTTAAAAGCTATTATACTGGAATTAAAACCAATTGTAACTGATTGCGGCAAACTAAATAAATTGTATCCGAAGAAGAAGAAGATGGAGAACATTTGATTTAGTAAATGAATGAAAAACAGATTAGAATAGTACAATACCATTTAATTCCACTAGAGTTTGTATCCTTTGACAGATACGCGTATTTCGACCTCAACTGTAAGGCCGTTTCCAGTGTCATGTACTAGACTCGACTTCTTAAATTAAGTAGTATAGTACTAAATTCGATTTTTCATTCATTTATAGGTTTTCCACTAAACAGCTCGAAGATTTATTATTTGATTTAGCCCCATTTTGCTACAAACATGTCCCATTTTGCTACAAACATGTTTTTTATGTATTAAAGAATCTTTAGTTTTCTTTTATTTGCTATGATTGTTGTAATAGAATTAAGATATTCATTAAGGCTGTAATGTCAATTAAATTAAACAAATAAATATAAATAAATAAAACTGACTGCAGTTCAAAAAAATATTTTCTGATGCAGAATCTTCTGAAGAATGTAATGGATCACATTCAAATCGTTCTAAGTTGAGCTTGAGCTTGAGCTTGATTGGCCGCCCGTGTTGTTACTCCAGTATCGCCAGATCAGCTGCACTTACACAAGGAACCAATCAGATGACAGCTTAAGACTAACAGACACCCTCAGTGTATAAGTGTTGGTGATCTGCTATTTTAGGCGATAATGCCGCCTGCCACATCAGAATGCTGACAAATGAGAGGAAGAGGGAGAAATTGATGAAGCATTAAACTAGTTCTCACGGTGACCGTATATACCACTGCGTCTACGCCAGTTCATACGGGAAGGTGTAGGGCTGGTATAATTTTTATGGCAGAGAGGCTTGCTGTTTGGTTAATATGCTGCTTAATAGAGTGGTTCAAAAAATCGTTTTTGCTTCACACCGCTCATTCAATTCAAGATCAAATTCTAAGTGTCCTCCCAAAATTTGAGCTCATTCGGATGAAAATTAAGACTGCACAAGCGGGAAATATACGGGATAATGATTAGGAATAATCCTAAGCATGTCATTGAATCAGGTGAAAGTGAGAAGAACAGTTTGTTTGATATTTATTTGATAATTTTGAATTTGACTAACTCATTTTATTCAAATATTTTTTATTTTCATTTCAAAGCTATATGGATAAAAAATTGAGGATTCAGATGAGACAAAAACCATCTGGTACCCTAATTGCCATGTAAAGAATACCACGCTGTATTAATTTTATCAGTATTTGGTTTTCTGGGATCAGGAGAGACGACAAATATGCATTTTTAATGCTACCCCTTATGTGGGGTATCATGCAACACACTTTGCTACCAGAAGTTCACTATTAACACTTCAGTCGTCGCGCTGTTGTATTTTGTACAACACTAGTGAGAAAAGCTCGTTTTTCGTGCACAACAGCAGCGTGGTGGTTTTAACGGTGGCAAATCGCGCAACGACAGAAAGGTTAAAAACTTAACTTATATCGTGGTAATATGATCGTTTAATAATCTTCTGCAGGGAAAGCATAACAATAATCAGAAACAGATTACTCTACTGCCCATAACTGCATATTTGTAACATTTGACAAAAGTAGGCATTGAGTAAATGGAATACCAAGTGTGCATTTTATGGCAGTATGGGAGAAAACTAAAATTTCTAAAAATTACCAGGAACTCTAAAGTGCTTATTTGAGGCTGATATTTTGTACAACTCATATCGCATACTAGGAGAATTGTCAAAAAATAATTCTGATAGAAATTTCATTACTATCACGTTACGAGGCTCATTTATAATCTCAATGTGACTGTTATGCGGTTATAATTACCAATGTGACAAAACAACTTGGTATTTTTTTCGAATTCTCTAGAACAATCTCACAGATTTCAGTAAGTTGATCGAAAGTATTTATCATTTGATGACTCTCCAATTTTTTTTTTGTTAACCCCATTTTGTCAAAAATGTCGAATGTGACTGTTTTGCAGTTATGGGTAGTCTACTCTTAGAAAACTATTTTTTATTTATTGAATCATGAGTATTAAATCAATTCGATTGAAAACTCCATTGGCATTGCATAGGGTGTCCAGACGAGGAAAATTGAGCATATCATAAGTCTTGTCAGCCTTTAAAACGTTTTAATGCCATTTCTCTACAAATACAATGGTATTTTAAGTTATTCTTCACATAACTTTTTTATACATTTTTAAATCAAAGCGACGTATCACATATTAATATGTATGTCTTAAAATGGTCTCTGTTAGTTTTTTGACATAAATTTGATCATATTTCATGCAGAAAGTTCCCAATGGCTGAGCTGCAAATAAATTTGTATACATAATTTTAAAATTATTCATTATTTTCATGAATAAAATAAACTAAATTTGATAACAATGCGATTCGTTTAAATTTTTAAATACTTAGTACCAAACGTGTATTGAATTGATTGAAGTACACAAATTTTTATATTACTGAACAAATACATGTTCAAATTTGCCTTTTTATGTGTTTTCGACACAATGACAAATGGCCAGAAATATAAAAAAATGAGATCGAAATTGCTGTTGCAAGTTACCCCTCCCCCCCAGGGGTAGTCAATAACGTTTTTGAATTTTTATAGTGTTTGAGCATCAAATTATCAAAACTTTTATATTGTCAATTTGTACACTACCAAGTACTGTAATTGATAGCAAATGCCTCGAATGTCATAATTCTACCGTTTAGGTGATACAAGGAACGTTTTTCAACTATAATTTCATACAATCCAACGTGTAATATGATTTTCATCTCCAGCCTACCATGGTGGGGTAAGTGGATCACCAATAAAAAATAATCTATCCCCAAAACAAATGTGATGTTATTATGTTTAGTAAGAGAGATATTACTCTTATTCTTGTTATTAGAGCTATGTTACTTATTTAAATAGTTTTAACATTTAAAAAAAATCTTTATTTTATCAAAATATTATGAAAAATATCAAAACGTTAGTTCACACTAATTCGAACAAATAAAAACATTACAACTAGACTATTTTCGAGAAAATTTTGTACAGATGGGAATTCAGCAGTATTTTAGGATTATTCTTAATGATGTTTTCTAAAGATACACATGATTTTAAAATAGTAATTACATTTACTTTTGTTTGGCAAACTGAAATCTTTTTATTCTATTTGTGAATTTATTTGTATTACCTGTCTAGTTCTCGATCTGGTCAAATAACGTACGATTATGCGTTCAATTGGAGAACTTGTATATATTGCTCTTTTGCAATTCAGCTTCCACAAACCACAGAAAGTTTTGTTTGAACTTTGCAATATATGTTGTTTAATTCAATTTTAATACCAAAAAGTCTGTAAAAAACTTTTAGGTGGATTAATCAAAATTTTCTCTGAATAATTTGACAAATTTGAGCTAGGGATTGAACAATTTAAAGGAACACAACAGTTAAGGTTTTTAAAACTTATTTAAATCCCGCAGTCTGCCAATGTATGATAATATTACTTGATCCACTTACCCCATCCCATTAAAAAGTAGGGGGAAGTGTACCATGTCCAATATATCTGTATTTATTTATGAAAATCATATTTTTTCATTGCGATTCACTCAATTAGAACTAAAACATTTACCATGTGTTGAAAAAACTAATAGTATTCAATTTATTTTATGCACAAGTAGTACCAAGTTTACAGTAGTATTAGTGAAGACGTAAGAATATAACCTCAATCGAAGCGATGGTGCAAAAATATTCAAAAAATTCAAGTATTTATGCTTAATATGGCCAAATGATCCACTTACCTCACTGATACACTTCCCCGACGGTACCTTAATATTTTTTCCAGCATATTTCGAAGGAGATCATGCGTTTGTAAAAAAAAAGTTGAATATTGGCAGGTTCTAAAGTAATTATCATTACAACAGCACGTCTTGCAAAAATTGGTAGACCAGCAAAATATAAAAATGGTTAACATTTAGCTTTACTAAATAGTAAAATTTAAAACAGAATAAATATAAAGAACAACTTATTTATAAAAGAAGGCAATATTTATGATTAAATCAATAGAAGATTGGACGACAAAAATTATTGCGGCATATTAAAACGAAAAGACATCAACAATTGGGTTCTGAATCATCGAAGTGTTTGTGCTACTTTTCCCCGAATGTGGTTTTTCCAAATGTTGATTCCCGGAATGCCTGTTCATCAAATGGCCGTTTTCCCTGAATGCCATTTCCACGAATGAGTGGTTTCCCTGAAATGTGGTGCAGTTTAAATAGGTGCTATAATAGTCTTCAGTGGCTGGATAGTGTACTAGATAGAACGATAAGCAATTAAAAGAAGGAGGTATTCTGTCATTCTCGGTTATACACATGTTGGCAAAAATGCTGAGGACGGTAAAACTCAAAAGAACCGCCAATGAAATAAAGAAGGGTGCATATTAGATGGCCAGTTCGCTCACCACCCTGAAATGTATAAAGCTACGACAATTATGAGTGCTAAAAACTTTTCGATAAACGGGATATTCGAGGAACTGGCGTTCGGGGAAACGACATTCGGGAAACCGACATTCGGGGAAAAGTAGCACAACCCATCGAAGTAACTGCAGTAAACGATGTATCCATTCGCTGTCAAAAATAAGTGATCAAATATTCAAAACTACATCATATAGTGATCGTAGAACAGATTGTTTGTAAGCGTTTCGAAAATGCTAAAATCGTTTCAATGTTTAAAATTCCTATAGAAAGCCTCAAATGTTCTCAATTCAAATGAAAATAGCTCTTACATAAAGTGTCATACTAATATTCTTTAGTTTTGCATTCGTTTAACTTAACCGAATAACAGAAATTATGATATTTGGTTTAGTATGTGGTGGCTAACGCACTATCAAAGTTACCCGCATTATCAAAGATACCCCGTTTTACAGTACTTATAATTTTGTATGGTTACTTAAGATTGTAATTGATTGTAAAAGATCATTTTGTCGTTTTTCATACGAAATGAACAAGTTTGGAAACATGGATCTTGACGCCTAGAGCTCCGATTGATCTGACATTTCTTCCGCCACTAGGAAATAACTTTAAATTTGTACAGTAAAAAACTCACACCATTGTGATCACACACTTTGAAGTTATCGCAAATGTCCCATATTGAAAGAAATGTCAAAGTTTTGGTTTTGATATATTTTGAAAAGTATGAATTCACAGTAAATAATTGTTCTAAATACTTGTTACTTTTGTTAAATCAAACATTTTTGCGAAAAGGTATATTGCTCTAAATCGTTTCGTTTCAAAAATAGTTCAAAGTGAAAAATTTAGTGTTTGTCACAAAATGGGGCATTAGCGATAACTTTAAAGAGGGTGATCAAAATGCTGTGATTTTTTCACTGCACAAATTTTAAGTTATTTGCGGTAAAAATTTCAGCCCAATCGGAGCTCTAGGAGCCAAGATTCAAGTCACCAAACTTGGTCATTTTGTATGGAAAACGGTAACATGATCTTTTTTTTTTCGCCAGTCACTGTACGTAAAATTATTTGAGCCGCAATATGAATTCTTACAAGAAATGACAGTTATTGAATTGTGTTACATCTTATTACTCAGGTTATTCTACTCCATGTAAAATTTATTCACTTGACCACACTGCCCATGTTTGCATAGGCGACGTAAGCGCCATTGCCAATTTCAGCATTCTAGCAATATTATTGGACATATGATTGCAAATATAATGGTTTTATATCGATGGGGTGTTTGTTCTTATCCTAATCTAGATTCCCGCATGGAAATAATCATAAAGTATTCGTTCTTTGTTGTTCAAATAACAAAAATGTGCTGAAAACGTCAGCAGCGTTTACGTCGACTATGTAAGTAAATATGGGCAGCACATTCAGTTACAATTGTTCTTTATTAGGCTGATACAAATATTAATTTTCTTTTATGTCAACCCCCCCCCCCTCCCTTCAAAAATCCAAAAATTTTGAAGGGGAGGTTCAAAATAAAAATTAAAAAAATAACTTTTTTTTCCTTTTTATTTTTTGTTCCTTATTTATTTTTATCCCCCCCCCCCTCGTACCTTCCAAGTGGTCTCGGACATAAAAGAAATTTAATATTTGTATCAGCCTTATTAAAAATTAGTGGTCCCAGCGAACTTTGTCTTGCCATCGAGGAGGCTGTTGAATCGTTCCGAATGAAATGACAGCTCCGTTACCTCCCATTTTTCAACTTTCGCGTTAAATATCCTGTGCTACTTACACAAACACGTCGGAACACTTTGGGATCATAGTCATGGAAGAATTTTCAAAGTCCGATAGCCCGTTTTCAAATCATTTCGTGACATACAAACACCATTCCATTTTTTTTATAATATAGATATAGATAGATATCAGTTTTAGGGAAAAGTGGGACAAAATTGGCTCTCTAAGTCATCGGTACCGGTTGAATTTTCATTGTATATATCATTCTACATCAGAAAATAATTATTTTAACTGCCACAACCAGTTGTATATGCCCATACAAATTCTAAATTCTAGGGCAAAATGGAGCAAAAGGGATCCTCCAGTCATTGACGCTAAACGACGTGTGCTCAATCTTATTACCGCAATCAGTTTCAACCATACTTCATTCCAGACACAATAGTTTTCGATGGTACAATGGCCTCCTCCAGTCACCGGGGCTGTTTGAAATGTTGTCCATTGTATTTCTTAGATGATTCTTAGGGACAATGGAAATTCGCGAATTCACGGAAGCCGCGAAATCCGCGAAATTTGAGCATCGCCGCGAAATTTGGGAAATCCCGCGAAAATAGTTAAATTTGGAGAATTTATGTGAAAATCACAAGGAATTTCATTGTTTTTGCTTATCAAAATTGTTTATTCATCTTAAAGTCGAAGTTCCATAGAAAATATTATCCATTTAGTTTTAACGTGGACGTCTTTTTGGCATACTACTTTCGTTTTAAACTTTCCATTACCCCTCTAATAATAAATATGTAATCTTGATTTGTAAAATAAAAACTATGTTTAATGAAATTCCGTGAAATTTACACATTTAAAGGTTTTTTTTTCACTGAAAATATGTTTTTTTTGTAAGCCAAATGTATGGGACCGCGACAAAACCGTGAAATTTTTAGATTATCGTTTTGGTGGCCCGTGAAATTTAAAAAAAAACGCAAATTTTCATTGTCCCTAATGATTCTACGTCAGAAAATAATCATTCGAACTCGTTCCCTTGATGCTACAACTAGATTAACTCAAAAATCCAAATTTCGAATTACATAACAATGAAAGTTTAGCCGTTTCACAAGGTGATGGATAATCACAGAGAATATGATTGAAAAGTAATCTTTGACTTATTTACTTTGAATTTTGATGTTCTAATATCTTGCAGATTCAATTAAGATTTATGTTTTGACAAATTGAACTCTAACAATGGAAATTACAAGTTACCTACTTGTTGCATCAAGGAGACGAACTGCCACAATGAGGTGAAAATACTCTTGAACCGAAATATAAAAATGGCGCAATACGGGCGCTTCTTGTCATTAGAGTCAATTGAGTGTTCTATATTTTATTACCCAGATTATTCTACAGCCTCAATAATTGCCGTTTTCAGTCTATTTTCCCACTGTGCAACGGTGCGTCAAGCTTCAGACCCGATTTCACTCCAACTCCGTGGAGGTTATGTTGCACATAACTTGCGTGTGGCGATCGGTACCTGTTGCACAAAACCGGTTCCCCTATAGGAGCACATTGTTCCACTGAGCCAATACAAAGTTGCATCTTTTTTCCGAGTACGCCGGACCATGTCCCGCCGAAAATTGTACGGCATACACACAGCTTATGATCCACCACATTCCCATTTACTCTCCGATGCGAATCGAAAAATAATTACGCGAAAAAATCACACCACCTCCTCGGTTTGTGCCGAACTGGGGGTATGAGACGGGAATAGATGCCTGAGGTTGGAACGTTGCCACAGCCGATGATGACCCCACGCGCGAGTTCGGAGCGGGAGAGACCGCGAAATCTTATAACAAACTCAACGATGACGATTACGAAGCCAACGTGATACCACCGACGACGTCCACGTTTAACGTAGTACTGACGTATTGACGAACTGTTGTTGGAGTTGCTTGTTGGGAGGCTCTCGCCATCTCTCATCATTCTCCTCAACGGAAAAAAAATACCAACAAATCATCAGAGTAACGCGTATGGGATAGTAAAACCATAGACCAAAAGACGTATCAATCAGGTATTTTCATCTCGAATTTCTTATGTTACATATCTCACAACCAGGGACGCGTACATCGTTTTCCTACGTGTTTGACCTTTCACACTAGCGCCTTCTACAGGCCTTGTTGCACATAATCATATTTCGTGCTACATGGCTACCAGCATCCAGATGATGATGGTGTGAGGTGGGCGATAGGTTTTAAAGGAAATTACTCCAAGTGTTACGTCTGATTGTCTATGGTGAAACGTTAATCGAATATGAGCCATCACAAAAATACGTGCTTCGTTCGATGTGGGAAGAGAGAAGCGCGAAACAACGGTTCCGATGTAGAGCGAATCGACTGTGCTGTACTTCTGCTCTGGAGATGTAACTCGTTCGGAACTGATCAATAGCGTGCTGTACTGACTGATGATGTTGGAGTAGGTGCCCTCAAGGAATTGTTACAGTGGCAAAGAGAAACGCTCCGTAGCCAATGCAATGCGATGACTACAATAAAACTGCGCTTATATGCTTATCCGTTGGAGTTGATTAGCTGGGTGAACCAAGTGCAGCTGGTTACATCTGGAGATAATGGCTTGCAGGTTGTAGCCTTTTTCTCGAGATAAATACTCTAGCCGTAATGGGATTTCACGGCACTTCCTTCCTGTGATCAAACGATGCAATAAGTGGGAGACGATGACTGAGCAATGGAAATCGTTAAGCTTGTGAACTATGTGAATAGAAAATGCAGTAGAAAAAATAGTTTAGTTGAATATAATAGTTTGTTTTGTAATTGAACTGGTGATCGCTAGGGTAGAGAATGTTTATCATATCGAAACAAAACGGACATCGCTTTCATTATTTCTAGCTTTACAAAAAGAATCGACTGTCATTCGTGCATATTTTATCTTGACAGTCAATTCTACACTTTCCATCTCTTCAAATTCTAGAAAGCATGTTCCTATTTATTATTTGTTCTCTTAAGGTGAAGATGAATCGAAGCCAAGCTTCAAATTTTCAAGAGCACGGATCTGGAGAACCAAACATCCGTTTAAGCTGAAAATCTATTCGATTGGTCACTAGCTGGTGGTGACCAATCGATAAGGTTTGAAAATTTGAAATTTGGCTTCGATTCATCTTCACCTTAAATTGTTTCCATTTCACTAAAGAATACTTATACTTTTTCGTCGTTTCTTTCTTCTTAATTTCTTTCCTGTGGCGACATAAATCAAAAAGTTTGACTTCCAACGATAAAATGCATTTCTCTAAAGAGCTTGGATCATGTTCCGAGCTGAACTTTCCAGCTGATTCATGCTGTTCAACTATGTTATTTGAACTTTCAAATTCGTAACATCTGCAAAATAAATCTGTTTTTGATGGCTACAGACAAACCTCAATCAAATGCCCTTGTATTCAAACTTCAAGTTACTTGAATATTGATGAAATCAATTGTTTTGTTTCATAAATTCGTGAGGAAATATTATTGTCATAGGAGACGGACCTGTTGTAGTGCTTAGAACACACGTCTCTCACGCCGAGGACCTGGAATCGAATCCCTTCCCGAGATGGTCACTAGCCTGGGACACGGTTATATGAAAAACTTAGATTCTCGCTCCAGTCCACTTTTTGGATTGCATTTAGGTCCCATAACAACTGTGCAAAATTTCAGCTCGATCAGAGAAACTATATTTTAGCGCCAGCCGTGCAAAGTTTAACCATTAAAACCATTTAACATTAAAATTGGTATTTTTGAAGAAGTTGCAAGAGTTTGTTTTAAAAGATACAGAACACATCTTGATAAACTTGACTTTATTAATGCTTGCAGAGGACATTGGCAACAAATCCCGTCGTTTCAATGATTTTAGACGTCAAACTCGGGGTAAAATGCATGGTCATTGGAACGACAAAGAAACCTTATGAGCTTTTGATTAATATGCAACGGAACTAGAACTAGAAAAGTTCCAGATGCTTTTATTGATACATCTTTGAAACCATTTTTGGGAAGCATTTCTTTGAAAGATGTTTCGCGTGCTACTTGGGAGATGTAATGGCATATTTTGAAAAATATAACAAACTTTTTTTCCTTCGTACAAATTTACGAATCCGCTCGGAGTCAAAGAACTTTCTTCTTTTCTTTTGCGAAACATCATTCTCAGCTTACATGTTTATTTTTATTTTTCAAAATAATCTCATATTTCTGAAGGCTGACTATTAGAGTAGTTCAAAAAATCGATTTTGCTCCACACCGCTCATTCGATTCTAGATTAAATTCTGAGTGTCCTCCCAAAATTTGAGCTCATTCGGATGAAAACTGAGACTGCACAAGCCATTTAAAGTTTATATGGGAATTACTACGGCAGGCCACATCCCCCGGGGTACCTGGAACCTACTATAAAGTGGTTATGGCAGCCGGTGATGCTGGAAATGCTTCGGAAAGCATAACCTTTGAAAATAATGAAGTTTGATGCCCATATTGATATGGTTCCGGATATGTTCCTAATTGACCACTTCCCCCAGGGCACCTGGAACGTTCTATAGAGTGGTCTGTGCATCTAATGGTTCTGAATACGCTGCAGGAAACATCATTTTTAAGGTTGGTGTCCGCTTGGATATAGCTCCGGATAATATTTACATGATTGGAAATACAAACATGACTGACCATGCTTTCCGGAACCAGTTTTACGGAAATGGTCATATTTCTGTAGATTTCCAACCAATCTTAATGCGTCCGGTGGCATTCAACTTCCTATTAGTTCTAGTTTCTAGGAAAATTGCAAATATCTATCTAACTTTACACCACACAAAAATACAAGCGACAGAAAAAATGACATTTGGACATGACCTCAGAAAATCCGGAACATCTCCGGTGTCCAGTGGCCAATATGCATGGCCAAGGAAGTTCCTAAAACTGGACCAAATTTGCCGTCGACTGCTTCCAGATGCATCCAATTTCATCCATTTTTCATAAAGTTATAAGCATTTGACCCAGTCAACATTTTGGTTGGTATAACTTTTGTTATACATCATTCTATATGAACCAATTCAATCGTATAGAATGCATGAAAAGGCTATATACCTACCAAAGTGGAGGCTATATACGTACTTGGCACGACTTTTTCAGACTTTCTGCGATCAGCTATACGATGCCACAAAATTTGGATGAAAATAAAAAAAGTTTCCAGCGAGTCTCGAACGCGGGACCTTTGAATCAGGAATCGGACACCTTACCACTGTGTCACTAAGGGTTACACATCAGATGGGTGATTATTTGCCAATATTAATACATGTTTGATGTACAGCGACACATACTTTGTTATTCTTTGAGGCCTATCGTCAGCAGATACAAAGTTTGGTTGGCAATTTTTGCTAAGTTATTGCGATTTCATACGATGCTTTCTGGATTGATATATGATCTGTCAGTTTATATAACATAACGCGATTCTATGTTGCACTATTTACGACATGTTTTGTTGTCAACACAGATTGTCGTTTATGAATCGTATTGGGGATTTATATACAACTTGTATTAACATTGATAACGCTTTGTCTGTCACCTTGCGCGATTCTGATTTTGGACGCATGAATATGTGATTTTAGATGCACATTCTTATACGATACGTGGTTCACTGGGGAATTTGGGCAAAATTTTGCCTATCTCAATCATTTTGCCTATCCCCTGTACATTGATCAGCTACAACTTTGCCGAAGACCATTTTCAAATCGGACGCCTCAGTAATTTGTTATTTATTTATATTCAGTCAAAAATTCTTCAGCAGTGCTCATTTAACTTTTGAACAGGCAACATTGCTGCACCTGGCGCGAAAGATAGCACGCACAAATCATGGGTACTATGTTTTACTGCATATATCCAGTGATGTTAGTCCAAAAATTATAGCCAACTCATTCAAAAATCAATAACTAATTACTGGGGCGTCCGGTTTAAAAACGGTCTTCGGCAGAGTTGTAGCTGATGAATGCATCTCACAGTATCAACGTAACTTAAATCCCCAAGAGCACATGGGCAAACACTATGACCGATTGAATGAATTGCTTTCTTTTTCCATAGTAATTCCCATATTAACTTTAAATGGCTTGTGCAGTCTCAGTTTTCAACCGAATGAGCTCAAATTTTGGGAGGACACTCAGAATTTGATCTAGAATCGAATGAGCGGTGTGGAGCAAAAACGATTTTTTGAACCACTCTACTGACTATAGATATTTTCTAACAGTAATTTTGATAAGTACCTATCGAGAAATCATCAGTTATTGTGATTGTATCTGATAACCTTTTTCATATTAGTAATTTGAACATTGAAATGCATTCGGAAATCAAAACAAATTTGGAATATTTTGTTCATTTTTCGAAAATTTGGCTATAGTGTGATCTCTTTTGTAAGGCTTATTTATTGCTGAACAATGTGTTTATTAATCGTTATTTTAGCCTCTTTGGAATCAACTGTTCTAATAATATACCGATGCCCCGAATTAGGATTGATTAAAAAAATACTTGTTTATGTTAAACATTTCAAAATAGCAGATGTGCGAAACAAGTAAAACGTTTGTTCGTCTTCTGAATATCCCTTTATACACATACGTTTGTTTGGTGGAATATTAGCTTTTTATTAAGGCGGACAATATCTTGTTCAGCTCATTAGTAAAACAATCTTGACTAGTCGAATGAGAATTTTTAAAAACGTTTAATGAGTGGTGATTCAACTTTTATTCATTTCATTGCATAAAGCTGAACATTGACCAGTTAGAAAGTAACGCCAGAAAGAAAAAAAAAGTTTTATCAAATGGAATACCACAGTTGAGTGAGGGGCTCAGAAGGCCGTAGCGATGGCCGTGCAGCTATTCAGCAAGACAGTTTTTTTTTTATTTCTTTATTAGTATCATTCCAAACATTACATTCATTATTCCTTATATCTAGGTGTTCTGTGTTATTAGACAACACTATCATCCTAATTTGGTAAAACAAATCTAAGATTTTATTAACATTTTGTTAACAACATATTACATTTCATTTGCCGTAGCAGTTCAGATTTTTTACAGGTGAGTTGATTTCACCTGCTTATAAGAGAAAAAAAAAAACGCTTTGAATATACTTAACCTAACTTAACCTAAACATATAACGCATTAATCGTGGCAATAGAAGATTGTAACGATTTTTGCCTGAAATTATTGATTATTTTATTTGACATTTGTTCCAATGTTTCAACATTGGATATTCTATGTAACTCATTGGTACTGTACCAGGGAAGAAGCCTCTGAATCATTTTCAAAATTTTATTTTGAATTCTCTGTAGAGCTTTCTTCCTGGTATTACAACAGCTAGTCCATATTGGTACAGCACACAACATGGCTGGCCTGAAAATTTGTTTGAATATCAAAAGCTTGTTCTTAAGACAAAGTTTTGATTTTCTATTAATAAGGGGATAGAGACATTTTACATATTTGTTACTTACTTACTTACTTATTTGGCTTTACATCAATTATCTTGATAAAGCCTCGCCAACAATATTTCGCCAATTCCCTCGGTTCATGGCCGCTTCTCTCCATCCTCGACTGTGACCCACGCTCTCCAGGTCCTGGTGTACCTGGTCAATCCACCTAGCTCGCTGCGCCCCACGCCTTCTTGTTCCGACCGGATTCGTGGCGAACACCATCTTTACAGGGTTGTTGTCCGGCATTCTTGCAACATGCCCTGCCCAGCGTATCCTTCCAGCTTTAGCTACCTTCACGATGCTGGGTTCGCCGTAGAGTTGAGCGAGCTCGTGGTTCATCCTTCGCCGCCACACGCCGTTCTCCTGCACGCCGCCGAAGATCGTCCTTAGCACTCGGCGTTCGAAAACCCCAAGAGCTTGCAAGTCCTCCTCGAGCATAGTCCACGCCTCATGCCCATAGAGGACTACCGGTCTTATGAGCGTTTTGTACATCATGCATTAGGTGCGGGGGTGAATCTTTCTTGACCGCAGTTTCTTCTGGAGCCCATAGTAGGCACGACTTCCGCTGATGATGCGCCTTCGTATTTCCCGACTAACATTGTTGTCAGCCGTCAACAAGGATCCGAGGTAGACGAACTCGTCCACCACCTCGAAGGTATCCCCGTCTATCGTAACACTGCTTCCTAGGCGGGCCCTGTCGCGCTCAGTTCCGCCAACCAGCATGTACTTTGTTTTCGACGTATTCACCATTAGCCCGACTCTTGTTGCTTCGCGTTTCAGGCGGGTGAACAAATCTGCCACCGTTTCAAATTTTCTCCCAATAATATCCATGTCGTCCGCGAAGCAAACAAATTGTCCGGATCTCGTGAAAATCGTGCCTCGACTGTTAAGTCCGGCTCTCCGCATGACACCTTCAAGCGCAATATTGAACAACAGGCACGAAAGTCCATCGCCCTGTCGTAGTCCCCGCCGAGACTCGAACGAACTGGAGTGTTCGCCTGAGATCTTCACGCAGTTTTGCACACCGTCCATCGTTGCTCTGATCAATCTTGTGAGCTTCCCGGGAAAGCTGTTCTCGTCCATGATTTTCCATAGCTCTATGCGGTCGATACTATCGTATGCCGCCTTGAAATCGATGAACAAATGGTGCGTAGGGACCTGGTACTCACGGCATTTCTGGAGGATTTGCCGCACGGAAAAGATCTGGTCCGTTGTCGAGCGGCCGTCGATGAAACCTGCTTGATAACTTCCCACGAACTCGTTTGCTATAGGTGATAGACGACGGAAGATAATCTGGGATAGCACTTTATAGGCGGCGTTTAGGATGGTGATTGCACGATAATTTTCACACTCCAGTTTGTCGCCCTTTTTGTAGATAGGGCATATAACGCCTTGCTTCCACTCCTCCGGTAGCTGTTCCGTTTCCCAGATTCTGACTATCAGCCGATGCAGACAAGCGGCCAACCTGTCCGGGCCCATCTTGATGAGTTCGGCTCCGATACCATCCTTGCCAGCGGCTTTGTTGTTCTTGAGCTGTTGAATGGCATCCTTAACTTCCCCCATCGTGGGAGCTGGTTGATTTCCGCTATCCGCTGTGCTGACGTAGCCATCGCCTTCGCTGTCCTGACCTTCTGTGCCTGTGTTCTCTGCGCCATTCAGGTGTTCATCGTAGTGCTGCTTCCACCTTTCGATCACCTCGCGTCCGTCCGTCAAGATGCTCCCATCCTTATCCCGTCACATCTCAGCTCGCGGCACGAAGCCTTTGCGGGATGTGTTGAGCTTCTGATAGAACTTCCGCGCAATGTTGCTGAACAATGATCGGAAACGCGAGGCACGATGAATTTTCGTAGGCATCAACACAGAATCTGCGAATAAACACAAACAACCGTTCGGGCGCTTCATTCGTTCGTGTTTCATTTTCGGATCGCTGTTTCTCTCGACTCTATTATCGGGTGATTTTCCATCGCTCGATAATGTGAACGGTATGATCCACGCTGCCTGGCTCTTCGCGAAGAACAGGAAAATATTCATTTCGATCATCTTCATGCGGGCTTGCAACAATCACGCTAAACTTGCTCCGCTCAAAAATGAGTGCCGAGCGCACAAAATTGGTCTCTTTTCGTGCAGCACAGATTCTGTGCAAAGGGGCTGTACACAGTTTTGTGCAAACGGTGGTAAACAAAACTGAATGAGTGAATTGCGCACAGAGGAGGAACGCTTGGAATGTGGAATTCGTTTCCATTTTTGTTTTGCTTCTGAAAACATCAAAAAACAACATTCGAATTTTAAGGGTTTTTAGAGATTTTTTTCATTTTAATAGCCGAAGC
Source organism: Aedes aegypti (assembly GCF_002204515.2). Classification (NCBI taxonomy): domain Eukaryota; kingdom Metazoa; phylum Arthropoda; class Insecta; order Diptera; family Culicidae; genus Aedes; species Aedes aegypti. The sequence goes on from NC_035109.1 coordinate 342,383,410, forward strand.
GGAAGCAAATGGGGAAAAAAATTTGCGATCATCTACCGGCTTTTCGCTAGAAAACATCTCAGAAAACTCCCCATCTTACCAACGCCCAACTGTTTGCTGCCGCACGGGATATCATTGACAGTTCCGTATTCATCGATCCCGGGCAACCGAAGGCCAAAACGTCGGCAACTCACAGAATGAGTGCGACCTACTCAGAATTTTCACTCAGTCAGCCAGTTCTGCTTTGGTTGCCTCATTCTGTGTAGTTTTAACACATGCGCTGCGTGGAGCTTGCTTAGCGTGGAGTGTTTGCTTGACTTTGCGAGAAGATGCAACCTTGCAATGAATCACGAGAATGAACAGCGCGTGGATAAATGAATCCTACGAGTGGAAAGGCTTCGCGAACCACTTATTGGTGTGTTAATTTTGCTTCTTCGGCGTTGCATCCGTTCGCTTTTTGCGATGCTCTTCGTGACGCAGAAATGAAAAATGAATTTTGACGAATGTTGGATCGCGAAGATGCGTCGATCATTGTTCACGAAGATGATCCATCGCAACACTGCTTCCGCGTTTCTTGAGAACGGTACAGCAACTCCATCTCTTGGCATTCCACCTCTTCCAGGCGGCGCTTTTTGTCCCGGAATAGGCGGGTTTGCTGTTTCCGCTTCAGTCTGTATCGTTCCACGTTTTGCCGCGTACCATGCTGCAGCATTGCAGCCCGCGCTGCATTCTCCTCATATTTGTTACATTTAGCTTGAATACCCTCAATGTGATTTTTGAAAGTTAAATTCTTATCTAGCATGAGCCCTAGATACTTAACTTCATCTGACCAATTTATTGGAACCCCTCTCATCGTGACAACATGTCTACTTGAAGGTTTCAAATAAAGAGCTTTTGGTTTATGTGGGAATATTATTAGTTGAGTTTTGGAAGCATTAGGAGAAATTTTCCATTTTTGCAAGTATGAAGAAAAAATATCCAAACTTTTTTGCAATCGACTACAGATGACACGCAGGCTTCGTCCTTTGGCGGAGAGGCCTGTGTCATCCGCAAACAAAGATTTTTGACATCCCTGAGGTAACTCAGGTAAGTCAGATGTGAAAATATTGTATAATATTGGTCCCAAAATGCTGCCTTGGGGAACACCAGCTCTTACAGGAAGTCTTTCAGATCTGGAGTTCTGATAATTAACCTGAAGTGTACGATTTGACAGATAGCTTTGAATTATTCTAACAATGTATGTTGGAAAATTAAAGTTTTTCAATTTTACAATCAAACCTTCATGCCAAACATTGTCGAATGCTTTTTCTATGTCTAGAAGAGCAAGACCAGTAGAGTAGCCTTCAGATTTGTTGGAACGGATCAAATTTGTTACACGTAAAAGTTGATGAGTGGTCGAATGTCCATGGCGGAATCCGAACTGTTCATTGCAAAAATTGAATTTTCGTTGATGTGGGCCATCATTCTGTTCAAAATAACCTTTTCAAAAAGCAAACTGATTGGACGATAGCTAGAAGCTTCTGCAGGATTTTTGTCTGGTTTTAAAAATTGGAACAACCTTAGCATTTTTCCATTTGTCAGGAAAATATGCTAATTGAAAACATTTGTTAAATATATCAACTAAAAATGATAAGCTACTTTCTGGAAGTTTCTTGATGAGGATGTAGAAAATTCCATCATCACCAGGAGCTTTAATATTTTTGAATTTTTTAATAATAGTTCTCACTTCTTCCAAATCAGTCTCCCAGGCATTTTCAAAAACGTTCTCTTGATTGAGAATATTTTCGAACTCCTGAGTAACTTCATTTTCAATTGGACTAGTAAGTCCTAAATTAAAATTGTGCGCACTTTCAAACTGCATAGCAAGTTTTTGAGCTTTTTCGCAATTAGTTAGTAATAATTTGTTTTCCTCTTTCAATGCCGGTATTGGCTTCTGAGGTTTTTTCAAGATTTTAGATAATTTCCAAAAGGGCTTAGAGCCGGGGTCCAATTGAGAAATTTTATTTTCAAAATTTTTGTTTCTTAAATCTGCAAAACGTTTCTTGATTTCTTTCTGCAAATCCTGCCATATTATTTCCATAGCAGGATCACGAGTGCGTTGAAATTGCCTTCTCCTCACGTTTTTAAGACGGATCAAGAGTTTAAGATCATCGTCTATAATCACGGATTCAAATTTTACTTCACATTTTGGAATTGCAATGTTCCTGGCTTCAACAATGGAATTTGTTAAAGTTTCAAGAGCATTGTCAATATCAATTTTAGTTTCTAAAGAAATGTTAACATCAAGATTAGATTCAACATACGATTCATATATATTCCAGTCGGCTCGTAAATAATTGAAAGTGGAGGTGATAGGATTGAGAATCGCTACATGCGATATTTGAAATGTAACAGGGACATGATCAGAATCAAAATCAGCATGAGTAATCAGTTGGCTACAAAGATGACTAGAGTCGGTTAAGACCAAATCAATCGTAGATGGATTTCTAGAAGAGGAAAAACATGTAGGGCTATCAGGGTATTGAATTGAGAAATATCCTGAAGAGCACTCATCAAATAAAATTCTGCCGTTGGAATTACTTTGAGAATTATTCCATGACCGATGTTTGGCATTAAAGTCACCAATGACAAAAAATTTTGACTTATTGCGAGTCAATTTTCGCAAGTCAGTTTGGAGCAAATTAACTTGCTGTCCAGAGCATTGAAAAGGCAAATAGGCAGCTATGAAAGTATATTTACCAAACTGTGTTTCAACAGAAACACCTAAAGTTTCAAAAACTTTAGTTTCAAATGACGAAAACAGTTGATGTTTTATACGCCTATGAATGCAACTCCCCCACATGCCCCATCAAGTCGATCATTACGATAAACAAAAAAGTTAGGATCTTTTTTTAGTTTGGATCCAAGTTTTAAATAAGTTTCGGTAATAACTGCTATATGCACGTTATTAGCTGTAAGAAAATTAAACAGCTCGTCCTCTTTACCATTCAGAGAACGAGCATAAATATTTAAATTATTATTTGGATCCATTAGAAAAACGTAATCCAATAACAATTTGATTTGTAAATTTTACACCTACTTGGACTGCTTCAGTCATAGTTGTGGCTTTGAACATTGCATCAATCATTAGATTCAATTGTTCAGTTAGAAAATTAAAATCAGAGGCAGACATATCATCTGATGATTTCCCATTGGAATTTTCGGTAGACGAAGAAGCGGGGTAGGAGTTACCTGTGGCGGTAGGGTTTTTTCCATTTGATTTGAAACAAGTAGAATGGGTACTCATGGAACGAATAAGGGAAGAGTTCAAATTACCTGCTACGATTTCGGCAAAGGATTTACCGTGGGTAGATACATTCGAAATTGAAAGATTCGAACGGCTACCCGACGGATTAAAATTTGTTTGTGAATGAGCATGATTATGATCTTCCTGGTGGGTATGATTCCTAATCAAGCGATCGTTAACTGAAAATTGAGCATTGTTCGATACTCTACCAGGCAACTTCCGGAAACGACCGTTATCGTAACGGATATTATCCTTCATCTGCCTGGCACGAGCCTCAACGACTCTTTTGCGTGAAATGCATTCCCAAAAGTTAGCTTTGTGAGGGCCCTTGCAATTGGCGCATTCAAACTTTTTGGTATCTTCTTTCACAGGACAGTCGTCCTTAACGTGAGAAGAACCTCCGCAAATCATGCATTTAGCATCCATGCGACAATTTTTTGTACCATGACCCCACTTTTGGCACCGACGGCACTGAGTGGGGTTCTGGTAATTTCCTCCAGGTTTCTGGAAATGTTCCCATGTAACACGGACATCGAACATAAGTTTAGCTTTTTCTAAAGCTTCAATATTATTTAGTTCTTTTTTGTTGAAGTGAACTAAATAATATTCTTGAGAAAGCCCTTTCCGAACAATGCCAGATTGGGTTCTCTTTTTCATAATGATTACTTGGACTGGGGAAAATCCAAGTAAATCATTTATTCCATTTTTGATCTCTTCAGGTGACTTATAGTCACTTGAGAGACCTTTCAAGACAACTTTGAACAAACGTTCAGTTTTGTCGTCATAAGTAAAAAATGTGTGCTTCTTCTCTTCAAGATGCCTGAGAAGAAGTTCACGATCTTTAATAGTTTCCGGCAAAACGCGACAGTCTCCTTTCTTTGCGATTTGGAAGGAAACCTTGATTCCCCTAATGGAGTTCAAGATCTCCTGCCTAAATCCCGCAAATTCGGAACAACTGACCACGATAGGCGGCACTCTTTGCTTCCTCACTTGAATCAAAGAGCCTGGGCTAGAGGCTGCTTCGATTTGGTGTTCGGAAAATTTGTCTAGAGCATCGAACTGATTACTCATTTCGATACAATTATTCATTTCACCCTTGGAAGAAACTTCGCATTCCGGGGAAGCGTCCTTTCTTCTATTCTTGCCACGTGTAGTGACAGTTTTAAAACCCACTTTTTTGGAAGGAAGTAGTGAATTCAGAGATTCACCCTTCCTTTTGTTAGTTGTTGATACCATGTTTAGTTAATAAACGAGAAAGACGTGACCTTCGAGAGGTTTTTTCCCTAGACGGTGTCCAAGAAGGATTACCACCGCTAGCTTTCGCCAACGGGTCCAACGAAAAATCGAAGGCACGGGTCCAAACAAGGATCGTAAAGGGATCAATAGTAGAAAAAATAGTACTGAAAAGTACTGTTTAAGTAGCACTGAAAAGTACCGTTTTTAATTTTAGCACTGAAAAGTACTGTTTGTGTAGCACTGAAAAGTACTGTTTTATTGCTTTAGGTAGTTTTTAAGAAAACTTCCAAGAGCAGAGAGAATTCGTGTATGCACAGCACGAAGGTACGATGCGCACTGTTCAGCAAGACAGTGATGAGGGTCATCTTTTCGGGTTGTAAATTTTCCTCAGGACATAGGGTATCTGCTTGCTGGCCAAACGATAAGCTCGCAGCTATTAACTCTAGAAGTGCTCATAAGAACACTTAGCTGAGAAGTAGACTCTGTCCTAGTAGGGACGTAATATTAGAAAGAAAAAGAAGTCATGTCGTTTTACTTGCTCAATATTAAAGCATGTAAGTATCGTGAATGGCCTATAATTGTTACAACACAAAATTAACAAAAATGTATGTTTATACGTCTGAAGCTGTGTCCCCAATTGCAAGATTGCTTCATAATTTATTTTGTTCAATAATGCGAGAAACACTCAGACGTGTTTCCAATTCGAAGAATATATTCCATTGCAAATTTCGAGGTGTTTCCCGTGAAGACTGTGGGTGCGAGAAGCCTACTCAAATATGAATTAAATTATTTGCATTTCCCGTCGCACTCAATTCCGAAATCAATATGGCACAGTGTTCAATTATTCAGAATCGCCATCATAGTCGCTCACCCGGTTACGTCCTATTTTGACGAAGTGGGAGCAACCGAATTTGCAAACTTCCTCGCATCTGCACAAATTTTCATCATTTCTGGCGCGGTGGAATAAATTTGCAACAACAAATTTATGCGACATTCATAAGGCCATCCTCTTGATTCAGAAACAAAATACGGATTCAAATTCGGGTCGGAGATGCAGAAGATGAAGGGAATCAATTTCGATTTCGTTATCGATCTGATCGCAGCTAAATTTATCGTTAGGCCCTGGTAGTCGGTTATTGGGATGGGGTGGAAACTGTTGGCATACTATCAAATCTATAAATCCGGCTTCGACACCGGCAGACACTATCCTCGCCGAAAAAGTTCCGATTTCGAAGGAGTTTACGATTTGGTCGGATGTAGTCCTGAAAAACGAAGGGGAAAGGTAAACGGTATGGTTTTTGCGACAATCGTGCTCAAGGAATGGCCTGTCTGTGATGCTCTTTGTAGAATGACTATATTTTATTGCAGCATGGACGAATCTCCCTATGTGTTCTCTTTTACGATATTGTCACGGGATTCTTCGACTCAGCTTGCATGGAATGAATTCTGCAGGATGCGCCACGTGAATCGGTTTCGCTTCACCCTCACAATGCTACATTTCTTACAGAAGTGTTTGAGATTTGTTTGTTTCTTTACGCTTCCTTAAATCACAATAAAAAGAGAACGGTCTGCCAACCAAATGGATCAATGAATTATTGGAATCATTTTCCTTTGAAGGGAATTCCCTTTTTATTGTTGTCGTCGGAAGATATTATTACGACTGTTGGGATCGTTAATACAAACTCAATTACAGTTAGGATCGTTATAAAAATATCATAATCCAGTTATGACCGCGTTGATAAAAATAATCCATTGGAAATTGATCGACTTAATTATCAAATACAATGAGTCTTTCTGTATAATATAGCAACTGATGAATTAGATATTTTTTGTTTTCAGTTCTAAGGAAGTGCCCTTATAACTTCACTCAATCACATAAAAAATGACGCAATCAACAAGGAGTGTCGTTGAAATGCCGTACTTCTGTCTCATGTGGCGCTTCATCACGATGTTGGTACCATACCCATTCACAGTCAGTTTTATTGCGATTTATGTTTTTATTTCTACAATACAGAACTGCAGGAAATAGTAAGCTCGGAAGGATGTTTGAACCACGTCACTGGAGGGGTTATCCTGCTTGTTTCCGCTTTTTGTTTTGACACACACAGAGCACTTGTTAAAGAGGGGAATTCGGTGATGCACAGTGTGACGACATGTTTCAATTAGTGAAATGACTTTACATGCACTGCAGTGAACTTGACAGGGGGTCTGAATAAGTGTCAGGATGTTTTTTTTTTCTGATGACAAGTTGAGTTTTTATGGGAGTTTATGCATTGGTAAATTATTCTGCGTATTTATGTAGTGGTATTGGATGCCAGATTACCGGAATCTATAGAATTTTTCTGTGTTCAGAAGTCAGAAAACTATAAACAATTCTCAAGTTTAGTATCGTACGACGAAGCGAAATCGAACATTCCAGATAAGCCCTATGATATTAAAGACTAGAATTGTCACAAACTGCTGAGTGAATATTAGGGCGGGTAATAAGTTATATGATAAAAAGCAAATTTCAATAAATCCAACCAGAATCAAAGTGTTTCGTCTAAGACAGTGATCCTCAGTTTTAGGGGAATATTTCTCAGTACAGCACCCAATACCGAACACCGAAAAAAAGGAAAAAATAGGGGACTATGAAAATGCAAATTTGAAGGCTACCCAGCTTGTGCACAAAAACGTGAACGAGGAAAGGTTGAAGCGTACTTGTACGGTCTTGGTTTCCTGGCATGTCAAATGCCTTAAAAATGAATATGATCATGTTTTGAATGGCTATCGTATTCTTGAATTAGTTTCCATTCATCATAATTCATAATTACCTTGAGAAATCACCTTTGCATTCGATAGTTGATGCTGTATTGATAACTGACAATCAACATTATTTTATCACGATCTTCAGAACCTACTGAAAAATAGGAAAGACTCTAAATTACTCAATTGTGAGTAAAAGGCGTTCCTGGTACATTCCAATTCGACGCACATCACAGACTTGCACCCTCCTCGAATGGAATCGATCAAATCCGGATAATAAACCCATTAGATCCATTCGAACGTCACATTTGGTTTGGAGTGGCGGTTGTCACTGTCATTAATCACTCGGGACGGCTGCATGGAACAAGCCCAGAACCTAAAATTCAGTCCCCTTTGTAAGGTAATTGAACACCCTATATGTGCCCAGCCCACGCTCTGAAACAAAATGCATCCGAAAATCGCCGTCCGGAGGTTCACATCTCACTTGACGGCCGCCGGTACCTATGTATCGATTCGAGCCAAAGCAAATAAAAACAAAAATCTTCCATACCAAACAAATGCACTTCTAAGCCAACGCATATGCAGCATGATTCTTGGGCTCGGCTGCCATGCTGGATCACGGTACATCATTTACCGTTGTTATCAAAATAATTTATTTTGCCTAGGTTGGTAGCAAAGCTCAAAGCTTTGAGCCAACCCTTTTCCAGTAGAGAAGCTAGGCAAAATACAGGACGCTTCGATGCTTACTGACTTTAAAATGGCTTGCTCAACTTTCACCACCTAATTAAATTTCAATCTTGTCGCTCCCTTGCGACGCCTATCCACCTAAGGTACCCCGGGGCAAGTGAGAATCCGGGGTAAGTGGGGCGTTTCGTCATAGATCAACTAGGAAAAGTTTTTCGTGGGGGTATTCTTCTAGAAAGTTGAAGATACAATGACAGGGAATGTATTTAGTACTAGGGTCAGGCGGGGCAAGATGAGCACCCTAAGGATAAGTGCGATTTAAGTCCATTTAAACGTACTTATTTTGGTAAAATTGGCAACCATCATTACCTTTTACATTATTACTTTGACCTCCAACCATAAAAAGTTTTAAAAAGTGATAAATAGTTTTCCAAATAACACGTTAAAAAATAGCTTTTTTATCATCGGTCAAAATAACTCCGGGGCAAGATGGGCACCCCCATAAAAAGATGAAATTTACTAAAGAAAACTATTATTTATCAATGCTTGCAATATCCGAGGATGTTATCTTCAATTTCTGATGGTATTTATCTTTAACTAGCTTTTTTTTAAGCTTTTATCAAAAAAATTTTTTTTTTTTTCATAAATTGCCAAGATTTTACTTAAAAATCGATTAAACTATTTGTTAGTTAATATATTTTTTTCAGATAAATAGTTTTGACAAAGCGGATACCATAAGTCATACCCACAGCTACATGTGGTTCTATAATTTTACACTTTTACTTTATTTTGAACATGGTGCTCATCTTGCCCCTAAGGGTGCAAACTTATTAATATAATCAAAACAATTGAAATATGTTTTTAAATTTGATAAAAAACTGCTCCAGATTATCTACAGAAGAGTGTTCTTTAACTATACGGCCAAAAACGTCTGAATGAATTTGTTTACGCAACAAAAATATAACTATTTAATGATCAAATCTTATATGAAAAGGTAAATTTTGGAACTACTATGTATTTTTGACAATGTTTACGTTGTGTTGTTGATTTTTTAGTTGAAATTTATGGTCAGCATATCAATTTGATGATATTGATCAGAGCCCCTGATAATTTGTTGAAAAACTTTGGTTAGAAAGGCACAAACAAGGGGTGCTCATCTTGCCCCGGGTGCTCATCTTGCCCCACGTTCCCCTAAACATATTGTTATTTTATTACCATGTGGTTCAGTTGTCAGTTCAGCGCCATTTTCAACTTGTATGATAAATTGTGACACGTTTCACGTCTTGCATTGACTCGCAAAAAATAAATGTGTTTTAAATCGAATTTCCATCAGTAAGCTATAATTGTAAGTATTATTACAAGCTCCTAACGATAAACCAGTATTTTGTTTTCATTTCATATGAAATTTTCGATAGTCTATCTTACCCCAAAATATATTTGTACCTGGGGTAAGTAGGACCTATCAGAACAAGAACCAGAATCAAAACTTTTCGTTCACGTTTCATACATTTTCCTAGAGAGTAGCACTTAAACATTCAAACAAATGATTTTTGTCAAAAAAGATCAACCTCAAATTACGTAATTGCATAAGAGGGAGAAAAAAAGTGTTATTATTCTTTATTTTTAAATTTATTTTTTATTTTTGAAATACGACATCAAAGTTGAACAAACACACAGCTGAAATTTGAAATGCATCATGAGAACGATTACTTTTCTATTTTATTTAAACTTTATTTGTTATTTCTACCAAATTAAGTAGTAATGGAAAACAATTCCACCCCATAAGGTGGTTTTCAGCCATGCATATAAATAGTAACGAAACATATTTATAATTTCGTCAATTATTGATTGTTTATGTACTACATTTCAATTAACAACTTATAAATTTTATATTTTGAACATGCTTAATTCCTCTTTACGCTTTTATTGAGGAATTTTCAGTTAACATTAAATGTGAGGTGACATACTATTAAATAAAGGGTTTCTTCCTAAAACGTAACGTATTTTATGGTTGATCTCTTATGTACATCAAATATGTACTTAAAATTAAAAATCTATGACTTATCAATCCTATTATTGTAATGGTTGACATACTGATGTGGATTGACGCATGAAACTGGATGTGTCCCACTTGCCCCGTTTAGCGAGGTAACTGCGTCCAATGGCTCATTCTAAAACTTTCTTCCAAGATTTTCACAATTTCGAAATTATTCTATTAGTTTCATGCACACACCAGCAAATATGTGGCCAAAACGTGATTGTGTTGTTGGATTTGAAAAATATTGACATTTGAAAATTTGATTGAACAATTTGTTTGAACTATCATTTTTTCGTTCCCACTTGCCCCGCGGTACCTTATTCATTTCCATCATTTGCTTCTATAGACTCCCTTTAGCTTTGAGTCGCATGACCGCTAAAGCCATAAAACAATTAAAATAAAAACAATCACGGTCGATACCTTCTCCTATGTTGTTATCAAAATAAAATAGAGATAAAGGCTTGGAACGCCAATTTTTTTATATTGTTGTTCTGCACCTGGAGCGATTAAAAAAACTGTTCAATGAAATTTTGAGCTACGCCCTTTCGATGGCGAATCAAAAACTATGATTTTCTCTACAAAAACGTTGGAAAACTGTTGAATGAATGCAATGAGTAGGCATTTTAGTCTAGTTTATAGTGAAATCAAATTTTGTTACCACTTTGAGTTCATTAAAGGCAAAGTGTACCAGTTATGGCTACAGTGGTTCCCTATTTGGCCATACGTGTTTTCTCGAAAACTTTCACATTTTGAATATTTTTTAATGTTTCAACATCAAGATTCATTTGACATCAAACTACTAAAACACACAGAATGATCAAAAATTTGAAAATAATCATATTATCACGTATGGCGACATAGGGAACCATTATGTCCATAACTGGTACACCTACCCTAGTAGTACATGGTAAAAACAAAAATTATGGCCATAAAAAGTAATTTAAAAATCAAGAGTACAGTAATACACCAAAATCCGTAAAGGCCCAGAATGCGTGCACCTTATACAAATCTAGAAAGATCGGCGATCTGGGCGAAACTGACAAAATGTACACAATTCAAGAAAATATAGCGTTGAAATTGTAGCTTGATTGTCTATTCCCTTTTCCCCTACCGATAATTTAACTATTCAAAAAACGCAAATTTGTAGAAGACGAAACTTCACCTCATGCAAAACAAAAAAATTAATTGATTATGCCTGTGTTTTTGTAAATCAAAGTGATGGGCGCATCTGAAATCGAAATCAAAACATGGCGAGAGTAAACGGCGACACTGCAAACAAAAAATTAACAATATGTCATGTAAATTTCAATTATATGTCATGTAATCCAGCAGGATCTTGTGTTTACATTACATTGACATAATACACATTTTTACACGATTTCAGACTAAAGTTTGCATCACGTCTTGTTTACATCGCATAAATGAAGTTTACATGACGTGTAATCTTCATTATTAACAGTGTACGTTTTAGGCGAAACCTTATAAGATTTTTTGAGTACGAAATAGCTAGAGAAATCGTAGGCGATTTGTGTTGTATTCATGAGGATTTTAAAACTAAGATTTACGAAATGTGAATTCAAGTGAAAAGGTTTAAGTTTGAGTATATTTTATCCAATTGGGATTAAAAGTTGTACTTGTGAATTTCATTGCTTATTTTCTCATTGTTATTGATTTGTCAGATAGGCCCTTATCGCGAATCTCACTCGAAATAGTTAGTGTTTTGTTTAAAGTGTACGGATTCAGATTAATTTCCTAGGAATATTCTTAAGCAAGCAACTCGTTGAGTTTCATGTAAGAATTATTATTTCAAACACTTAAACTTAAACTTTTTATATTGAAAATGGTTTTAGTATCATACAAAAAAAAACAAATCGGCTCCGTAATGCCTCAGAATGCTTGAGCCTGCAAGTTAACAATTAATTATGGTAAGCTTTATCTAGATTTATTTATAAAGTTTAGTTAAAAAAAATCTTAGATGAGTTTTAGTACTGAAATACAAAATTAGTTTAGTAGAAACAACGATTTTCACGGTTACGCCTTAAACAGGGCTTAACTGAAAGTTTTGTCCAACGATTTTTTTTTAAAACGCTTTTGAGGTGTAGAACAACTATATAAACCAACTGGCCTCAAAAGTTTTGATGGCTATTTTTCCTTTCTAATTATGGTAAACGAGGCACCGTGTGGATGAGAGTGGATGCATAACGGAATGGGTGGACCTGTCCCGAGCAGTAGGTGACAGATGTTTATTTAATTAGAACATGTTGGATGCAACGTCAAAGTTATGATACCTTTATGACCGCGCTCTGTTGTCTCCCTGTTACGACTATTCCCGTCGCGGAGCGCGGAGAGGGTATTCTTTGTCCGATTCTCCGAACCAAACAAATTCGGTCTTCTGTTTCGAATTCATTCCGGCAGGGGCTTGCCTCGAATAGAACTGTTTAGGCTGAGCAAATAATAATCCAGAAAGATTCTCCTCTCCACAACGGCCAGGGTTCTTTATGTTTGGTACGAGCTACGGTCGTCGCACTAAGGGTATTTGGCAAATCTAGCTGACCAAAAATCATTTCTAAAATTTTCTCATATTTTGAAATAATATTCTGCAGTCCTATTCTTCTCAGTTTTCTTTTTTTTTTAATTCTATTTTAACGCTGTATCACCTCAAAGTCAGTCGCTTCCAGGAAGGCGAGAAATGCTTCGGAATAGTTTTTGCCAGCTAGATCGACTAAATGCCCCAGAGTGCATCGTCAAGTCTGAACAGGGGGAGGGAAAGTCGAATCCGGGAGAAATTTGGTACTGCATTGTGCGTTTGAATAAACTGAGTGCAGGAAGAATTAAGAGCACTTAATACCTTTCGGTGCGTTTGAAACTTTTACGATACATCAAGGGGCTATAAAGTTTTCAGTTGTGGAACTATTTCTCCCCTCGGTAGATTCTTTTTTCCACAATGTTCAGCAGTTAAAAGCTTGGCCAGAATCGTCACCATCGTCATTAGCGTTTTGGGATGAAATTATGTGCCTTTGTTGGCGGCGGTGCCGAACTGTAACATTAATTGAAAATTATGTAAATCTGCCAGAGTGTGTAAACGCAGCACCGGAACGCAGTTTGTAACCGCGGCAATGATTTTCGCGGTTCAGTGCACTTTTTGTGTGTGCAACGAGTGCTGCTATCTGGGCGTAACTTTCCCTTGTATCGTGAAAGGTCTGCGTCAACAAAATAAACACGCTCGTGTGACAGCAATCGATTGACATTCACCCGGTCAATACCGAGAGGGAGGCATTGCTCAGGGTTCTTCGTCCAAAGAGTCAGTAAAATGAGGACAAGCACGATTCTGTGCGGAGTTACTGTGTTCAATTCTCTCATGCGACATAAAAAATGGGTCTCCAGTTTATTAACTCCATTCTATTGGATTCTAACCTTTTTACAACTCCTCACAATCGTTCTGATGTGGTAAAAAACCAACAAACTGACACTCAATTCCGGAAATCAGAAGAAACAAATACAGCTACAAATTGGGTTAGTTTGTTTGAAGGATAAAATCTTTTCCCCCTACGCCTACAAATATGCAGGACGAACTTTTATTCTAGGGTAACGCACATACGATCGGTCCTCTGAGACCGTCCTTATTGCTCGTTATGAGCTTGGGAATGGTCCAGTTAGGATAGCTAGGTCAGCTAAATTGGACTTGAGTAGCAGGAAGGGGACGGATAGGACTCGAGTAAGGAACAGTTTATATTTCATGTTTAATATTTGCTACCCTAAATCCGGAAGAACAATCTTCAAAGAGTTTTGCATTTTTGTTTTTTTTTTCTTTTTTGCGTTACATTACCTCTGCAATGTAGTTTGAAAATCAGATTCACGAACACTTAGAATAATTTGAACGTAAATTTCACTAGAAAAAACTTGTAATCGAATTTTTTAATGATTTTACATGAGTGTAAAATGAATGTAATCTGGTCCCCAGATAGCCGTAGCGGTAAACGCGCAGCTATTCAGCAAGACCAAGCTGAGGGTCGTGGATTCGAATCCCACCGGTCGAGGATCTTTTCGGGTTGGAAATTTTCTCGACTTCCCAGGGCATAGAGTATCTTCGTACCTGTCACACGATATACACATGCAAAAAAAAGATCAATTGGCATAGAAAATAGCTCTCAGTTAATAACTGTGGAAGTGCTCATAAGAACACTAAGCTGAGAAGCAGGCTTTGTCCCAGTTGGGACATAACGCCAGAAAAAAGAAGAACATGAGTGTAGAAACCCTCACTGAATATTTTTATAAAACTTCAATGAAAATTGTGTCAGAATCACATGAGCAGATCAGTACCATTTTTATGTTTTTTTTTAGTGAATTTTACTTGTTCTGGAGGTAATATTAATGAGAACGTGTGTTTTTATCCATCGCTAACAAGCAATGTATCACAACAGGGTGTCTACTCGTTTACAGAAGTGAAATTCCCAGATACTTCCAGATTTTTCCCTGTTTTTGAAAATAAATTACAGGTTCACGAAATGTCTTAATATACATAAATTATCAACGAATAGTTGATTTTGGCACGGACGAATCTCGAGAAATCTTGTTTTTTTTTCTTGGGGGCATTCTTAATTAATTTCTGCAAGAATTCGTCCAAGGGTTCCACCACGAATTTCTATGGGAATACATCTGAAGATTCCTCAATGAAGTCCTCCTACAGAAATCTCCAGGAGCTCTTTCAGGCATTCTACCGAAGTTCCTCCGATGTATCTTACAGGATTTCCGCTAAGAATTCGTTTTTGGATTTCCTCCAGGAATTTCTCCAGAGGTTTTTCTCCTAAGAATTTCTCCTGGGATTTTCCCCAAGAACCCTTCCGGAGATTTTATCAAGGAAATTTTCAGGGGATTTCCAAGAACTCCAGCAGAGACTTCGGCCAGGATTTCTTTTGGAGATTTTTTAGAGAATTTAACCGGAGATTTCCTTCACAAATTCCTCAGGGGATTCCCAATAGCAATTCCTGCGAGGATTTCATCCTGAAGTTCCTTTGTGCATTTCGTCCAGAAAATCTTCCGGGGTTTCCTCCAGGAATTGCTCTGGGGATTTCCTTCAGAAGCACCTCCGGGGATTTCGTCTAGGCATTTCTCCAGAAATTGCTCCTGAAATTTCATCCAGAACTTCTTCCAAGGATTTGCTCCTGGAATTCCTCCGGGGACTCCCGGGGTTTCACAAGGAATTCCTCCGGGAATTTTTTATTCAAGAATTATTTCGGGGATTTCTTCCATAGTTCTACCGTAAATTCCTTCAGATTTGTTGCTCTATGAATTTCTACAGAGTTCCTCACGGATTAGCTTCGGAGTTTCTCCAGGAATTCCTTCCGAGTTTCTCTATAAATTGTTCCGTAGTTGCTTCAGGATTTTTTTTCATAACTCATGCTGGAATTCCTTCGGAGCTCCACCAAAAATTTCTTCGGATTTGCTCTATGGATTCCTTAGGAATTCTTTCAAGGTTCATCCAGAATCTCCACGGATTTCCTTCAGAAATTCCTCTGAGCTTCTCTAGGAATTCTTTTCGAGATCCTCTAGGATTTTCTCCAGAGTTTCTTCATAACAGCTCACACTACACTCGGTACGGAAATCAACACGCATCAGATGCGCCAGCTTTGACAATTTTCAAAATTTAGAACAGCATCATCGTTTTAGTACATGCGAGCAATTGACGCTACGCATAATTGTGGGTTGCTTCATTGAAAATCATTGCTTCAAACCGAGCTGTCAGTTTAAGTTGATGGTAAAGTTGAAGTTGACAGACCATTGTGGCTCATGCTTAAGCCTGTTCAGGATTACTCTCTCGAGCAGTTTGATAGACATATCCAGCAAGCATATCGGCCTATGCGCTGAAGATTTGCCAAGCGGTTTCCCCGGCTTTCAGAGCAGCACCAACTTTTGTCGCTTCCAGGAATCTGGACCAGGGGATGGAACATACATATGATGGCTACTTTCAACATTCACCAAGCCATAACCAACGTGTTCACAAACTGTAACAAAACATTGCAAATTGGAGGTCATCTAATTCGTCTTGTATATTTCATATCGGAGGTCATCCAGATCGTCTTGGAATTCGAATCATTATGATCTACCTTATCTACTATAGTCTAAACTCTTCTATTTCTTGTTTTTTCCAAGTTTCATTAATGCGGTTCAAAATTCAAAAATGTTTCAAAATCGAATCTTCCATACCTTTTTTACCATCCTTACGGTGAAAATAGCGTTCAGTGAAATTTTCAGCTCTTTCGACTATGTACTTTTAAGACTATGTAGATTTATATGAAAATTATTATGGAAAATATTTGAGGAATATTCCCAAAGCGTTAGTATTGTTATGTAAGTACAAACTTATCATCGCAAGGTGGGAACTCATTCTTCAAAGCTTATTAATGAAAATTGTTTAAGAAAGCAGTTACGACGAATGTGATGAGAGGTATTCATGAATTTGTTTGTAATTATTTAGCCACCTATCGGAATTCAGCTCTGCAAAATTTTGCAAAAATCCCAAACAAAATTAGCTCAAAAAGGATTTGTTCCTTTAGCAATATTCTTTATAAGGGTTTTAAGGATGAGTTTTTACTATGAGATAATAAGTTTGAACTTATATTTTAGTACTAACGTGTCCGGAACATTTTTCAAATTTTTCCCTAATTAGTTTCCATATATTCCATATCTATGTTCGCGGGTACAATGCTTACAATAAGTTTTTCAGAACATGTTGGTTAACCTTCCAACCTTCCGATTTGCCACAATCAGAACCACCGCACTGCTGTTGTGAACGGAAAGCGAGGTTTTTTCAACAGTGTTGTACAAAATACAACAGCGCGACGACAGAAGTTTTAAACTCTAAACCCGCCCGGAGTAGAATAGAATAAGTTTCATCTTCTCCTGAAGATTTTAAAGTAGCACAACTATCGATTCCATGTTTTTCCTTACTTTTATGTAGTTTATCAAACTATACGAACAGTAAGTAGAAGTGTGGAGAAACATGTTTTTTACTCTTTTTGAATAACGAAAAACGATTATATGATACTGAAAAATAAATTATGTGCCGGAATCCGAACCAAATCCCAAGGTCAAATAATTCCCAGTGAACTACGTATTGTATAAGAATGTGCATCCAAAATCACATATTCGTACAAAAAAAAAACAGAATCGCACAAGATGCCATATTAACATATTGACAGCAAAATATGTCGTAAATATTGCAACATAGAATTGCGTTAAGTTGTAAAAACTGACAGATCATATATCAATCCAGAAAGCATTATATGAAATCGCAATAACTTAGCAAAAATTGCCACCTAAACTTGGTATCTGCTGACGATGGACCTTAAAGAACAACAAAGGAAGTGTCGCTGTACATGAAACATGCATTGATATTGGCAAATAATCACACATCTCTTATGCAACCCTTGGTGGTACAGTGGTAAGTTATCCGATTCTTAATCCAGAGGTCCCGCGTTTGAGGCTTGCTGTCAACACTTTTTTTATTTTCATCCAAATTTTGAGGTATCGTATTTCTGGTAAGTCTGAAAAAGTCGTACCAAGTACGCATATGCGCGCATATGCGCGCATATAGCCTCCACTTCGGTAGGTATATAGCCTTTTCATGCATCCTATACGATTGTATTGATTCGTATATGTATAACAAAAGTTATACCAACCAAAATGTTGACTGGGTTAAGTCTCAAACATTCTGATAACAGTATTCGTTTGATGGCAAAAGATAAAATAACGTGCTATTAATAATGTTTAACTGATTGTTCATCACTCAGACTTTTAGTTCTCGTCTACTCTGCTCGTGTTCGTAAAGTCACTTCAGTTTTCAGCACATTTTCCTTATTTGAACGACGAATAACATTTTTTTCACGCAGTTATCAAGATTACAGTAAGAACGAACGTACAATCCACATAAAATCGTAGTACACCCCAACCTCTTTTTACGACCGTTATCGGAGGGTCGTAAAAAAAATCGGTCGTAAAAAAAATCAGGGTTATAATTGTGTTTTTGAAAAATGCAACGTCTAGATGCGGAAATACTGATTCGACATATTCGGCAAAGTTGAAGCATGGTTTGAGAACTTTCCAAAATGGCCATTCAAGTTTTCATATTTTGGTAATAGATGGCAACACTGATCGATTGTTATCAAAAGATCCAATTTTATGGGGGTGTGATATGCAAATACCAAAAAAATTAAAGATAACGATACCGAATGTTTAACAAAGTTGAAGGAAGTGTTGCGTGCCATACAGTCGGCCGAATCACAAATGTTCATGTGGCTGGCAACACTGTTTAGGAAGAATAAAGTAAAGATCAAAACCATCAAACTTGAGCGGAACAGAAAAATATAATGCTTAGCAACATAGCAATACTCTTCATCTGTAATCCAGTTTTTCATGAAGGGTTCAAAATTTTTTTTTCGTAGCTGGCAACACTGCTTAAGTGAAATTGCGCCACCAGGCAGTTGCGGATATCTCAGGATCCTGACCACTTAGAAAGATGGCGTCTTCGGCAAAGTTGTTCAGTAGCTCAAGGACTTTTATTATCAAAGCTATGAGATTCAAAATTTTGCCACCAGGCGGCGCTAGTGAGCATGAAACTTTTGTTTTGCGGTTATCTTAGGATCCTAGCCACTAAGAAAGATGGCGCCTTTGGCAAAGTTGTTCAGTAGCTTAAGCGCTATCATTATAAAAGTTATGAGATTCAAATTTTTGCCACCATGGGGCGCTAGTAAGCATGAAACTTTTGTTTTGCGGTTATCTAAGGATCCTAGCCAGTTAGAAAGATGGCGCCTTCGGCAAAGTTTTTTAGTAGCTCAAGCGCTATCATTATAGAAGTTATTAGATTCAAAATTCCGCCACCAGGCAGCGCTTGTCAGCATAGAACTTTTGTTTTGCGGATAGCCCAGGATCCTGGCCACTTAGAAAGATGGCGTCTTCGGCAAAGTTGTTCAGTAGCTCAAGGACTATCATTATTCTAGCCAAAAGATTCGAGATTTGGCCACCAGGTGGCGCTAGTGAGTATAGAATTTTTGTTTTGCGGATAGCTCAGGATCCTGACCACTTAGAGAGATGGCGTCTTCGGCAAAGTTGTTCAGTAGCTCAAGGACTATCATTATTCTCGCCAAGAGATTCGAGATTTGGCCACCAGGCGGCGCTAGTGAGCATAGAATTTTTGTTTTGCGGATATCTCAGGATCCTGACCACTTAGAGGGATGGCGTCTTCGGCAAAGTTGTTCAGTAGCTCAAGCGCTATCATTATAAAGGTTATGAGATTCGAAATTTTGCCATCTGGCGGCGCTAGTGAGCATAGAATTTTTGTTTTGCGGATATCTCAGGATCCTTTTTTTTTTTTTTTTGTTTTTTACAAGGGGGAAATCTGCAAACAGATCCCCTGAGAAGATAACTCAGGGAATGCGGGGATGACGCACCAACGACGACCCGCTAAAACCAGCCTATGCACTGTGCATGAGCAATTCATTTAGAATTGCTCAAGTGGTGAACAGTGCATCGACATGACCCTTGGACTCAGACCCTCATCTCCCCGGAATCACCTTACGGTATTTCTTCGGGAAGGGACCAGTGCATATAGCACAACACGTGTAGCAGAAGTAGCCTAGGCAAACTGCTTCTCCTAGCCGACTTAAACAATGTTACAAGGGACCAGCCTCGGCAGGGCTAATCCTCTGCAGCCAACTCTTGGTCGGCGCGCCATAGACGCTGCAATTCTAACATAATTTGAGTGACAGCCGTAGTTACTGCATTCCAGCACTCGGCATCCGCACACATTCTCTCTATAATATTGTCGGGGGACGTGTCCTCTCCGCATGTAGTGAGCATGCGACCTCTCACAACAATGAAACGGGGGCAATCGAACACGACATGCTCCGCTGTTTCCTCTACACCAGCACAATTGGGGCACGCAGGAGATTCTGAGTGCCCGAACCTATGCAGGTACTGTCTATAGCAACCATGTCCTGACAGAAACTGCGTCAGGTGGAAGTTCACTTCCCCATGGCTTCTACCATACCAATCTGACACATTTGGTATTAGTCGATGGGTCCATCTACCCTTAGTGGAGTTATCCCATTCCTGCTGCCAGCTTCTGAGCGTTTCCTCTTTACACGTGTCGCGGACTCCTCTGGTACCCCTTTGGTTGAAGCATTGAACATCTTCCTTGATGATGAGCCCGATGGGCGTCATCCCGGCTATGATGCACACGGCCTCTTTAGATACCGTCCGGTATGCACTTGCTACTCTTAAGCACATTATCCTGTACGTGCTTTCCAACCGCTTTAGATTTCTGTTCGTTCTAAGCGCTTTTGACCAGATTGGTCCTCCATACCTTAGTATGGATAGCGCCACGCTTGCCAGCAGCTTGCGTTTGCTGGCAATTACAGCAGAGCTGTTAGACATCATCCTCGAAAGCGCCGCTATAGCCGTAGATGCCCTTTTACAGGCATATTCAACGTGGCTAGCGAAGCTCAGCTTGTCATCGATCATTACCCCAAGATGCCTAAGGGATCGCTTGGACTCTATGGTGCAATCACCTACCGAGATAAGCGCCCGTTGCTCGGACTTGCGGTTGTTGACCACCACCACCTCAGTCTTGTGACGGGCCAGTCCTAGTTTCCTAGATTTCATCCATTCCTCAACCAGGGAAATAGAGTGCGCTGCTGTCAACTCTACTTCCTCCATCGATTCACCATAGACCACTAGGGTGATATCGTCGGCGAAGCCAACAATCTTAACACCCGTCGGAAGGGGCAGCCTCAGTACGTCATCGTACATCGCATTCCATAACAGCGGGCCCAGGATTGAACCTTGAGGTACTCCCGCGGTAATTCGAACGCTTTTCTGCCCCTCCTCTGTGTCATACAGTAGAATCCTACCATCAAAATAGCTTTCTAGAAGCTTACACAACTGCCCCGGTACCTTGAGGCGGTGAAGCGCGTGTGCTATTGCTTCCCAGCTTGCGCTGTTGAACGCATTCTTCACATCCAGAGTGACAACCGCGCAGTAACGGATGCCGCTCCTTTTATGCTCGATTGCCACCTCAGCTGTTTGAACGACCGACTGGATGGCGTCCAGAGTAGATTTACCTTTTCTGAATCCAAACTGGTTGTTGGACAGGCCGTCCGCTTTCTCCGTATACGGTACTAGTCTGTTGAGAATCAACCTCTCCAATAACTTGCCCGTCGTATCTAGTAGACAGATAGGTCTATACGCCGACGGGTCACCTGGTGGTTTCCCCGCCTTTGGTAGTAGCACCAACTTCTGACGCTTCCATACATCCGGGAAGATTCCTTGATCAATGCAGCGTTGCATCGTGGTTCTGAACATGTCCGGATCCGTGTTCACTGCCGCTTTTAAGGCAACATTCGGGATACCATCGGGTCCCGGTGCCTTGTTTGACGCGAATGATTTCACAACTTCTGCCAGCTCTTCGTTCGTCACTCTCGCCACTTCTTCTCCTTCATCTGCCGCATACGGCGCTGGGGGCCATGGGCTTATGGGATGGTGCGGGAAGAGTACATCGATTATCGATCGCAGCAACTCGGGCGATTTCTCTTGGGGCGCTATGGCTCCTTTGGTCTTAGCCATTACCACTCTGTAGGCGTCACCCCATGGACTAGAATTGGCACTCTCGCATAGACTTTCAAAGCATGCCCGTTTTCGACTCTTGATTTCCTTTTTGAGAGCCAACTTTGCCTCTCTGAATGCTGCACCGCGTTCCTCTCTTTGTGCTTCTGTGCGTGCGCGTTGCATTCTTCGTCTAGCCCGAAGGCAGATTGCTCGAAGATTTGCAATTGATTCGCACCACCAATACACTGGCGGCCTGTTCTCTCTAGGAGGGGCTTTTCTCGGCATGGAAGCATCACACGCTCGTGATATCATAGCAACTAGCTCTTCACCGTTTAGGTCCAGAGTGTTTCGTTCGCGCCTCAGGGCTTCAGTGAATACTTCGCCGTCGAAGCGCGCTGTTTTCCATCCTCGGGCTTGGGTCGAGTTACATCGCGCTGCCTTCTGCCCGCCTGGTATTATACTATAGCGAATCGATTGATGATCGCTATGAGTATAACCGTCATCAACGCGCCAGTTCATGGTACCTAAAAGGTTAGGACTACAAAACGTCACGTCGATGATCGATTCTGCACCATTTCTGCGGAAGGTACTCACTGTACCCACATTTGCCAGCTCTACATTTAATGCGGCCAGGGATTCCAACAATAGCTGGCCTCTTTGATTGGTGCAGCGGCTACCCCACTCCACTGCCCATGCATTAAAGTCGCCAGCTATCACTACTGGCTGCCGATTAGCTAGTTCGGCCATCATCCTGTCAACCATGTGGGAAAATTCCTCAATCGACCACCTTGGGGGCGCGTAACAACTGCAATAGAACACGCCGTTGATTTTTGCTATCGCAAAACCGTCATTTGAGCTAGAGACTACTTCTTGAATTGGGTATCGTCCTGTCGTCCCTATAGCTGCTAGCTGTTGAGACCTATCCGCCACCCAGTTCCCGTTGTTGGCTGGTATGCGGTATGGGTCCGATAATAACACCACGTCAGTCTTGGTTTCCGAGACTGACTGCCAAAGCAGCTGCTGGGCTGCATCACAGTGGTTTAAATTTAACTGTGTTACTTCCGTTTTGGCTGCTTTGATACTCCGCTTGTGCCCGGACATTTGGGTCCGCCCGTTAAGTGTCCGTTGTCTGCTCTGTCGACACATATTAGGCACTTAGCGATTTGCTTACAATCGCTTGCCCTATGGCCTTCAGCGCCGCATTTTCTGCACATCTTACTTCTGTCGGGACCATTGCAATTCCACGACTTATGGCCCTTCCCGAAACACTTGAAGCAAACTTCAGGAGGCTGTTGTATGCTCAGCCGGCAAACCGACCAGCCTACCTTGAGTATGCCCAAGTTCTTCGCTTTGTTGGCCTCTGCGACCGGCAGCCTGATCGCCGCCACCTGGGTGCCCTGCGGGCCCTTTCTAAGGTGGATGGCCTTACTGGCTACGTCGATGTCACACTGCTCTTTGAGGGCAGACGAGACCTCCGCTGCATCGGTGACCTCGTCCAGATTTTTACACTGGAGAGTCGCTTCAGCAGTAAGGGATCTTACATCAACCTCGTCACCAAGTACTTCTTGTGCCAGTTGCTTATAGACTGCACCCTTTTCCTTGGCGTCCTTCTTTAAGACTAGGATCATTTCACCAATCCTAGTTCGCCTTATGCGAACTAGGATTGGTGAAATGATCCTAGTCTTAAAGAAGGATCGTGGCCACTTAGAAAGGTGGCTTCTTCGGCAAAGTTGTTCAGTAGCTCAAGGACTATCATTATTCTAACCAAGAGATTCGAGATTTGACCACCAGGCGGCGCTAGTAAGCATAGAAATTTTGTTTTGCGGATAGCTCAGGATCCTGGCCGCTTAGAAAGATGGCGTCTTCGGCAAAGTTGTTCAGTAGCTCAAGGACTATCATTGTTCCAGCCAAGAGATTCGAAATTTTGCCACCAGGCGGCGCTAGTGAGCATAGAATTTTTGTTTTGCGGATAGCTCAGGATCCTGACCACTTAGAAAGATGGCGTCTTCGGCAAAGTTGTTCAGTGGCTCAAGGACAATCATTTTTCTAGCCAAGATATTCGAGATTTTGCCACCAGGCGGCGCTAGTGAGCATAGATTATTTGTTTGCCGTATAGCTCAGGATCCTGACCACTTCGAAAGATAGCATCTTCAGCAAAGTTGTTCAGTAGCTCAAGGACTATCATTATTCTAGCCAAGAGATTAGAGATTTTGTCACCAGATGGCGCAAGTGACCGGATCGTGATATACCTAAAAAACAAAAGTTTCATGCTCACTAGCGCCGCCTGGTGACAAAATTTTGAATCTCATAGCTTTTATAATGATAGTCCTTGAGCTACTGAACAGTTCTGCCGAAGACGCTATCTTTCTAAGTGGTCAGGATCCGGAGCTATCCGCAAAACAAAAGTTCTATGCTCACAAGCGCTGCCTGGTGGCGGAATTTTAAATTTAATAACTTCTATAATGATAGCGCTTGAGCTACTGAAAAACTTTGCCGAAGGCGCCATCTTTCTAACTGGCTAGGATCCTTAGATAACCGCAAAACAAAAGTTTCATGCTTACTAGCGCCCCATGGTGGCAAAAATTTGAATCTCATAGCTTTTATAATGATAGCGCTTGAGCTACTGAACAACTTTGCCGAAGGCGCCATCTTTCTAAGTGGTCAGAATCCTGAGCTATCCGCAAAACAAACATTCTATGCTCACTTGCGCCGCCTGGTGGCAAAATCTGGAATCCTTGAGCTACTGAACA
The DNA here is from genome assembly GCF_002204515.2 of Aedes aegypti. Lineage (NCBI taxonomy): Eukaryota > Metazoa > Arthropoda > Insecta > Diptera > Culicidae > Aedes > Aedes aegypti. The sequence goes on from NC_035109.1 coordinate 342,407,729, forward strand.
ACTTTGCCGAAGACGCCATCTTTCTAAGTGGTCAGGATCCTGAGCTATCCGGAAAACAAAAAATCTATGCTCACTAGCGCTGCTTGGTGGCAAAATTTCGAATCTCATAACTTTCATAATGATAACGCTTGAGCTACTGAACAACTTTGCCGAAGGCGCCATCTTTCTAAGTGGTCAGGATCCTGAGATATCCGCAAAACAAATATTCTATGCTCACTAGCGCCGCCTGGTGGCGAAATCTCGAATCTCTTGGCTAGAATAATGATAGTCCTTGAGCTACTGAACAACTTTGCCGAAGGCGCCATCTTTCTAAGTGGTCAGGATCCTGAGATATCCGCAAAACAAATATTCTATGCTCACTAGCGCCGCCTGATGGCGAAATCTCGAATCTCTTGGCTAGAATAATGATAGTCCTTGAGCTACTGAACAACTTTGCCGAAGACGCCATCTTTCTAAGTGGTCAGGATCCTAAGCTATCCGGAAAACAAAAAATCTATGCTCACTAGCGCTGCTTGGTGGCAAAATTTCGAATCTCATAACTTTCATAATGATAACGCTTGAGCTACTGAACAACTTTGCCGAAGGCGCCATCTTTCTAAGTGGTCAGGATCCTGAGATATCCGCAAAACAAATATTCTATGCTCACTAGCGCCGCCTGGTGGCGAAATCTCGAATCTCTTGGCTAGAATAATGATAGTCCATGAGCTACTGAACAACTTTGCCGAAGACGCCATCTTTCTAAGTGGTCAGGATCCTGAGCTATCCGGAAAACAAAAAATCTATGCTCACTAGCGCCGCCTGGTGGCAAAATCTCGAATCTCTTGGCTAGAATAATGATAGTCCTTGAGCTACTGAATAAATTTGCCGAAGACGCCATCTTTCTAAGTGGCCAGAATCCTGAGCTATCCGCAAAACAAAAGATTCATGCTTACTAGCGCCGCCTGGTGGCAAAATTCTGAACCTCATAGCTTTTATAATGATAGTCCTTGAGCTACTGAACAACTTTGTCGAAGACGCCATCTTTCTTAGTGGTCAGGATCCTGAGATATCCGCAAAACAAAAGTTCTATGCCCAATAGCGCCGCCTGGTGGCAAAATTCTGAATCTTATAGCTTTTATAATGATAGTCCTTGAGCTACTGAACAACTTTGTCGAAGACGCCATCTCTCTAAGTGGTCAGGATCCTGAGATAACCGCAAAACAAAAGTTCTATGCCCAATAGCGCCGCCTGGTGGCAAAATTCTGAATCTCATTGCTTTTATAATGATAGCCCTTGAGCTACTGAACAATTTTGCCGAAGACGCCATCTCTCTAAGTGGTCAGGATCCTGAGCTATCCGGAAAACAAAAATTCTATGCTCACTAGCGCCGCCTGGTGGCAAAATCTCGAATCTCTTGGCTAGAATAATGATAGTCCTTGAGCTAGTGAACAACTTTGAAGAAGACGCCATCTTTCTAAGTGGCCTGGATCCTAAGATATCCGCAAAACAAATATTCTATGCTCACTATCGCCGCCTGGTGGCGAAATCTCGAATCTCTTGGCTAGAATAATGATAGTCCATGAGCTACTGAACAACTTTGCCGAAGACGCCATCTTTCTAAGTGGTCAGGATCCTGAGCTATCCGGAAAACAAATAATCTATGCTCACTAGCGCCGCCTGGTGGCAAAATCTCGAATCTCTTGGCTAGAATAATGATAGTCCTTGAGCTACTGAATAACTTTGCCGAAGACGCCATCTTTCTAAGTGGCCAGAATCCTGAGCTATCCGGAAAACAAAAGATTCATGCTTACTAGCGCCGCCTGGTGGCAAAATTCTGAACCTCATAGCTTTTATAATGATAGTCCTTGAGCTACTGAACAACTTTGTCGAAGACGCCATCTCTCTAAGTGGTCAGGATCCTGAGCTATCGGGAAAACAAAAATTCTATGCTCACTAGCGCCGCCTGGTGGCAAAATCTCGAATCTCTTAGCTAGATTAATGATAGTCCTTGAGCTGCTGAATAACTTTGCCGAAGACGCCATCTTTCTAAGTGGCCTGGATCCTGAGCTATCCGCAAAACAAAAGTTCCATGCTCACTAGCGCCGCCTGGTGGCAAAATTTTGAACCTCATAGCGTTTATAATGATAGTCCTTGAGCTACTGAACAACTTTGTCGAAGACGCCATCTCTCTAAGTGGTCGGGATCCTGAGCTATCCGCAAAACAAAAGTTCTATGCTCACTAGCGCCACCTAGTGGCAGAATTCCGCAATTGAATGACCACCATATGTTAGCCCTTGAACTACTGAACAATTTTGCTGAACATCATGATCCTCTATTTTGAATACTTTTCAAGATAATGATCATTTATAAAAACGGTCGTTAATCTGAATTTCGGTCGTAAAAAAGTGGTCGGAAAAAGAACCGTCGGTAAAAAAACGGTCGTAAAAAGAGGTTGGAGTGTATATGCAATCATACGTTGAATAAAGTAGTTAGAACAATGAAATGACCAATGACGCTTACGTCGCCCTTGCGAACGTGGGCAGTATTATTAAAATACAAACCTAACCAAATCTTATGACCCTCCAACAAGATTTCCTAACTAGTGTCACTAAATAATAATCATTTTTTTAATTTTAGATTTTATTATAGATTAAAATGACATCGAATAAATCGTTGAACATGCAACAAATTTGAATTTCATTTAAGCTAATTAAAATTTTCCTCTCTCTCTCTCTCTCCATTTTTCCCCTTTCCAGTACTGCAACGGTGGTGACTTGGCGGATTATTTGGCCGCCAAAGGAACACTCAGCGAGGACACGATACGACTGTTTTTATGTCAATTAGGTAATTGAAGTTATAGTGGAACCCAACTAGTATTTCTCCTTCCCACCCATCCGTTGTCGACAACCTTCCATCTAGTTTTTTTCTCATCATTGCTTTAATTAGAATTATGTCACCAGTTGAGATTGGGCTGCGAGCATGGAAATGTTTTAAAAAAATTTACCTTGACTTCGTATATTGCAGATCAAATGCAAATTCAAATTTAAACGGGTTTTAAATTCTTTTACGATTAATAATCACCTAACTTATACATCTCTTAGCATCAATATCTTTAAGATCGCTCTCTGTACATCAAATCTGTAAATAATGGACGCATAAATGACACTCACGTTTCTACTGGAATTGCTCCTCAAATCGCTATAAACACTCCTTTTATTGCATCTATTCCTGCAATCTTGCAAGGATGCATCATTAAATGTGTACCGAAGAAAAAGTTTACATCATAACCGTAACTCTTTGCGCTCGGTTTCCTCTCCCTATCTTCCAATCGCAGCAAGTGCAATGAAGGCATTATATGGCGTCGGCGTCGTCCATCGGGATCTCAAACCACAAAACATCCTGCTCTCCCACGGCTGTGGAAAACATTTTCCGGCACCCGCAAAAATCACCCTCAAAATAGGTTTGTATGCACACCGGAGGTGACATTTGGATTCATTTTAAGGGCTATAAATTTTCTTTCTTTCCGACCTTTCATCCTGCAGCCGACTTTGGTTTCGCCCGGTTTCTCCAGGATGGTAACATGGCGGCAACCCTTTGTGGGTCTCCCATGTATATGGTAATAAAAGACAAATTTGTTGAACGTTGAATACACTTTTACCTTTGAATATGTCTAATTTTCCACAGGCTCCAGAAGTGATTATGTCACTGCAATACGACGCTAAGGCTGACCTATGGTCACTCGGGACCATCGTTTTTCAGTGCCTGACTGGTAAGGCACCATTCCAAGCCCAGACGCCACAGGAGCTGAAGATGTTCTATGAGAAGAACGCAAACTTAGCCCCAAAGTGCGTATGCAGTCGCTGCAGTTTATTGTTTCACATATTCATTGTGGTTTTACTCGTTTTTGTTCAGAATTCCACCTGGGACGTCGAAAGAGTTGACCGACTTACTGATGGGACTGCTGCGACGGAATGCCAAAGAGCGAATGAACTTCGACACATTCTTCAACCATGCCTTCCTGCAGCGACAGACCACACCACATAATAGCGGTAAGATGCAACTGAGCTCTATATCGAAAAGTAATTAGGAACATTCAACATGCTTGTTCTCCAAGCTTAATTTTTTTGTATAGACAGTGCTGACAAACCTTCAACATTATTATAGTTTAAGATGGGACAATAGGTTTCTTGGAAAAGCAATTTATAAAAAAAAAACAAGACCCTATCTCCAAATTTAATATAAGTCCATAATGTGATTTAGAAACATTTTCTGACAATTCATTGATTGATCCTTAAAGGGCGTAAAAACTTTTCTGTACTCTTTTGCTCATTTCTTTTTATTAAATCGATCAATTCCCAAAATTTAAATGGTTTTGTGCAGGAATTAAACCTCCACATGCGTCCACAAATATTTGGATCTTCTTCTTCTTCTTCTTCTTCTTCTTGGCATTAACGTCCTCACTGGGACAAAGCCTGCTTCTCAGCTTAGTGTTCTCATGAGCAACAAAGCCTGCTTCTCAGCTTAGGGTTCTTATGAGCACTTCCACAGTTATTAACTGAGAGCTTCCTCTGCCAAACTTGCCATTTTCGGATTCGTATATCGTGTGGCAGGTACGATTATACTATATGCCCAGGGAAGTCAAGGACATTTCTATTATGAAAAGATCCTGGACCGACCGGGAATTGAACCCAGCATGGCTTATTTTGTAGCCGCGGACCTTAACCACCCGGCTAAGGAAGGATTTTCATATAAAAGTGAAATTTTTCAATAGTAGTTCAATTCCTCCAGCAGTTCTCAATAGCTATCGAATACAAAAATGAGGTATTTTTAATTGTTTTAAACATTTTTTTCCAATGCCATTATAATACCAAAATGAGGTATTGATAACTGAACAATACCTAATTATGGTATGATACCAAAATATGGTATGCGTAAGTTATTGCGAGTTATTTTTTCCTCCTCGGGAATAAAGGATATACACCGCACTGAGAACCATCAACAAGTTGATAAGATCAATCCATCTCTGTGGGACAGTTTAATGCGTTGCTAATTGCTTTTCGATACATTCCTCAATTGCTCTGATGTGATATATATTCAATGCTTTAAACTTTTCTCAGAAACCCCTCAATCGTCAGGTGGTCTACAAAACACACCCGGTAAAGTTACTAGTCCTCATCAGAAAACGGCCATGTCACCCCAGCAGCAACACCAGCAGCTACTCTTACGACAGCAGCAGCACCAAAATCAACTCCAGCAGCAACAACTTCTACTTCAGAAACAACAGCTACAGCAACAGGAGCAGCAAAAGAAACAAACCTTGGAAAATAATAACGGTATTTATTTGATTTCCGTTTCACCTTGAACTTTTTGTGTGTTTGTGGCTATATAAAATGAAAACGTCTGTCGGCATAAAATTTGCGACGCTGCGCTTGAATGGAAATTCATTATACCTAGGCTTATCCGGCGGAAATAAGTGAACCTACTAGTGGGCAATGTCCTTGTGGAAAATATTGTGAATTGGTTTACGTATAAATTTCGCAAGGCCTTTCCGAGTTTCTTTGATTTTGTTAAATTGAACTTGCCTGTAGATCTTGGTACATCTTCTTCTTCTTTTTTTTCTGGCGCTACGTTCCAGCTGGGACAGAGCCTGTTCTTACTTCCACATTTATAAACTGAGAGCTTTCTTTGTCGATTGACCATTTTTGGCAGAATCGGAGGTACTTTAGGCCCTGATAGGCGAGAAAATTTCCAGTGAAACTCACGCCTATTACTACTGTTGGCAAAATGCCTTGAAAATAGCAAAACACCTGTTGCTAAGGGCAAGCCACAACTACTGTAGAAAAATATTCTATTCCCCGCTGCATTTACCGCATTTAACAGCCTTCAATGACACTACTGATTTGTAAAATTCATATACCCAACAAATGCTACTTGTGAGATTCACGTTTAACGTTCAAGGACGGATTATTTTAATCATCGTTATCATCGAAACTTCAACAGCAGTTTTTGTGTTCAAAACTGAAATTTATCCGAAATTTATCACTATGTTTCGTTTGGACAATAGAATACAGTGAACACATTTTCATGTAAATTTTCATGATTTTGAACGAGAATACTGCCTTGAAAATTCTCAAATTGATGATGGATCCTGCCCCCTTTAAACAATATTCAATTTTCAAGCAGCATTTGTATATGCAGATTGTTGTTTTTGTATTTCTATCAATTATTTATCTGAACGTTTAACCGAAGATTGCTGCGAACAATAATAGAATAGAACAATGTTGTGTTACTGTGCGCAATTTAATATTCATTTGCTGCAAATTATAGCATTGTGAAACTTAACCTCAATTTGTCTTATAGGGATTTACTTATCCTTAAAATAAGTAAATAATAACCCACATTAAATACTGTATTAATTGAATCCGAATCCCAACCAATACAGGCAGTTGCTATAAGATAGGATCCTGTGAAATAGTTGGATTAGATTACACAAAATTATCTTTCTTGTCAGTATTCAAGATTGCAGCATATCAAAGATATCTCGCATTCAGTATCATTAGGGCTTACTGCAGTGGTCGATTCCTCTTCATCGATGTTCTCTTTAGCTACTTACTTGGCCGAGAGAATGATTTCGACTGTAATTTTTGATTCAATAGAAAGTACTCGCGACCCTTCGTCATCCTGCATCGTAAAATGTTCCAACAATCTATTGAATTTTGAGTACTAATCCAAAAAGAAAGTCGATGGAGAGAAACCGATCGTTGCAGATACGCCTGTATGATACTAAACGAGAGATATGATGACATTTTAAGGAAATGAGTTGAGGGATTTTAACAGTTATTTTGCCTGGTATTTTCATATTAATTCCTCTCCAAAAAATCATCCACCCTTACTTTCAGCAATTGTTCAAAAGATTCTCCAGGGTAACTATTAGGAATTCCAGGTATTCTTCAATAAATTTGATAAATGTTTCATGAAGTTCCTCAGGAATTCTAGGAGTTTCTCCAGAATTTAATATGAGATTCATTTTCGCAGTTTGTCCAAAATGTTCTCTAGTAGTTTTCCAAGTGAACACATGGATTTTTCAAAATTACATGAAGCGTTTTACACTGGGTACAATGCATTCCTACTAGAGTGTCCATTTTCTGGCCATTTTGCTTGTCTCGGGATTCAAGACAAACATTTATGATTGTTCCGGGAAATCTTTTTTTCAGAATGAACAGTTGAAATAAAAAATCTATTACAATACATTTATGCTTATAAAGTTACTAAACAAAAATCAAAGCTAACCTTGAATTATTAGGGGTATGTTATAGAAGTTTAAAAATTCTCTATTATATATGAAAGTATGGTAAATATTTGAATTTAAATATTAATACAATTTGATCCAGAAAATCTGAAAATTCGTCATAATCATCTTCAAGGTACAAGAGAAACGTTTTAAACTTTTTGAAGGTACTTACTAAAGCTTAGTATGCTGTTCCGCTCAAGAAAAGTAAAAATTTCTGCGGAAGAAATGGTCAAGAAATTTTTTACAGTAAGTTCCATTTGAAATGACATTTCTTTTCAACTGCGTACTGCGATCAAATGCTTTTCTTCACCATTTCATGGAAGAAATTTCCCGCGTATTGAGATAGGTGATTACTTTTCTTTTCTGAGATTGCAATAAAAGACCTTTACAACTAGACTTTTTTATTATAGAGGTTACTTCCATCGCCTCTAGCAACTAGAATTATTTATTTATTTTATACTATTATTATTATGTACTATTTTTTCCTTGTAATGCTGTACTATTTCATAGAATAAAGTTTTAGGTTTGCATTAAAATTTACTGGTTTTCATCGAAATTTATGTTCATCTCGGGAATCCTGGGATTTTTTTTCCCAGGATATCCTTGGATGGACACTCTAATTCCTACATATTTTTTTCTGGGTCTTGGTTCGTCTTTTTTAAGGAATTCCTTATAAAATCCAGCAGGATATTATCCACAGGTTCGATTGATTGTTTTTTCACTTCTATTTTTTTTTTTTTTTTTTTTTGTGGTGGTAAAATTCAGTTTTATTTACAGGTCATTTCAGGGTACAATACAGTTATTTACAAGTCAAAGACAAACACTTATTTACACATCGAGATGAAAATTAAGTTGGTTAACATCAATTAAACCGTTAACGTCATTAACGAAGCAGATGTATTTTACAAAAATTTTTAGCATCTCAACTCTTGTTGTTTTCCTTATTCCGGGCAACGCCGGTCGCATCAGGTCTTCGAACGATAACCGTCTCCATCCATCCATCAGCGCGGTTAGCCTCTGTTGTACGACCGTCCATGCCGGGCCGACACGAGCACATTCGCTGAATTTATGCCGGAGCGTTTCGATTTGTTGTCCACCGCAGTGCACGCAAAATTCATTCTCTGCTCTCCGCATCACGAACAGCAGTTTGCGGTGCTCCCACTTCTCGTTTACCAACAGGTATAACTTGGTTCGTTCCGCCGAAGAGAGCTGCTTAACGTGGATGCTACGCCACGCACGTGGCCAGTCAATCGTTGGATGATTTTGTTCCACCTTGGGCAAGTCCGTCTGCGCGACGAAATGCCGATGGATGAGATCGGCGGAGGGGTTTTCTTGGATAGGGGGTGGAATGTGGGAGTAATTTGAAAGGATTATTTTCAGGTCGGGATTATCGATTGAAATTGCTGGGCGGGGATTGTCGTGGAAAATAAGGGATTTATAATAGGGAAGGGAATCGATCTCTTTCAGATGACGATTGATGGCGAGTGATTTTGCCTTCAACGCTGGCAGATGAAGGTTTAAGCCCCCATGCTCCTTGCTGCGCGCAAGCTGCATCATCGGAACGCGGGCAGGCATTCCTCTCCACAAGAACGCGCCCATCGTGGAGGTGACTTTCGCCGTGTGTACACCTAGTGGTGGTAGCACCGACGAAACGTACCAAAGCTTCGACGTGCCGAACGTATTTAACATAATCACTTTCTGGTGTAAGGTGAGCAAACGCAGCGAGTGTAGCCACATTTGTTGCGCAAACTTCCCCACCAGCGCATTCCAATTTATCGTTGTCATCAGTCGTATGGAGTTTGCGAAACTGATACCCAGAATTTTAACTACATCGGCTGTCTGTAGCCACTGGGTATTTATCGCATTGCCCTCATAAAAACCAACGTTGATTGACACCGTCTTTCGCAAGTTCAAGCGGGCGCCGGCAACAGCCTCGAACCGAGTGAATATTTCATTCATCAGTTCGATCTGCCCGGCTGACGTCACGATGACGCTGATATCGTCGGCGTATGCGACCAACAAATCGTTGCCGCATGCTTGCTCGAGCCTACAAACCAGGGGGTGGAGGTAGAGCACGAACAGATGCATGGACAACGGGTCACCCTGCCGGACCGAACGTTGAATCTCAAACGGACGTGAGAGACGTCCGTTGATGAGCAGCCGAGAGGTGGATCGACTGGCAATGCGCGAGAGAAGAGCGATGAGATCCCGATTAAAGCCGAGCGAGCACATGGTGTCGAAGAGGAAAGAGTGCCGGACCCGATCGAATGCGTTCTCCAAATCAAAGCTGATAAGCTTGCCGGCGCGCCGGTGGTGACGGAGACTCGCAATCCGATCTTTCAGAGCCAGAGTGGCCTGAAAAATGTTACGCTCCGAATTGGAGCATTTCTGCCCGTCGCTCAGCACGTGGTGGGCTCGCATGACGCACTCTAGCCTGGTCTTGAGAATGCGCGAGAGAAGTTTGTAATCGCTGTTGAGCAGCGAGATGGGTCGATAAGAACGGGCCGTGTTGTCGCCTCCCTTCTTCTTCACCAGCACGATGATGCCCTCCACAAAAGCAGGGGGAAGGTTGCCTGCTAGTGCTTCGTTGAGCAAGAGATTGAGCTCCCGATGGATTACATCGAACATGCGGAGATAAAATTCTCGTGGGATGCCGTCATTGCCGGGAGAACGCCGCGGGGCACTCGCTCTGATGGCAGAAAGTATTTCTGCTGTGGTGATCTCGTCCGTGCAGGCTTGATTGATGGGATCATCGGGAGGGATCACACGCTCGCATGCAAACCCGTCATCGTTGTTGTCGTCTGCTGCTTCCTCCGTGTACAGGCCCGAGAAGAAGTTGAGCAGATTTGCTTCGATCGCTGCTGGCTCGGCAACGGTCTCATTCTCCTCCGTTCGCAACTGGGTGATAACGGTCCTCTTCCTTCGTCTCTCCCCCAACTGAAAAATCGATACGGGTTCTCCCGCCACGTATGTCTCGTTCATACGCATAAACATGTGCGAGAAATTTCGCTGAAGCGCCAACATTTCGCCTTTCAAGCGATTGATTGTGGCCAACATTTCTGGGTGTTGGTAGTACCCATCGTACGCTAGCCGTAATTCCGCATATAGACGCTGATGTGCGTCATGGAATTCGTCATAGACGATTCGTGATTTGCGTTTGAAGAAGGTTTTGATTTTTGGCTTAGCGTACGAAAGCCACCACTCGATCCACGACCCGTAATTTCTGCGCTGCCGGGTCCAATATTGCCACTGTGTTTGGAACTCGGCAACGTTCTCGTCGGTGAGAAGAGACGGTCGAAGGGACCAGAAACCACGGCCGGGCTCATTTCCTAGCTGGGGGAGGCAGACACGAAGTGTCAGCGCTTTGTGGTCCGTGAACGAACAGACATGCGTATGCGCGGTACGCAAATGCTCCCGCAAACCGCTGCTCACATATATGCGATCGAGGCGCGATTGTGCGTTCCGGCAAACGTAAGTGAAACCGGCATCTCGGGGGCGCAACTTTTCCCACACATCGTGGAGCTGCAACTGTTGCACAGCTGTTTTGAGGGCCGGGCTGGTGTTTGCGCTAGACGAATCGCATGCTCGAAGCACGCAATTGAAATCGCCAGCGAGGATAATGTGTTGAGTGGGATGGCGGAGATAGTAGGCTAGAGTGCCGTTGAAAAAATCCTCCCGTGCTGCGCGCTGTGCAGAGCCGGACGGAGCGTAGAGGTTGCAAATCGTGGTATCGTGCACTCGCAGAGCGATAAGGCGGCTATCCAGGCTTTTCTCGACGTGAGATACCTGAATGTACTCCTTCAGAGCAACAGCTGTTCCTCTTCTCGTGTGGTCTACATTCGTGTATACGACGAAGCCAGGCAAGGAGAGCTGGTCGTTTTCCACTTCTTGCAGACACACAATATCGAGGCTTTGGCTGTGGATGAAGGTGCGCAGCGCCGCTAGTTTCGTGGGATTGGTGATGGTGCCGATGTTGAGGGAAGCGATATTGTAGGATGTGAGAGCCATTACTGTTGTGAATCCTCATCCTGCTCGTCGTCATCGTCTTCTCGGCGTGGCTTTTTGCCGGGTGGTCGGCCTCTGCTTCGCCTGCTGCTCGTGGATGCCGACGATTCATCGGTCTCGTTGCCGTTGCCATTCTTGCTGTGCGATCGCAGCGCATGGATTGGCTTTTTGAACAAGTCCACCACAGCAACATTGGGTTGGGTAGCTTCGGTGGCTTGTTGTGTCGTTCGGTGAGATGACGACGGACCTTGCGCACGATGCTGATGCGGGCTGGGGGACGCCTTTAAATCAATCTTGTCGGATTGACTGTTGATTTTCGTCGCCGGGGCAGACTGTTCGGTCCGACTCGGAAGCTTCGGCAGCTCGGGAAAAGCAACCGGTGAGGCGAGCGATGGCGCGGTAGAAGCTACCGATTTCGTGTTCGGTGGTTTCACACCGGACGATTTTTTCGGTGGCTGACGGATGCCACTTTGCTTCGCTACGTTGGCGTAGCTCTTCTGCACCAGCAGTTTTTTATTCTGGACACATGATATGCCAGAGTGTGCCTGCTCTTTGCAGTGTTTGCATGAGAGCACCTGCCCCTTGTACACCACATACGCTTGCTGCCCATCGATGGTGACCCACGAGTCGATGTTTCGGTTTAGTAGCATACGGGCAGACCATATGCCGAGTGGTATGCCGGCGAACTCGTAGCTCTCTCCCCACGTTAGCTCGTGAACCGAGATCACTTCACCAAACACACGCAAGAACTCCACGATCTTCTCCTTCGTCACGTTTTCGGGTAGGTCATGGACCTTCACTTCGACACTTCCATCCTCGATGGTTATTCGAAGCTTGTGCTTCTTCCCGTCTATTTCCACTTCGTGACGTCCATCGTGTTCTTCAACAATTTTCTGTGCGAGCGTCAGGTCGCCGACCTTGACGAACGCACATTGTTCACCTCTACTACACTGTAGTCTCAACACATCTTCCTTCTTCAGGCCGAGCACTGTGCGGCAAAAGCCGTGCACCTTTTCGAACGACGGCTTCACGGGGAAGTTCGAATAATCGATTCGAAAGGTGTTTTCTCGCCTCATCGCGTAATCACCACACACGCGACGCGGCACAACGGAATATCGATAGAACGATCTGAAAAAAATGCCTGACTAATGAGGAGCGCAGTCGTAAAAACGTCTATGCGTCTCAGAAGCTGAGCGATAACTATTAGCAACTTATAGAGAAAATCGCTAAGACTTGTCCAAAAATCCAGGGACTATTTCAGAGATCCATACAAGTTTTATCAGTGGTTGCTTCAGAATTTTCTTCCCCGATTTTTTTTTTAATTTCACCATTAACTACTGAAACAATTCTTGACATGCTTGGAAAGCACTTTCTCATGTTTATCAACTTAAATATATGAAAATCACATATTATGTAACGCAACATGAGTGGGGGGGGGGGGGCGTATTTCGCAGTGTTACGGTATAAATAAAAAAAATCCCCTAAAAAATTATTACGTGGGGGAGGGAAGGTGTCTTAAATTGGCAAATTTTGCGTTACGTAATATTTGAATCATCCCTAAATTGATCTTAAGTGTCATGTACTAAATTTGACTCGAGAAGTACAGGATATTTAAGATTTAAATTCGTGTATCTGTCAAAGGAAACACATTTCTAGTTGGAATTAAATGGTGCAGCACTTAATTCAGTTTCTTATTCATCAACAGGTAACTGAAGATTCTTGTTCGCAACTAACAAGATCATGGATTTATTTTTCTTCTTCTTCTTGGCATTACGTCCCCACTGGGACAGAACCTGCTTCTCAGCTTAGTGTTCTTATGAGCACTTCCACAGACACCTTCAGCATGGCTTTGCATTGTAGCCGCGGACTCTAACCACTCGGCTAAGGAAGGCCCCCATTTATTATTCGTGAAGGCGTGAAATAAATAGCAAATGGAAATATTGTTTCTTTTATGATCTTTCTATCTTCTAATTTATTTGTTCGTCAGTGTTTATGTGTTTCTTCACAGTCGGTTGAACCCTCTAATGTATTATTTCTTGTGATTGTTTTTTGTTTCATTCTTTCTGCCTTTCATATTTTACCTCTAAACTTTACATCTACTCATCTTTACATAATTTTCTGCTTTATATGATCATTTTCTGCATTCATACATATCGATTGGAATCCTCTGATCATGATTTACATTATAAAATCTCATGAACACCCTAGGAGTCCTGAAGATCCAGTTAAGAATCCCTAGAATCTAATTCGTAATCTGTTGTTAGGTAATTTCTTGATTTCGCTGAGAATTTCCGTTCGCGTTTGGAAACTCCAAAAATCCACTAGAATGTCCTGACATATCGCTGGAATCTTGCTCAGAATTTTAAAGATTCAGCTGAAAAGATAAAAGCGTCTTGAGAATTGTGGTTATATTCCCTGGTGGAAAGTTGAACAGGAAATGCGATTGTGAATCACCTTAATGCATATAGCCAGCGTGGTTGACATCTCATCTGCAGTACTTTATTCCGAGCCATTCATAGAGTAGCTTCAGTATTGGACAATACATTTACAACTTTTTCGATTTTTTATACAAAATGTTAAACTTCACAGGTTTAGAGCTGAGTTTTCTATGCCACGAATTGAATGAAATGTTCATAGTTCTTCTTGGATGTCATCATATATTGTTAAGGGGGCAGGATTCGTCCTTGATTTCCGAATTTTAAAAAGCAATTTTTATGTTCAAAATCAAGAAAATTTATAGGAAAATGTGTTTACTGTATTTTATTCTCCAAACGAAACACAGTGAACACATTTTCATCGAAAAATTTTTAGATTTGAACAGTAAAACTGCTTTTGCAGTTTCGATCATGACGATCATGAAGTGATTTTTCTAATCACGAGTTCAATGGTAAAACGCGAATTTTCGGACAAATTTTAATAATTTACTAGAATAAAATGAGAGAATAGCTTCATGGAATTTTCAGCAAAGTTGTAGATTTTACGAGATGAAAAGTTTACTGGACGCAATTTTGTGTATATATTTTTTTTTTTCGTTTAAATCTTCACTTTAGTCAGAGCATTTTTACTGATTTTACCGCCCGGGTGCTTAATATCCCGGCCACCTGCCTTAATTGCCTCAAAAACTATTATCTCAACTTTTATGAATGAAAATAATATATCAGACGTCATAACCATAGATCCTAAGCGAAAAAACGAAACTTTGCCCAAAAATACTGTTAAAATGGCGAGTGTCCCGCTTTGGAAACGTCCGGAAGTTCAAAGCAGCACGGTACTTTTGAACTCCTGATTGGAAAATTGCGAAAAAAATATGCTGTTGAAATACAAATTATGTATGATTTGTTGTGATAATTTCAATAACTGTCAAAGTGGAAAATGTATTGTCCAATACTGTATAATCACATTGCGATGCAAGATTGCAGAAAAATGCTACATCGTAGTCATGAAATCAAACAGTGCCTCACATTACATCGCTAATGATGTGTCATCCCACATTGTCTACGTAGATGATACTAATATGCAATTCTAGGTATGACTTTTCCAATTCGAATGTTGCATCATCTGCGCGGCATTCGCGAAACGAAATAATTACCAGACCGTTACTTACACCCTTGTGCTCAGATGTAAGTGGAATTGCTTTCTGTATGTCAACGCAAATCCCAAACCAACGTGAGCAGGGCGACAAAATTGGCAACCGATCAACGGATTTTTTTATTCGTCCCATGAGAATAGGAAGTGAATTTTCGTGAAGCGCAGTTGTTGTTTTCAGTTTTCCAAGCGTCGCGTAAGTTAAGAAGCAAACGAGGAACTGTGGTCAAAGTGAGAGTTCTAGTTTGTAGCTATACGTAAAATCTGCACCGCAGATGTTCTAATCAATAATGCGGCTCCTTTCGTTACAGTGCCACTAGAGATTGACGACAGTGTTGCGACGATCGCAAGCGCGAATAACACTTCCAATAGCAGTCAGGACAATTCGGACGACTTTGTGCTAGTGCCGAACAATCTGCCGGTAGATCCATGCAGTGGAAACTATGATAAGAGGTTGGTTCGATTCGTAATCGAATCACGTTTTTGTTTGTAACATTCTCACATGATCTACCTACAGCAAACCAACTAGAGTGCCTCAAACAGCTTCGAACGCTCAGGCGAGTCCACCGCGACCTAGCTCGCTTCCGATATCAGAACCGAAGCCCGTTCCGACGTCAGCTAGGAAGATTTCCCGACAACAAAGTCAGACACCACCAAAGGTAAGTCTTGAGACTCTTTGTCCAACCCTTCCTACTCCAACTTAATTACGCCAACCCATCTTCCACAGAACATCCCCAATGCAATACCTCGATCTCAGCCGATCAGTATGAAACGATCCGAGCATCGAAACAGCAATTGTGATATCAGCTCAATATCTCCGCCGGCTGTGCAATTCGCGATCGGGACCCCTCCCACTGGTAGCCGTCGCCGTTCGACATCCGGTGGCTCGCTATCGGAAACGCCACCTCCACCTTCCTGTTGGACAGTGAGTCCGGCATCGCACCACTCACCACTGCGTCGCTCTGGCACCAGTTCACCAGTATTATCCAATGCCCTCTCGAAGCTTCCGGCTCTCGGTAGTCCAACGTTGCTGACCAACGACAACAACAACACGCATCCTTTAGGATCCCGGGCCTTCACCCTGCCGGAAATGGGTCCAACGGCTGGCCTCGGAAGTTACTTACATGACACCAACATGGACGATCATCCGATCAACTTCCACGCACCGGAACTGCCAGCCGAAACGCTGATGGATGTAAGATCAGTTGATTAACCATTGTTCAGTTTTTTGACTTTATATGCTTTCAGCGTGAACATAATGAAACTGTGGCCAAGCTGAACTTCGTCATCGCTCTAACAGACTGTATCCTGGAGGTAGCAAATTCTCGCTGTGAGCCACTGTCGGCCCTGATGTCGGCCGATGCCCAACCCATTGCCCCGCACGCTCCGGAACACTGTAAACGAGCCGAACGTTTGGTTCTGCTGGTACGAGCTCTCAATCTGCTGTCGTCCGGGATGCATCTGGCATCGTCCAACTTGCAGAGTGGACAGCTGAAACCGTCGGATACGGTGAAGAATGGTGAGAATATCTTCGTTCAGCAAATCAGAGTGCCTATATGCGAATGCCTATCTTGTTTTAGTTCTATCTATGATGCATACGCGATACCGTTCAACGTTGTGCGAATCGAAGAAGTTGAATGGAGCTGGTCTACTCCAGCGGGCCGGAGCTAGCAATATTACGGCTGATAAAATCTTATACGATCATGCGATACGAATGGTGAGTTAATGCTGCTTTAATCTAATACGCCTTGAACAGTTTCAATTTAGGAATAATCTGAGAACGAACAAATCTTGCGTTTTTTTTTTTGCATAAAGAATAATAATTCCAAATCCAATCCAAATCCAATCCAAATCCAATCCAAATCCAATCCAAATCCAATCCAAATCCAATCCAAATCCAATCCAAATCCAATCCAAATCCAATCCAAATCCAATCCAAATCCAATCCAAATCCAATCCAAATCCAAATCCAAATCCAAATCCAAATCCAATCCAAATCCAATCCAAATCCAATCCAAATCCAATCCAAATCCAATCCAAATCCAATCCAAATCCAATCCAAATCCAATCCAAATCCAATCCAAATCCAATCCAAATCCAATCCAAATCCAATCCAAATCCAATCCAATCCAATCCAATCCAAATCCAAATCCAATCCAAATCCAATCCAATCCAAATCCAATCCAAATCCAATCCAAATCCAATCCAAATCCAATCCAATCCAATCCAATCCAAATCCAATCCAAATCCAAATCCAAATCCAATCCAAATCCAATCCAAATCCAATCCAAATCCAATCCAAATCCAATCCAAATCCAATCCAAATCAATCAATCCAAATCCAATCCAAATCCAATCCAATCCAATCCAAATCCAATCCAAATCCAATCCAAATCCAATCCAAATCCAATCCAAATCCAATCCAAATCCAATCCAAATCCAATCCAAATCCAATCCAAATCCAATCCAAATCCAATCCAAATCCAATCCAAATCCAATCCAAATCCAATCCAAATCCAATCCAAATCCAATCCAAATCCAATCCAAATCCAATCCAAATCCAATCCAAATCCAATCCAAATCCAATCCAAATCCAATCCAAATCCAAATCCAATCCAAATCCAATCCAAATCCAATCCAAATCCAATCCAAATCCAATCCAAATCCAATCCAAATCCAATCCAAATCCAATCCAAATCCAATCCAAATCCAATCCAAATCCAATCCAAATCCAAATCCAAATCCAAATCCAAATCCAATCCAAATCCAATCCAAATCCAATCCAAATCCAAATCCAATCCAAATCCAATCCAAATCCAATCCAAATCCAATCCAAATCCAATCCAAATCCAATCCAAATCCAATCCAAATCCAATCCAAATCCAATCCAAATCCAATCCAAATCCAATCCAAATCCAATCCAAATCCAATCCAAATTCAATCCAAATCCAATCCAAATCCAATCCAAATCCAATCCAAATCCAATCCAATCCAATCCAAATCCAAATCCAAATCCAAATCCAATCCAAATCCAATCCAAATCCAAATCCAAATCCAAATCCAAATCCAATCCAAATCCAATCCAAATTCAATTCAAATCCAATCCAAATCTAAACCAAACCCAATCCAACTCAAATCAAAATCCAATCCAAATCCAATCCAAATCCAATCCAAATCCAATCCAAATCCAATCCAAATCCAATCCAATCCAAATCCAATCCAAATCCAATCCAAATCCAATCCAAATCCAATCCAAATCCAATCCAAATCCAATCCAAATCCAATCCAAATCCAATCCAAATCCAATCCAAATCCAATCCAAATCCAATCCAAATCCAATCCAAATCCAATCCAAATCCAATCCAAATCCAATCCAAATCCAATCCAAATCCAATCCAAATCCAATCCAAATCCAATCCAAATCCAATCCAATCAATCCAATCCAAATCCAATCCAAATCCAATCCAAATCCAAATCCAATCCAAATCCAATCCAAATCCAATCCAAATCCAATCCAAATCCAATCCAAATCCAATCCAAATCCAATCCAAATCCAATCCAAATCCAATCCAAATCCAATCCAAATCCAATCCAAATCCAATCCAAATCCAATCCAAATCCAATCCAAATCCAATCCAAATCCAATCCAAATCCAATCCAAATCCAATCCAAATCCAATCCAAATCCAATCCAAATCCAATCCAAATCCAATCCAAATCCAATCCAAATCCAATCCAAATCCAATCCAAATCCAATCCAAATCCAAATCCAATCCAATCCAAATCCAATCCAAATCCAATCCAAATCCAATCCAAATCCAATCCAAATCCAATCCAAATCCAATCCAAATCCAATCCAATCCAAATCCAAATCCAAATCCAATCCAAATCCAATCCAAATCCAATCCAAATCCAATCCAAATCCAATCCAAATCCAATCCAAATCCAATCCAAATCCAATCCAAATCCAATCCAAATCCAATCCAAATCCAATCCAAATCCAATCCAAATCCAATCCAAATCCAATCCAAATCCAATCCAAATCCAATCCAAATCCAAATCCAAATCCAATCCAAATCCAATCCAAATCCAATCCAAATCCAATCCAATCCAAATCCAATCCAATCCAATCCAAATCCAATCCAAATCCAATCCAAATCCAATCCAATCCAAATCCAATCCAAATCCAATCCAAATCCAATCCAAATCCAATCCAAATCCAATCCAAATCCAATCCAAATCCAATCCAAATCCAATCCAAATCCAATCCAAATCCAATCCAAATCCAATCCAAATCCAATCCAAATCCAATCCAAATCCAATCCAAATCCAATCCAAATCCAATCCAAATCCAATCCAAATCCAATCCAAATCCAATCCAAATCCAATCCAAATCCAATCCAAATCCAATCCAAATCCAATCCAAATCCAATCCAAATCCAATCCAAATCCAATCCAAATCCAATCCAAATCCAATCCAAATCCAATCCAAATCCAATCCAAATCCAATCCAAATCCAATCCAAATCCAATCCAATCCAATCCAAATCCAATCCAAATCCAATCCAAATTCAATTCAATCTAAATCCATTCCACAAGTTCTACCGTACAACAATTCGTAATAGGTGATTGCCGTCAGGCCCTCATGAGTGTCCCATTTCTGCTTCCAATATTTGCGCGTTTTCTCTTTACACGCGTTGTGGACTCCTCTGCACTGTATTTTATTTTGTCGATATCGTGCGCTTTTTGAATACCGCCCAAACTAGCAAAATAGTTTGTTCGGAGTTTGGATTTGGATTGGATTTAAGGGCATCTCATGTCTAGTTTAGTGATCAATCCTTCTAGCAGTTAGATATGAAAAACTATTTTTATTTATCAAAATATTTAGATAGACATAAGTGGCAATTTGGAACAACTTAGTCCAAGACATGATTTTTCTATCTCTTATACTTTTTGAGATATACATCGTTGTATGTAAATGACCCCTAAAAATCATATATTTTATTATAACTTTTTGCCAATATCTTTGTGTCTCCACAAAGTTATTTGGCACATAAAAACCCATGTTTTTGTTTAACATATCACTACGCTATCTTTCGAAATAACAAAGTTATTAAAAAATCACTGTTTTTTCAAGGGGTTCTTTAGGCCCTAATACCTGCTTCCGGCGCAAAATGGTGCAGACAACCCTTACATATTATAAAAGTACCATATCTTCCCTTCCGGAAGGTAATATGAACATTTGTCTATAAGAGTATTTTCATGTATTTTTAGTACCAACTAAATGAGCCTTATGAATGCGAAATCAACCGATAACTTCTTTACTTTATGAGATAGAAAGTTGCAATTTTCGTCAAAAACACGCGTTTTACGATATTAAACAACTTTGTAAAAGACATGAAAAATGTAAAAATCTCGAAAAAAAATTTGAAATTTTTAACAAAATTTGCACAAATTTGTATGAAAATCTCTTTTAAAATCATTTTTGTCTATAACTTTTTAATGAGATTTTTAACATTTTTATGACTTCTACAAAGTTTTTAATACAGTGATACCTCCAATTTCATGGTTACAATGATGGTCCCTAGAAACAGCGTTCCAAAGGATTGTTATTCCATGACTCGAATACATGCGCCGGAAGCAGGTATTGGGGTCTGAACTACCTCTTGAAAAAAGAGTAAATTTGAATAACTTTGTTACAGTGAAACCTCCATGAGTCGATTATCCATGACTCGATATCGACTCATGGAACCATACTAAAAACAATATTTTATGGTTACTATGATGGTCCCCTCTAACGACTTTCCAAGGCATTCGTTTCCACGACTCGATATTTTCATGAGTCGATGGTTCCTTCAGATATCGGCTCATGGAGGTTTGACTGTAATTCAAAAGATAGCGTGACGGCGTGTTAAACAAAAACACGGGTTTTTTATGTGCCAAACAGTTTTGTAGAAGATACAAAAAATGACAAAAATATTGGAAAAAAGTTATGATTTTTAGGTATTAAATCCAAAAGATTGAAAAATCATGTCTTCGACAAAGTTGTTCTTAATTGCCAATTCTACAAATTTTTCGAAGACACCATATGTCTATCACTGCTAGGTGGTTTGATCACAAAACTTTTTGCATCAAAAGATGCCCTTAAATACACCAAGAAACTTCTCCGAACAAACTATTTCGCTAAAATCAACGGTTTGGGCGGTATTCAAAAAGCGAACGAAATCGACAAAATAAAATACAGTGCTCTTGTATCTCTTTGGTTGAAGCATTGAACATCATCCCGGCTATGATGCCCCTGAAGAGGTTTCAATCTACATTAACGTTTGTCATACGTTTTATTACAATTGTCTTAGTATTTGTATCTACCCGATTTTTATAACATCTATTACAGTGGTTCTTCTTACTCTTGAAATTTTAAAAATCAAGTTGTTAATTTATCAACATAAATAAATTATCTGAATTACTAGGTCAAAGACCAACATAATCTTTCATGCTTAAACATTGATTCCAGAGCAGTTTTTTTAATGTCCAATAAGTGGTGTTTGAAATTGTTATCAAATTATTGTAAAATATGTTATTGTTGAGTATTTCTCCCAAAAAGATATTTCCGTCGAAGATTTTGAACGCTTTCAATACTAAATTCGTGAGAGAATCGTTAAAGTTAAAAATTCATATAAAATTCATTGAAAATCAAAAATCGTTTCGCACAAAAACATCTATGAAACATATAAGGACTGTTCATTTAAGAAAGTGGACACCTAAATCACAGACAAACAGACGTAACACATAGAACAAATCTCGATCAAAATCATAGTCACGAGGACATGTACGCCCAATGCTAAAATCAGCGTGTTTGGCCGACGGGCCAACAGATGGCGGTAGTGTGTAAACGTCAAACACGAACAAAAACGAAGCAAGCGCTGCGGGTGGCGGATTGGCCACCTAACATATTTTTGAACCGACCGTTAAAAAGGTGGTCGATGGACAATGATGAGAGTGTGACGTCTGTTTGTCTGTGCCTAAATATTAACATTTTAAAATTTTGTTTCAGTGTATACTTAAGGTGAAGATGAATCGAAGCCAAACCTCGAATTTTCAAGAGCACGGATCTGGAGAACCAAATATCCGTTTAAGCTGAAAACTTAATCGATTGGTCACTCGCTGGTGGTGACCAATCGATTAAGTTTTCAGCTTAAACGGGTGTTCGGTTCTCCAGATCCGTGCTCTTGAAAATTCGAGGTTTGGCTTCGATTCATCTTCACCTTAAGTGTTTATTTTGACAGCAGACAAAAGTTGACATCAAAACAATTATAAATTCCAAGCGATGAGTCGGATTGACATGGCGACACGCATTTTTTTCTGCACAAATGATGTTCAGCAAAGCTGTCGTTCCGAGATTTAGATAAAATCGTGAAGTGTCCAAATTGATTTTTTTTTTCAACACTGACGAAAACAGATATCCCTGACGACGTACGATACATCCGAACAGAAAAACAATGGGAAAAATTATTTGGTATGGCAAGCTATTTGTTCCTGCGGTATGAAAATACTACATTAGACTGGCCCAGCTCAGTATGGGAGAAAAATAAAGTTGTATAATTCAACGGGGCACCCCCCAGGTTTATTCCTTAGGGTTAGATGAAGATTTTCTGAAAATTTCAGCTCATTTGGTCGTTTTATGAGCTGGCGCAATTGAATTGAAGTTAATATGGGATTTTCAGCTCAAACATATGAGAAACAGCACACCATCTCCTGTTTGGTTCAGGTAAATTATTGATCGCGTTCAATTGAACCCAGAATGTCAAAAACACTACTTGATACCATAGCAAACAATATTGTAGAAGGTTGTATCATGATTAAAATTGAGAAAGTTGGTGTTTTAACTATCTGAAGTAAATTTGCAATTCTGCTTAGCGTTTCTTCAACATAGCTTGGTGGTAGCCACTAAGCGCATCATAGCCACCTATGACGCTGGGCGAGCTGTGGCACACGATGCATGCATATATGTGATTGTAGAGCAGTGCTAATCCAAGCCAAATTTCATTAACTGAAAGGTTAATGAAAATGAGCCTTAATCCAGATACAACCTTCTGTAACTTTTTCTTACCATAAAAAAACATATCTAGGGGGTGCCCCGTTGAGTTTTACAACTTTTTTGTTTAAGGGCCAGTCTAATACTACATACTTCACGACGGGTTCGATCAACGGCGAAAATTACAGAACTGAATGCATTAAAAAACGGCTTCTACCCATCTACCGAAAGCATACCATGCCTCCATTGTTTTTGCCAGACTTAGCATCGACTCACTATGCTTCAGCTACTTTGGAGATGCTCAAGAAGGAAAAAGTCGGATTTTTAGAAAATTGACCAAATCCATCAATTTGCCCAGAACAACATTGAAACAGATGCCGTTTGATTATTGCCCAATAATTAAACGGTATCTTAAGAAGGATGGAGAAGAAGCAAGATCCATCGAATTTTTCAAGAAAATGTGGTCAGCAGCACAACGAAAAGGGGAGGTATCAAGAGAAAAGTAAGAGCATTCTTCAAGAATGCTCAATAAATGTTCAGATTTATGTGAATTTGGTCGAAATTACGTTGATATCCATGTATTTTAGGTGAACTCATAAAATTGTTCGAAAATTAACAGTTTACTGTAAAAAACACGTGTCCACTGTGAACAGGCCAATCGATTTAAACACTTTTAGTTCTAAATGAAAGCTACAACATTCCCATAGAACGCTTTTGAATTTCATTGCGATCGGACATTTCCTTACAGTGTTATGATTCAAACAGTATCGTAAAGTACTAGAAAAGCATATTCTAATATTTTAAACTGTCTGCATTTTGATCAATTTCTCAGCCATTTTTGAACCGATTTAAGTATTTTTAATTTTTATCGGCTAATGGAAGCTCCAACATTCATTCATAACCCTTCAAATTTTTATTGAAATCGGATTACTAGTTACAGAGATATCAATAGAAGAATTTTGTAAAGTAATAGAAAAAAAATAATAAGTTTATTCTAAAATATTCAATTTTTTACATTTTGATCAATTTATCAGCTACTTTTAATCCGATTTAAGCTTTTTTTCATCGATTGAAAGCTCTGACATCACAATCATATTTGCAATCGAATTATAAATTACAGAGACAAAAATCTTTTTTTTTTTTTTTCAAAAATCTATAAATTTCCCCTTTTTTTTAATTTAAACCTGCACATATATCTTAAAAAAAAATCGCTGGCAAAATCATTTTAGGACATCAAATTTTCATTTTTCGATATTATTTTACAGGATGGCAACATGGGATTATAAAAAGCGTATGAAAAGTAATAAAGTTTGATATCCGCTTTTTGACGTGCAGTTTCCAGGACGTTCTCGCAAAACATTAAACTATTAGGGCAGATAGAACATAGTCACAACATTCTAAAGTTTAGTTACACTGGTACAAGTTTCCAAATGAATGATGAATAATATTTATCTAAAACCTGTATTTAAATGTAAGAAGGGTTCAGTCTCACCATCGGTGGATTAAGTCAGGTTTTTTAATTTAAACCTGCACATAAATCTTAAAAAAATCGCTGGCAAAATCATTTTAGGACATCCATTTTTCATTTTTCGATATTATTTTACAGGATGGCAAGATGGGTTTATAGACCCTTTTAAACTATGGTAAAAAGCGTATGAAAAGTAATAAAGTTTTATATCAGCTTTTTGACGTGCAGTTTACAGGACGTTCTTGCAAACCATTAAACTATTAGGGCAGATAGAACATAGTCACAACATTCTAAAGTTTAGTTACACTGGTACAAGGTTCCAAATGAATGATGAATAATAATTATCTCAAACCTGTATGGAATTGTAAGAAGGGTTCAGTCTCACCATCGGTGGATTAAGTCAGGTTTTTATATTTAGAATTACGTCTGAAGCTCTTCAAGGATCTTAAACGAACATGCAAAGCACCATAAGAGGATCCTATCAAATATCTTGGTTGGGCAACGTAGAAATACTTCCAGAAAAGTGGACACAAATGATTGTCGAAACCACCATCGAAAATGTCACCAAAAATCTATAAGAAAAATGCCGAAAAAATCCGTTTGGAATTTCTAATTGAGCTATAGTCAAATGCTAATAATTTTGAATAGTCGAATGCTAAAAAAATCGAAAGAGTCCATAAACAACTGACATTCGACTAGTAGTTTGTATTTTCTCTTCTGATACATAATAAACGGACGCAGCCTAACCAGATCTTCATTGGCAATTGCTTTGATGTTATTAAGAGAGAAGTGGATATTTATTTCAGTTATCTTGAATTTGTTCGATTATTAAAACTCAATGATTTTGGCAAGTTGATATGTATCATTTATGCCTTATTGAATTTTGCATCAAAATTAACACTTTTTGTTGCAATCGCTTCGCGGAATCCTTGAGAGATTGTTGCGCCCCCTAGGGGTGCACGAACCCCCGGTTTAAAAACGCTGATTTATTGAAACTAATCATTGTATGTTACCATTCTCTTTCAGTGCCAAACGGCCGCATTGGATGAGCTGTTCGGCAATCCGGAGGATTGTTTCAGTCGGTACCAGTCGGCCCAAATTCTTCTCCATTCACTGGCACAAAAATGTAGTCATCCGAAGGATAAGGAGCTCTTATCTACATGTAAGTTACACCCCCTTTCGTTCTTCCTACCATTGGAAACATAGTTTATCGATTACAATGCTTCCCTACAGACAAAGACGCCGTCGAGAAGCGTTTGTACATCCTGCAACAGCAGGGCTACATCTACGAGCGGTCTTGAACTAGCGCTCTGCAGACGCTCAGAAGACGTCTGTCGAAAATCTTCTGACTAGATGCTCCGGAGGCTGCTGTGGCAGCTATAGCTCCCGCGTGGAGTGAGGTCTGAACGGACCATCATAGCCTGGATGGTCGTCATCTACATATGAATAATCAGCAAATGTGGAATGTGTATGAATGAGTCTACCTATGAAAGTGATCGTGAGTTCGAATGTAGATTTGAATCGTTGAGTTATGGAAACCTAACTTCGAAGAGATGCTCTGAACGTGCAACTATCACTTGATATATGCGTGAGATTTGTGATGAGCCGTAGGATTTATTTATTAATTTACTATGAGTGTCATTAGTGGGAGAAAGTTTCCTGGAAGTGATAGCATATTGTGGGCCGAGCATTGCTGTAAATACGATGAAATCAACTTTTTAGAAGTCGAGTAAAAGGAATAAACTGATCATAGTTGACCAATTGGTGAGATACATCAACAACAAGTATTGAGAAGAAATAGTTAATTTTTAATTTCATCGTGGTATAAGTACATTGTTGATATGTAAATAAATAAAAAAACGCGGAAATGTACAAAGGTTGCTTCAAAGTTTAGAGGATTGGCTTATGTATGATTCGCAGTACATGCTTTAGGCTTGAAGTAGAATGTTAGAAGCGCATCCACGTTCATGGGGAGCGATCTCATTGGTTTTAGGCTTACCTGCTTCCTACGTAGTGTTGGACAAACTTAAAACATCATCGTTCGTATCAGGAATTAAAGTTTCATAATTTGCTTAAAACGTTGTTAGTCGTTACCGAAACTATGTCGACACACTTCCTGTAAACTTTGCCATTAATGACACCGGGTTCGCAAGTTCATAAGAATTTTTGCTCCCTTATGGTATGTCTGAAAAATTATTTACATCATTATTTCGTGCTTACGCAGTATCCCTGACGCAAATGTTTCATCCTGATGTGATGGACGATATGTCTTGTCTGAAACAGCTCTGTAGTCAGAGGGTTCTTTTATAGGGACAACAATCGAGTAAATGCGCTGACATGCCATCGGGTTACGACTTCACCTGTTCAAATGAAACCAACAACAATAAAAGTGTTTCAGTTCGTTCAAATTATCTGGATGACGAATGTTTTGTTCTACTGTTTGCTTTTGGTTCGAACACAGTTGTCGAAGCGTTTTGCTTGTTTAGGTAACAAAAGCATTTCGATCCAGTCTCACTTTTTTCTATCTTTTTGTGTATTTGTCCCAAATAACCTACGTTCCATACATCTGTCATCCAGTAGAACACAGATAGAGGAGTCATTACAACCATACCAATATGATAAAGTAAAACGTAGTACCTAAGTACAAAAATATTTAATTAAACCAACTCCCCAACATGTAAACGAAATAGCAAATGTAATCGCAAGTACGGTATATGAGCTGTCATTAATGATACTGTGACATTTCGCCATGTGGTGATCTTTGAAATACTCTCGTTTAGATAATCCAACATAAATCAAAGACACAACGCGAGTTTGCATGGTCGAATTTCAACCCGGTATACACTTTTTAGTTATAGCCTGGAACCGAAAGGCTACCACACTAACAATGTAAGACAAATTTAATCTTAACCATCATCATCGGGTCAGTGACAATGAATCATACACACATCTATCGTATAAGAGATTATTCAAAAACAATCTAAAGTCCCATTTTCAGAGCCGACGTGCAAAGAGATGGTTAGATCGTAAAACAGTAAAAGTGAGCAAACCACACGTACCCAACCGAGAGTGGGAAACATAGTAAAACAAAAGATAATCCAATATTATTGCATGATGAACACAGAAAAGAAAATACAACCAATCCAACATAAAACATATGTTAGAGGAAAAGTCTATAAAAGAAATGAAAAAGAGAAAATTATCCATGAATCAATAATAAAAAAACTGTAATAAAATGTAACAACCTGTGAGAGGGTAATGTTTGATCCGAACCGTCCTTTTTATGGTAGGCATATGATGTAACTTTATTTTGGGTCGTTCATAAAATACGTTACGCAAAATTTGGCCTTTTTCTTCCTCCTCTGCCCCTTTGCCAACATTACAGAGACTTTGAACATTGTGTTATTATTTATTTATTTGGTTTTACATCAATTAGCTTGATAAAACCTCGCCAACAACATTTCGCCAATTCACTCGGTTCATGGCCGCTTCTCTCCAATCTCGACTGCGACCCAAGCTCTTCAGGTCCTGGTGCACCTGGTCAATCCACCTAGCTCGCTGCGCCCCACGCATTCTTGTTCCGACTGGATTCGCTACCTTTAGGATACTGGGTTCGCCGTAGAGTTGAGCGAGCTAGTGGTTCATCCTTCGCCGCCATACGCCGTTCTCCTGCATGCCGCCGAAGATCGTCCTTAGCACTCGGCGTTCGAAAACCCCAAGAACTTGCAAGTCCTCCTCGAGCATAGTCCACGTCTCATGCCCATAGAGAACTACCGGTCTTATGAGCGTACGGGGTGAATCTTGACCGCAGTTTCTTCTGAAGCCCATAGTAGGCACGACTTCCACTGATGATGCGCCTTCGTATTTCCCGACTAACATTGTTGTCAGCCGTCAGCAAGGTTCCGAGGTATAGGAACTCGTCCAACACCTCGAAGGTATTCCCGTCTATCGTGACGCTGCTTCTTAGCATGTACTTTGTTTTCGACGCATTCACCATTATCCCGACTCTTGTTACTTCGCGTTTAAGGCGGGTGAACAAATCTGCCAACGTTTCCAATTTTCTCCCAATAATATCCATGTCGTTCGCGAAACTCCCTCCACTCCAGTGCCTCCACTGTTAAGTCCGAATCTCTGCATGACACCTTCAAGCGCAATATTGAACAACAGGCACGAAAGTTCATCGCCCTGTCGTAGTCCTCGCCGAGACTCGAACGAACTGCAGTGTTCGCCCGAAATCTTTACGCAGATTTGTACACCGACCATCGTTGCTCTAGTCAATCTTGTGAGCTTCCCGGGAAAGCTGTTTTCGTCCATGATCTTCCATAGCTCTACATGGTCAATACTGTCGTATGCCGCCTTGAAATCGATGAACAGATGGTGCGTAGGGACCTGGTACTCACGGCATTTCTGGAGGATTTGCACGGAAAGATCTGGTCCGTTGTCGAGCGGCCGTCGATGAAACCTGCTTGATAACTTCCCACGAACTCGTTTGCTATAGGTGATAGACGACGGAAGAGAATCTGGGATAGCACTTTGTAGGCGGCGTTTAGGATAGTGATTGCACGATAATTTTTACATTCCAGTTTGTCGCCCTTTTTGTAGATAGGGCATATTACCCCTTCCTTCCACTCCTCCGGTAGCTGTTCCGTTTCCCAGATTCTGACTATCAGCCGATGCAGACAAGCGGTCAACCTGTCCGGGCCCATCTTGATGAGTTCGGCTCCGATACCATCCTTGCCAGCGGCCTTGTTGTTCTTGAGCTGTTGAATGGCATCCTTAACTTCCCCTATCGTGGGAGCTGGTTGGTTTCCACTGTCCGCTGTGCTGATGTAGCCATCGCTTTCGCTGTCCTGACCTTCTCTGCGCCATTCAGGTGTTCATCGTAGTGCTGCTTTCACCTTTTGATCACCTCGCGTCCGTCCGTGAAGATGCTGCCATCCTCATCCCGGCACATTTCAGCTCGCGGCACGAGGCTTTTGCGGGATGTGTTGAGCTTCTGATAGAACTTCCGCGTTTCTTGAGAACGGTACAGCAACTACATCTCTTGGCAATCCACCTCTTCTACGCGGTGCTTTTGTCCCGGAATAGGCGGGTTTGCTGTTTCCGCTTCAGTCTGTATCGTTCCACGTTTTGCCGCGTACCATGCTGCAGCATTGCAGCCCGCGCTGTATTCTTCTCCTCTAAAACCTCCTGGCACTCCTCGTCGAACCAATCGTTTCTTGAACTCCGTTCCACATATCCGACAATGCTTTCGGCAGCGTCGTTAATGGCTTTGACTGTCCTCCAGCAGTCCTCACGAGGGGCCCTATCGAGCTCGCCCTCATCCGGCAACGCTGCTTCAAGATGCTGCGCGTACCCATTGGCGACATCCGGTTGTTTCAGCCGCTCGAGATTGTACCAAGGCGGGCGTCGGTACCGTACATCGTTGATGATGGATACTTTTGGGCGCAGTTTCGCCATCACTAGGTAGTTGTCGGAGTCAACGTTAGCGCCACAATAGGTTCTGAAGTAGATTATGTCGGAGAATTGCCGTCCATCAACCAAAACGTGGTCGATTTGCGTTTTTTTCTGCTGAGGTGATCTCTAGGTGTACCGAACGGGAGGCTGTGCTGGAAATATGTGCTACGAATGGCCATATTCATAGAGGCGGCAAAATTTATCAGTCGTAGGCCGTTCTCGGTCGTCAGCCGGTGTACGCTGAACTTTCCAATCGTCGGTCTGAACTCCTCCTCCTGGCCAACCTGAGCGTTTAAATCTCCTATGATGATCTTGACGTCGTTTCTTGGGTAGCGGTCGTACTAGCATTCGAGTTGCGCATAAAATGCGTTCTTGTCATCATCAGTGCTTCCGGAGTGGGGGCTATGTACGTTTATGATACGGACTTTGATCCTCAACTTGCACATTCTTACGTTGTTCGGTCACCACCCAATCACGCGCCTTTGCTTATCATCCATAACTATAAAAGCTGTTCCCTGCACACTTGTGTTGCCGCAACTCTGGTAGATGGTATGGTTACCTCTAAACGTTCGCACCATCGAAACTGTGCAGCACACCTGCAATGCTACGATGCCGAAACAGCGGATCTTCAGTACATCGGAGAGTATGCGTGTGCTTCCGATGAAGTTGAGAGATTCGCAGTTCCACGTACCGAGTTTCAAACACGTCTAGTTTCAGAAACCCAGGAGACCCGGAGTTGGTCACAGTGGCCATCAGGAACCTGTAACATCTGAAAAAGGTACCTTTAGAGCCCTGTAGTTTCGTAACCATACAAATAATCTGAACCTTTCTTATATAAATGAATAGATATCCACGAGGACTGAGGATAAAGGTTCTCAAATCATTTCAGTATTCATACCCGGTACCGGAAACTCGGGACATCCGAAATGTAGGTGTCCATCGCTGTTTTGTGTATGTACCGTTTTCATTCATATTACGGACACTTAAGGCCTCAGTGAAGTATAACTCATCAAACAGTATACAAAATACAAAATTTTGTATGATTCATTCATATTATCAAGCCTTCATGAAGATTTTATTTCTGCAACATGAACAATTTTAAATACAGCCATTCCATGAAAAACCGATCTAGTGGGTCACCGAAATCCGTGAAAATTTGCTATTTTGTTCCTTATTCGAAATAAGGATACACGTGTTTTTGGATTTTTTATTAGAATGACCAGTTCCGAAATAAAGTGACCAGAAAAATCGCGACTTCTCAAAATTTTTATTTTTTAAAGATCACAACTTTTGAACCGCTTGACCGATTTTCAATTTTCTTGGACGAAATGAAAGTTAAAGATTTTGACTTTAAATAAATTCCACCAAAATTGTTTTTTTTTACATGGCAAAAATAAAAAAATCCGTTTTTTCGCGTTTTGAAGGCCTTGGGCTATTGCTGTTCTCATTTTTTCTTGAAAGTTCAGAAAATTTTACGTTTCCTTTAAAATTTTTAGCGATGTGTGTTTTTTAGTTTTGAGATATATTTTATTGAAAATAAAAAATCAGTCATTTTTTATCGGCACCACTATAGGTCTCAGCGCATTTGATTTTCTTTATTTTTAAATAATCATAACTTTTGAACAGTTTCTATCAAAACGAAGTACATTGCTGCAGGTAGAGATAGAGCCAGGCTTAGTGGTTTAGGAGCTGAGGTAGTGTTTGATGGGAATGTGTTTGAAGTTGTTGAAGAATTTGTTTACCTTGGAACACTTGTGACATGTGACAACGACGTTTCCCGCGAAGTGAAAATAGGTGTTGCGGCTGCGAATAGGTACTTTTACGGACTACGTAGCCGGCTTAGGTCCCGCAACTTACAAACGGAAATTCGCCCTGTATAAGACATTGATTCTTTCGGTAACTAAAAGGAAGAACTTCGACTTGAGAATATCAGACCAGAAGTTCGAAGCCAACAAACCATCTAACTTGGTTTCAGCCTGAAGAACCACATCTAGTACAATCCGAAGTCTAATAGCCACCAATCAATCAATAAGTTTAACGGTCTAATTATATTCAAATAGTGGTTTTGGATGCTGTGGAACTCAATCTGTAGTGCGATGAGTACAGAACTCCCTTTACTTTTAATGTAAATTTCACGGTTCCAATCCAATTCGATTCTCCGAAAAATTTAATCCGCACACCTTGTAGGTGAGTTTTTTAAACTGAAAGAGTAGTTTTCTTCCGATTGGTCAACATATCACGTGGAAAAAGAACGTCTGTTTAGCATAACTTACAAAATTATAAAACGGACTTTTTTCTAGATTTGTTGTCCTTTCGGGACAAAACAGCTTTTCTTGTTTTGGTAAATGACCGATTCTAAATAGAAGTAAGGAAGACCTCACTGAGGATTACATGCCAAACTCATCTGATGAATTTCCCACGTGAACTTACAACAATTTCAAGATACTGCACTTGATCCTGGAACGTTGGCAATCGGAGCTAGTCCTCTCTAGTCAGCGACTGAACGCTTTCTAACCGTCGCACATCTTTTGAGTCGCATATTTATAGTGGCATTTTGTTGTTCTCCTCCTAATCATAAACATTGTAATAGGTGTTCGCCTACCAATAATACTGCACTAGTGAAACGGCCTGGCAATACACTTTTCTTCTACTCGAGCGTGGCTTCTTGCTTATCAATTTAGCGTCTTTCTCTCTGGTGTGTCTTATCAATGTCCGAGCAAACGAGCTACTTAATCGGATCCGAATATAAAGCATGCTTTGTGCAGTCACCCCGGCGCATATGGCTTTTGACTTCGTGGAAAGGACGAGTTCTATTTTGTTGAAAGTTTAGGCGATAAGTTAGCACGTTTGAAAATATGCGCAATCGGTTAATCGGCTACTATAAGGTAGTCCTGTGGGATTTTTTTTGGTTTTACCATTTCTCAACTAAATGCACTTACATATTATCATCCCTGACAACTATAGAAATGCAGAGTGGTTCTTGATTTTCAATTACAATGAATTGCACATAACTAAATAAATACTCACCTCTGATGACCGCTAGGACGTGGCCAGCGCTACATTTAAATCGCTGAAGTTGACCGAACTTGATGTTTTAGAGGAAATAAAAGTCGTAACAAGGTTTGATTTTTTTAAAGGATTTCTAGCTTCTTAGTAGCGTAAAAACGTATATTGAGTTAGTTAAGATTAAATGTGTAGAAATATAAGTAGGTGCCTATTCAAGTTGTACATCTTACTTCTTGTTAGCCACATAAGCCTCTGTTACCAGACTCTATTGCTCGTGCCGATCTATAAAAATCATCAGCGACCTTAGTACACTTTCCAGTTAGCGTGATGACGTCGTATCAAACGGTTCGATCTTCTTTCGATGCAGTTATACAGACCGTCGCGATCGCGATCTATCCTTCCAGTACTTTTCCGCCGGAAGAAGTCGACAATCAATCGATTGTGGATTGCTCAGTGGTTGTTTGCCGAATAGAACACGGGTTGTTCAGTGCTACAAAGGGACCCTTTAATGGTCGAATGCGACGTGCGAACAGTTTGAATAAACATTATATCGGTCGATGACTAAATTGTTTGGATACACGGTGGCTTCATATTAGCTACCTATGTGACGTGTTTGTTCTACGAAGATGTAAACTCAACATATGTTTGAACCAGTAATGAAAGATTTTGATATATTACTTCGAGCAACCTTTTTCAATCGATACATATTGAACACAATTTGTTAGTGTAATCTAGATTCACACATTCATGGTAAATAGCAGTGCTTCAGCTATCAAGTTAGCCTAACATCTGCACGTAGTTGAGATTCGCTTGACGAAACACATTTCCCATGTGCTGCTGGATAATCGTTACAAATGAAACGATGTGAGTAACTTGATCAAACTTTTTATTTCACTTTTTGACGAAATGATGACGAAACTTTTTGAAGTTTATACAGATTACCACGTTTTGAAAAAAAAAAAACTAACAACGAATCTCGATGAGTAGAACTCACGTTCGGGCTTATCTCAACATGGGGATCAGAAGATCATCGCCGATAAGGTGGTACTGCATTTGAATCGTTTGCTTCAGAAGTTATTTAAGTCCAATTAACACTAGGTATTTTGAGAAAATATATAAAATGAGTTTGGTTGTTTGGTGTTGACAAAACTCTCTTTAAAAGCAATAAAATCCTAATTTTCAAAATAACAAACTTTTTGAAAATGAGATCAGTTACTGGCTCCTTGGGATTCTTATAAAAAACCCTTAGAAAAGAGTGGGGAGTAGTGGAAGAACAACTAAAGAGGAAGTGAAGTTGCGTGAAGTAATTGTTAAAATGAAGTTGCGTGA
This sequence comes from Aedes aegypti, assembly GCF_002204515.2. Taxonomy (NCBI): domain Eukaryota; kingdom Metazoa; phylum Arthropoda; class Insecta; order Diptera; family Culicidae; genus Aedes; species Aedes aegypti. The sequence goes on from NC_035109.1 coordinate 342,441,881, forward strand.
AGTAATTGTTAAAATGATAATTGACGTGTTTACCTTATAAAACACTAAAAAGATATCAAAATTCCAACAGAAGTTTCAAGAAAACGTAAAACAGTCGAGGCTCGTTATACTTTTATAGTGATAAAAACTCTCGACTTTTCTCTATTACGATCTTACCATCTTTGATGCGATGCTGTAACATGTACAACAATTGATAGTTTTATGTCTTGCTTCTAATGTCTAAAATGTATGTCGAGAAACATTTGATTTTAAAAACATATTTTTCCTGTTTACCCGAGCAGGAGAAAACTGCTGCAGAGTACCAGTATTTGTCAAAAATACCTGGTGTTCGGGTTTTGAAGCATGAAATTCTACCGTTTCGAAAACCGGACACACCTTGCTTTAACTTCTACACAGTTCGAACGAAACGTGTAAATTTCTGAGACATATAATGCACATAATTGGAGCGTGGTATATAATGGATATTTACATGACATCCCGAGGAGGAACAAATAACTCCCCAATAACTTATGCATACCATATTTTGGTATCATACCATAATTAGGTATTATTCAGTTGTCAATACCTCATTTTGGTATTATAATGGTATTTGATAAACAATCAAAAATACTTCATTTTGGTATTCGATAGCTATTGAGGACTGCTGGAGGTATTTAAAAATGTCACTTTTATATGAAAATCCATCAAGTATTATTTAGGTATTACAATACCTGATCTAATTATCAGCTTGGTATGTGTAGAATATGCATAAGGTATTATTTGAGGTATTTTACCTCTTATGCAGGGCTAATTCATACCTCATTCAGGTTGTAAGTATTGGAAATTGTCTGGTATGGAATACCTCAATTTGGTATTCAGTAGTTATTTTCTTCTGCTCGGGATGTCATGTAAACTTCAATTATATGTCATGTAATCCAGCAGGATTCTGAGTGATTACATGACATATAACATAAATTTACATGATTCCAGACTTAAATTTACATGATGCCATGTTTACATCGCACAAATGAAGTTTACATGACGTGTAATCTTTATTATTTTTAACTGTGTATTTATAGTGATTGTTGAAAAAGATGAAAAAAGTCATAATAAGAGTGTTAACCCGTAAAGTGCCGTGACGAACCTAAAATTTTCAAAATGCTCGTTCTCAGCAATGCTCCAACCGATTTTCGAGTTTTTTGGTTTTTAGTGAAGGGGAATAGTTGTACTAACTTTCAGCCGCCCCGCCAAAACCCTCCCCGTATTTTGGAGCTGCAAGTAAGTCTGTTTTTTATGTTTTTCACGCTGAGATGACCAAACAGCTCTGGTTCTTAAATGGATTCGTCGCCCAGTTACCCAATTCTTATCAGAGAGGTGCCGTTCAGTGAGAGGATGGTTACACGTATCTCGGGAATAACTTCACTCCGATGGTGAACAACCTGGTTCTCCGGAAAATCCGGAATATTCGTTAAAATGCTCAATTCGTGAAAGTCGTCCTAGACAGCTGCAGTTTTTTGTAAACTCATTGGAATTCATTATCAAAGAACATAATAGATGATTGGAATTGCTTATCGCCATGCTGGCCACTATAACGGCCTCCGGAAGATCCAGAACATCCGTAAAAGTGGTCGTTTCCTGAAAATCATCCTAGACCACCGCGATTTTTTCCATTGATATCAGAATTAAAAATTATAGAACATAATGGATGATTTTAATTGTTCATGGACATAAATGGTCACTATAGTCATCCCTAAGAACCGGAACATCCGTAAAAACGGTCATTTTGTGAAAATCATCCTAGACCAACGTGATTTTTTCCAACAACATCAGAATTCATAATTATACGATAAAATGTAAGATATGGATTGATAATGAACATAGGTGGTCACTATAACGGTCTCAGAAGATCCGGAACACCCGTAAAAATGGTCATCTTGTTAAAAACCTTCTCAACCAGGTATCAGAATTCATAATTATAGAACATAACGGATAATATTGACGGACATACATGACCACTATAACGGCCTCCGGAAGATCCGAAACATCCGCAAATTGGCCATTTCTTAAAAATTATATTAGATCACCTCGATTTTTTCCAATGATATTAGCACTCATAATTATAGTACATAACGCATGGTTTTGATTGTTCATGGACATAAGTAGCTACAATAGTGGCATCAGCAAGATCCGGAACATCCGTAAAAAACGGTCATTTCGTGAAAATCATCCTAGAACACTACGATTTTTTCCAATAATATCATAATTTATAATTGTATAACCTAACGGATGATTTATATTCTTCATGGATATAAGTGGCCACTGTAGAGGCATCCTGAAGATCCGGAACATCCGTAAAAATAGCCATCTCTTGAAAATCATCCTAGAACAGCGTGATTTTCCCCAATGATATTGATATCATAAATTCATAAATATAGAACAAAACGGATGATTTAGATTGTTTATGGACATAAGTGGTCACCATGATAGCCTCCGGAAGATCGGAAACATCCGTGAAAATGGTAATATCGTGATAATAAGCCCAGACTACCATGATTTTCTTCAATGATATCAGAATTCATGAATATAGAACAAATGGATGATTTTGATTGTTTATGGACATAAGTTGTCACTATAATTGCCTCCTGAAGATCCACGTCCGTAAAAATGGTAATATCGTGAAAATTATTCAAAACTACCAAGATTTTACTACCAAGAAGCAAAAGCGTCCGGGATTCGAAGCATATATTATTCAGTATCCTGATTTCGAAGCAAGATATGTTACAGTACATTGTATTATTAGTGGTTTGAATCTTATTACTCGTTATTTTTACTATAGAATTGCTCTCAAAAGACAGTTGTTTTCATACTTCAACAAAATATTTCATACCTTTATATGAATTTCCTTGAAAAATATTAGGTTGAAGCTGCCTAGGTGCTTAGGTGTCCGGCATTCGAATCAAAACGTATTTCTTTAACATTATCAATGAAACCATATACAGATCAAAATTAAATGAAATATAATTATTTGCATGCCAATTTGAAGTTGAATATCGTGGGCAAGCTTGTGTTGGTTTTCGAATCTATTTGGGAGCTGAAGATGATAAAAAATACAATAATTATAACAAGTATGATGGTCTAATAGTCTGATTCGAATTGTAGCTAAACATTGAAATGAAGCCATAGTATATCAAATACCGTAATTTTGGGTGAAATTAATCATTTTCCACGGTTTTTCTGGTCTGATTTCTGAAATGTTATCAATGCAACTAAAAGCAGGAAAACAAGTACGACGATGAACCTCATTGGCTCATGTACCGAAATTTTCTAACAAACGTGATTTTAGTGCTTAAAATAATCACTAAAACAAAAAATCGGTAGTTTCTATTTCGGGGTGAAATTTACGACTTGTCAATGTGATTATTGTTAGTTTTGAAATAAACTCTACATACTTAATTCGAGCCTCCTGAATACGAATATGCCTGACAAATTCCTAACAAGACAATATTCATGAAAATAATCGTCAATTAAATTTCATGAATACCACGGAAAACGCCTAAATGTAGGCAATTTCCAAAGGAATGTTCTAACATGCAGCCGAAATTCAATTATTTCAACAAAATTAGCAAATTGGTACGAATTTTGATGGTAAAATTGGGTTTGAAGATATATGTTAAGCATCCTCACAAACTTTCAGGCTGACACCATGTTCAAATCCTCGTCTAGAACTAGAAGTTTATGGTTGTCTATCAATATCACACAAAACATGATTCTGGAATTTTACATTATTTTCATAGAAATAAGCATTAACTACACACATTTTGACAATATCTAAGACAAACAACGTTCATTTACTATAGATTGCATTGATTTTTGTGCACTATTAGAAAGATTTAAAATCGCATGACGCGGTGATCAATTTCACCCGAATTTACGGTACATATGCCAGACATTTAGGGGTAAATGATCATTTGATCATTTGGAGATCAAATCAGAGGGATGGCAATCAGCAGTACCTACTTCGCACGAAAGAATATCCGCAAACACACCTGGCGACACCCGAGTGGCGATGCCTGCTCCCAAATAGACCACGTGCTGGTTGATGGGCGACATTTCTCAGATGTCATTGATGTCAGGACCTTCCGAGGCCCTAATATCGACTCGGATCATTATCTCGTTGTAGCTAAAATTCGGGCGCGGTTATCCAGCGTCACGAGTTCCGCAACGCACAGAACGCTACGCTTCAATATACAACGCTTGTCGACTGATGGGGTAGCTGCGCAGTACCGTCAGCAACTAGACGAGAAGTTGGGAAGAGTCAACGTTGCTGGAGACGTCGACAGCCTGTGGGACCCTATCCACGAAGCTGTGACAACAACGGCGCGGGAAGTGATCGGCACTGGTCAACGACGAAGACGGAACGACTGGTTCGATGAAGAGTGCCAGAGGGTGACAGACATGAAGAATGTTGCCAGAAGCCGTATGCTTGTGGCCGGTACCCGACAGAACAGAGAGCGGTACAGGGCAGCGAGAGCCGAAGAAAAGCGAATCCACCGCAGAAAGAAAAGGCAGCACGAAGAAAGTGTGGTAGCTGACGCACAAGAAAGCATGAACCGAAATGATATGCGGAGATTCTATGCAACGGTCAATGGTGCGCGGCACAATACCGTACCAGTGCCCGCCATGTGCAATGACCGAGAAGGGAATTTGCTGACCGATAAAACGGCGGTGGCTGCCAGGTGGAAGGAGCACTTCCAGCAATTGTTGAACGGTGAGAATGGAAATGTAGCGAGGAACAGGATGAACATAGATGATGACGATCAAGCTGTGGACCCACCGACCACAGAAGAGGTTAAAAAGGCTATCAGCGAGCTGAAGAACTGTAAGGCTGCTGGGAAGGACGAGATCCCGGTCGAGCTTCTCAAGCACGGAAGCGAGCAGCTTTACCAGTCGATCCACCGAGTACTTCTGAAGGTATGGGAGGACGAAGAATTGCCCACCGGCTGGTTGGATGGCCTCATCCGCCCTATCTACAAGAAAGGGCACAGACTGGAGTGTGCCAATTACAGAGGAATTACCCTGCTGAATTCGGCGTACAAAATTCTGTCGCGCATCCTGTTTAACAGACTGAGACCGCTCGAGGAGTCCTTCGTCGGCGAATACCAAGCTGGTTTTCGTGAGGGCCGTTCGACAACGGACCAGATGTTTAGCTTGCGAATGATCCTAGACAAATTCCGGGAGTATAACTTGCAGACTCACCATCTGTTTATTGATTTCAAGGCGGCGTACGACTCAGTGAAAAGAAATGAGCTTTGGCAGATAATGTCTGAAAATGGTTTTCCGGCGAAACTAATTAGGCTGATACGTGCTACGCTGGATGGTTCGAAATCAAGTGTTCGGATCGCAGACGAGGTGTCAACCTCGTTCGTGACGTTAGACGGATTGAAGCAGGGAGACGCACTTTCGAATTTACTGTTCAACATTGCACTTGAGGGTGCTATTAGGAGATCTGGCGTGCAAAGAAATGGTACTATTATCACAAGGTCGCACATGCTCCTTGGCTTTGCGGACGATATAGACCTGATTGGAATCGATCGCAGGTCAGTGGAAGAGGCCTTCGTGCCTCTGAAGAGGGAGACAGCGAGGATAGGCCTGACCATCAATTCTACCAAGACGAAGTACATGGTTGCAGGTAGAGATAGAGTCAGGCATGGTGGTGTAAGTGCTGAGGTAGTGTTTGATGGGGATGTGTTTGAAGTTGTTGAAGAATTTGTTTACCTTGGAACACTTGTGACATGTGACAACGACGTTTCCCGCGAAGTGAAAAGACGTGTTGCGGCTGCGAATAGGGCCTTTTACGGACTACGTAACCAGCTTAGGTCCCGCAGCTTGCAAACCGAAACTAAATTCGCCCTGTATAAAACATTGATTCTTCCGGTGGCTCTCTACGGGCACGAAGCGTGGACGTTGAAAGAGTCAGACCGGAAAGCTCTCGGTGTTTTCGAGCGTAAAGTGCTGCGGACAATACTCGGTGGGAAACTCGAAAATGGTGTGTGGCGCAGACGCATGAATCACGAGTTGTATCAAGTGTACAAAGATGCGAATATTATCAATCGTGTAAAATACGGCAGACTTCAGTGGGCTGGTCACTTAGTGCGAATGTCGGAAGAAAGAATTGCGAAAATAATATTCAGCAGGGAACCAGGTAGAGGCCGGCGGCTTCGGAGAAGACCACGAATACGCTGGCTGTACGCAGTGGAAGAGGACCTGGCGACCCTAAACGTACGGGGCAACTGGAGAAGTTTCGCCCAAGACCGACGAAGATGGAGCTCTACAATACGCCCGGCAATGGCGTGATGCTACGCTGTAGCCATCAAGGTATCAAGGTAGGATCATTTTAGCGTGTTTTTTTCTTCGCTATCTGTCAGATCATATTTTTATATTGATTTGTTGGTCAATAAACTTGCCAGATATTGTTTTGATCTTATAATATCTTAACAAGATATTGTTCAATACTTCTCCTTACTATTTTTGATATTATTTTTGATCCAACAAATCAACAGCTGATTATGATCGGCAGTAATCACTTTAAAAGACACTGACACATTAATGCTTCCAGTGGGCATTTATGCCCTTTGAAGGAAGCACCACACTAGACAACGGACTAGCATGCAACGCCCAGTGGCACAGTCGGAAAACATTTCTCACGAAAAGTTTACCAGCCTGGGGCGGGAATCGAACCCACACTCCCTACTTTACAAGTACAAATTATGATACTGGTCCGCTTTTTCCACCTGCTCGGGTAAATATCTTACACTACATTTGAAAAATTGCCTTGTTTTATGATGAGCTCTTTGTTTTACACTTATTGACAATCTCAAATGGTAAACATGCCAAAAACGATTTAAAACATCTTCGAAACATATAGTATAAAGTATATTCTTTGGAATGAGACCGGTTGAGAAAGATATGACCAAATCGTTTAGATTGAGCTTGATTGGCCGCCCGTGGATGCTACTCCGGTATCGCCAGATCAGCTACACTTACACAAGGAACCAACCGAATGACTGCTTGGGACTAACAGACACCCTCAGTGTATAAGTGCTGGTGGTCCTCTATGTTTAGGAAACAATGGCGCCTGCCACGTCAGAATGCAGACCAATGTGGGGAAGGGGGAGGAAATGATGTTGCACTTATACTAGCCCACTTTAGACCGTGGAATCCGGCTGCATCTACGCCAGTTAATGCGGAAGTGTATGGATTGTGGGAAAGGCATGGCAAAGAGGTTTGCTTTTGTGGTTAGCAGACTGCCTATGTATCAGACGTAAGGACAGGCATGCGCGTGGAAGAATGGAAACGTTAGGGAAACGGTTTCTCGTCCGTCTCTAGTTCTAGCGTTTGCTATGAACGAATAGTTTGAGTTTGATGGATTAAGAATGGAAGATAGAAGCAATTGAGAGATATACAACTACTAAGTACGAGGAAAAGGACGGGCCTGGAATTGAACCCATGCCCTTTTGCTTGTGGAGCCGAAGCGGTAGCCATTAGACCACCAACCCCGTCTTTGATATTACCAAATCTTTTAGTACAGAAACTGCAGTTTCTATAGAACAATATTCACAACAAATTCAAAAGGGTCAATTTTAGCTGATATCTCTACAGATCACTTGATGCGAAAAATCGAAATATACACCGATCGATCTGAAACATTGTGGAATTGTTATTCAATACTAAAGAAATCAGGAAAAAACATCCGAGCAGGAATGTACAAACTCCTTTTTTTCCTTTTGACCAGCTTTAGGCCACTATTGTTGTTAAATTCATATTTATTTCTTTTGCTGTTTACAGGTGGTAACTGTTTACATTTCAAGTGTTTGACCCAGTGGTCCTTCAGCTTTGTTTGCTAGGTTGTTTTGTTTTTTGTTGGTTTCATATTGGTAATACCCTTGTGATATGGTTGGCCTTATGGGCTCTGGTAGTTTTCCTTAAAATTACAATTTGATATTCTAACTACTATTTACAAGACTACTGATAAAAATTTGATAACCTAAGGGTTTTATATCACTGGGTGATGGTTGTCAGTACTGACAAGGGAAGGTGACGATGGTGTTACACGGGTTTTCCAACCGGACTATTTTTGTTACATTCTACAAGTCGAAATATGAAAAACCGCAAAGCCTTTCGGGAGATGGACCAGTGGTGTAGCCAGGAGGGGCTTTGAAAGGGGCAATTTTGTACGTATATAATATTATTGAGTTAATTGAAAATGTGACGGAAAGATTTTTTTCAGTATTTGTTGTGATGGTAGAGAGCAGAATTTACATTAATGTATGTTTAAAATGTACTTTTTCATGCCATAGGCATAACCAGTATGGGTTTTTCATGACATATTATTCAAATAAAACCAAATTTGTTTCGGTGTTGATATTCCGTGCATTCCATTTTTTTTTTTTTTTTCAATAATGCAATTAGAACGGGATTGTCAAGAATGAAGCAGTAGTGTAGCCAGTAAGAGTCCAATGTGAAAACATTTTGCCAATTTTCATTTTTTTTTTCATTTTTTTGAACCTGTTATGGAGCTAATGTATATTGTTTGTATGCTTGTTAATTTTAGTTATAACAAAATAATAAAATTAAAAGCAAAACTGTGTTTTATTTTCTCGATTTCATGCGCTTTTTGAATAGCGCCCAAACCGTTGATTTTAGCAATATAGTTTGTTCGGAGAAGTTTCTTGGTATATTAAAGCGCAATTTTTGACGAAAAAAGTTTTGTGATCAATCCACCTAACAGTGAGATTCAAAACATTTAGATAGACATATGGTGTCTTCGGCAAAGTTGTAGAATTGTCAATTTGAAACAACTTTGTCGAAGACTCAATTTTTCTATCTCTTATACTTTTTGAGATATATGCCGTTGTATGTGAATGGCCCCTAAAAATCATATTTTTTATCATAACATTTTTCCAAGATTTTTAACATTTTTTGTGTTTTCTACAAAGTTGTTTGTCATGAAAAAAACCGTGTTTTTGCTGAACATATCATCACCCTATCTTTTGAAATAACAAAGTTATTCATGAATTACTCTTTTTTCAAGGGGTAGTTTGGGCCTCTATAACTGGCTTCGGCGCAAAATGGCGCAGACAACTCTTACAAACCATGAAAGTACCATATCTCCCCCTTTGGCAGTTGATAAAAACTTTTGTCTATAAGCGTCTTTGCATGGGTTTTTACCATCAAACAAATAAGCCTTATTAAAACGAACTCGACTGATAATTCTTTTTGCTTAAGAGATAGAGAGGTGCGATGTTCAGCAAAAACACGCGTTTTAAGATATTTAACAACTTTGTAGAAGACATGAAAAATGTTAAAAATTTAAATAAAAAGCTATGAACAAAAATGATTTTAAACGAGTTTTTTCATACAAATTTGTGTACTTTATGTTAAAAAATTCGTAACTCTTTTACAAGATTTTTAAGATTTTTGATGTTTTCTACAAAGTTGTTAAACGTCTTAAAACGCGTGTTTTTGCTGAACATCGCACCTCTCTATCTCTTAAGGAAAAAAAAATTATCAGTCGAGTTCGTTTTAATAAGGCTTATTTGTATGATAGTTGTTAAACGTCTTAAAACGCGTGTTTTTGCTGAACATCGCACCTCTCTATCTCTTAAGGAAAAAAAAATTATCAGTCGAGTTCGTTTTAATAAGGCTTATTTGTATGATAGTAGAAACCCATGCAAAGACGCTTATAGACAAAAGTTTTTATCAACTGCCGAAAGGGGAGATATGGTACTTTCATGGTTTGTAAGAGTTGTCTGCGCCATTTTGCGCCGAAGCCAGTTATAGAGGCCTAAACTACCCCTTGAAAAAAGAGTAATTCATGAATAACTTTGTTATTTCAAAAGATAGGGTGATGATATGTTCAGCAAAAACACGGGTTTTTTCATGACAAACTACTTTGTAGAAAACACAAAAAATGTTAAAAATCTTGGAAAAATGTTATGATAAAAAATATGATTTTTAGGGGCCATTCACATACAACGGCATATATCTCAAAAAGTATAAGAGATAGAAAAATAGTGTCTTCGACAAAGTTGTTTCAAATTGACAATTCTACAACTTTGCCGAAGACACCATATATCTATCTAAATGTTTTGAAAAACTAGTATTTCTATCTCACTGCTAGGTGGATTGATCACAAAACTTTTTTCGTCAAAAGTTGCGCTTTAATATACCAAGAAACTTCTCCGAACAAACTATATCGCTAAAATCAACGGTTTGGGCGCTATTCAAAAAGCGCATGTAATTGAGAAAATAAACCACAGTGTATTGCCAGAAAACTTACGCATACAAACTTAAAATGGTTTTACTCTATTTTTAAATTACGTAACGCTTTTGGAAGAAACTTGTGACATGTTCGGGTGTTAAGGTCGGTAAAAATTTATAATGCTGTTACAAAACACAAAAACAAACAAAATATATAATAGAATACTTTGCATTTTCCCAAATAAATTATTGCACAGACTAGGCTCGTCACAATCGCGGAGCTTACCCTTATTTTTCCCCGTTTACATTATCAATTAAGCCCCTTCAATATAATCTGATGTTTTTTTTTTATTCTGATCTTTTCTGATTAAACGATTCTGAAAAATCGTCACGTTACACCATGTGTAACACCATCGTGACCTTCTCTTTTTATGTATCAAGAGAAAGAATATACAGTCGAAGCGCGTTATAACGACATCGCAAGGGACCGTCGCAATAGAGAAAAGTCGTTATAGAGAATAGATGTAACATTGAAATATTTTTCATGGGACCGAAAAATGTCCGAAATGTAGAGAGCTTTTGTCGTTATAAAAGTTGTCGTTATAACGAGCTTCGACTGTATTTAAGGAGATTTAGGGGATAGGTAGACAAGGGAAGAAAACGAAAGCAATCCCTGGAATTCTGAGGCTATTTTATTCTACTTGGGAAAAGGACGCTGAATAGAGATATATAAACCAGTGAAATGATGCAAACAAATTTACATACAAAAAGTGTTGCGAAAGTAAGAGAATTGATGAAATATTAGTGAAATACTAGTATTAAAGTTATATAAATAATAAAACGCACCAATTATTATACAGCTATCTCTTATTTTGTTACAATTATCAATAATTCAAGCAAACTATAATCATCAATATATTTGAAAAATTATAAAATAATCTAAAAAAATATAGACCAAAATTTGCTTCCATTTATGTTTCGTATCCCAACAAACTTTGCAATTCTACACATATTTGCAGTCTGGAAAACAGTCCCATTCATGACCTCGGAGGATTTTCTTGGCTGTATATCTTGTCAGTGCTATTAGTATCTCCATATCTTCTTCGTTATTCAACTGGCCCCTTTCCATGCTCTTCTTACTACACTACTAAAAAAAACATTAAGTTTATTTATTCTATGATAGATATTAGAAAATATGAAGTGAACGGAATATTGGCACCAAAATCAACTTGGTTTTATTGGAAAAGTATGACAAGGAGAACCCAACTTATTTACGTATATGGCATAAAAATACATTATAAACATACAGTAATGTTAATTCTGTGCGCTACTATCATAATAAATACTGAGGAAAATCTTTTGGTAAAATTTTCAATTAACTTAAAAATATTATATTCGTACAAAATTATCCCTTTCAGAGCCCCTCCTGGCTACACCACTGGTCCATCACCCGAAAAGCTTTGGGGTTTTTCATATTTCGACATGTAGAATCTAACAAAAATAGTCCGGTTTAAAACCCCGTGTAACACCATCGTGACCTTCCCTTGTGAGTTATTAGCATCTGAAGATTTCATAGTTTTTCATTTAAATTTGCTTATAAGATCAAAATCACAAGAATTACAAACTTTTCAGCAAATATGTGTATCATTACTTCCTCTTCAACTCTTTTGAAAACCACATTTACGTAAAACTGAAAATAAAAAAGTTGGACCAAAATAACTGATTTTCCATCCTTAATTAAAACTTTCAAAAACAATATGCTTAGCTTAAATGAAGAATTAGATCAAAAGTATCTTCGACAGAGTTGTTCAAAATAACATTTTTCAAAAGTTTGAAAGCAATAAATTTCATCACATTGGCTTAACACATATATTTTGATTCAAATCCTGGGGACCCGAAAATGGTCATTTCAAGAGTCAGACAAATGCAGAACTCATGGTTATCCAATTCAATCGTTTTTCACGTGGTTTACGCTGATGCGTTTTTCTTTAAATTTGTTGAAATAGTGGCCAGATTATAGCTGATTCTGGAAATAATCTGTCACTTGAAATTTGCCTACCTCCAGGGGCACAGAAGTACAGAACTCTTATCAGCCGACCTGACCCAGTGACCCACCTGAATCACAGGACTGAAACGGCTGTCATCCACCAACAACTGAAGTGAAGCCAAAAATTTGGTGCTGGAGAAGGTGCTGATATGACAGCTCGTCCAAAAATCCCGTTTCAGGCACGAGACACACTCGTGTTCGAATGCGACATTCATATTTTACCTATCAATCTGGTGTTAAGTGCGTTTTACTTCATCCAGTTTTTCTGTAATTGCTAGATAATTTAGCCACATTTTATTAGGCGCAACGATAAACGATTATCAATAGTATAATGTTTTTATCATACGACATTTGTCGCTTCCACGCGGGGTTTGACGAGGGCAAAGCCGAAATTAGTTTACTCCAGCACTAGCGCCACATAGAAGGTGGTAGGCTTCAAGAACTAGCGCTTTCTTCAGGGGGTTGATCCTTTGGCTACATTTTGAAACAAGATATATGTGCCAGTATACTGAAAAAAAATTAAAATCCGTTAAGTACTCGCTGAGCGGTGAGAGTTTTAGTTAATTATCTTTCACTCAGGCCTATACGAGTTAAGAATCAGTGAAAAGCTTCCAAAATATGGCAATTTCCGTAAGCTAAACTGCGTTAACGACTCTATAGTAGATTCCAGGTGCCTTTGGGGCGGTGGTCAATTAAAAACATATCCGGAATTATATCAATATGGGTATCAAATTTCCAGATATTTGAAAAGTATGCGTCCGGTAGCACTTTTAAACCATCGGCTGCCATGACTACTCTATAGTTGGTTCGAGGTGCCCTTGTGAAAGTTACCAACTTCTCACAATTCCGGAACTAGTACTGCCTTTATAGCATCGATAAGATGTATTAGAGCCTATGTGGGTCTTTTATAAGTCAACATATTTAAAACATTTATAATTACATGTGAAATACGTATTTTCCAATTTAGTGTGGTTTCAATAATTTTCTTAGCCACGGGACACCGGAGTTGTTCCGAATTTTAAAAACATATTTAAAACTTTCATAATCACATGTAAAATACATCTTTTCCAAATAATTTTACAAGTATAAAACTTGCATATCGAAAGTTCGATTATAGCCACGAATTCAATACTGCTTCAATATTCCAATAAATTGAATGAAACATTGTAAATCGAATACAGAATATTTTGTTCAAGCTATTAATGGTAATCAACACATTTAGCAACGAATTATTGTAAATCAGTCCAACCTACGCAGCGCTCCGTTTTTATCAAACAGTGTGACTAACTATCAAACTTTTCTCCATCGCAACCAGAAGACTGACTCATTCTACATTTAAAACAAAATCCTGGAAACACCCGATTTTTTTATTTAACCAGTTCGATTATTCATTCATCTGTTTACGTTCCGTGTCATTTTACCATACTTAACCCGGTGTCTCAAGTCCACCAAACACTGTGAGCGACAGTCAGATCCCAACTGACTGGGGAAGACGAATCAACCCGCTCTCTTATTAACTCCGAGGCCTGATTACGACGGATTGGCCTGGCGCTGATGTGCAGTGCGTTATCAGTGACAACTCGAGACGGATGAAAAATATATTTTATTGTACCGTGATGAGTACACGGCGTCAAACCACGTTTTACACACCCTTCATCCGTTGATTCTACAGCGTGGAGAAGATAGAAGCCTCTCTGTTTCATGAGAGCAAAGTTTTGTCAAGGCATCGCGCAAATGCGACCAAATAGCACACGGGTTATCAGCCTCCGCCAAGAATGCGCGCAAATTTTGTTCTAAACAATCCACCATCGACGGACACGAGGCAACGCAACGGAAGACTGATTTGTATTGCGAATCTGCGTGGTTCATTTTTGCAATCAAAGTTCCATCCCACAAAACGGAATAGAGAGTGATACCTACATACAATCTGTGTCAAATTTCCGCCCAGATCGAACGTGTTCCGATAGACGCTACAATGCTGAAAGTTGAATGAAGTTCCGCGTGTTGAGTAATTTTCGAGTGAGTAAAGCCTGAAGAAATCTTATCAAGATTGGGTTAAACGCGAAGTACGAGTCTTAGAATCAATATTTGCTTTGCATTATCAGTGGAGAAACGGGGCACGTTAGTGAAAAAAGGTGTACCTTATACTTAGTGTTGACTGCATATTACCGTCTGGAAATAACAAGAAGAAAAATGTGCCATCCAGAAAGCCTCACATAGCGTCTTCGATCCAGGGATACACCTTGAACAGCACGTGTGGCGGATGAATCGATCCCATTGGTAGTCGTGCACAGCTCAAACATTGCATCACCGCGAAATATCGTTGGGTCGAGCACGCTGCAGTTTCAAGTGATAAGCGCGTCGAGTGGTTTATCGGTATCTATCAGACATATGAGCAGCGAGCAAGCTTTGGAGGCGAACCCGTTGGAGAAAGTAAACATAGCTTGCAGACAGGGTAAGACGCTTGCTTTATACCTAATTGAGCTTTCTGTAATCGCGTCTACAATTGTATCACTTTGAGTCACACTTTATCGTTCTACGAGGGAAGAACCATGTATTGTCATGATTCTACCCCCTTCCCCGAAATCCGATTTCATTTGCATGTTTAACTTATTCAATGTGATGTGATCTAATAACTAACAACTAAAACATGGTTTTGACAATAGGGCCCTAAAATGTTCAATGATATCTTGTTTTGATTTAACAACACGAAAGAGCATGTTACTGCAACTACTTTAAAATTGGGTCCATAAATGAACCTTGACACCTTTGATTATGTTTGACGTTTGCTTAGTCGACAAAAACACCACAGGGGTGTTAGTTTTAATACTGGGGTTGTTCCTATCTGACATTTTGGAAGGGACACGGAAAACAAAATGTGACAAAATCTAAACAAACATAGAAAATGATTTTTGGACTTAAACAAACGAAAAACATTAAAAAATTGAGTAAAAGCCTAAACTTAAGCGTTTGGCACTAAAATTGAGACAGGGCTTTAGGACCCTATTAGTGAATTCTTTATTCTTCAAAAACTTGCTCATTCTTTTGCTGAATAAGTTCAATTAAATCGATTATCTTCTCGAAACAGATTATTATTTTCCGAAACTTGATTATCTTGATTGAAACTTAAGGATAACATATATAAAAGTCAGGAGCTCAAGTAAGTTTCCTATATGAACTTCTAAATTGAATTCGAACATTGTAGAGAATTTGTAGAGTTTTATAATTAATACGGTAGATCCAAATAAGACCAGTGCTGTTAAATGTCAAAATTTTGGAAAAATTGGAGTGCTCATTGCACCCTCCCATACAAAATATTACATCAGCACATAATGCCAACCGATAGTAGTCTGGAAAATGTCATCGGAAAAATGCTTTTCCGATGACTTTTTTCACGGGGATCGATGATATTAGCAATTTTCAAATGTCAAACTCATGTGAAATTCATGACATTTAACAGCTCTGAGTAAGACTAATACAATTATCTACAGATGAGTTACTGTGTACGATATAACTTAATTCCAACTTCGATAAATTAATATTTTATATCGAAACACGCCCTTTGTAACATCCTTTCAATGTTTGATACTTTAATGAGATACTCTAATAATTGTTTTGTAACATGTAAATTAAAACAATATCTTAAACAATTCCGACAAGTTTTGGCAATTTTAAATTTGACTTTTAGACTTCCAATCAATTTAAAATTATGGTATTTCGGTAATAATATTGGAAAAAAAATATTTTTTTCCTGCTTTAACTGTTCAAAACATTGCTTCATATTTGCATTTCACGTAACATTTTATTGATTTTCTTCATATTCCTTCGATTGCTATCGCACTGATCGACGTTTTGTTTGATATTCTTTTCCATGTTTTGTCCCTCCGACGTTTATTCCTTTCGACATTTTGTCTTTCGACGTTTTGTCCTTTCGACGTTTTGGCATTCGACATTTTGTCTTTCGACGTTTTGTCACCCAACCATTAACGAGATGTTTATCCCTGAGCTAGTTCATCTCGGGACCATCGGCTCTATTTCCCTGCCGAAGGAAGTCGCCAAAACTTTTGAGGTAAAACAGTTTTGTATCCAACTTCCAAGATTGCACTTAAACTTGAAAGGCACTAATCTCGCGAAGGAAGCATCTGATAACAGTTCATATTTTGTTATGCCTTTGTGCACTTGCAGAAAGCACTAGCACTAGCCGAGGTAGGAACGTTTGCCTACTATTTATCCAGTTTAGTGCCTTTAAAAACGTGAGTAGAGGCACAAGTCGGCCATTTTGAAGGTCATCTTTGGATTCCGAGATGTTTCACCTTAAGTCATAAGTGACTATGTCGATGATGAGATTCGATCCCAGGTCTTCGGCGTAAGAGGAGTGTGTTCTAGCCAAGGTCCGTCCCCAACGCCGAATTTAATTACCCCTAATGTCAAGACCTGGAATTCTATAAGCCGGGGCAGGGCCGCATTTACGGGCCGAGAGAGCCATGGCCCCGGGCCCCTACATTTTAGGGGCCCCACAAATCTTGACAATCATATTAGTAGTTAAAATTCTAGTAATAAAGTAATAATGGGCGAAATTTATGCAAATAAACTCAAATGAAATTACTAAAACAAAATATTAGAACATTCAGAATGGGATTTTATTGAAACAAGTAGAGTGAAATCTTTTGCTTAAGATCCCCACGGTTTCCAACGTGACTTTTCAAACTGCAACGAAAACTTTCTAAACAATGTTAAGGACTAGGTTTGAATGAAATTTATTTATCTGCAGATCATGTAATAGGACTAAATTACATTAATATTTCTTTTGAAAATGATTATATGGATCACACTGCTGGGCTGGTTGTGTTTAAGTGCCTTGAATATAGGAACTTTGGAGATTTTTAGCTATTTGGAAGAGACCAAATAGAGACCAAATGGGCAAACTATCAGGGTTCATTTTTAATTTGAACTTCTAGTCACCCTACGAACAACTGAAAATCGCACTTCTGGTTACCCCTTTAGCTGTTTTGTTTTGATTCTGCATTCCGTTCCACAGCGTGCC
Organism: Aedes aegypti; assembly: GCF_002204515.2. Classification (NCBI taxonomy): domain Eukaryota; kingdom Metazoa; phylum Arthropoda; class Insecta; order Diptera; family Culicidae; genus Aedes; species Aedes aegypti. The sequence continues at coordinate 342,459,211 of NC_035109.1, forward strand.
ATTTCACTTTACTCTGTCCCATGAGCTAAATGGCGCTTGAACCATTTTTAATCTGAACGATGTGTAAAAAAGCGGGGTACAAATTAAAAAGTGTTCAGATTAAATGTGGTCAAACCAACGGGGGTACTCTGTATAAATTAACTTATTGATTCCATTAGACATTTTTCCAATGATTTTTTAGTTACTTTTCAAGGGAGTCCTAAGTCTTCTTGGCTCCTCTGGTGATGCTTTTATCGATTTCCGTAGTATATCCTCAACGTTCAGAACATTTTCAAAAACATCTTTGTAAGATCGCATAGAGTAACAACTGGAGAATTCGGTTAAAGGATTAGTGAAAAAATATCTGGAGGAACTCGTAGTATAGCTCTGAGGAAATTACTGGAGGTAGTATCGTTGGAGTGCTCAAGAATTTCCTGCAGAAACTCCTTTAAGCATCCTTTGAATAATCTCTGGAAGAATGTCTGGGCGAATTAGTAGAGGAATCTCTAGAAGAATTTCTGGAGAGATACCTGTATGAGTCCCTGAAAGTATTCCAGAAGAAATCTCTCGACAAATTACTCAAAGATGCCTTGATGTTTTTCCTCGAGTCTTGTGAGACGACATTCTTGAAGAACCTGCTAAACAGGTACTTTAAAGTCTTTGAATTTTTATCTTAGCCAGTAAAATTTGCATCAGACTTCACTGCAGCATGCAACCTTTCAATAGATATAAAGACTTTTCAAAGACTTTTAAATTAGAGACCCAGTCTCTAGAAAAAGACCAGCTACCTGCACTACACCAATTTCTGCAACTCAGAACTGTTGAGTAAATCTGTATGTTCAACAACTTGAATATTAAAACATGAATAGAATCAGCATAATTTGAATTAAGGTACTAATAAAAAAGGAATCATCATATGGATTTTGTTGTTTACGAATAAGCCCCAAAAGCATTGAATTTAATCTTTAAACGAAAAAAATTGTGATGTAAAAAATATTAAAGAAAATATTAGTTACATTAATTTTAATTTAAAATTGATTTACATTCATAAGGGATCTAAAGTGAAACCTCACGGAATTCAAAGATGACCACCACAATGGCCGATTCGTGCCCCTACTCACGTTTTTAAAGTCACTGAACTGAAAACGTTTTTGAACTTCAAGCTTTCTGCTAATGCACCAAAAGTGCACTGTTTTGGTATGCTTTCTTCGCAAGATGTGTATTGTGTTGACGTTTTAGTGCAATCTTAGAAGTTGATTCCAAACTGTTTCATCTTGAAGCGTTTTTTGAATGTTATAAAATAGTTTATTTTCTGATAATGGACGCCACACAAAGAACATTTAAAATATCTTATGTTTTATAAAGTTTAAAAATGTCCTGGGCCCCCACATTTGTAAATCTGGCCTTGAGCCGGGGTTATCTCATAGCCTTGGGCTAGTTCATCTCGGGACCTTCCTTCTCATCCGAAGGAAGTCGTCATAACATTTACGTCATAAGTGAATATCTCGGTGATGGGATTTGATTCCAGGTCCTAAGTGAGAAAGGCGTGTGTTCTCACCACTACACCCGGTCCGTCTCCGAGTAAATAAGTATTCTGGATAACAGTATTCCGGGATTAAGGTACATCCGAACACCGTTACTTAAGAACAGGGACATCTTGTGCTGAGAACACCTACTATTTCTGGAGCACGCTTGTTGTACACATAATAGTGGTAGTGATTTGCGCGGCTGGGATACTCAATAAAATATTTAGTTAAAGCGCAAGTAAAAATGGTGCAAAAGTCAGCACTGAAAAAGCAGTTTTCTCTTTTTAAATATACACATCGAAGATAATTAAAATACACAGCTCTTTTATTTGCCAAATAAAACAGCTGTTTGTTTTCATTTTCTTCGTTTGTTGGTTTAAAATGAAAAATCTGCTTTTTCAGTTTTGACTTTTGCACCATTGGGTCTTAAGGTAGAAGTTTTTGATAATTTCACGCTTTTATTTCATCGAAGAGCTCTACCCGTGCTATAGCATTAGGATTATTTTAAGCGCATAAGCTAGAGTTTATTGCTTCGCTACATTCGAATGGAGTTGGCAGTCCAATGGCTATCGCTTCAGCCTCTAAAGCAGGGGCCGTACAGCGGGGTACAATCCCAGGCCAGCTATCTAATTTACATTCCTTCCTCTTTGGCGTAGGAACATGGGGGGACGCAGAGGGGGCCTGGTGGTGATTATTGCCCTTAGAAAAAATCCCTAAATAAATCCTTACATTAACTAACATAAGTATAATGGCGAACAGATTGAATTAAAAAAAAAATGGCCAAATTACTGAAGGAACTTCTTAGACAAAACTTTGCTGGATTTTTTGGCGAAATATACGGCCTAATTCATAACAGATCTTTTTAAGAAATTACAGCCCGGCTAAGGCTTCTAAGAAAAGTCCAAGAATGTCAGCTATATTTTTTTTATTCCAGCACTATTTTTTTTTCTTTGAATTCGCTTTTTAAGTTTTTAAAATAATTTTTCATGAATAAACTTGTTACTAGAACTCCTAAAAACGTTTTTCCACAAAAAGGTTTTATATTCGCAAAAGTGTTAGTATAATCAAATTCTTCTAAGGGATATCGAAGAGTGGCTTCATACCTTTGATGAAAAATCTCTTGGATATAAGCCAAATAATAATGAAATTTGTTCATACCTTCAACATGATTTCCTCACGAATATGAGCCACCGTCATTTTTTCGAATCCAACATGCTCTAAGCAACCATTGGATACTCAAATGCATTTCAATGCGAATACTTAACTTATCTTGGCTACTGTCAAACCCATTAGGAGGAATTAGGGTTGCCTTAACCTTTCAAAATTTCAAATTTTTCCTTCGAAATTCTTTGAAAAATTCACAAATTGTTTCGCGAAGTTCATCAAAAGTCCATCTGAAATATTTCCAAAATACATCACAAATTGCGTCACAAATTCTACTATGTTTTTTTGTAAATAGGGAAAGTAATCCATTAGTTGTGGGTGTTCCTATAGTTGCGGTAGTGCCATTTTCACTGATTTAATTGAATTGGCTGCAAATCCGACACCGTCAATCGACGTATTGGCTTATTGATACACGAAATAACTGAAACCATCTTTTTAATTGCTTCAAAATTGATAAAATTCCACAAAAACTGCTTAAACTTTTCTCACTTGTACTAATAGTTGCGGTAAAGTGTTCCTATAATGAAGGATCCCATAAGAAAACAACGGATACCGCAACTATAGGAAAACAAATTAAAAATTTACCTCAACTAAAGGAACAGTGTATCAATAGTGGAGGTATTATTTTTCTGTGACATCCCGATGGTTACCGCGATGAAATCAATTTTCTCACTAAGTGAATGGTCGTTACTTCCCGTTAAAACAGTAATATGTACTTTAATTGCGCTACTTGAATTTTGAGGGGTTTCAAGAAGTTGAACCGTGCTTAGTACCTCCACTATTGGAACATTTACCCTACTTCTTCAAATCCGCAGGGAAGTAGACCGTGTCATGGCAGGTTGACTTAAAAGAAAAACAGCCTATTACGATGAGAAATTGCAAAAAAGATTATAAATAATCTTTTATCATTATCATTCATCATCTCGACTTCGAGTCTAGTACACGACACTGGAGACGGCCTTACAGTTACGGTCGCAATACGCGTATCTGTCAAAGGATACAAACTCTAGTAGAATTAAATGGTATAGCACTAAATTCGGTTTTTTCATTACTTATAGGTATTCCACTAAGCAGTTCGAAGATTAATTATCATACTGTATCACTGATGTGCAGTGATATGAGGCAAAATCTCAAACTAACAAAATCAATACAAATCTATGCAAACTATGAAATTTGTGAAAATCATGATTATAACGACCGACATTACTTCGGTAAACCAAGAATTTGCTAGGCCCCCTCCAGAACAAAACTCTTAGCTACGCCAATGCAATCCTCGATGGACATAAGAACGTGGCCGTCGCCGTTATCTATTAAGTGATATTAAGGGTAGTGGGGCTGTACATCTAAGATAGTAAAAGGCTAAGACCCAAGCTCCATCTGAATGGTTCTATGTGCAATATCACTATCCTGATGGATCAAGGTGTTTTTTTTTGCAAGGGGAAAATCTGCAATCAGTCTTCTGAGTAGGTAATTCAGGGTGTATGGGGATGTCTCACTACCGACGACCCACGATATAGCATCAACGAAGTGTATGTTCCATCAGTTTATTGATTGATCAAATTGGAGATACAGTAAGGACCCGATTTTGTCAGCCCCTCGATGAATTTTAGGCTGACAAAATAGGGAACCTGACAAAATCGGGTCATTTTATTTTGTTCCGATTTTTCAAATTTTGACGTGTTACATGGTTACATGGACTTTTAAGAGGGCGATGGACATGGGAGTAGTCAGTTTTTTTGATCAGGGGCTCCCCCTCCCTTATATTGGTAATATCGATTTTTAACACTTAATAAAAGGCATTGCCATTGCCCCCCCTGGCTACGCCCATGCGTGCATGACATCAAACATCATCATCAATTTTAATGTAAACGTGGTAAAACATGCCGATAACACTTTTTTTGACAAATTTAAAATAGGCTGACAAAATCGGGTCAAAAAGCTGACAAAATCGGGGGTAGACAAAATCGGGTCAGTACTGTATTCGTAAATTCGTCACAGTAATGTGACCACCCAAAAAACGTTTTCAGAACTGCTTGTATTTATTTAGGTTTTATGAGTGTTTTATGACAGTCATGTATAATACCACCACAGATAACAGATGTTTGTGGTAGAACAAAAATTTTCTGAAAACCTGTGTAAATATTCAAATTGAAACTCCTTGCAATCACTAACGCTTCCACACAGCGAATTGCGTCAATCAGTGGTGAATATCAGTATCTTGAAATATTTCATATTCACCACTGGCATCGTCATGGGAACTTAGCGATGACAGCGCCACCACGATGTTGCTACGTGTGTTGCCATTCAAAATGACCGTTAATTGGCTTACACAGTTTTACAATCGGACTTCAACGTCTGTTATCTGTGATACCACCAATAAAACATTCATTATACTTATACTCTTTCCAGTACTTACTGTTTTGAGAATCGCCAACTAAATATCTGAATGGCTTTTGAGCCGTTCTTTGAATTTCTGCTTATTTTAAATGACTTGCCAATTGCTCTACATCCATTGGACGATACGAATACGATTTGTGTATGCGATTCTGATTCGTCATCAGACAGTAGAGTCATCTTGTTTACTCCCAAAAAGTCCAGTGCGGGAGTGAGTGTATAATAAAAATGGAACGGTGTTTGTGTGTCACGAAATAACTTGAGAACGAGTCAATGGATTTACCTGACTCTTACACAGTTAGTTTCTTAAAGTGTTCCGATTCAACGTGATTGTGTGTACAAAAAGTCGAAGAACTTCACGGGAAAATTGAGAAAAACAGGCAGTTTTTAAGTATAATTCTGTCTTACATTATCGAACAGCCTACTGCGGGACAACACAAGGTTTGTCGGGTCAATTATAGCTATAAAATTGCACGCAGCATCTCACCTGGCCTGTCTTCGAACACCTATTGAGCCTTGATTACTTAAACTACCGCTCTGCGCATATTTGTCCCGCGATCCATAAGGTTCACATAGAAAATGTGACAAGTAGGCGTAGAAGGGCAGTAAACGCTTCTATCAATAAACCGTGAAAATTTGTGACAGTCTTGTGATATGTATCTATCACAGCCTACCTGATTTTAAAATATTGAGCTTGTACGACGCAGGGATGTCCACGTGGGTTCTCTTAAAATATGTCTGAGATCCTAGAAACAATCGGATTAAACGACCTTTTCTGTAATATCAAAAATGGTTGTATGCAACGCGTTGTAAAGCTCGATTTTTTCAGCACTCGTCGTATTTATCGAACTTGGTGTGCCTCGTTGGATTAATGTACCACTCGTACTGAAAAAATCATCATTTTGCAACTGGTTGCGTAAAATACTATTTTGTTACGGTGTGCTATGAATTCAATTTATTTTCAGTTCAAATACCATGGTTTTGCAAGTCTCAATTATTCAAATTTTATTGATTTTTGTTTACATTTAACATCAACAAGACTATACTAATCAATGTTAATAATGCCTAACAATTTAATTTCTCTAATTCAACAAAGCTTTCTCAACTAAGATAGTTTGTTTCAATCCAGTAGAAAATCCTGACAATCCGTTAGACGATCCCAACAATACTCATGTGCGACAGACGCAGACTCCTTGATCGTTGCAGTATCCTCCACGGTAGCGCCAGCTTATGGCTAGACAGTGACCCGCACAGATACTGTGACCCCATCCAAGACCACTCAACAGATCACAAGAGACGCGCTTTCGACGTTGAAATTCCACCGGAATTTGTCTGGCTTGATCATGCTGCACCTGTTGGATATCGGTGTCAAAATCTGCAGGATCCTCAGCATCCTGAATGGAAACACTCTCTTGTGGTGCCGCTGCTCCCACCGAAAGAAGGTCGACAAAGCAAACCAAAGCTAAACACAGTGTGGTAATGGGCTTCATGTTTGAAAAATGATTACGAATGATTTCGAAACAACTGACTGTTGAGGTTGAAAAGCACCCTTTTATAGTGATTTGCAAGGTGTTTGAGCTAAATATATGTCCATCAATATTGACTTCCTACTTGACCAGAACATGTACAACTTGAGAAGCTTTTAAGCAATCCAACTGCACTAATAAGCCCAATGGCAGTCGAATGTGTATGGTTCAGCAAACAAACTCGTGCTCTTGTAGAATGTGGTTTGATTGAATGTCCAAAGTAGACCAAATTGACATAAATATTAACCATAGCTCCAAAATATTAGCAGTTCAACCCTCTCTCTCCCACCGATTTTGATGAACGCTTGCTTATTCGAATTGGTACGATTAGTTCAATAGTCATAATTTTTATGTGGTTATTTAATTTTAACTGTTTGTTAGAAACATTATTTCAATAGTAATATTTTCGAACAAAGCTATGGGAAAAATCTCACTTCAATAGCAAAAAGGATCGCGAACGGTTTCGTCTACACCACGCACTATGGGGGACTCCCATACGCCTGGTCAAAAATATTTACCGTGTGGGACCGAAATCCATATAGCACCGAAATCCGTACACTTGATTGATTTTTCATTATTTTAATATTAAAATTAATAAATATAGAGTTTTAAAATAACAAGTTATAAGTTGCTGTTCCTGCCAATTTGATACAAGTAGGCTATGATTGGAAAATTGTAAAAATCAAAATGTGACCGCTCATCATTGTGATGATAGTGATTTGCTAAGAAGAGTGAGAATAGTTGCCAACAAGTTTATTTTAGTTTTATTGCGGTTTTTTATTTGTTTTCAGCAAGCTATGATCTAAATATGTAAAATATGAGTATCACGGGACACCCTCACTACTCCTCCCTCGTTTTGTGTTCTAGGTATTACTCGATACATCCCTCCCTAACTCGATGGTCCCTTCAATATCGAGTTATGAAGAGTTGACTGTATATGGTTTTCCTCTCGAGAAACTCGAAATAAACTGATACCGTAATCCGGGGGGAAATTGATTACTATTTTACAATTTTTTGTTGTGTTATCCTTCGGAATTCAAATAACGTCAAATACATTTCGACACAACCAGTACTCCATTGATCTTCATCAGTTTACGAAATCGACTTTTCATGAAATAATATTTAACATATCATAAAAATAGTTGAAATATCAAAAAATCAAAATCCACTGGGGCAAAATTGATCCCCATATAACAAACAAGGTGAAAGAATAAAAAGTTTCCCTATCTACTAAATTTGGGTCTCCTGAATCTGAAAATAATGTCAAAATCGTTACAACTCGAGTATTTGATCATTTTATTGCAAAAATAAACTTTGAAAATCTGCCTAATACGCCTATATGTAGGCAATTTCCCTTTGAAATAAGCGCATTATTTGTGAATAAACGGGTTTTTGAAATACTTCAAAATCATCATAAGACATCTATAAACTAGAAAACATGGAATGTCTGTGGTGCCAACGAACCCTTCAGCTTCCTTGGGAGGAAATGTTTTTTGTCACCGACATAATCAAATTTGCCCCAGTGATCAATTTGCCCCCGGATTACGGTACTTTAAGCATACCGTATACCCTCGTTAATTTGAACGGTACCTCATGCAAACCATCGGGGTTCATTTTTAATTTGAACATCTAGTCACCCTAGAAACGTGTTTCTGGTCACATCTTTCACTGTTTTGTTTTGATTCTGCTTTCCGTTCCACAGAGTTTCATTCCACTTTACTCCGTTCCATGAGCTATATGACGTTTGAACCATTTTTAATCTGAACGATGTGCAAATTAGCGGGGTACAGATTTAAAAGTGTTCAGAATAAATGTGGTCAAACCAACGGGGGTACCCGGTATAATAATTAACTCATAATGTAGTAAATCGATTACTTTTTCTAGGTACTTAGCCTGTCCAAAATACATGATATATTTTACATTTATTTGAATTCTATTACACAGATAATAAAACATATTTACAGTTTATTCATCGAAATCGTATCCGAAACGTTCAATTTCGACAAACGCAAACCTTTTTCGCGTTACAATAGCCTCCTCGATTGCGCCGTGCAATGCAGTGTGCGGCACAAGCACTATCTCCTACACCGAACCCACTCAGCAGATCGCAGGTGGCCCGTTTCAGGCGGAAGTTTTCCACAGCTGCTTGGTAAGATTCCTCCGGAAGTTCATCAACTGTAGAGTTTTTCGATAAAAGTTAGAATACATCAATGGAAATTACTTAAAAATATTTATAGTTATGATCAACTTACACAAAGAGTTGGCGTAAGAGCGAACATCGTCGGCCAGTTCCTCCGGGAGCGCACTTCCGGTTGTGAAGATTGCACTGAGGCAAAGAGCAACGAAGCAAACGACGATGAGGGTACGCATTTTAAGATCGATTCGAGTGTTTGATGATTCGAGGCAGACAGGCGATCGTACGTGCGAACGGTGAAGTTGCTACTGATGGAGGAGTGACGAGCAGCTGATTGATTTATAGGTGCGATCGCGAACCCTATCGCAGGCACGGCTATAGCTCTTTTGTAAATCCCCGAATGCGAGAGCTCTGCATATGAGCGCCATTGGCTTAGTACTTGCAGATCTGCTCGGTGATCCACCGCGCGGTTTGATCCTTTCTTCTCCGACGAAGGGGATTTACTTTCACTTGAGACGAGTCAGTTGACATGCTATGGATCAGGGCTGGCCAACGATTTAGTGTTGACTGAAAAAGGTTTTTTGCTTTTATTAAAAATCTAACTTATTTTAGGTTTGGTAGAACAATTTATCTTCCATATAATATTAAAGCTTATGAATTTGAAAAAACTAGCTTTGATCACGCATGTAATGGAATACAATCATAATTCGAAAGTATGAATGTATTTTGTACCAGATATGGACTAAATGTGGTCAAGCCACAATTTTGGTCTAGCACCTCCTGCCCCCCAGTTTCGGACAGGTTGATTTGTTGCATGATATCTTAGTGATTTTTGCACGAGTGTCTCAAAATATATTCCATATCGCGTCAACACTCTAAGCTGATGGTTGATTTGTCGCTGGGTCCAACGCACAATGGTCGGGCTCGATACAAATGAGCAGCCAAAACTGCCCAACATGTTTTTGAAATTTTAATAAAATACATTAAAATACATTCTAAAATGTACCTAATGATCCGTGATTGAAATTGAACTAATTTTTTTTTTTGACTTATGCCGTCAAATTGGCTGAAAAAAAAATGTTTAAAATAAGGAACAAAATTCATATTTTAGGAATGCAGTATTTCCCTAATGTTATACACTATCTGAAAGCTTATGGTTCAACACTTTTATCGAGCATAAGGATAAAAAAAATGATTGAAGTTTTAGTAAGTTTTTTAACATCAAAAACCATTCTTGTTGCACCATGTCACCGCCATTTCTTATAGTGCACATCAAAAAGCATCCTTAGATCTCACAAAAAACGTTGGAACTTTTTGCAGAAATTTTCTGATTTTCAAGTTAGAATTATTTAATTAATTCAATATTTTACAGATATTTTTCAAACTAAGTTCATTTTAAATATATTTATCCACTTTACATACAAATTTTGATCAATCTCGATTAAATACAAACAGAATTTGTGCATTTCTAATGAAAACGCGTTTTGAAAAAAAAATAATTAAAACACCAAATAACATATTTAGGGATTAGGGCGATAAAGATAGTTTAGAAAAACTTTATTTTTTCCGATCATTGTGCAATGGTATGCTAGGGTTTTTAGTGTTTTTAATGATTTCATCTGAAATTTTTCCTTCTTTTAAACAAAGGCTATTGCTAGTTCAAGTCACATTATAATTGGCAATAATTCTCGATTACTTTTTCAAACCGACGTAAGTAACTTTCATACGGTTTTGAGACAACTAATTGAGAAGAATCACAACTTAGTTAGAACTGTTTTAAAATGAATTACCTTTTTAACATTTTTTCGCAGTGTACATCGCTCAAATTTTGCATACAATCCGATCGCGTTCAAAAACTAGGTAGTTTCTATTATTTTCAACAAAAGTAATTATAACAAAATGATAAACCGTTTTAAACAGTTACTTTCGACGTTTTTCTACCAGTGTAAAATCGGCTCAAGTAGTGTTTTGTTTTTATTGGTGGTTAAGTCACTTTGTCTCTCTATACAGCGGGGCGGCGAAAGTAGTGGTTAGGTTGCGAAAGTTGAAAATCTTACTTTCGTCGTTTTGTAAATCCGGAAATTAAACGTTCTAAAAGTGAAAAATCTAGTTGGGTAGGAGCGGAACATGTGGAATTTCGCCTGTGAAACACGAAGGAACAATAAAGTAAGTTTATTCACTTTTTTGACTTGAGACTATTTGAATAAGTTTTCGAGAATTTAGCTTATAGCTTGATTGTTTTTTTTTTTCTTCAAATCATCGACAGTTGTTTGTAGTTATACTGATATAACGATTTTTTGCATTACATTTGTTCAAATTTTTATAACAGATTTTTCCTTCTTTTCTGTTCTTTCAAGAAATAAGTGTTTTTGAAAGTTATTGAATTAAGGCTTGTAAAACGTTCATAGAGAGTCATACTCAAAACATATTGTTTAGCTCAAGGGTTAACTTAGGCAAGATGTCATTCAGAAGGACGAAAAAGTCGCTAACCTTATTAGTTACCGTCAAAAGCTGAGCACAAATGCAATGCTGGGAGCTATTACCGCTAGCAGAGAAGTGAAAAATTACTTACATTTAGGATGTTCTTCTTTCAGCAATGACTGTTTCTTGAACTAACACTAAAGAGCTTATTACACTGCGGAACACGATTTTGTCTCAAGCATCAAAATACCGCTATTAACTTAACTAAGAGTTGCTGAGTCTATTGCCGTTTTCAAAAATATCACAGCACGTCTAGTTTTTAAGATATTGGCTGTTGAAAATGCGAAATTTGCCTATATCAGCCAACTTGCATGCAAGTTTAACAGCTTGTATGAAAATTTATTTGCTTAATTTGCCACAGAATTCAAACTTCATGTGTTAGACAATACTCATCATAAAAGATCATAATATTGTCGGCGCTCAAAATTTTTTTTTATGGGTTTGAAAATAATTGTATTGTGCCATATAAAAGAAACGAAGAATTTTGTATGGTGACTGCAAAAATGTTGAAAAAATCAATTTAATCTAAAATTAACCGTGCAATTTCAACCAAAGTATATTTTAAATGAAAGTGAAAGTCCTATTTTGCATGCTTGGTGGATAAGATCACAAAAAAGTTTGATAAATCATACTTTAAATTTTATGTAAATATCATTAAAACCAGTGTTTTATTCAACTTTGGCGACCTGTAGCTAAAAATTGTGACGTGCTGGAACATTTCTGAGAACGGCATCAGATTCACCAATCCCAAATCTACTAGAGACACAAAATTTGGTTCTCAAGACAAGCAAAAATGTCATTTTTGTTAGCTGTGTCATTTGTAAATCAATGATAAATTACCCTTCTTTAAGAATAAGCTGAATAAGTTCTTTAGCTTGGAAATTCATTACAAATATATACTTACTATAGTCCACAATTCTTTTCAATTTCTGACAAACGGCGTTCGGACAAACAGCATTCGGCGAAATGCGGAAAAAAATACCAAAACTTATTTTATCGACTTAATTGAAGAAATAACATATTTTTGTATTTATTGTTTCAGAAGGGACTGTTCACATCTTACGTAACTTTTTTTTTAAATCGTTTTTTTTTTTCATAACGCGTTTATATTAGAAAATGTAATCAAATTTGGTTGAAAGCACAAATTCTGTTTATAATTGATTGAGATTGGACAAAACTTGTATGAAAAGTAGACAAATATATTTAAAATCTAAGTTCATTTGAAGTATACACTACTCGTCATAAATACGGACTCATGAAAATAAGTATTGCAACACTCAGCTGAATATTGAATCACCCTGAAAAGTTCAGCATCACCTCAAAACAGGTAAATTCACATTGCTGTATCTCGAGATCCTTATGACTTGCAAAGAAGCGATCTTCAGCAAAGTTGTTCAGGAGATCAAGGACATCCGGAAAGCAAATAATTTAGTTCGAGATTTTTCCGCTAGGTGGCGCTAGTGAGCATGTAAAATTGAGCATTTTAAACTAGTTCTAGCTTGTGATCCACAAGAGATAGAAAGTTCGAGTCTTGGGCAAAGTTGTTCAGTAGGTCAAGGACAACCAGAAGACAAACAGTTTGGTTCGTGATTTTTCCGCTAGGTGGCGCTAGTGAGCATATAAAATTGAGCATTTTAAACTAGTTCTAGCTTGTGATATACAAAAGATAGAAAGTTCGAGTCTTCGGCAAAGTTGTTCAGGGAATCAAGGACGTCCGTAAAGCTAATAATTTAGTTCGAGATTTTTCCGCTAGGTGGCGCTAGTGAGCATGTAAAATTGAGCATTTTAAACTAGTTCTAGCTTGTGATCCACAAGAGATAGAAAGTTCGAGTCTTGGGCAAAGTTGTTCAGAAGGTCAAGGACATCCAGAAGACAAACAGTTTGATTCGTGATTTTTCCGCTAGGTGGCGCTAGTGAGCATGTAAAATTGAGCATTTCAAACTAGTTCTAGCTTGTGATCCACAAGAGATAGAAAGTTTGAGTCTTCGGCAAAGTTGTTCAGAAGGTCAAGGACATCCAGAAGACAAATAGTTTGGTTCGAGATTTTGCCGCAAGGTGGCGCTAATGAGCATGTGAAATTGAGCATTTCAAACTAGTTCTAGCTTTCGGGTCTTCGGCAAAGTTGTTCAGAAGGTCAAGGACATCCGGAAGACATACAGTTTGGTTCGAGATTTTGTCGCTAGGTGGCGCTAGTGAGCATGTAAAATTGAGCATTTCAAACTAGTTCTAGCTTGTGATCCACAAGAGATAGAAAGTGCGAGTCTTCGGCAAATAGCCATATTCAAGGGTTTTAGATCTTATTTACTTCATACACTGAAGTCAAAGTCAATATTCCGATTAGGCATTATCAGGGACACTAGGGAAATGTTGCATTTAATAAATATGAATTTTGCTCTTCATGTTATCATAATAAATTTCAAATTTTTGACTTCAGCCAATTTAAAGTTTAGTTCAATTTTAATCACGGACCATAATAATATAATACATTAGGTATATTTTAAAATGATAAAAAACATAAAAATCTCAAAATCCTTTTTGGTAGTTATGGCCACCCCTTTATATAGAGCCCGACTATCGCGAAATGGCAATAAATCATCAAAATGAATTGCCTATTGTCGTATTTATATTTCCAAATTTAATTTTGTACGGTATAAAAATGATAAGATTTATCATAAACGGTTAACAAGATCGCACAAAACCAATATTTTTTTAATTATTAATTCAGTGGCTTACTGGGGTATCTTCCCCTGAATAGGGTGCAGAGCTATTTGGGTTCTTCCATGATTCACTTTGATATGGGGGGGGGGGGGGTTATAGGCCGAATTGTTTGAAATTTTGCTTTAAGAAGCACTTCCATATGCCTACTGCCGAAGTGAATCAAAAGTGCCAAGCAGGTGACCACAATTTACAACAGTTCATCGATTCTGCCAGTCAACCAAAACACAAAGCAGCAGCAGCATCAATAGCATCATGTGTTGCGCTGCCAACGGTTCACACATTGCTTGAATATTTTTATCTCTCCTCTATGATCGTTTTCGGGCAGTCATCCCAAGGTGAATGATTGAAAAAAATGTTAAATAATTCAATTGCTAATATTTTGCTTGTAATTTCAATTATTTGAAATCTATTAGTATTAACAGCAAGAGCACAATCATTCTGTTGCGATACATATAAACAAGTTCAATTTTATGCCGCCTTCACCGAGCAAAAAGTCAAAACCCCGAAAACCGGAAAAATCGTTTTACCACTGTGCTCGAGTCTTTTCGCATTCGGGTTTGAATAAACGTTGGGAAGAAAAAGATTACAGTTTTGAAGAGCCGTGACATTTTTTGTTTTGAACTGTCATGGTTTGCTTTGGATTTTGATGGTCGTGTAGAAAGGTGTGAATGTAGAGGCGGTAAATGTTTGCTACAGTACATTTCCCATCCCTGGTACCAAGAATAGGATCCGGCTCCCTACTACTAATTTAAGAGAAAATTAAGCATAAATCAGCACAAAAACGATTTTCAGGATGTGTAATAATAACACACATGGTGTGTTGATCCAGAACAGCCCGGTTTTGTGTAACTTTATTTTAGAAAGAAGACTGATGCCTAAAGGATATAGAATACTTTACTCTAAAATTCCCTTCGTTACTCGAGCAAGAGCGAAATGCTGACAATCAAAACGTGATATTTATTTGATTGACATAAACAGTTAAAGTTCTAAGGATAATATCAAAATTTTATTCCTGGGCTTCCTGAGCCATAGCAAAATTTTACGTTTGCAGATCTTAGGAATGGCTCACCGCTATTGGTTAGATTTTCTACTTCACCTTTCTGGCGTTATGTCCCAACTGGGACAGAGCCTGGTTCTCAACGAGCACTTCGACAATTATTAACTGAGAGCTTTCAAATGGGGTTGTTTAATAAAATCTTTTTTTTATTCAATAACACGAAAGAGCATGTTACTGCAACTACTTTAGCAATTTTTTCCGCTCAAATAACGGCTAATTATATCATATTTCAACCTTAATTTGAAATTTGGGTCCATGAATGAACCTTGACACTATTGATCATGTTTGACGTTCGCTTAGTTGACAAAAACACCACAGGGTTTTTTTAACACTGGGGTTGTTCCTATCTGACATTTCGGAAGAGACACGGAAAACAAAATACACCTAAAATTTGAGTTTAAGCTAAGGGGTGTGACAAAATTTAGAATAAAATCTTTTTTGAACTTAAACAAACGACAAACTTAAAACAAAATGAGTAAACATGTGTTTTGGGCCTAAACTTAAGCATTTGGCACTAAAATTGGAACAGGGCTTTAGGACCCTATTGACCATTTTTGCACGTGTATATCGTGTGGGAGGTACAGTTGTGTTCAGAATAATAGTAGTGAAAGCCGATTTTCATACAAAATGCTCAACTTTGGCATGCTGTAACTTCGTTTCCATATGAACAATCGGCATGAAGTTTTGGCAGTGAACTACAAATATACTCAATTTCATTATCCCAATATTTGGAAATTTTCACACAACCGGCTAAAAAGTTAAGCACCAGGTGAAATCGCTCAAAATAATAGTAGTTTTAATAATTTAAATATCTGCTGTATTTTGAGTTTTTTAATTTTTCTTCAATCATCGCTTCAACCATTTCCACCCAAGCCATAAATGTATAAACAAGCCAATGTTTTATAAAATTGTTGCTGAACAAAAATTTACAAAAGAAAAACTACTATTATTTTGAACGATTTCACCTGGTGCTTAACTTTTTGGCCGGTAGTGTAAAAATTTTCAAATCTTGTGCTAATGAAATTGAGTATATTTGTAGTTCACTGCCAAAATTTCATGCAGATTGCTCATATGGAAACGAAGTTACAGCATGCCAAAGTTGAGCATTTTGTATGAAAATCGGCTTTCACTACTATTATTCTGAACACAACTGTACGAAGATACTCTTTGCCCTGGAAAGTCGAGACAGTTCCTCGATTCGAACCCACAACCCTCAGCTTGGTTTTGAGCGATTACCGTTACGGCTATCTGGGTCCCAAGATCTTACAAAATCAAAAGATGATATGTTCATGGTAGGGACGTTCCGATACTTCCGATGTATCAGAATATCGATATTTTGCTTTCGATATTCGATATTTTGGTATCGATATTTTCTATTCGATATATCGGTAATATCGATATTTCCTTCCGATATATCGTACATTAATATAGTCAGTGACAAAAGTTAGTAACTGAAGGCTGTTTTTCCATACAAAATGCCTAAGTTTGTAGATCTGTATCTGTATCTCAGCTTCTGGTAGTCCGAATTGGGTAAAATTTGGATGGCGAACTACAAATAACCTGAAGTTTTGTGTTTATTGATATTATGAAATTTTAGACATTTTCCAGAGTTTCAGAGGGTTGTTCAAAGGAAAAAGTAAGTAACCAAGAGATTTTTTAATTTAGTGGTAAGTTGGTTAGATTGATCGGCAAGGTTGTTCAGTTTCAAAAGTTACATAAACTTACAGAATACCACACCAACCAATTACAACTTACCGCTTTTCGACTAAATCGAAAAATCTCTTGGTTACTTGTATGTTTGAACAACCCTATGAAACTCTTTGGAAATGGTTTGAAATTGAATGATCTCAGTATGTACATAATTTGAGATTATTTGAAGTTCGTCATCCAAGTTTTATCCAATTCGGACTACTAAAAGGTGAGATACAGATCTCCAAACTTGGGCTATGGAAAAATAGTTTTTGATTACTAACTTATGACACTAAGTTTATATGTAAAACAATTGTGGTACAGTTCTAGACGGCTGTATGAGGGTTCCCGCCCGTCACCATAGACTAAGTTTTGGGACAAATCTGCCTTTTAGACGAAATTGACGCATCTTCTGGCAGTCGAGAATTGTCGTGGTCACATCCATGCGAAAGCTAAGGGATAGGAAATGATAATTGACTGAACACTTATTTACACCTACCAACAACTTGCCTGCTTGTTACATCATCTCATAAGTGGAAAACAATTTTAGGGTTTTCTCTATAGGCAGCATTCATGTATTACGTAACTCTAAAATTGGAAATTTTTGACCCCCTCCCCCCTCCGTAACGCGTTTTGTATGAATTTTTTTTAATTTTTGTATGAGCCGTAACGCTTGAGCCTACTACACCCCCCCGTAGAGCGTTACGTAATTTGTGGATGCCGCCATATATTATTATTTGTTTTGTATTTAAAGAAGCATTTTTAGTTCAAATTTTACTAAAATGTATCTTAACAGAAGACATTTATTTTAATGTCGGCCAAAATAGCAATAATCGTTTTAATATATCATATGATATTCCGATATATCGATATTTTGAATCAATATATCGGTGGTATCGATACTTTGATTCGATAATCGTATCAAATCATATATCGATACTTCTCAATATCGGAACGTCCCTAGTTCATGGTATTCCAGGAGTAAATTTTTGGTATCATGTCAGATTTTTTATCTCTTATATCTATCAAGAGATTACTAGTCTTTTCACCTGCTCGGGTAATTCACATATCAAACCAAAAAGAAAATACATTTTTTCTGCAATATGCGCTTCTCTTTCAACACGATTTTTTAAAGCTAGGAACGAAACTGGTGTATGGGGTTGGAACCCACGCCTCTTACGCGAGGCACTGGGAATCGAATCCCATCCCCGAGATATTCACTTGTGACGTTGAAGCAAAATAAATCGGTTAATTCTATATGAACAAACCTTTTTTATTGCAAATATGAATTATAATAAATTATTTTTCCTATAACTCCAATTTACGAACGTTATTTCCTAGCTATTGAATTTTTTGAATAACCTTTAGTAAGTCATAGATCACCGACAACATTCACAAGACTGATATTTATTGACACTGCCGATGCACGTCCCGTATTTGTGCCCATTGCGTTGGCAGTAGAGATAACAATGATCTCTGCCGTGTAGACAGTAGCCCACGATGCTGCAAATATCACGTACCGTTCTCACTTTAGGGGTCGTTTGTACTGCAAAAAAGGACATCTGTTAGAACCTGAAATCCGACGCATCAATAATGCTTACCAATTTCTGCTAAATCATAAAAAGGCGTAGCTTTAAACGGTTGAGCTTGCCCGGATGCCGACACAGCCTCGAAGGTAAGGCAAAGCAATCCGAAACACACAATGGCGATGATCTGCATGATGACTTGGAGCGGTTTGTCACTGAGTACTGGATGATCTTCTCTGGAGAATGTGAACTTTCTTTCTGATATTGCTTGGCAATGGCGTTGCTTTTATATGTATTCACGTAATATCAGTATCAGTAACCTTAGTTGAGTGCGCTCACCTTCATTACTATCAGTTAGATTCTTTCCTGGAATTGTAGTGTAACGCCTTATGTTAGTCTGGTATGGTACATAACTGACTCATAATTATCCACTTACTGATTCCTTTGCATTTTTTACAACGGTCAAAGTTGACCTTTAAGTTTCCGGCCCTTGACAGCATGATTTCAAATCGTTGAGATATCATCATCAATTTTTAGCCGGATCATTTTAACTTCTTTAAGACGAGTTATTGTGCGCGAGCACTATGTCGGTCATGTGGACATTTGGCTTATGGATGCTTGGCATATGGACATTTGGTCGAATAGTTTTTTTTTTTTTTCTTAAGGTGAAGTGGGTCGCCATAGATTGTTTTTTCGTGTAGTTGATTATTGTTGCTAATTAATAGCACGATTACGAATTAATGAACCAATTCACAGATTTTTCTTGCACTGAGCATTAGCATGAGCATTAGGGCTGATCAAAATATAAAAAGTTCGGGAATCCAATCTCTCATATTTTCTATACTAACCTTATCATAAAAAAGTGTATTGTGAAATTTTAAGCTTTCTAGGTGGTGATTTATAGGTGGCTCAAAGTCCATGTATGTTTATATGGAAATTACTTTGAAACCATTTTGAAAAATATCCCAAACGCGTTAATACTGGATAAGTACAAACTTGTCATCCCATAGTGAAAACTCATTCTTCAAACCATAATTGTTCAGAAGAGCAATTCAATCCAACGAATAGGAGAAAAGATATGCATGAGTGTGTGTTATTATCTAGCTTCATATGGGATTATAACTCTGACCACTATCTGGTGATGGTTAAACTGCGCCCAAAACTCTCCGTCGTTAACAACGTACGGTACCGACGGCCGCCCCGGTATGACCTAGAGCGGCTCAAGCAACCGGATGTCGCAGCGGCATACGCGCAGCACCTCGAGGCTGCACTACCCGAAGAGGGTGAGCTGGATGAATCCCCTCTTGAGGACTGCTGCAGAACAGTGAAGGCAGCCATCAACAATGCAGCTGAGAGCAACGTCGGGTACGTGAAACGGAGTCGACGAAACGATTGGTTCGACGAGGAATGTAGGCAGATTCTGGAGGAGAAGAACGCAGCGCGGGCGGTCATGCTGCAACAAGGGACCTGGCAGAACGTGGATCGTTATAGGTGGAACCGGCAGCAGCAGACCCGCCTCTTTCGGGAGAAAAAACGCTGCCTGGGGGAGACGGAGTGCGAGGAGATGGAAAACCTGTGCCGGTCTCAAGAAACACGCAAGTTCTATCAGAAGCTCAACGCATCCCGCAACGGCTTCGTGCCACGAGACGAGATGTGCACGGATAAGGATGGGATCATTTTGACGGACGAGCGTGAGGTGATCGAAAGGTGGAAGCAGCACTTCGACGAGCACCTGAATGGCACTGATAGCACAGGCAATGAAGGATGGGACAACAGAGGAAATGCCTTCGTCTGTACTGCGGAAAATGGAAACCATCCAGCCCCCACATTGAGGGAGGTTAAAGATGCCATTCACCAGCTCAAGAACAATAAAGCTGCTGGTAGGGATGGTATCGGAGCTGAACTCATAAAGATAGGCCCGGGATGTCTGTACCGGATGATAGGCACAATCTGGGAAACAGAACAGCTACCGGAGGAATACAAGAAAGGCGAAAAGTAAGATTGTGAGAACTTTCGAGCGATCACCATTCTAAATGCGGCCTACAAAGTATTATCTCAGATCATCTTCCGTCGTCTGTCACCTGTAGTAAATGAGTTCGTGGGAAGTTATCAAGCCGGCTTCGTTGACGGCCGATCGATAACAGACCACATCTTTACTGTACGGCAAATCCTCCAAAAATGTCGTGAATACCAGGTCCCAACGCATCACCTTTTCATCGATTTCAAGGCAGCATACGATAGTATCGACCGTGTAGAGCTATGGAAAATGAAGCACGAGAACTGCTTTCCCGGGAAGCTCACGAGACTGATACGAGCGACGATAGAGGGTGTGCAAAATTGTGTAAAGGTTTCTGGCGAACATTCCAGTTCGTTTGGATCCCGCTAGGGACTATGACAAGGTGATGGACTTTCGTGCCTGTTGTTCAATATTGCGCTAGAAGATGTTATGCGGAGAGCCAGACTCAACAGCCGGGGTACGATTTTTACGCGATCAATTTGTTTGCTTCGCGGATAATATGAACATTAGGGGCCCAGATAGCCGTAGCGGTAAACGCGCAGCTATTCAGCAAGACCATGCTGAGGGTCGTGGGTTCGAATCCCGCTGATCGAGGGACTTTTCGTAAAGGAAATTTTCTCGATTCCCAGGGCATAGAGTATCTTCGTACCTGCCACACGATATACACATGCAAAAATGGTCAATCGGCAAAGAAAGCTCCCAGTTAATAACTGTGGAAGTGCTCATAAGAACACTAATCTGAGAAGCAGGCCTTGTCTCAGTTGGGACGTAACGCCAGAAAGGAGAAGAAGATGAACATTGTCGGCCGAACATTTGAAAAGGTGGCAGACCTGTACACCCGCCTGAAACGTGAGGCAGCGAAAGTTGGACTGGTGGTGAATGCGTCTAAGACAAAGTTCATGCTAGCTGGTGCGGCCGAGCGCGACAGGGCTCGTCTAGGAAGCAATGTTACGATAGACGGGGATACGTCCGAGGTGGTCGACGAGTTCGTCTACCTTGCATTCTTGCTGACCAGTAGCGTAGCTAATGGGGTGCGGTCCGCTCCCGGCCCCGGGCTTGTCGGTGCCCCGAAATCATGGTTACTATTTCTCATAGCAGTAGAAATTCAGTTTTAAACAAACTAAAATGTATACAGAGAGGGAAAATCAGGTTTGGTGGTGGTTTGGAGTAAAAGAACCCGGTAGCTTCCAGTTATATTGATTAATTTGAACCATATGGAACAGTAATTTTGAACAGAACATCGTATTTTTTTTATACAAATCTACATTATTCTGTGAATTATCAAATATCCGGGGCCCTCTGTAACTGGAGAAGCCAGGAACAGCATTGAAAACATTTCTATTATGAACCATATTCTGAACTAAGCTTCTAAGCCAAGCCAAGACTTTTAAATTGAATGATTGCTCTCAAAATATTACTACGCGGATATTTCATTGATTGACACATTCATCATACAAAAACTTAAGGAATCCTCTTAGTGATTTATCTAGAGCTTTATTCAGGAATGCGTACAAAGACTCCTCCAGAGATCACTCCAGAAACTATAACAAAGACTCCTCTAGCGATTTTCTCAGGAATTCAACTTGAAAATGATTTCTCAAGTCATGCTTAGTGATTGTTTTTCCAAAATTTGCTACAGTAAAACGTTTAATAATTAACGTTTAATGGTAATTAAAAACTACTGCTCATTATTGATCTTTCTGGAGGATAAGTTCTCACAACTATTTACGCCACTTTGTCAGATCACGGCAGTTAAGAAATTACCCCATAGATTAGCACAGGAATTGTTCCATAAATTCTACATAGGATTATTCCAAAATATCTATTAAGAATTTTTCCAGAGATTTTAGAATAGATTCCACTGGTGATTCCTATCTCCATAAATTGTGAGTTCTTTAAAATATTTCTTGGATTATTTTTGAAGTAAATTATTGGATAATTCTTCAATTTAATAGTTTATTTAGGGTTCAATACCACCGAATGCTACAGCAAATATTCATGTAATTTTCCAAAGAGTTCCACTCGAGATTCTCCGGGAATTTCCTCTTTTCGGGATTTTATCCAAGATTTTCTCAAAAGTCTAGAAGAAATCCGGAGGTCTTCTCTTGTGTAGGAATTTATCATTTGTTTTATCAGAGCCAGGGATATCTTTATGATTTTTTTTAGAAATATCCCCAAGATTTTTTTTTTGAATTCCCTTCAACTATTTCTGGAAAAATTCCTTGCAGCTCCTTGGAGACGTTCTTAGAGAAATCCTTAACACTTCAGTCGTCGCGCTGTTGTATTTTGTACAACACTGTTGAAAAAACTCGCTTTTCGTTCGCAATAGCAGCGTGGTGGCTTTGACGGTGGCAAACCACGCGATGACTGGAAGGTTAATGATTTCTTTGCTAACTTTTTTGGAAAAAAAGGAAACACCTATTGAAGAATTCCTAAAGTAAACTTGGAAAAAAATCCCTTAATAATATTTTTAGATAAACGGAAATAAGAGGAAATTCGAAAAAAAAAACATTGCCGAAGGAATCTCTAGAGAATTCTATGGTAAAATTTTCTGATTTCTGACTGTATTTTTGGAAAAATACGTGGACAAATTCTTCAAGGTATCCTGAACGAAAATAAGGGAGGGATTCTTTGTGAGATTTAAAAAGAAATCGCTCAATAAACTCGTGAAGTAATCTGCGAATTATTAACTGAAGCAAACTTTAAGCGATCTTCTAAATTTAATTCTCAGGAAACCATTAAGTACACATGCTAATATGTTGGGTAACGTCACGAGAAATCCCTTAAGAAATTTTTAGAAAGACACTCTGAAAGATGGCTGGTTGGATTCTATGATGAATCCTCATTGAAACGTGATTCCTGATCAAACCCTTTCAATCATGTTTTTCAGGATTTAGGTCTCTAAGTTCTTATATTTAGATACCCAGCCGCTAACCGTCCAGTATACTAGTCACATATCAATTGTATGTTGCCTAGCGGCGCATACTTCAATTTGGACGGGCCTCCGAATTTGACTCCGCACCGGGCCCCGAAAACCATAGCTACGCCATTGTTGCTGACGGCTGACAATAACGTTAGCCGTGAAATACGGAGGCGCATCGTCAGTGGAAGTCGGGCCTACTATGGCCTCCAAAAGAAGCTGCGGTCAAAAAAGATTCACACCCGCACCAAATGTACCATGTACAAAACGCGAATAAGGCCGATAGTCAACTACGGGCATGAAACGTGGACGCTGCTCGAGGAGGACTTGTAAGCACTTGGAGTCTACGAACGTTGGGTGCTTAGGACGTTCTTTGGTGATGTACAGGAAAACGTTATGTGGCGTCGAAGGATGAATCACGAGCTCGCCCAACTCTTCGGCGAATCCAGTATCCAGAAGGTGGCCAAAGCTGGAAGGATACGATGAGCAGGACATGTTGCAAGAATGCCGGATAGCAACCCTGCAAAGATGGTGTTCGCTTCGGATCTGGTTGGTACAAGAAGGCGGGCTAGGCGGGTGGATCAAGTGCGTATCGATTTGGCGAGCGTAGGGCTGAACCGAGGATGGAGAGATGCGGCCACGAACCGAGTTTTGTGGCGTAAAATTGTTGATTCAGTGTTATCTGTTTAGATGTTAACTAAATAAATGAATGAATAAGATTATAACCCGGCAAACGTCTACAAACATCCCAGTCAAAATTAACTTTGAAGGGATTTGTTTCTTTAGTAACATCCTTTATTAAGGTTTGAAGAATGAGTTTTCAATTTTGGATGATAAGTTTGTATTTACAATACAGTACTAACATGTTTGTAACATTTTTAAAAATTTCTCTATAGTAATTTCCGTATAAATCTACATTGGCCCCATCGAAAAAGCTGAAAATTTTACAGAACACTATTTTTATGGTAAAGTTGGATAGGAAGATATGGGAGCTTAGATATTCAAACATTTTTAAACTTTGAAGATCAAAAGCTTGTTCATATGACAAAGTTTTGATTTTCTGTTAAAAAGTGAAGACATTTTATATAGTTATTTGTTACATTTGGCTTGAATGCTCTCAATGTGATTTTTGAAAGTTAAATTTCTATTTAGCATGAGCCCTAGATACTTAACTTCTGACCAATTTATACTAATTTATACCAATACTATACAACATGTATACTTCAAGGTTTCAGATAAAGAACTTTTGGTTTATGTGGGAATACAATAAGTGGATTTTTGGTAGTATTAGAAGAAATCTTCCATTTTTGCATGTATGAAAAGAATATCCAAACTTTTGTGCAATCTACGTCCTTTGGCGGAGAGGCCTGTGTCATCCGCAAACGAAGGTTTTTGCCATCCCTGAGGCAACTCAGGTATGTTAAATGTCAGGTCCCAAAAAGCTACTTTGACGAACACTAGCTCTTATAGAATATCTTACAGACTTGGAGTTCTGATAATTAATCTGAAGTGTACGATTTGACAGATAACTTTGGATTATTCTAATAATGTATGTTGGGAAAATTTAAGTTTTTTTTTTAATTTTACAATCAAACTTTCATGCTAAACGCTGTCGAATGGTTTTTATATATCTTAAAAAGCATGACCAGTTAAGCAGCCCCCATATTTTTTGAAACGAATCAAATTTGTTATACGTAAACGTTGATGAGTGGTCGAATGTCCATGGCGGAATCCGAACTGTTCATTGACCAAAATTGTATTTTCGTCATTCTGTTCAAAATGCCTTCCCAAAAAGTTTAATGACTGAGGCATACTTTCCTTATTGTACGATAACTAGAAAAATCTACTGTAATTTTGTCCGGTTCTAAAATTGGTACAACCTTGGCATTTTTCCATTTATTAGGAAAATATGCCAACATGGATATGAGGGTGTTCAGGCGGCGAAGACGTGCGCGAAAGCGGTTCCTCTTTTAAATGCATTGTTCTCGATAATATGGAAGAAATTTCTAAAAAAAGTAGCGAATAGTGCGTGTCGGTGGATATAGGAATGAATTTTCATAGTGTATAGTGAAAAATTGTGAAACTATGGTATTTTCGAGGTGTTTAATCAATTTTGTAATGGCTTGGCCGATGTGAAGTGAAAAAAAATCTGGCATAGTCAATGTATTGGTGTTGTCGTGTGGGTGGAGTGAAGTGAGGGGTTTCTTTATTTGAAGCTTGAATGATGTTGTTGTAATGGGGTTCAATGGTGTTGAATGAATTGCTGTCAGTTGTCATTTACAGCATTTCATAAATATTTCGTAATATGGTCGTTTTATTCAAGAATTTATGTAAAATCATGTGGTTGAAGTGAGCATCGAATTTTCTGGAAGCAATGGGTACTTCGGATCAGTAAGTGTGTGTGCGTGAAACTTAGCGCATCAAGCATTATGTTGTCATGACAACGAAGAAATGTGGTATTAGAAGTGGAGCAACCTAAAGCTGTAGGCCGACGACATAGTAACGCGGCGCGTCAAGTGGGGCGTGAGGCGTTCATTGTGCGATTTGCATATAAGCATATATGTGACATTGTGACGCCTTGTTGAATCGCGTGGGTCGTAACTACATTACAGGATATCCGGAAGAAAATAAATGCAAAATTAATATTTTGCAGTTTTAGATCTACATTTCCTACCATTAATGGACTGTCCATTATTTACGTAACACATTTTTGTGACCATTTTCTGTATGAAAATAAAAAAAAAATATTGTATGGCGCGTAAGAAATCTCAATCTTATTAAATTTTGCGTGAAGTAAACACAATCATTAATGAAATTTTTCGCGAGTGCAGTATAGCATATAGTGCAAATTGGAAGCCTTAAGAAAAATCAAACCATCATTGATCATCGGAGAGTTCATCCAGTTCATCAAGTGTTACAAATCTGCATGGGGTTCCAACTAACTTGGTGAGATTGTTCTAATTTATATTGTATTTATTTATCTTTTTATATCATATATAACTGGGTTGGGAGGGACCACCAGGGCACCCGAATGAAGCGACTTGGACAGGGAGCTTGGGACTGTCTCCTCCCTGTTGTTAACATATCGTGGATTGAGGGCGGGCTCTTCGACCCCATCTATTGGGAGTATTCTGTCAATCGAGGGCTTGATTGTACAATTGTTCGTGAAAACTTTCTTCTGGAAGGAGATTCTTTTCCCCTGCCGCGGGTTTCGTGCAAGTGTCTCTGCTTGCGGGTCCGCACATCCGTTTTTGGCCCTTCATACAGGAGACTGACTGCTTACGAACAACAGCACAATCTTGATCAAATCGCTTTTCAGATTATTCCAGTGCTATAGGCAGATGCCTTGCTACAATAGATGGTAGAACCAAATCATCATCATCATCATCATTATTAGGAAAATATGCCAACATTTATTAAATATATCAACCAAGAAGAATAAGCTACTTTCTAGAAGTTTCTTGATAAGGATGTATAAAACTCCATCATCGCTCCATCAAAATATTATTGAATTTTATAATAATAGTTCTCACTTTTTCCAAATCAGTCCTCCATGAATTTTCGAAAACCTGAGTATCTTGATTTTCATTTGAAGTAGTGACCCCCAATTTAAGTATTTTGAGCTTTGGTTAGTGACACTTTGTTTTACTTTTTTTTTAGTTTAAGGTCATCGTATATAATCACGGATTTGAATTTCACTCAACATTTAGGTATTGCAAAGCCTCTCGCTTCAACAATGGAATTTGTCAATGTTTCGAGAGTATTGTCAATATCAAGTATTGTTTGCAAAGAAATGTTAATATCAAGATTACTATCGATATATGTTTCATATATATTCCAGTCGGCTCGAAAATAATTGAAAGTAGAGCTGATAGGATTGAGCATCGCTTCATGGAGTATTTAAAATGTAACAGAGACATGATCAGAATCAAAAACAGCGTGAGTAACCAGTTGGCTACGAAAGTGACTAGAGTCGGTTAGACCAAACCAATCTTAGAGTCAATTTAGAGGTTTCTAGAAGTGGTACATAAGTAGGGCTATAATGGTAAAAAGAGAAATATCCTTAAGAGCCCTTATCAAATAACAGTCTGTCATTTGAAATACTTTGCGAATTATTTCATGAGCGATGTTTGGCATTGACTTATTGCGAGTCAATTCGTGCAAGTCAGTTTGGAGCAAATGAACTTGCTGCCCAGTGCACTGAAAAGGCAATCAGGCAGCTGTGATAGTATATTTACCAAACTGTGTTTCAACAGAAACACCTAAAGTTTCAAAATCTTTGATTTCAAATGACGAAAAAAGTTGATGTTTTATGCGTCTATAAATGATCATGCTCCATCCAGCCGACCATTGCGATAAACAAAAATCTTATTTAAGTTTGGATCCAGTTTTTCAAACAAGTTTCAGTAATAACTGTAATGTCATTGAAAACTAACTGTAATAATTATAATGTTATTAGCTGTTAAAAAATAAACAGCTCTTCCTCTTTACCACTCAAAGAACGAGCATTCCAATTCACAATATTTAAATGATTATTTGGATCCACAAGAGAAACGCAATCTAATAACAATTTTATTAGTAAATTTTACACCAATTTGGACTGCTTCTATTTGGACTGGTTTTAAACATTGCATCAATCATTTGTTTCAATTGTTCAGTTAGAAAATCAAAATCAGAGGAAGACAAGTAGGTACATTTTCTGAAGATATTTTTTTGATAAGGAGACGGAATACCTGCGGCGGTATGAGAAACGGTATTTCTATGTGATTTGAAACAATTCGAACGATTACCCGTAGGAAGAAATTTATTGAAACTTAAATTACCTGCTACAACCTTAGCATAGGAGTTATCTCGGGTACTTCCCAGCAAATTGAAAAGATTCGAACGGTTTTTCTTCTTATTTTTGGCATTAACGCCCTCACTGGGACAGAGCCTGCTTCTCAGCTTAGTGTTCTTATGAGAATTTCCATATTTTTCTTTATTTAAGACACCGACACGTTAATGCTTCCAGGACGATTTGGCCTTTGAAGGAAGCCCCACACTAGACAACGATGCATGCAACGCCCAGTGGCACAATCGAAATACATTCCTGGCGAAAAGCTTTCCGGACTGAAGCGTCACGGTGTCTTTGTGTAGCAACTTTATTACAAAAAATAGGTAAGTCTGAAATTTCAAACTAAAAACAATTAGACTTTGCTCTTTCATTTGCGACCAAAATTGAAAAAATCGGTCGGGGGGTCCAGAACATTTTTTTTATTTTGTGTAAAGTATTTATGGATATGTGTTGTTGTACCGACGCACATTGTGTTGAACGTATGGATATACGGGACAAACTGCAAGATCAAACCATTTGAATACCTTGGCATGGAAATTAAAGTTTTTCTTGGTCAAAAGAGCTGTAATAAGCATAAATGACATATAATAAACGCATAATCGCAAAACTGTCTCAAGCATCATTTTAATTATTTTCCACGAAACCCCTTGAAAATCGTACTTATATTGGTTATTATGATGTAAGAAGTTATATGGACATATTTCTCGCATAACATATGATTTCGTCCTAAGGTGAAGATACATCGAAGTCAAACCTTGAATTTTTAAGAGCACAAATGTAGAGAATCTTTACAGTGCAGTACAAGCTTGTTTGGAACATATCTAAAAATTTCTGCGACCGAGTTTTTATATAGAACTGTTATCCATCTATAAGTATCCACCTATTATAATAACAAATAAAGCAACAATTTCCAATAAAAAAAAATATCAAGATTTGTAATTTATGTAAGTATATAATACATATTTTCCGGTATTTCACTTTTGTATCTACCTTTAAATTACTATCTGGAAAGCTGAAAATTTCACGGAATACTATTTTTATAGTAAGGATGACAAGTAACATATGGGAGACTGGATTCTAAAACATTTTTAAATTTTAAACCGCCCCAATTTATATAAACACATAGTTACGCAAATACAAACATATGTACAAGTTTCTCGAAATCAAACATCAAAAAATACTCTAGACCCCCGACCGATTTTTTTTTTCTTGGTTTTTGAACCTAGAGACCTAGACTTTATTGTGGCGAAGTTGCAGACTTACCTATTTTTTGTAGTAAAATTGTTCTACGAAACACACCGTGCCAGTCCGTTGTCTAATGTGGTGCTTCCTTCAAAAGGCAAATCGTCCACTAGAATAATTAACGTGTCGGTATCTTTTTTATAAACGTTGCGGTTCATCTGCCTGGAAATCCAAAAAGTTAGACTTATAGTTGCCCCCGCAATTTGCGCATACAAACTTTTTGGAACCTTCACATGACATATGTCCTTAGCATTTAGCATCCATGCGGCAATGTTTGGTACCATGACCCCAATCTTGGCATCAACGGCACTGAGGTGAGTTCTGGATATTTGCATGTCACACGGACATCGAACTTGAATCTTGATTTTTATAACCTTAGATAACCTTTGATAAAATGAACTAAATAGTATTCTTGAGAATGCCAGATTCGATTCTCTTTTTCATATTACAGTCGACACTCCACATCTCGATGTTCTATATCTCGATATCTCTCCCTATGTCGATGATTTCATCGGTCCCTTCAGTCTGTATACATTTTGTCTCTCCGTATCTCGATATCTCTATATCTCAATGTGCTCCTGTTGATTCTTTGTTCCAAAATTTCTCTCCGTATGTCGATATGACCACAATCAAAGGTGATTAGACTAGATTTTAGTGATTCAAACCAATTTAAGAACGCGAGATGACGTCTGCTTGTTATTATTTTCCTGGTAACGGAGTGATTTTCAATCTAGTGTTCATTAAAAATTTGTTCTTTGTCTCGATCTCTCCGTATCTCGATGGTCCCTTCGATATCGAGATGTGGAGAGGCGACTGTAATTACTTCGACTGGGGAAAAGCCAAGTAAATCATTTATTCCATGTTTGATGTCTTCAGGTGACTTATAATCACTCTCAAGTTTTCAGGACGACGCTGAACAATCGGTCAGTTTTTTCGTAAATTGTGCTTCTTCTCTTCAAGATGTTTGAGAAGAAGTTCGCAATCTTCAAGAGTTTCCGGTAAAACGCAACAGTCTCTTGCACCAGCATTACGGTGCTTTCTCTTTCCGTAATCCATGGTAATGTGCCAAAAATGTGGAATAAGAGAGACATTCATGCTATAAGCAGGAACTGTATTTATTATCATATCAAAAATATCGAAGCATTTTCAACAGAAAGTCAAGTTCCGATATATGTCGAAAAATAACAAACTTTCGGTGTACCTTTTGAGTGTTTCTGGTTTTTGAATTAACGTTCTTGTGGTATGGTTTTTGCCACATTTTTCATATAGACGTCTAAAAGCCTAGCAGTTGTCAAACGATCCCTTTTCTCCACGCCTGCTAGGACTCCAAAATGTGAAAAGATCAAATCTGTTACGCTTCTTGTTAATTAAAATCATTAAAATTATCGGTTTAAAATAAAATTAACAACATTTTTTTTTTACTTCTCTGTTTTTTATCTCCTAAACTGCTTGAATTTTTCAGTCAGTTTAGCGAAATATTTTATTTAATGATCTTTTCGATCTTTTGTCAAACATAAACAAAGTTAAAAAAATCTTATTTACACGCTTGACATATTTTTGAGACTATTATTTTTTAAATGGAACAAACCTAAACTGCCCATAACTGCATATTTGTAACATTCGACAAAAGTAGGCATTGAGTAAATGAGTTATCAAGTTTGCATTTTATTGCAGTATGAGAGGGAACTAAAATTTCAAAAAATCACTAAGAATTCAGAAGTGCTTATTTGATGCTGAAATTTTCTACAACTCATATCGCATATTGGGTGAATAATCAGAAAATAATACTGATAGAAATTTTGTTGATACTGCATTACGAGGCTCATGTATAATCTCAATGTGACTGTTATGCGGTTACAATTGCCAATGTGACAAAACAACTTGACATTTGTTTCAAATTTTCGAGAACAATTTTACAGATTTGAGTAAATTGATCGAAAGTATTTGTCATTTGACGACTCTCCCCGGTATTAACTCGAAATTGCCAAAAATGTCGAATGTGACAAATATGCAGATATGGGCAGTAAAGTGTATAGATGCATGGGTTTTGAAGTTATCGTTGTTATAAGCATTTGAATTAATAATATGACTTCCCTTTCCTTGAAATTTGTTGACATATTTCACTGAAATGTTTCAGTGAAATCTCCAAACAAAACACGCGTGTTCGGAATATTAGACTGTTCGGAATTTGAGACCAAACGGTACTAAAATCAATTGAGGGGTTCAAACGCAACGAGGTGTAAGTGACATTTGGGTCGATATTGAGTTCAGGCGATTATAAAACGAAGCCAAACTTTGAATTTTCAAGTGCACAAGACTGGAGATTCTGATAACAGTTCGCGTTTAAAACCAATCAAATTGCTTGCCTGCTGGTGGTGATCAATGGGATAAATTTTCAACGCGGAGCGCTTTTTGGTTCTCAAGTCTTGTGTTCTTGAAAATTTGAGGTGTGGCTTCGTTCTATAACCACCTTAAGCTAATTCAGTTAGTTCTTCTGTTTTCATGCTTTTCAATGGTAGTTTAAGGGGCGGTCCATTTATTACGTAAGACAATTTTCGGGCTTTTTCAACCCCCCCTCCCCCCATGGTGAGATTTTTTATATGAAAATTAAAAATAAATTATATGGCGCGTAAGAAATCTCAGACCCCCCCTCCCTCCATAAGCCCTTACGTAATTAATGGACCGCCCCTAAGGTGATTTTCGCGTTCAATAAAGAATATAACGTAATTCGTAAAAGATGGGTTTATTTTTTGACTCCCATACAATTGGTATGGATTGAAAAATAGCTGATAAACTTCAAAGTCGATTTTCTCAAAACAAGGTTTATGTCACTTACTTCCCTTTGCTTCTAACCCTCTCGATTGTAACCCAATTATAGCAAATTTAAATGTAATATATAACTGACTGAATTTCAATTGAAGGGAGATCTTTCTGTACCGCACAGCACTCAATATCAGACATAAAACATGTGGGGAAATCGTGGTCTAATGAAAATGGTGTACTTACTTGAAGAAAAAGAAAATATTATAGAGAGCAACATTTGCGTAGAATCCTTGTAATATGCACAACAAAATAGAGATATATGAAAAACGATATAGAATTATTTAATTTCTAAATTTTTGAAAGTATGAATAGATCTCTACCGAAAATCATGAAAATTGCACAGAATATTATTTTAATCGTAAGGATAGCAACAAAGAAATGGGAAAATGGATTTTTATTTTTAAATCTTTGAACTGCCCTAATTCTCATACAAAAAAATAGAACTCGAAACGCAAGAAGTATACGAAAATAAACTTGGACATATGTGTTTTTGACCCATTCTTATCCACGACGACAGTATCTTGAAATTTGGGCGTTGGATGTTGAGAAATTGTGGTGTTAGGGTTAATAAAATGATTTTTTTTTTATGAGATCTACAATATTGAATACTAAGGCATTACAAAAGTTTTTCTTAGTAACATAGCTTCAAAATGATACAACATATTTTTTCATTTATTTATTTTTTTGATCATAATAACAATGCGGCTTAATTGAAACAAAAAGTGCACAGATGTCCATTGATCAAATTTATGGGAATCGGTTAAAAAAATGTACAACTTTTTGTAATCTGGATAATTGTTTTTTAATAGGAACATTTGTGAAAGTAGGTATAATTTGCTCGAAGGCACGAAACTATATTAATTCCGGCAGACGCACACCTTCTTGGAGTTGCAGTAGCCTCCCCGATTGCCACGGGCAATGCAATGAGCAGCACAAGCACTATCACCAACGCCGAATCCGCTCAACAGATCACAGGTGGCCCGTTTCAGGCGGAAGTTCTCCACGGCGGCCTGATAGGTTTCCTCCGGCAGTTCATCGACTGTGATGAAGAGAAATTCTTGATAGAGAGTTTTCTTTGATTACAAATATGTAAATTTACTTACAAAGAGAGTTGGCAAAAGGGCGAGCTTCGTCCGCCAGCACCGGTTCCTGTGGGTAGGCACTAGTAATGGCCCCGGTGCACAGAGCCAGGAAACAAATGACAGTGAGGGACTGCATGGTTGGTCCTTTCGGGATCGATTGGAAGAGAGCTGATATCTCTTGAACGAGCTTGTGGAATTGAATGATGTGCTAATCAAACAGCTGAGCGAATTTATATTGAGAGAAAGAATGAATGAGCTGCCGCCTTACGCTACCGTGTAAATCACCGAAAGCGTAAAAGTGCGAGCAAGCTTATTTGCATACAATGAGCGATCTGGTTCATTCGCACCGGGACGATTGGTGGATCACCGGAACGATCCTTAAACGCTGGGGGATTCACAGTCGCGAAAGGAGTTATGAATGCAATTGTAAATATTTGATTATGTGTACGTACGACTGATTTAATTTAGAAGCAATACACTTAGGCAGCATATCCAACTAGAAAAGCATGACAAACGAATACTTTATCATTAAGGTGAAACTCCGTTGAATCCGTGAATTTCTGTGTGAAAGTAGTGGTACTCAAGAAATATTCTCGTAACTGTTGGTAATAGTGAAGTTATTATTAATAAGACATCGTTGCCAGTTATCACTGCATCGGTTTGAGTATTTTTCACTTCGACTAAATAATATTGCTTGATGTCGCTTTTAAACATCAACAGTCCTGACAGCACTGCAAGCGATCAGCCGACCCAAAAATAGAAAAATGAAAAAAGCGAAAAATTGTGATCGGGTGATTGTTTTAAGCACGATTCTGCAAAGTTTTAAGTTACATCCTTAAGAAATCAACTAGAAGGTGTTCTTCCATATATAAGTCTTGAAAGTAAACTATGTACGATGTCCTACGTGTTACGAAAGTGATACAATTCTACAAAAAGTGTCCTCCGTTCACGGGTGAATAAGCGTAAACATACGTAGCAACGTTCGCTGCTCGTGTTGAAAATTAGCACGAATTGTGAAAATTTGACTAATTACTAGTTACCAAATTATGAAAATTGAAAGATAAAAGTATTCTGATATTCCTTTAGCAATTTGAGATTGATTCATTATAGGTAAGTGAAATAATTTGAGAAATAAATGTGAACCACCGTCAAATGTGTTTGTATGTGTGAGGAAGCCATTTTTCCAGCCATGATTGGGATTCCTTCCTATATGTCCTTAGAGTTAAATACCAGTGTACCACATTATGCACTTTAGGTGCGAACAGGATGCAAAATAACAGGCTTAAGTTTTTAAACACTGAGTCTATAATAAAAAGGCTGCAAAATGATTTCAAGAGCTCAATTAGTTATTGAGTACGCATTACAGGGTGATTACTATATCCTGTCAGTAAAATCAGTAATCATAGAAAAAAGATGGTTGTATGAATTTTAATTACCAGTGCATATCCAGTTTTGGACATCTAGAACATTTAACTTCGCTATACATAGATAACATATTAATATTTTTACCTCAATTTCCAGCCACATGCGTGGTTTCAGAAGCATTGCAGTTAACATGCACGTTATTCAAAAGCATATATTTTAACCAAAAAAGACATATTATTTTCGCTAAAATTCTCCATAATCAGTCTTATGCTATTTCCTAGTTAGTCTAAAAGATTGTGGTAACATGCTGTTTCAATCAGGCATTTTTTTCAGCGAAGTTTAGTCAAAAATACATATCTGTGGAAAACGTGCATGCCAGGTGCAATGCCTTTAAAACAACACTAAAAACTAAGGTAAATGGAAAAATATTTAATCTTTACTTTGTCAAAACAAACTTTATAGATATGCAAAACAGGATGTACACCGGAAATTAAAATTCATACTTACATCTTTTATCTACGATCATTTACTTTACTGATAGGAATTAGTAACCATCCTGTAAATAAAAGTAAATAGCAAACCATGCTATTGAAGTAGTATTTAATAACAAATAAAGCTATTCAAATTGTCAGGCGATCCAAATATTTTATCATATTTTATCGCAAAGCAATCAAAATAAATAGCTTATAAGTAACTAACTCTTTTATGATATCATAATACAGCCATTCCATGAAAAACCGATCTAGTGGGTCACCGAATTCCGTGAAAATTTGCTATTTTATTCCTTATCCGAAATAAGGATACACGTATTTTTGGATTTTTTGATTAAGGTGACCATTTCCAAAATAGGGTGACCAGAAAAATCGCGATTTTGCAAAATTTTTATTTTTAAAATAATTATAACTTTTGAACCGTTCGACCGATTTTCAATCTTTTTGGACGAAATGAAGGCTAGAGATTTTGACTTTTCAGGAAAAATATAAAATTTCACAAAAAGTGTGTTTTTTACATGGAAAAACTCAATAGTTTCCGTTTTTTCGTGTTTTGAAGGCCTCGGGACCAAAGGGGCTATTGCTGTTCTCATTTTTTCCTCGGAAGGTCCTGACATCAATGACATCTGAGAAATGTCGCCCATCAACCAGCACGTGGTCTATTTGGGAGCCGGCATCTCTACTCGGGTGTCGCCAGGTGTGTTTGCGGATATTCTTTCGTGCGAAGTAAGTACTGCTGATTGCCATCCCTCTAGCAGCAGCGAAGGTCACTAGCCTCAGGCCTTTATCATTGGTAACGGAATTAAGGCTTTCCATTCCAATGACAGGTCGGAAGAAATCTTCTTTCCCGATCTGCACATTTGCGTCGCCGATGACTATCTTGACGTCTTGTTTTGGGCACTCTCCGTAGGCCTTATCCAAGCTCGCATATAACTCATCCTTCATGTCATCGAGCTTATCGTTCGTTGGCCCATATATGCTGATCAGGCTGTAGTTGAAGAACTTGCCCTTCATTCTCAACACACAGATTCGGTCGCTTACCGGTTTCCACTGAATAATTCGCTTCATCTGCTTCCCAATCACTATGAAGCCAACTCCACGTTCTGCTCTGTCACCACCGCTGTAGTAGATGTGGTACTTGAATGAAGTGTTGGCGATGGGGTCCACCGCTCGGAATTCGCGTTCTCCGGTTCTCGGCCAGCGTATTTCCTGGATAGCTGCCACGTTCACACCGACATTCCGCAGTTCACGAGCCAGGAGCCCAACACGCGCGGGTTCATTCAAAGTTCTCACGTTCCAAGATCCAACTTTCCAATCGTTGTCCTTTATTCGTTGCCGGGTCTGTTGCCGTAAAATCAATCCGTTTGCTCTACTTTTGCCTTTCTTGGTTGGTGAAGAGTCTTCGATAGGCCACCTAACCAGGGTTGCGCTACCTACATCGTGCTAGAGGGGCTGCCTCCTCGGTGCTGACACGATACAGCATTATCCGCTTGTTCTTTACATGATGACCACGGTCATAGCCATCACAACCATCCACCTTTATCAGGGCTTTGGACCTGTAGCTCTGGTTCTCAATAGTTTCAAGTTCTTTCGGACATGCTACTGTGGTGAGCCGTCATGCGCTAGCGGTATACGAATGCGAAATCGGCAACTTTGGCACAGAAAGCTCTCGTTAATAACTGTGGAAGTACTCATAAGAATACTAAGCTGAGTAGCAGGCTCTGTCCCAGTGAGGACGTCAATGCCAAGAAGAAGAAATCTCTCATGTGAATTTGTTCTACTAAACACAAAATGTTTCGTGCTAGTTTGCTGTGTTAAACACTGGGTATCCACTATGGCCACAATTGGTGTTATGGCCAATACCAGTGCTTCAACCCTACCATGGCTACAGTATAACATTAACCTAACTTTTTGAGACTTTCAAATATGCTTCGAACTTATTTCTGATTCAGTCCTCAAAAGCATAATGATATTTTCTGCAAACTAGATTTTGATGACATAAGAAGTTTTCGGATGTAACATGCGTCAATAAATTTTTAAGGTACATTACATTGATTTTTCGACATGAATTTGTCATTACTCTGAACCTTGCGAAAAATGCCTCTAATAAATATTAGAAACCAAGTAACACATTAAGCCAAAATTTTGAAAATTTTCGAGATTTGTCCATCTAAAATCAGTAAAGTAATATATACTGTATTATAATGTGTAATATTGTAATTCCATTTATGTCATGGTGCATCCGCGATCCTGTGCAGGCCCGATATGCCATTTTACTGATTCAACAAAGTGACAATATTATTCCCCAATCTCAATTTGACCACTCAATGCGTGAGCAGACAAAGTGCCACGGTTGCTTGATATCAGCAAAGTCTAAGATATTGCACCATAATCATAAAGTCAGATCATTGTAACTTGAGCATTACTTTGTTTCTGATAAGATCTACATGAAAGTTCACAAAGGGAAATGCAACACGGGGATTTTCAGCTTTTTTATTCTGTTTTCGATTGATATAAAAGAAGCTCTTTACCACTCTTGACGATATCAGTATCAAGACACGTTTCTTTCGTATTAGAACTAAAGTCTAACTAACTAAACCAACAACTTACCATCATGAAATTCACAACTGCCTCTTGTCTAGCACTCCTGTGCTTTGCATTAATTGTTAGTGCTCAATCAGAAGATAGCTCAGCAGAACATGAGAACTTGGATCAATTAGAAGGTATAACATTTATTCAGCAGTTTAATTTTATAAAGTATCTAACGTTTCTGATCATTCCAGTCGACTACAACGACCTCAACCTGGCAAGGGCAAGTCTCCCACAACTGCGTAATCGATGCAAAAGCATGGGTAATTGTGTGCACGATAAAATTTGTGACAGCAACTGCAAACAGTTTGGTTACAAGGACGGAGAATGCAGCGGAAGATCTTGCATTTGCTGTGCTTAAAATAATAAGAATCTATGGAAAAATGTGTTTTTCGAAAATCAGTTGTTCTGAATAAATAATAAAGAATAATTACTCGACATCATAATCATGTTGTTCTGCAATCACTATATATTTTCAATGTATTACCGTAGATGCAGGTGACAAGAGTCAGAGGGGTGAGAGTGGGTGAAAGCATGATTCTAATATCTCAACAAATATTCCAAAGATTGATGTACACTTGGGAATCCACGCAGAAGATCATCCCCTATCGCCGGAACTAGAGTTACTGTGCACGTGCTGTAGCCTCATGTTCTGAAGTCACATTGCTTGCTCGCCGGTGCGTTGTGCATTGTGAGATCATTTTTAGTGCGCCTCAATGCGTCTTATACGCTCCGTCACATTTGAATAGGTGAAATTTATTTTAAACGAGAATCGAAATTGTAATTCTTAGATCGCGAGAATTGAAATTTTGGATGAATTTAATAGGGCTGGTAGCGAGTCACTTTTTAGTAACTTGGTCACTATTTACGATCTGGTATTTAAAAAACCACTATTTGCAATAAAAAGTCACTAAAGTCAATTTTTCAGATAAATGGGCACTAAAATCATGGACAGTAATGTTTTACTGGTTTTCGGTATTCTAACACGAACATTTTTTTCGATCTGATAAAGTGAATAGGAGGGATTCTTTGCTAACACTGAAAGAATTGAGGTGAAAATTGCGAATTGAATTTATGATGAAACTTTTAAAGTTATCAACAGCAAATATCTAGAAGAGATCCTGGGCCTTCCTTTGAAACGAAGCTTAACAAAACTCTTTTGAGGAAGAAGCCTGAAACTTTTCTGTAAAATTATTTATTAAATTTGTCAGAAACTTGAAATTATTTCTAGTTATTCGCCAAGAAACTCGATCAGAATTTTAAGTTGAAAAGTACTTTAGTAGAAATTTCATCATTAAGATAATGACTAGACTCGGAAAAAAATTGATCACACAAAAATGATCACCATAAATTCATTTTTAATCGTATATTTCTAAAACTTTCAGAGGTAAATTAACTATATATTAGCTATGTTTTGGCATAATTTATTTATTGAAGTTCTTTTCCCAAGAGAGAGATCTTGTCCATCTTTCTTATACAATTTCTCTCAGTTTTTCTTAAAAGCTTCATCGGTTTTGAATGTTTTTCCGCTTTTCTTCAACTTCTTCATTATCGCCCGAAACTTTTCGATCAGACGAAGTTCTGGTAGGGTGATGTGCTAGTATCCATCGTAGTAAGCATTGGTCAGTGAGAACTGCAATTTTCCCAGTATTGCAGTGAATGATGCTGTGCATGCCAAACAATTCTTTCTCAAAACGGCTTTAGCATTGTTCAATAACATTTTGATAAATCTTGATATCTTTTTGAAAATAATGCAAAAAAATGCATCTTACCGTATTCTCAGTCCGTCGTATCATTTTCAACTCCGTCGCAATCAGTTTTCAGATTCGTCTCACAGCTTACGGCTCACTGTGTGTATTGAATGGTTAAAACACAGCATATCAACGCTAAAAAAATGGTATACTAGAATATATAGATCTACGGGCATCTCCCTCCATTTCTTCAGCATGATGGAATATACTAATTTCCTTTAAAATTAATTGTTCGTCATCAAAATTCAGCACAAACATATGAACACAATTCCTTTTGATCATACAATAATGGCATTTGCTCACAGTACAGCGAAAACAACACAATCAAAGGAACCGTAATTTTACGTCGAGCGTCGCGCACACATTGATGCGCACAAGCTTTTTTTTTCTCAGTACGACAAATTGAACTTTGTTTACATTCTCAATTATACGCGGCGGTTGAGGAAATTTCGTAAAATTTGGTGATTTATTGAAGTTTGACGGCGTGTGATAGGAATGAAATCCTTCGTTGAAGAGTACGAAGGTTTTCCATAGTGAAAATAAGTGCCCGGCGAAGTAAGTCACCCACGAAAGCGGGAAGAATTTGTGTTGAAAAGTGGTGTGGCTCAGTCGATCGCTAAGCATTTCTCTCAAATCGTGTTCGTCCATGCCATTTCGGTGAAAAAGTGCAAAGTGGATAATTGAACTGAAGTTATTTACCGAAATACAGTAGTTTTATTGCATTTTTGGTGTAAAAGTGTACAAACCATAAAAGCTTTCACAAAATTACACTTGGATAATGAATCTATGTTGCAGGTAAGTTTGAATATCCGCCGTAGTGGAACATTTAAAATTTGATACGACGAATAGTAGCGCTTACGACGAAGTAGAACAAAACCCTATATTTGGTGGGTTCGCTTCCTTCGAGACTTTATCAACGTCCCACGCTTCGTACCAATCCATTGCAGGCTTGGCGTAATGGCACGAAGCGAGATCCGGCCAGAACAGCGTAGGACCACGGTCAGAGCGGAAGATAGGGAAGCAAGCGCTTCTGCAAGCATTCCTCTCGATAAATCTGTCCGATTATGGTGCCGGTTGTAACGAACGGCTTGCTGTACCGTCCGCACTCGCAGATCGCCTACCACAACAGGTTCTCTTCTGGAACTTTTCCGGAATTCGAAACCGGGGATTTGTTTGATGTCCACCTTGATGTATGTCTCGGCGTCCATGACGAGACAGCCTGGCTTGTCCAGCCACTTACGGTTCAGCTTCCGGACACGCAATTTGGCCACCGTGTTTTGCTTGTCAGTCCGGTTTGGTGCCTTCCTGACCTTAAAAACACGTAGCCCAGCCCGCTTCATAGTCTGCTGGACGAACCACTTCGACGAATTGACCTTTTCGGCCACATCTCGGGTGTAAAGGTTCTGGTTATTCTTAAAGTACTACCTTATCTTCCGCGCGTTCTCTGGGCATTCCGTTTTCGGTTTTCGACCACTTCCAGCACGTCGCTCGATGGTCTTCGTCTCCTGGAACATCTTCACAACGCGGGACACGGTGGAATGTTAGCTTCCAAGAATTTTGCCAATCCATCTGTGCGACTGATCAGGATTATCGATCACCGCTCCTAAGATTTGCTGACGTAGCTCTTCTGGTTTGAAAACTAATTGACAGATCGCGATAAAATTTTGCACACATAACACTCTCAACTAGTATTACCCAAAATTTAATTAATTTTTACCCACATGATAAAAAGTTACACCCAAAACAAAGTGTCGCATTTTTTCCATATCCAATTTTTATTTTAACAAGCTGAAGGTCGTAGGTTCAAATTTCGACCTTTTCCTGTAGGAAATTTTCTCGACTTCCCAGAGCATAGAGTATCTTCGTACCTGCCACACGATATATACATGTAAAAATGGTTAATTGGCAAAGCAAGCTCTCAGTTAATAACTGTGGAAGTGTTCATAAGAACACTAAGCTATGAAGCAGGTTCTGTCCCATTCCAGCATTTATTTATTTCCTCTTCAACTCTTAAAACTAAGATGGTTCAGAAATTTATCTTCAAATTTTGTAAGGATTCACCGAAAAATTCTTCCTGAATAACCGTCGTAGATTTACCCTTCATTTCTTCCTGGAATTTATCAAGAAATGCGCGATATTTTTTCAGAAATTTGTTTGACAACTCTGTGGCGTATGGAACAGCTTCAATGAATTTTGGCGAATAAGTACGCCAGTAATGATGAAGAATTTTGACATAGATTTTACCACGAATTTTGTATTTCCAGGAGCTGTTCTCTACTAGTTGGAATGCTCGAATTGTAGCCTATGCCTTTTCATATCCCGAACAAGATTGACCATATCTCAGCCACAATCTGTCTTTTGATAATGTTTCATATCTATTGTAATGCGGTTATATTATTTGGATGTGTTTTAAGCTTACGGTTTAGAAATATTTCAAATAACTTAAAGGTGCTTCAATTACAATTCAACATAATTTTAAAGTTGTGTTGATCTGTTTGGTTTTGTTTCTGGACATTTATTTTGACTTCTGTTTGTAGTTATTATGTCACTTTTATGATAATATTGGTCATAAAGACACTATTATTTTTTTTTTTTGTCTGACCGCAAGTAGCCCTGATTTAAAGCGAGTCTATACTTTTCATGTTCATTGAAACTTTACTTTCAATTATCTCCATTTGAAGTTGCCACGAAAAGTACTGTCGTTGGGGGTAAGATTGGGCCAAAAATGCGTATGTCCTGATTGATTTTTAAACCATTCCATGACTTTACATGAAATCTACTTATGACTATGAGAATATGTTCAAGGGTAATGAAATTGCAAATGCTGAACAAGTATTTAAAATTCGTTTGTATTTCATTGAATGGGAAACGTAAAAAAAATTGCCCATTCTCACTCCATCGAGGGGAAGACATTGGGCTAAACAATAAAAGCAAATTAGAAAAATCGTCTTCCACTCAAGCTCCATACAGCGTTCTAATATCAGTTCATATGATGGACATAATTGTCAGATTTTTTAATAGTATTTTTCCAACTAAAAGTGAGATATATTCTATAATATTCTAAAAGTGTTAATTTAAAAAGATCTTATTTTCGAGCTTTTTTCAATGATTACTTTAAAAACCAACTAAAAGATCTTATTTTTTGGCGGTAGTTATTGATAATTGTAAAAAATATCTCATAAAATTTTTGTATGAATATATTCAACATTATCTGCTATATTTTAAATTAAGTTGGCCTTTGGTAATTGGAACATGACAGAAAGAACAGAGCATTTCCACATTTACGACAGTAATTGGAAGTTTATAAAAGAAATTCTTGATGACTAGCATATACAAGGGAATATCTGATCTTCTGATAATCCTCTTCAAGCTTTTCATAAAGAATTTTCAACTTACCTTAAGATATTGAATTCAACGGACATTTTGTTTTTAAACTGTTACGTATCGAT
Source organism: Aedes aegypti (assembly GCF_002204515.2). Lineage (NCBI taxonomy): Eukaryota > Metazoa > Arthropoda > Insecta > Diptera > Culicidae > Aedes > Aedes aegypti. The sequence continues at coordinate 342,501,968 of NC_035109.1, forward strand.
AATTGAATAGTGGATTGATTGATATCTTAATTAATTCAAATATGTCTCCAACATTAAATACTATGATAGATTATTTGTTTAATAGCAACTATTATTATTTAAAGGTGGATTAACAAATTTGTCAACCTTTCTTCTAAAATTTTCAATATTTCATAACCATCTAATGAATTTTATTGAACATTTTGTTTGAACTACCATTTTTTAGGTCCCACATGCCTCGGGAGCCTTCCTTAGCCGAGTGGTTAGAGTGGCTACAAAGCAAAAAAAGCTCTCAGTTAATAACTGTGGAAGTGTTCATTGAACACTAAGCTGAGAAGCAGGCTCTGTCCGAGAGAGGACGTAATGCCAAGAAGAAGAATGCCTCGGGGTACCTTTAATCATATAATCATATAAAGTCAGAACCGTCAAAATATTTCTTATGCAAAATTTTCAATCTAAGCTTGTCTAAAATAACTAAAATCTTATTCTTCACATTTGACCAACTAAAATCTGAAAAGTTCCAGATGTATTTTTTAATGTTGTATTTCCATTTATGCATTATGACTCCATGATCCTACGATAGGATTGATTACAAAGTGTCAACAAAGTGACAATATTATTTTACTTTATCATTAAGTACGCTCAAAGCGTGAACCAAACAAAGTGTCACGGTTGCTTGATATCAGCAAAGGCTGAGATATTGCACCATAATCATAAGGTAAGATCATTGTAACTTGAGCATTACTTTGTTTCTGATAAGATCTACATTAAAGTTCACAAAGAAAAATGCAATACGGGGATTTTCTGCTTTCTTATTCTGTTTTAGATTGATATAAAAGAAGCACTTTACCACTCTTGACGATATCAGTATCAAGCCACATTTCTTTCGTATTAGAACTGAAGACTAACTAAGCGAACCAACAAATCGCCATCATGAAATTCACCATTGTTTCTTGTATAGCACTCCTGTGCTTTGCCTCAATTGTTAGTGCTCAGTCAGAAGATAGCTCAGTAGAACACGAGGACTTGGATCAATTAGAAGGTATAACATTTATTCAGCAGTTTAATTTTATAAAGTATCTAACGTTTCTGATCATTCCAGTCGACTACAACGACCTCAACCTGGCAAGGGCTAGTCTTTCACAACAGCGTAATCGATGCAGAAGCATGGGTAATTGTGTCCACGATCAAATTTGTGATAGCAACTGCAAAAAGTTTGGTTACAAGGACGGAGAATGCAGCGGAAGATCTTGCATTTGCTGTGCTTAAAATAATAAGAATCTATGGAAAAAAATGTTTTTCGAAAATCTGTTGTTCTGAATAAACAATAAAGATTAATTACAGGATAGCATAATCATTTTGTTCTAAGTACAATATGATATTTTTTAATATATCACCTTAGATGGGGGTGACAATGAGTCAGAGGGGTGAATGAGTGAAAGCATGATTTTAATATCTCAACAAATATTTCAAATATTGATGTACAATTTTAATGTTGTATTCTTTCCAGATGTCAAAAGCTACTATAAAAAAAAAGTATGACGAAGAGTTAAAGCACTGAAGACAAAGGGTACGCCTTTCGCATAGTAATTTTCATATAAACTTCAAATGGCGTGTACACAGTCAAATTTCTTTCAAAACACTTCAAACTTTGGGATGATGATATTTACCACTTTTGATATCGTTTAAGCACAGGGAAGCACAAACGTCAAAATTTGTATCAGTCTAATGTTCATGCTTTTATAAATCAGTGAAAAATACACGCATTTCGAATATATTTTTTTAACATTTGCAAATCCATTACCGTTGAACATATTCCTGGAACATACTGGAAAGAATATTTCAAGTCCAATTACGAGAGTTATCCAACAAGCAACATGCTTTTTTAACCCCTTTGAATAAAAAAAATAAAATCGTGTCAAGGAGTGTGGGTTCGATCGACAGCACTTAAAAATTTTCGTGTTAAAATACCATATATGATACAGTTGATATTGAAATACTTTACTAACAAACCTAATTGAAACAAAACTTGAGCGATTTGTTGGAATTTATAGATATACTCAGAAAACTTAATATAAGAATATCAAATAGCAAGCCTCGTTAAAAATCGCTAATTGGGAAAATTAATATTCCACATGAGACTTACACGAACACAACTGTTCAGAATAAGCCAATTTTTATACAAAACGCTCAACTTTGACATACGCTAACTTTGTATCCCTATGAGCAATCGGAATGAAATTTCGATAGAGAACTACTAATTTGCTCAATTTCAATAAAACAAAATTTGAAGCACCGGTAGAAAGTTAAACAGTAGGTGAAATCGATAAAAATAATATTAATTTTTATGTTCAGCAACAATTTTGTAAAAAAATGCTTTTTTATACGTTTGTAGTTTGGGTGGAAATTGTTGTAATAATGAGTAAAGAAAAAAATAAACTAAAAATGCAGCAGATGTTGAAAATTTTAAAACTATCATTATGTGAGCGATTTCACCTGGTGTTTAAGTTTTTAACCGATGCTTTAAACAAATGTATATTCAAGATAATGTAATTGAGCACATTTAAACAAGAATTTACCTCTTAAGTGATGGCATATTGTTAAAATTAACATATTCCACAACAAAATTAAAGCCTACTAAAATAGTGTTCTTTTCTATCGAACACATTATTCGTTTAGACGGCAAACTAAACGTGCTTTGTATCAATAATTAAATTTTAATTGCTTCCAAATACAAGGAACTACACAATTATCAAGTCAAAAGTGGTGTCAGAAAAATGCATAGTTCTATACGGAGAAGTGCTAATTGCAGAGAGCTCCTTCAATCAAGAATAAGTGTTTGCCACTGGAGTGTTGACGTTTGGTTAAAATGAACCTTTTTCCTTAATTTACCCACTCCAAAAATGTTCCCATTTAACGAACACTCGGTCACTCAGAAAGCAAACTACACGTGCTTTTCTTCATTTTATGTTGTTAAGAATTTCATAATTTGACTTAGAAACCTCATAATGTGTGTTATGATAATGATGCGCGATTATGATTTCATAAGGATGATTTACTTGAGTCTGAAAGGAGATTGGGCAAATATACACAGGATCATTTGAAAGATCCAAATAAGACAAGGAAAAGCTGGTACGGGGACAAAAACATCCATCGTCGGAGAAAAAAGTTATTTCGCTTGGTTTGAGATGGATTTTCGATGTATTTGTTTATTTTTTACTATATTTTTAATTAATTACAAAGAAAAAAATATACTTTAATCTGAACCTTTATAATGATAGAAAGCTCTTTGTTATATAGAAGTGAATTAAGACTATGATTCAGAGATCAAAACATTACATGGTTATGCTAGACGGCAATACATTGAAAACAAAATCTTTAAAAATACATATAGTCATTCAGTTAAGTTGCTACCATACCCTTCCACCCACATTATACCAACCACAATTACTCAACTGTTCTGTAGCAGTTTTATATAATACTTTTTGTGGTCAATAAGCTTATATTATAACTGAACTTCAAATAGAACATCAGCTTCATTCGATGAAAAATAGTTGAGAAACAGTGGTGGAAGAAAGGTGAGTTGTGTTCAATAAGAGAACTGACTGTAACAGATTTTTCTAATGTATATATTACTCCATCAGAAATTTTACAAAGAATTCTATTCGTCTATAAAAACATAAACAGCACAAATGTGAATGGAAATTGTCATTTGAACTTATCTGCAACATGTGCGTAGATTGAAAATTTCATGTGTTTACGGTTGTAGGCTTCGTGGTCGTGCGGTTAGCGTCGTCAGGCAGTTAAACGCATCGTGTCATGGGGTGTGGGTTCGATTCCCGCTTCAGCCGTTGAAACTTTTCGTCAGGAATATTTCTCGGCTGTGCCACTGGAGCATGCTGTCCGTTGTCTAATGTTAAGTTACAGTCTGTGCAGCTAAATGGCTGAAGACGGTGTCCGTGTCTCTTTAAAGATGTATCGAAGCCACACTTCAAAACTTCCAAAGCATAAATCTGGACAATCAGATGACGGTTCAAGTTGAAAACTTGATCGATTGGTCACCACCAGTCAGTGACCAATCAATCGATCAAGTTTTCAGCACGAACCATTTTCTGATTCTCTAGATTTGTAGTTTTGACAATCTATGTAGCCCCATTTTGCTGAACTAACCTCGCTTACGCTGTAAACGTCTGTCTAGCTATTTTAGCCAAACCTCTATGCAAGAATTACAGATAGAAGAATAGATAGATAGATAGACGTCTCCGGCAGCTGTTATGTTTCCTAGATTCTGGGACTATAAACCGATACATCCAAGCGACCAACTCTTTCAGGCCCATCTTGATGAGTTCCACTCATATACCATTCTCTACAACTGTCTAGTTACTCTAGAACGGCATCCTGCCTCCGTACGAACAATGGGAGCATTTCACAGGTCCACTGCTTCCACTTCTGGCTGTGATGCTCCTCGTTCTTCTCCTCCAGAATAATTCTACAACCTTCGTCGAACCAATCGTTCTGTAATATCCGTCCAACGTAAATTGTTCTTACCTGTAAAGTTGATGGCTGATATGACTGTACTCCAACAGCCCGCAAGTGGGGCTTCAGCAAGTAAAGCCTCGCTCGGCAACGTTTGCTCGAGATGCGGGGAGTGAGCTGTGGTGACATCCGTCCGCTTCAATCGCTAAAGCCAGGCGTCTGTACCGTTCGTTTTAAACGGCAGGGAGTTTTAAGCGCAGTTTTATCATTATCAGGTATTGGCCAGAATTGTTGATAGCACTGAAGTATATTATGTCGGAGAAGTGCAACCCATAATCGACCGTTGACATCAACTTCCTCTTCTTGGCATTAACGTCCTCACTTGGACAGAGCCTGCTTCTCAGCATAGTGTTCTTATTAGCACTTCCACAGTTATTAACTGAGAGCTTTCTTTGCCAAAGTTGCCATTTTCGCATTCGTTTATCGTGTGGCAGGTATGATGATACTCTATGCCCAGGGAAGTCAAGGAAATTTCCATTACGAAAAGATCCTGGACCGACCGGGAATCGAATCCAGACACCTTCAGCATGGCTTTACTTTGTAGCCGCGGACTCTAACCAGTCGGCTATGGAAGGCCCCGTTGATCCTCAACCTGCACCGCGAGAACCAGCACGTTGTGCAGAATACAACGCCACAGTGCTTTGTCCCTTGGACAAAAGTCAAAAAATCAACTTTCATATTCGACCGAATCAAGTAGGCCATATATATGTTAACATATGTTTTGAGCGTGAAGTACAGATATTAGAAAGTTCATGCAGTTTTCAAAACAAACCAAAACCCCACGTGTTGACAAGTTGTTTCATCGTTCTATATTATTCATTGTTTTCGTGTCAATCCAGTCCCTCTACAATTCGCTTCATTCCCATCCTTATTATATTTTCAAAATGAAAATCATTATGGACCGTATTGAAACAAGTAAGTAGGAGTCATTCCATTCAATTTCCTGTGATATATTTTAACAATTGTTGAAAAAGATGCTTCTGAGCTACATGCTTTTTAATACAGAAGAAAATTAAAACATTTATTTTCTTTTTGCCCGTAAAAAAAAGTACCTCAAAGTACCTTTCTGAAATCCACTTAAAAATAAAATTTAAAATATTTTTTGAATTCTGGAAGTGATTCCAGCTGCATATGTTTGCCAATTGTATGTCATCTTATGATTTTTAGGATTTGCTGCCACAACCATCAATAAAGATTGTTTCGAGCAGTAGTTTTCTGCCGCTCCACCCAATCGGAAAAATGATGTTCTGAATTTCATGTACAGCTGTTATGGCACTGATTCTTTCTCCAAGATATTTGAGTACGAGCTAAAGACGTTTTGCAAATTTTATTGTTGCAAAATAAATTAAAAGTGGGCTAAATGTTGAAGAACATACAAAATTTTCGTGAAGCAAAACTCCGACTGGTTAGCAAAACCAGTTCAGTTCCCGCGTAATCAGGAAACTGACGATGCAGATATTTCCAGCTCGGCTGCAAAGGCTGGCATGGGGCCTCACAAACCGTTCAATTAATGTTCAAGAAAAACTAAAAAGGGACGTGTTGTAGATCTTATCAACTAAGAGCTCGCATTCTCTGACAATTTTCATGAAGGATATCTCGATGGAAGCTTCTACTGCTGTAAAACTGGTTTGCAAGTGGGGCTTCAATGGAAGTTCAGGACACAGCATGTACAAACAAACATTTTCGGAAGCAGGAAAATCGGATGAAAGTTTGCTGACCGGAACCATTGCGACGTTCCGTTGAAAATGATCGAAATAAAAGAAAATAAAACTCTCTGGTCAAACGACATTTCAATTTTCTTTTGTAGCAATAATTCAGTTCTCGGATGATTAAAAGCTCGTAAATAAATCGTGTTGCTAATAAAAAGAAACTTTATTCAACCTTTTTTATTGGATTTCATTTTTTTTCATTGGAATAATCCGTACTTCAATATTTTATAAAAAGTTGGTCATTGAGACACTTTTATGGTTACGCATGTCACATACATCGTTCATGCAAACGACTTAAATACTTTTTCATGCATTTTTATTTTGAACATTTCTTCCGAGCGAGCACTGTTCTATGGTGTCAAATGTAAAATTTAACGTATAAGCCACTCATGTCATTACTGATGTAATATGTGTCGTTTATGCCAATAATGAGTTTTTTTTTGTGTATAACGAGATCCTCCTCAACATCATAGGGCAAAACCGCATAAAACATCCCGTTATGACTTTTGTCCCCAAGTGCCATACGTTCGAAGCACTGAAAAAATTTAGCTGTCATATTTTCCTCGTCCGGGTACTTTTATTTCGTCTGTGGCATGAAAATTTTGGCTGATAATTATAAGTTTTTTTTGCTTTTCGGAAAGCAACTGCAAATCCTGTTAATGATCAAGCATCGTAAGAATCAAGTGGGAATATGTGAGTCTCCAAAAACCCGGTGAAAATTGAGTGTTAGACGCAAACATGTGCCATATGAATGTTTTTATGTTTTACACATGCCAAAATGAAGATGAAGAATATTCTTCTCCTTCTTCTTTCTGGCGTTACGTCCCCACTGGGACAAAGCCTGCTTCTCAGCTTAGTGTTCTTATGAGCACTTACACAGTTATTAACTGAGAGCTTACTATGCCAATGACCATTTTTGCATGCGTATATCGTGTGGCAGGTACGAAGATACTCTATGCCCTGGGAAGTCGAGAAAATTTCCAACCCGAAAAGATCCTCGACCGGTGGGATTCGAACCCACGACCCTCAGCTTGGTCGTGCTGAATAGCTGCGCGTTTACCGCTACGGCTATCTGGGCCCATTACATGTGCCAAATGAAAATTTTATGGTTTATTGGTGAAGATTTAGAAGATACACACCAAAAAAATCTTAGATTTACACGTAACGTAATATTAGCCTCAATCATGCAAAGCCATTTCTTATGTATTATTCAATGATAAAACCTATAAACACATCTATTATGTACAACATTGTTACCAAAATCCTTAATATTGAACGCGAAACGTCTTCTCTCGAAGAATGTTGCATGCAAAACGGCACGGTTTACATGATTTTCACGCTTAAAATTCAATCATAAATAATGCACATGGAATGACAAGCCGTCGATCCATCCATGTGCATTATTTTTAGCAGAATATTCAGCGTGGAATCATGTAAACTGAGCGATCTTGTTTGCAATTTCACTTTCAAGATGCAAGAAAGCATGCAACATTGGCGAATGTTAAATGGAAGATCATGAAATGTTTCAGTTTCACTCAAGTTTGCAAGCATTATCGAATGCAATGAGACAGTTTACATTAATTATCGTTGAATGTTCAGATGCAACTCGTTTTACATGATTATCATAAAGAATTACGTGCCATGTAAATTTGAGAATTTTTTGCTGTGTAGGTATTTTTCAAGTAGCTGATGAATCTGAACATCTGAGAGTTGCTGACCCACTAATTGTGAGATTAGGAATTTGGATTTGCTGGACGACGCAATTGGAATGAAAACGTGAGACACAAATTTGGTGAGAGAATTCCATTTATCTACTTATTGTAAAACAAACTGGTATAAATAAGCGCAGATACGAAAAATGTATCTAAAAAACGGGACAGATTTTTTTTGTTATAATGTTTTTCGTCTTAAGCGTTGTGTTTTACCAATTCGATTTATGAAAGAACAAGTTGCTCACTCCGCGAAATAAATCCATTTCAATTTGCCACCATTTAAGTTTGGTTTAACACTTTAGTAGTTGCGCTATTGTATTTTGTATAACATTGGTTAAATAACCTCGCATTTCGTATGCAGCATCAGTGCCGTACCTCTGGTGGTGGGTCAACCGTGCGACAACCGAAAGCTTAATTGTGGCGTTTTGTTTTATTTTTTGTTTGACTCTATTTTTTTTTCTTTTGTTTTTCATTGAAACGCTGTAGTCTTAAAAATAAACGATGACCCTAGAGGGATCGGTTCTGCTTTTACATATGTTTGAGCAGAAACATAATTATTCACACAGTAAATAAACAAAAATCTTCTCTTTTAAATGCCGGCATTCAAGAGATTAACCAACTGCACCTTAAAACAAATGCCAATGGGTCCAGCGGCAGCTTTTCAGGCGAATCCTGACAATATACCTATCCCAACCTCCACCTCCGTAGCACTTATGAGGGCATCGCTGAGTCGGTGGCCTCCCATTAAGTAAGTGCTGCATCAACATTTCCTTCCCGTATCCTAAGTTACGGTAAAGATGGGCGTGGCCGGGAATAGCGATGTTCATGATATTTGTGTTCTTTTTCATGACTGGATCATGATTCATTCCCCAGCCTTGTTCCTGAAAGCAATCTGGATAAGACTATCGAAGAGAAGAATGTCGCTAGTATCCAATCTACGAAGTATACCGTAACTACGCTAACGCTAAGTGCCATACGTTCGATGCACTGTGCAACGCAACGTTGTGTTAAAACAGAATATAATATGGGTATTCCTGAATAAACCGACAGTTTATACAATCATATTTCTAGTACAAGAACAGGAACATGAACAGGAAAATGCGATATGACCTTGGTGTCCACACGATATCTTACCTAAAGTGAGTTATATGTCAAACCTTCATCGATAAACCTTTGATTCCTATCTCCGTATGCCTGATACTTAAGGCACATACCAGCAACTCAAAACGTCCTGAAAACTGTTTTAAATCACTTTATTTTCGAACATTTCGATACATACATAAGCACCCTTTCGCATATGATATAGTAAAAATCTGTCTAGAACACTCCCTTTTTTACATCGTTCCAGCCCACTTACCTTGTTTCTCCCACGACGAATATTTTTGGCCCCACATCAACTTTTTCTTGTCTCATTTAGATCTTTCAAATGATGTATGGATCATTTGTGTACATTCCGGAACCAAACTCCATGGAACTTTGCCCAATCTCCTTTACCCTTATCTTCATATTTACTAAATATCCATAAGAAAAATCCTACTGTAAAATTATGTCTAATTTCCATTATGTCATTTAATGAATTTCTTAAATTTATTTGCCTGACACCGCAGGACATAGCTCGTGGCGTGATACAGTCAACTCTCCAAAACTCGATATTGAAGAAACCATCGAGTTAGGCAATCTCCAGCTTCTCTTGTGGAGCCATGGCAGGGTTCATTTATTTTACCCCCTTAACCCTTTGCATGTCTGGTGTATGAAAAAAATAAGTTGTCGTATGAACAGTAACGCTTGAGCCTATTTCCCTCACCCTAGAAGGTTACGTACCGTTTTGTCTCAAATTCCAAACAGACGCATATTCCGAACACTCTGATTTTGTATGGAGAGTGTGTTAAAATCTTTCACTGAAATATGTCATTAACTTTCCATGAAATAGCAGCAATTTTTATGTGTTTAAACTTATTTTATACCTTGGAAGTTGTGATGGTTCTGTAGTTATTTATTTATTTATTTATATTTACTAATAATTTTGAAAGAGGGAAAAGCCCCTTTGAGTGATTTCCTTTCGAAATCTTTCTCAAAGAGGCACAAAACCTCTTTATCTTTTCTTATAACGTTACAAAACAACAAAAAAAAACTTAAACTATAGGCTCATACGGCAAAAAAAACCATAACAGAACCGAAAACTGCAATATAATCTAGACTTGAGTGACCATTGATATCTTGAAAAAAAGGGATGAGGGCGAGGGGGGGGGGTTCTAAGCATCATCTAGGCATCCAAACGCTATCTTGATATCTGAAAATAAAAAAAAATACAAAAAAAAAGCGAGTATCAAACAATATATGAAATATCGACTAAAAATTGAAATAAAAGTTTAAGTATAGGGTAGTGCTTTGCACCCAATATATCCCGAATTGAAGCAGGAATTGGATGACCAAAATTGACTATATTGTTAAATAATTTTTCTCTCGGTAAAACGTATCTTGAACATTGAAGTACAATATGATCAATATCTTCATAATAGATTCCACACTCACACAAATTGGAATCCTTAATATTGATGCGATATAAATGACTGTTACATAAATAATGATTCGATATCATACGTGAAAAAGAGCAAATAAAATTTCTATTACCTAGTATATTCTGAAACCACGGAAAAAGACTGACCTTTGGACAAATTGATTAAGCCATCTTCCTTTATCACTTGAATTCCAACACATTGTCCATTGTTTTAATTTGGGATAATATTCAGAAGGAAAAATGTTACAGTTATAAATTAGCCCTCGAGCAACACCAAGTTTAGCCAATGAATCAGCCTGCTCTTGACCGTAAATTTTACAATGGGAAGGGATCCATATTATTTTTATGATAAACCCCTGAGAGTGTAAGTCAAATAAAAGTTTTTTCAACATAAATAATAAAAAATGAGTTTTTAAATTGAAAGAAATGGTGTTCAAAGCATGAAGACAACTCAAGCTATCAGAACAAACAATGTAAATATTTGGTGGACACTCCTTTATTAAGGTGCAAGCGAAGTATAAAGCGATTAATTCTGCTAAGAAAATAGAACAAGGAGCTTGCAATTTAAAAAAAGTGAGTCGAAAATTCATTATATACTCCGAAACCCGCGGTATCTTGAATTAACGAACCATCTGTAAAATAAAATTATGCAGGGGTGATTCCATCAAATTTACGCTCAAATAAGATATTGGCAAAATAAGGATGTAAATGTTTTGGAAATTGTTTTAATTCATGAAACAAAGACAAGTCAATCAAAGGTTGATAAGTATGAGCATCAATTTTACAATTGTAAAAACCATTCAATGGAACTGGTACAATATTTTCAGTGGAGCAATGAATATAAGGTTCCAATATTTTGCTCGTCGGGTTTATTTCAAATAGTGACTTCAAAATATTGATAATTGGATGATTAGTTGAGAAACAATTCATCAAAAATTTACAATTTAATTCTTGAAAACGAATTTTGAGTGGAGCAACACCAGTAAGAACTTCTGTTGATTGAGTATGAGTTGAATTCATAAGTCTCAAACAAATTCTTAAACAACGAAATTGTATTTTTTCAAGTTTAACAAAATATGTTAGAGCAGCACTTCCAAAAGTAAAGCAACCATATTCCATAACTGAACGGATAGTAGTTTTATAAAGCGTTATTAAATCAGATGGGTTTGCACCCCACCAAGTACCCGTGATTGTGCGAAGAAAATTAATTCTTTTCGAACATGTTTTTTGAATTTGTTTGATATGAATGTTCCAAGTCAATTTAGAATCAAACCATATACCAAGATATTTATACTCATCAACATGTTCAATTTCAATTCCATTGAGGTACAAATCAATGGTTATATTAGAATGATTTCTTGAAAATATGATATATTTAGTTTTTTGAACGGAAAATGAAAATCCATTCTCATGAGCCCATGAATCAATATTATCCAGGGCACATTGCATAAAATGTCTAATGACTTCTCTATTTTTGCCGCTAATAGAAATAATATTATCATCGGCAAACTGAAGCAAATAACAACCATTTGGAATAATTGATGCAATAGCCCTGGTGAACAAGTTATATAAAAATGGACTCAAACAAGATCCTTGTGGAAGTCCAAAATAACTAAGGTACCGTGGGGTAAGTGGATACAGAAAAATCAATAGTCAACTTCATTGTTATGTACAGCTAACGTTAATAAGTTGTACAGAAGTATTGTAGGATTATTCCCAACCATGTTTTTGAAAAACATTCATAATTTAAAAATATTAGTTACATTTACCGTTGATTAACATACTGAAATCTTTTCATTCTATTTATTAATTTAGTTGTTCGATCTGTCTAGAACAATTAATATGGTCAAATAAGGTTCCTTAATATGCTTTCAATTGAAAAAAAAAATGTATACTTTGCCTTTTTGCAATTAAACAAAAGATATACCGTTTTGACTCATATTCCGAACACTTAAGGCCAACAGTGACTTGAAATGCATCTGATTGGCATAAATTGGCTGATATTTGTGTAAATTTTGATTTCTTCGCAAAGCCAAACTGTTAGCTGTGAGGTGTACCAATAATAATGTTAATTTAATTAGTTCTAGTATTGTTTTTACGTAAAAGTATGGAACAACATTCTGATTCAAATGCCGAACACTGTGCTTATTCTGTCTCATATTCCGAACACCTTGATTCAAATTCCGAACAGCACGAATAAATCGTATTCAAATGAATAATTTCGCAAATAAATTTATCTGAGCTTGTTCTACTGGTCTCAAACTCGAGACTCATCACTACTCCCGCGGTAAAAAATATATTGGAAAGGTTAAAATTGAATTGCAATTGACAGCCATTTCCTTGTTATTTGGTGACATATTTCAACGAAACATTTCAACCAAATCGCCATACAAAAACCGGGTGTTCGGAATATGAGTTTGTTCGGAATTTGAGACAAAACGGTACCACAAAAAGTTTTGTTTGAATTTTGCAATATTCATTCTTTTATATTTTTTATACCAGAAAGATTGATATACCTTTTAGGTGGATTAATTCAAATTTTCTATGGCCACTTTGACAAATTTAAGCTAGGAATGGACAATGTTAAAGGAAAACAACATTTCAGGATATTGAAACTTTTTTAATATCTTGTAAGTAGTCTGCCAACAAATGGTAATAATATTTGATCCACTTACCCCACCCCATGAAGAAGTAGGGGTAAGTGTATCATGTCCAATATATCTGTATTTATTTATAAAAATCACATATTTTTCATCGATATTCATTAAATTAGAACTGAAATGCTCACCATGTGTTGAAAAAACTAATAGTATTCGATTTTAGACTGAGATACAATGGATTTTTGATTGGTAGAAAACACTACACTTTTTTATATTAAACTTTGGGAGGGATTATTAGAGTATGTTTAAAACTACAAATGAACTTTAACACTTCACTTTTTGCAAAAAAAAAAAAATACTAAAATCACTAAGGTGAGCAAATACCTTTAAACTCTAATATGTGTTGCTTATCTTGACAGATAGGCCTATTTCGTCTGCGACTTACAGACTTCTTCAGTGTCGAAGTGCCCACTGATACACTTCCCCCAGTGTACCTTATATCTTGATAATTTTGAGGATCCATTATGAAAAAAATTCATAACTTTAAAAGAAAATAAATTATAAATGAAATTGGAGATTAAATTTGGAAGATTTAGATAATTCATCTTTTCGAACAGTAATTCAATAAGTACAGAATCATAGGCTCCAGAAACATCAAGAAAAGTGGAAACTACATCCTGTTTTTTATTAAACGAAATTGAGAAGATGAAAAAATGTTATTGTTCTCTGCCTACAATTCTAGACGATTCAGTATCATTCTTTCTAAAATTTTGCGCAAACATGATAACAAACTAATGGTTCTCCTACTATCAGCTAATGATGGATCTCTACCAGGTTTAAGAATACTGATGACTTTGATGAAATGCCATTCATAGGGAATTATATTTTGAGATAAGAAATCATTATATATTGAAAGTAAATGAAGCTTTCCATCATCAGGTAAATTTTTCAAAACAATAAATTTAATATTATCCTGGAGAAGTATTTTTAGTAATTGACAATGCTAAATTAAATTCAGCTAATGTAAGTGGACTACAAAGTTCAGGAAAATGATCTTGACTTCTATTTTTAAACTTAATGGATTTGGGAACAAAATCAGGACAAATTTTAGATGCAAACTCGTCTATCCATTTTTCAGAATATTCCAAAACAGTAAAAACAGTCGAATCATAGTTTCTTAAATTTCTTGCAACTGACCACAAAGTAGATAATGATGTTTCTTGATCTAGATTTTGAACAAAATTTTTCCAATAATTTCTCTTCTTGGATTTAGTTAGTCTTATGAACAATGCTTTAGCTTTGCAATATAAAATTAATGATTTCTGGAGCCTGATCTGCGAAATTTTTTAAAAGCATCAAATTTTGTTTTTAGAGCTTTGGAACATTCATTATCCCACCAGAAGGAAGGACGCTTTTTTTGTTATGACTCGCTATTTTTTTATTTTGAGACTTGTGCATACAATCAATTAGTAATTTTGAAAAATTATTGTAATTTTCAATAGAACATTTTGGCAAAGGTCAGGAACATGAGAATTATGTAATAAATTACCGCGACCTGAATTTTGAATTTCAATTAAAATTGGTAAATGATCGCTACCATAGGATCATCAATAGTTTTCCAAGAAGATTTCATTGACAAACTATTAGAACAAAGCGATAAATCAATACAAGAATGATGATTTGGCGGTACTACCATCCTAGTAAAAGATCCATCATTAAGTATATGTAAGTTTAAATCATCAATTAAATCCATAATTAATGAACCTCTACCATCTGTTTTTTCGTTACCCCAAGCAAAATTATGAGCATTGAAATCACCTAATATGTAAAATTGAGGAGGAATTTCATTTCAAATACTTTTAATTTGTGACAAAGAAAAACTTGCATTCGGAGGGATATAAAAACAAATAATAGAATAATAGATAATTTATTTTGTTATAGAAATAGCAACGTAGAGTAAAGTGGGGCAAAAGTTCGAGTGGGGTAAGAGTTTCTTTTTAGAATTTCTAGCTCAATTCAAAAAAAATCTTATAAATGTCATGGTGGTTCGAATGCTATTTAAGTAAGAGACTTTCACTCCAAATATCATTAAAAATCTATTGAGATTTGGAAAAGTTATGGCTATTTGTTGTTTTTCGGCGTGAATATTGTAATTTTTGGTCAAACTTTCGTTGCATGGAACCAATTGAAGATAAAATCTTTTTCAATATTTTATGTAAGGGCGTTTCTAGGCCTATCATAAGGTTGCTTTGAGGTGTATTAGTTTTTGCATAAATGCTTGAAAACAATTGTTGGCCTATAGTGGGGCAAAAGTTCGAATCAGCGGGGCAAAAGTTCGACCCATGTATAAAATCACGGAAAAATTTGCAAATTGTCTAAAATCCACATATTATCTTCAAATTTAGTTAAATTTGTCTGGTCGTGTGAAAATTGTCACCAAAATTTTACATTTCCACTATGTTTTGCGAAAAACTGCTATTTTTGGGTATATTACAATTAACTCGGTTTTGGTAAATTTTTTGATGAAAATTTAGTATGTATTTTTCGTTAAACTTAAGTTTTCGGCTGGTGTAAGGTATGCCTGTCATAAAAGGATCGATATTTTGTGTTTTAGCCAGCAAACTTTTGCCCCACACTAGATTCGAACTCTTGCCCCACCGGTGGGGCAAAAGTTCGAATAAGACAATCAATTTTGAAACTGTTATAACTAAAAATGGGTAAATATTGTGACACAATTTTGTTCAGCAAAATTATAGCCAATATGTTGAAGGTTCACTGTATGGTATTTGTTTTGTTTTAACTGCCATTGTTTTCCTGGAAACTTTGATTATGCCACTAAGGTCGAACTTTTGCCCCACCTTACTCTATTCAATTAGGGAATGCAATGCTAAGTCTAAATATTTGAATTCAATATCATCGTGAATTCCAATGAGTACTCCTCCATATGAAGAATCCCTATCTTTTCGAATTATATTAAATTTTGGAATGCGAAAGAATTTTGATGGAGTTAGCCATGTTTCATTTAAACAAAACAAATCTATATTATGACGGTTAATAAGCACTTGTAATCTATCAATTTTGGGAATGATACTACGGCAATTCCATTGTAAAATATTCATGCTATTTATGGTTATAGAAGCCATTATGACGAAAACAATGACGAAATGAGGGGTCCAAATTAATTCAACTTATTTAAAAAGGAAGCCAAAATGGGTAAACACAATTTGATTAACTTTTTCCAAAAATCATTTAATCCTAAAAAATCTACTATTTCTTCTAAAATGCCTAGAATTGAATTATCAGAATTTTCCTTAGGTCTTTCATTCGGCGAATTGTTTGATTTTTGGCTATTATTATTGGATGCGTCAACTTCTATTTTACGAAATCCAGGAATGTTTTTAGTTGAAGCTGAGTTATTCAAAGGGGGGAAATTTAAATCAAACGAGGTAGATGGTTGAGGTTCAAAAATTTGGTTCTGCTTATTGAACTTTTTATTGGTGGTTCTTTTACTAGGAGGTTTGTAAATATAATTATCAACATTTTCCTGACATTCATCACTATCATCATCTGATAAAATTTCAAAAGTGTTAAGAGAAGCAATGTTATCTGAAGATTTCATATCTTCAGCATAAGACATAAGGTTTTTGTTTTTAATTTTTTGATTAAATTTCGACTGATTCTTAATATAAACGACACATTCATTTAAAGAATTATGTTTATGTTTACAATAAATACAAACTTCAGATTGATTTTTACATGTGGAAGAATCGTGAAGTTCTCCACATTTCAAACATTTTTGCTTGTATGAACAAAAATTAGAAGTGTGACCGAACAGAAGGCATCGATCACAGTGCATAAGCTTTGAATAATAAAGCCGCACGTGAAAAATAACATTATCAACCATAATATGGAAGTACAGATCCAGAAAACGTAATCTTGATACAATTAGAATGTACATATTTTGAATTGTTTCCATCAATGAATAATTTAGATAAACGAACACAATCCAAAATCTTAACCGGAGAAATGGACTTGTTCTTAAATAAGCCTGAACCATGATTTCTTATGTCATCACAGTTCAAAGGCTCGTCATAAATAATTCCGTTTATTTCGCATGCATCACAAGGTGCGTACACACGATAGGAATTGAAAAATAATCTGGATTCTAAAAGAGCATTCGCATCATCGCGTGATCCAAAAACTACTCTTAATTTATCCAGAGAATTTTTTTTAATTTCCTTCACAGATTTATACTTTTTATAAATCTCTGAGGAAATAAGCAACACATTTATAGGTTTTTCCTGAAATAGACAATAAAGGGTCCAGAGAAACTAGAAGGGTAAACCTTCACTCGAAAAGATTTGGTCATTGAAGTGGTGGCAGAATGCACAGAATTCTCTTTTGATCCCCCCTCATCCCCATCAGTTTCCCTAACGGAAACAAAAAGATCAATATTACAACAAGATCAAATGTGAGATGAACAAAAGAAAACAAAAAAAAGAAACAAATTATTAAAATAAAATTATACTCAAGGTTTTTCCAGTGAACCAAACTCCATGGACGGAAAAAACGGCGGAAACTTGAGTTCAAATAACTTGAACAGCAACTCTTCAAGCAACCATGTTGGGAAATCCACAAACTAACTCGTCAAAATCGTAAATCGAAGCCTCAGAAAATTCGAATCTGAAACGGGAAAAAAATTGACAAGCGAAGAAAAAAAACCTTTTAGCCAGGTCAAGGCCTACTTACCGAGTATGGTTCTGTAGTTCAAGAGCAGTAAAATAAGCTCAGATGAATTTATTTGCAAAATTATTAATTTGAATACGATTTATTTATACTGTTCGGAATTTGAATCAATGTGTTGGGAATATGAGACATAATGAACAAAGTGTTCGGTATTTCAAGCAAAATAGTGACCCATACTTTTTCGTAAAACTAATAGTAAATTATGAAGTATCATTATTTTTATCACCACATTCAATGCTTACCCGTTGAACTTCGCGAAGAAATTTAAAATTTCAAAAATATCTGCTGATTTATGCCCAGTAGATGCATGTGAAGTTGCTGTAAGCCTTAAGTGTTCGGAATATGAGTCAAAACGGTAATTTGTAGACGGTGTCTTAGCCATTTTAGCCACCTTGTAAACGTCACCCTATACTGCCCATATTCACATAGTCGACGTTAGCGCCAATATGATAAAATACATTTTATCATATTTCAGCGCATATTTCTTCTGAAATATGAGCTATAAGAAGAAAACGGATTAATATGAGCACATACAGCAACTTGTCCGAAGAAACACCCAGTTCCTAGAATGTGTATTCGTTTTGTTTAGCGTTTGAACCAGGTTGCTATGACAGTTATCTGGTGTTTACGTCAATTCATCCATATAATCGTTCACCAAACTCACTGATTTGACGGATAAAACAGATTGACAGACGATTACAGATGACAAAAGTAAGAAAATAATCAAAAAGACTTCCCTAGTCATCTTTTGGATCTCAATCTTTAGCAAATGCACAGATTATTTGACCGAAATTTTTGAATGATTCAAGAATGTAGTTGGAAACACAAAAATTAATTTTCCCAGCAAAGATAGTGCTGGTGGTTACGTCGACCATGCAAATATAGGCAGCATAGACTCGAGTTGGCACTCTGGATATGTACCTCTCATGCTGATAAAAAGTCATCATTTTGAATAAATTATATTTAACGAACGGTGGATTAAAATATGTTAATATTGAATATATTTTATATACTCTTGTTGTTTGATAATTATCAACACTCTCTCAAACAAACACTGAATCTAGCAGCTCGATGATTAGGCACAACAAATGCAGGATCTTCCACTGCATTCTCCATCCTTGTACCCAAACTGCTTGCAACTGCTATCACACAGCCTATCATGAACACAATTGCCCATGGTTTTGCAGCGATTACGCAGTTGAGGGAGACCCACCTTCACCAGGTTGAGCCCGTTGTATCCGACTGGAATGGACAGAAACGTTAGGCTGAATTGTTGATGCTAGAATAAATGGAAATACCTTCATACTGATCCAAGTCTTCACGCTCTGCTGAACTGTCTTGTGATTGAGCACTAACTATTGAAGTACAGATCCAGAAAACGTAATCTTGATACAATTAGAATGTACATATTTTGAATTGTTTCCATCAATGAATAATTTAGATAAACGAACACAATCCAAAATCTTAACCGGAGAAATGGACTTGTTCTTAAATAAGCCTGAACCATGATTTCTTATGTCATCACAGTTCAAAGGCTCGTCATAAATAATTCCGTTTATTTCGCATGCATCACAAGGTGCGTACACACGATAGGAATTGAAAAATAATCTGGATTCTAAAAGAGCATTCGCATCATCGCGTGATCCAAAAACTACTCTTAATTTATCCAGAGAATTTTTTTTAATTTCCTTCACAGATTTATACTTTTTATAAATCTCTGAGGAAATAAGCAACACATTTATAGGTTTTTCCTGAAATAGACAATAAAGGGTCCAGAGAAACTAGAAGGGTAAACCTTCACTCGAAAAGATTTGGTCATTGAAGTGGTGGCAGAATGCACAGAATTCTCTTTTGATCCCCCCTCATCCCCATCAGTTTCCCTAACGGAAACAAAAAGATCAATATTACAACAAGATCAAATGTGAGATGAACAAAAGAAAACAAAAAAAAGAAACAAATTATTAAAATAAAATTATACTCAAGGTTTTTCCAGTGAACCAAACTCCATGGACGGAAAAAACGGCGGAAACTTGAGTTCAAATAACTTGAACAGCAACTCTTCAAGCAACCATGTTGGGAAATCCACAAACTAACTCGTCAAAATCGTAAATCGAAGCCTCAGAAAATTCGAATCTGAAACGGGAAAAAAATTGACAAGCGAAGAAAAAAAAACCTTTTAGCCAGGTCAAGGCCTACTTACCGAGTATGGTTCTGTAGTTCAAGAGCAGTAAAATAAGCTCAGATGAATTTATTTGCAAAATTATTAATTTGAATACGATTTATTTATACTGTTCGGAATTTGAATCAATGTGTTGGGAATATGAGACATAATGAACAAAGTGTTCGGTATTTCAAGCAAAATAGTGACCCATACTTTTTCGTAAAACTAATAGTAAATTATGAAGTATCATTATTTTTATCACCACATTCAATGCTTACCCGTTGAACTTCGCGAAGAAATTTAAAATTTCAAAAATATCTGCTGATTTATGCCCAGTAGATGCATGTGAAGTTGCTGTAAGCCTTAAGTGTTCGGAATATGAGTCAAAACGGTAATTTGTAGACGGTGTCTTAGCCATTTTAGCCACCTTGTAAACGTCACCCTATACTGCCCATATTCACATAGTCGACGTTAGCGCCAATATGATAAAATACATTTTATCATATTTCAGCGCATATTTCTTCTGAAATATGAGCTATAAGAAGAAAACGGATTAATATGAGCACATACAGCAACTTGTCCGAAGAAACACCCAGTTCCTAGAATGTGTATTCGTTTTGTTTAGCGTTTGAACCAGGTTGCTATGACAGTTATCTGGTGTTTACGTCAATTCATCCATATAATCGTTCACCAAACTCACTGATTTGACGGATAAAACAGATTGACAGACGATTACAGATGACAAAAGTAAGAAATTAATCAAAAAGACTTCCCTAGTCATCTTTTGGATCTCAATCTTTAGCAAATGCACAGATTATTTGACCGAAATTTTTGAATGATTCAAGAATGTAGTTGGAAACACAAAAATTAATTTTCCCAGCAAAGATAGTGCTGGTGGTTACGTCGACCATGCAAATATAGGCAGCATAGACTCGAGTTGGCACTCTGGATATGTACCTCTCATGCTGATAAAAAGTCATCATTTTGAATAAATTATATTTAACGAACGGTGGATTAAAATATGTTAATATTGAATATATTTTATATACTCTTGTTGTTTGATAATTATCAACACTCTCTCAAACAAACACTGAATCTAGCAGCTCGATGATTAGGCACAACAAATGCAGGATCTTCCACTGCATTCTCCATCCTTGTACCCAAACTGCTTGCAACTGCTATCACACAGCCTATCATGAACACAATTGCCCATGGTTTTGCAGCGATTACGCAGTTGAGGGAGACCCACCTTCACCAGGTTGAGCCCGTTGTATCCGACTGGAATGGACAGAAACGTTAGGCTGAATTGTTGATGCTAGAATAAATGGAAATACCTTCATACTGATCCAAGTCTTCACGCTCTGCTGAACTGTCTTGTGATTGAGCACTAACTATTGATGCAAAGCACAGAAGTGCAAGACTGAAGACAATAGTAAATTGCATGATGGTTTGGTTCTGATGGACCTTAGCTTTAGTAAGAAAGAAATGTGTGTTGGAACTGATATAATCGAAAGTCCCAACAAGCTACTTTTATATCAATCTAAAACGGAATCCGAATACGGAAGCTGAAAACCCCCTTATCATATTTTTCTCCGTGAACTTTCTTGTAGATCTTATCAGAAACAAAGTAATGCTCAAGTTACAATGATCTGTCTTTCTGATTACGGTGCAATATCTCAACCTTTGCTGATATCAAGCAGCCGAGGCACTTTGTCTGATTCACACATTAAATGCTCAATTCAGATAGGAGCAACATTATTGCCCCTTTGTTGGGTTGGTAAAATGGATTATCGTACACTTAATTTTGGAAGCCAGTCATAAATTAAATTGATTACAGATAGGCAACATTTCTGGTTTTGCATGGCATGGTTAAGAATAATGCCTGAATTCATATGTCAAGGGGGTTAGAGAGGCAAAAAGGTGTAAGTTCCAATTTAGAAAAAAAAGGTTTCTCAGCAATTTTGCACTCCAAATTAATTGTATGTGAATCAAAAAACAAGCCTATTCTCTATCGACTTATGGAGGTTCGACTGTATGATATTATTCATAGAAGATTATTGATAAAGTTTTCTATAGGATTTTCATTGAAATGTGGACGCGGAATAAATAGAGAAATTATTCCAAAATGGTGTAGAACAGTGGTACTCAATCTGCGACCTGTGGTCCGCATGGAATTGTCATGATCCAGAAATGCAAGCAGTCATTTCGTACAATGCAAATAAGCTCGTTATCATTAAAATTTTAAATTAGTTTTTGATGTGTTTTAGAAAATGAGCTGCATACGTATATGTCTCAAACGTCCCATATGAAATCAATGGAAATTTACAGGATTTTGCTATAAAACTCCAAGAGCTCGTAGAGAATCCACAGGAATACGCTAGAACACCTAAGCATCTCGCATGAAATCCACAGTATCCCATCTAAAATTATTAGAAACTCGTTGAGGATTCCTATAGGATATGATATATGCCCAAGATATCATTAGGGTAAACATCAATTCACTATCGCTCAGATTCTTAAGTTTCCGCTGCGATATTGCTAAGAATTCTCAAGTCTCCGATGGAATTTTCAGAAGTCTATCATTCCCAGGCTACCATTTGCTATCCCTCAATTTCTGGAAAACCTATCAGAATCTTCAAGACATTGCCATAAGTACTCTAGTGTAACAAGAAATCCACAGGAGTTCATAGAACGTCTGGGGATCTGGAGATTCCTAGCAGACTTTATGGGTTTCTTACGGGATTCTTAGAATGTATAATTGGTTACTGGGGATGCTGCGTGAAACCTATTGATTCCAAGTAAACTCTTGAGATTTGATTTTGATGACTTACTTCAAATAAATGAGTGTTTTGGAGGTGCGAATGGGTCCATGTAGCCGTAGCGGTAAACGCGGAGGATCATAGATTCAAATCTCGCCATTCGAGGATTTTTTGGGTTGGAAATTTTCTCGAATTTCCTTGGCATAGAATTTTTTCCCGTTTGCCACACATATACGCATGCAAAAATGATCAATCGGCAAAGAAACCTCTCAGTTAACAACCGTGGAAATGCGCATGAGAACACTAAGTTGGAAAGCAGGCTGTATTACAGTTGGAACGTATAACAGAAAAAAAGATGCGAATGTAGTAGAAAATTGTAAGTTAGAGTGTTAGGCTTGATTTTCATTCCTAATACACGAGCAGATGTCATAGCAATTGCATTCATAGTCCCTTTTGCAGATGTAAATCCCCCAATTCTTAAGGATTGTCGCGGTGATCCACCAATCGTCCCGTCGCTAATGAACCAGCTCAAATTGAGGCATGCATGTGCTTATGCGCACTTTACGCTTTCGGTGATTTACACGGTAGCGTACGGTGGCAGCTCATTCATTGTTTCCCCAATATAAATTCGCAGAGCTCGTCGATTATCACATCATTCAATTCCACAAGCTCGTTCAAGCGATATCAGCTCTATTCCATTCGATCCCGAAAGGACCAACCATGAAGTCGATCACTGTCATTTGTTTCCTGGCTCTGTGCACCGTGGCCATCACTAGTGCCTACCCACAGGAACCGGTGCTGGCGGACGAAGCTCGCCCTTTTGCAAACTCTCTTTGTAAGTAAATCCACCAATTTATAATCAAAGAAAACTCTCTATCAAGAATTTCTCTTCATCACAGTCGATGAACTGCCGGAGGAAACCTATCAGGCCGCCGTGGAGAACTTCCGTCTGAAACGGGCCACCTGTGATCTGCTGAGTGGATTCGGCGTTGGTGATAGTGCTTGTGCTGCTCATTGCATTGCCCGTGGCAATCGGGGAGGTTACTGCAACTCCAAGAAGGTGTGCGTCTGTCGGAATTGAACAATTTGAGTTCATTTCTGCAACTGTTAGATGCTCTATAAAATGTTCCTTTTAAATAAAAATAATGCATAATTTTGTTAAATGGTATATTAAATTGAGTTTTATTGCAATATATTTTCCTATCAATATCCTTCGCCTGCTGTGAATATAATATTTTAAGGTTTTACCTTTTGCACATCGCAGTCGTATATCGTGTAACAGGTACGATGATATTCTACACAGTTCGAACAATATATCACAATATTACGTAATTTCAGACTTAAATTTATATGACGTCATGTTTACAACGCATAAATAATGTTAACATGACCTGTACTCTTCATTATTTTAACAGTGTATGCCCAGGGAAGTCAAGAAAATTTCAATTACGAAAAGATCCTGAATAGACCGGGAATCGAACCCAAACACCTTCAGCATGGCTTTGCTTTATTGCCGTGGACTCTAACCACTCGGCTAAGGAAAGTAAAAAAATAATTGATGCTCTTACATTTCATTTGCCGTAGCGTTTAGAATGTTCACAGGTGAGTTGATTTCACCTGCTTATAAGAGAAAAGAAAAACACGTATTCAATTTACTTAACATAACTCAACCTAAATATATAACGCATTAATCGTGGCAATAGAAGATTGTAACGAATTTTGCCTGAAATTATTAATTATTTTATTTGACATTTTTTCCAATGTTTCAACGTTGGATATTCTATATAACTCATTGGTACTATACTAAGGAGGAATCATTTTCAAAATGTTATTTTGAATTCTCTGCAGAGCTCTCCTCCTGGTATTACAATAGCTAGTCCATATTGGTACAGCATACAACATGGCTGGCCTGAAAATATGTTTGAATATCAAATGCTTATTCTTAACACAAAGTTTTGATTTTCTATTAATAAGGGGATAGAGACATTTTACATATTTGTTACATTTGGCTTCAAAGCCCTCAATGTGATTTTTGAAAGTTAAATGAACTCTAGATACTTAACTTCATCTGACCAATTTATTGGAACCCCTCTCATCGTGACAACATGTCTACTTAAAGGTTTCAAATAAAGAGGTTTTGGTTTATGTGGGAATATTATTAGTTGAGTTTTGGAAGAATTAGGAGAAATCTTCCATTTTTGCAAGTACGAAGAAAACATATACAAAATTTTTTGCAATCGACTACAGATGACACGCAGACTTCGTCCTTTGGTGGAGAGGCCTGTGTCATCTGCAAACGAAGATTTTTGACATCCCTGAGGTAACTCAGGTAAGTCAGATGTGAAAATATTGTGTAATATTGGTCCCAAAATGCTGCCTTAGGGGACACCAGCTCTTACAGGAAGTCTTTCAGATCTGGAGTTCTGTACGATTTGACAGATTTTTTTTAAACACATTTATTGGAACTTATAGATAACTTTGCCTCAAGCCTTCATGCCAAACACTGTTGAATACTTTTTCTATGTCTAGAAGAACAAGACCAGTAGAATAGCCTTTAGATTTGTTGGAACGGATCAAATTTGTTACACGTAAAAATTGATGAGTGGTCGAATGTCCATGGAGGAATCCGATCTGTTCATTGGCAAAAATTGAATTTTCGTTGATGTGGACCATCATTCTGCTCAAAATGATCTTTTCAAATAGTTTACAGGATTTTTATCTGATTTTAAAATTGGTACAACCTTATCATATTCCCATTTGACAGGAAAACATGCTAATTGAAAACATTTGTTAAATATATCAACTCAGAATGATAAGCTACTTTCTGAAAGTTTCTTGATGAGGATGCTGAAAATTCCAACTCCTGGCGATAGCTTTCATATTTTTGAATTTTTTAATAATAGTTCTCACTTCATCCAAATCAGTCTTCCAGGAATTTTCAAAAAACGTTCTCTTGATTGAGATTATTTTCGAAGTCCTGAGTAACTTGATTTTAAATTGGACTAGTAAATTGCATAGCAAGTTTTTGAGCTTTTTCGCAATAAGTTATTTATAATTTGTTTTTCTCTTTCAATACCGGCATTCTGAGCTTCTGCGGTTTTTTTCAAAATTTTAGATAATTTTCAAAAGGGCTTAGAGCCAGGGTCCAATTGAGGAATGTTATTTTCAAAATTTTTGTTTCTTAATTGTGCAAAACGTTTCTTGGTTTCTTTCTGCAAATCCTGCCATATAATTTACATAGCAGGATCGCAAGTACGTTGAAATTGCATTCTCCTCACGTTTTTAAGACGGATCAAGATTTAAGATCATCGTCTATAATCACGGATTAAAATTTTACTTCACATTTTGGAATTGCAATGCTCCTGAGTGATTCCAAGCAACAGCACCAAAATTTGGTAAATTTTTTAATTCATTTTTTTCTATTGAGCTGAAACTTTGCACAGTTTTCCAGTTCCATCTAAATCGTCATTTTCCGATATCAAATCTTCAAGTTGAGTCACGACTAACTTTTCAAAAGGGTGTATGTGAAAATGGTTCAAAAATATTCAAAAAGCTGCACAGCAAAAACGGTTCGTTCGATTGTTAGACAACTAAAGAAACAAAGTTAGACAACTAAATAAAGATTCCAAAAAAAATACACACAGTAAAAAATTTTTTTTTTTACATTAAAAAACATAATGTTTGACACAAAAACTCAAATATCTCAAAACCCTATCGGAATACCAACGTAATTTTTTGAGGGAAAACGGTCCATTATATTAGCTATCTACCATAAAAATTTGGTGATGGTAAACCAATAAGTTATGTCATTTCAAACATGTCACAATTTTCACATTTAGTAGAAAAAAAAATTTTTTTTTCGGTGTAAATTATTACGGGAACCGCAGTTTGTTGCTGATTTTAATGTTAAGGGCCTTGCGTGAATTGAACAATTCGTTTTCATGTATTCATTAGTATTATGTATATTATATGTATAAATATTATGTATATGTATAAATATTATATGTATATGTATATATGTATAAATTAAAATGAATTAACAGATTACACGAAAATAATTTTTTTTTTACCAGGATATTTTTTTTAGAGTATGATCGATGAGTTTCTAAATGTTATATATAAACTTTAAAAGTTTTGATTTGGGTATGCGTTATGAGATCATGAAAACATTTTATTAATACTTATTTATTTATTTATTGTTATTCAATTTTTTTACAATATCGAACACTTTTGCATCATTATCAGTACAGTTCGAGTATAGTTTTGCTTTAATTTTATTTTCTGACAATGGAATGAAACAGTGAAATTTTTGGGTTCCTTGGATCGTTTTCGCGTTATTATATTGCTCGCTGAGCTCTGATGCCGTTAATTCGTACTCTTCAGTAGTAGTAAAACAAAATGATAATTTTGTTAAATCTTCTTCTTTTCTGCGATTCGCCCAATCAAATAGTTCTTTTGCAGTTTTAATTGGATGCTCACGTTCTTTGGCTAAACTTGCTCTTGTGGCCATGCGCTTTATGGTTCCTCCAATAGCATCACAAGGACCTTTGCCATGTGACGTAGCAAAGATATGCCATTCTGCATCAATTCCGTACTTTGATTTAAATTGACATAGGCTCGTAAAATTCTTACGGTTTTTGTACTGCGATGCTGCTCCATCAGACATGAAATATATCTTTCTGATTTCTTTATCCTTATCAACGCGTAAAAAGTTAATCATTTTGGCAATGAACAAATTTACAGATACTGAGTCGTGTCTTAAATCTTCGGAAATTACAATAAAACTAAAATGTTCAATTTGCGTACTTCCATTGAAATAAATAACGAATGGATGAATTGTAGCTTGTTGTACGTTCCAGTGATGGGACTGCACTTCATCTTGCAATATAAAGCTATAATTTTCAGAAAAATCACAAATGACTAAAAATTCACCATCTTGTAATGTATTTTTCGTATTTTTTAAAAAGCGGGATTGCTCTGTTTTAATAAAGTCGTGAGAAATTAAACTTTCTAATTTCAAGCAAAAAAATGACACAAACTCATCTACAGGTTTTACAATAGTTTCTAGGTCACACCTATCCGTGGTCACCCATTGCTCAAATGATAACTGATCAATATAATTTTCTTCAAACTCAGCGAATAAAGTATTTTCCAATGATGAAGAATCTGGACAATCCGAACAAGATCGTAAATAGCAATTTGATGTTGTATTTTCACACAAAAGACTACCAGTTAACATTTTAATATCCTTTGATAAATTGATTCTTTTCAAACTATGTAAGATTAGGTTAATATTTTCGTGTGTTGTGCACACACAAACATTATGTGTTCCTGAATTGGATAGAAGCTTGCATTGCCTTGGACGAAGGCTTGCAAATGAGGAAAAACCTACCTTAATATTTTCGTTAATTTCCTTGAAGCGTGTATACGCTTCTTTCAAAGTAGTCATCATTAATCGTTTTTGGATTGCTTGACGCTTTCCATCTTTTTTTACAGATACATTATCTTTTTGGCCAGGCATAGCTCTACTTACTTCATCGTCTTCAAAATATTGAATTATTTTTTCTTTTGTCTCATCTGTTAATGAAGTACTCGACCTAGCATTTTTGGTTGCAAGACAGTTATTTTTGAATTGTTTTGCCTCTTTTGCTGTATTTCTATTGGTTTTGAACTCATCAATGGCGTCTTGAATAGACCACGAGCTTGGCAGCATCGACAAAATCAATAATTTTTCTTTCCTTGTCGTGGCTAGATTCGAGAACCTTTCCTTCATATTCATAATTACCTCATCGTAGTCTGTATTTTCCACATCCTCAGGTCCTAATTTGAAGAGGTTTCTTCGTACAGGTTCGTTGATTTTACGGTA
Source organism: Aedes aegypti (assembly GCF_002204515.2). Lineage (NCBI taxonomy): Eukaryota > Metazoa > Arthropoda > Insecta > Diptera > Culicidae > Aedes > Aedes aegypti. Next base: position 342,530,554 of record NC_035109.1, read on the forward strand.
TTTTTTCTCGGGATAATTGACGTAACCCATCTTCGTCCATTTAATCGGAGTCACTTTAATTCCAGCTATCCCTTCGTTGAAGCGTTCGATGTTGACCTTCTGGATGCACTCATCTTCTGATTGATTTGTTGAAACAGATGTCGCTGATGGTACCGTGGCAAGACTATCTGCACTTGGTACTTCTGGTAACTCCTCAGTTGTTGTCGGTGCATCTAGTAATTCCTCAGTTGTTGTTGTTTTCGAACTTCCTGCAACCTGATCCACCGATGATGTACAGATTGCCCGTTTGTCAACGTTTAAACGGCAGGACGTACAAATGCGTAAATTTGTATTCAATGTAGACATTGGAGCATAACCAGCCGCTTTCAGTTTATCTATGGTGCTTTCGGTGAGATTTCGTAGCTCTTTCGAACACTTTTTTTTCTGCAAACGGCCTGCAACAGTTGAGAAAGCGACTACTCGTGTTGCTCGATAGATTTTAATAAACAAAATTACTTTTAAGTTTTTACTGACTAGTTTGGTGTCGTTTGCTTGACTGAAGAAAAATTTTACAATTAAATCTTTTATAACCATAGTGGTAGTATATTTTTAGCTTTTTCGTGAGTATGTTCATGGTATGTACCTATCATGTTTTTGATGTTGTTGAAGTTACTCGCTTTCTCCCAAATATGATTAACAAAGTCTATTCTCTACCAAGGCGGGTCTATACCCAGGTGTAATCAGATTTTAACTTTGTGGAGAAAACCAGCGCCGAGAAAACCGACCTGCTTTACGTATACTAGATCACTTGGGTATAGACCCGCCTTGTTCTCTACGAGGTAAACTTTTTGCAGGTAAACTAGTCGTATACCTGTATAGAAAACTTTTTTTGTAGCTTTTGTCTTCAATATTAGATTTCTTATAGGTTTCTTTTATCAAAAGGTTTCAACACTATTGAGAGATTTTTTCTTCAGTTACGTACAATAAAAAATATGACACTATCAAGACTTTAGATCACAATACTGGATCGCGTCTAACTTTCTAATAGATGCTATAATAGTTATGAATAATTAAATAAAATATCATGAAAACAACTTGTTAACCTCATGTGGTACCCTTAACAAAAAATTCAGCAACAAACTGCGGTCCTAAAAAAAATTAACAATGAAAAAAAAAAAATTTTTCACTAAGTGTCAAATTTGTGAAATATTTGAAATGTCATAACTTTTTTGTTTATTGGCTTACCATCACCAAATTTTTATGGTAGATAGCTAATATAATGGACCGTTTTCCCTCAAAAAATTACGTTGGTATTCCGATAGGGTTTCGAGATATTTGAGTTTTTGTGACACAAATGATGTTTTTTAATGCAAAAAAAAAAATTTTTTTACTGTGTGTATTTTTTTGGAATCTTTATTTAGTTGTCTAACTTTGTTTCTTTAGTTGTCTAACAATCGAACGAACCGTTTTTGCTGTGCAGCTTTTTGAATATTTTTGAACCATTTTCACATACACCCTTTTGAAAAGTTAGTCGTGACTCAACTTGAAGATTTGATATCGGAAAATGACGATTTAGATGGAACTGAAAAACTGTGCAAAGTTTCAGATATTTTTGAAATGGTCGATCAGAATCGACTTGCATGCCTCCGTGGAATCCCTCTCCTGGCTTCAACAATGGTATTTGTTAAAGTTTCAAGAGCATTGTCAATATCAAGTTTAGTTTGTAATGAAATGTTAACATCAAGATTATAGTCAATATATGTTTCATATATATTCCAGTTGGCTCAAAAATAATTGAAAGTTGAGCTGATAGGATTGAGAATCGCTTCATGGGATATTTGAAATGTAAAAGGGACATGATCAGAATCAAAATCAAAAGCATGAGTAACTAATTGACTACAAAGATGACTAGAGTCGGTTAAGACCAAATCAAACGTAGATGGATTTCTAGAAGAGGAAAAACATGTAGGGCTATCAGGGTATTGAATTGAGAAATATCCTGAAGAGCACTCATCAAATAAAATTCTGCCGTTGGAATTACTTTGAGAATTATTCCATGACCGATGTTTGGCATTAAAGTAATCAATGACAAAAAATTTTGACTTATTGCGAGTCAATGTTCGCAAGTCAGTTTGGAGCAAATCAACTTGCTATCCAGAGCATTGAAAAGGCAAATAGGCAGCTTCTTCTTCTTTCTGGCGTTACGTCCCAACTGGGACAAAGCCTGCTTTTCAGATTACTGTTCTTATGAGCACTTCCACAGTTATTAACTGAGAGCTTTTCTTTGCCGATTGACCATTCTTGCATGTGTATATCGTGTGGCAGGTACGAAGATACTCTATGCCCTGGGAATCGAGAAAATTTCCTTTACGAAAAGCGGGATTCGAACCAACGACCCTCAGCATGGTCATGCTGAATAGCTGCGCGTTTACCGCTACGGCTATCTGGGTCCCCATAGGCAGCTATGAAAGCAAGCTGTGTTTCAACAGAAACACCTAAAGTTTCAAAAACTTTAGTTTCAAATGACGAAAACAGTTGATGTTACGCCTATGAATGATGATTGCAAATCCCCCACATGCCCCATCAAGACAATCATTACGATAAACAAAAAAGTTTTTTTTAAGTTTGGATCCAGGTTTTAAATATGTTTCAGTAATAACTACTATATGCTCGTTATTAGCTGTAAGAAAATTAAACAGCTCGTCCTCTTTGCCATTCAAAGATCGAGCATTCCAATTTGAAATATTTGAATTATTATTTATTGGATCCATTAGAAAAACGTAATCCAATAACAGTTTTTTAGTAAATTTTACACCAACTTGGAATGCTTCAGTCATTGTGGCAGCTTTGCACATTGCATCAATCATTAGATTCAATTGTTCAGTTAGAAAATTAAAATCAGAGGCAGACATATCACTTGAAGTGGGTAGGATCGATGTACCAATAGCCGCATAGCTATGAACAAATATTCGTATAAAATCGAAAAATAAAGCCAGCGGCATTATTTTTACATCTAGGCATTGTAGAAAAAATATGAAAACTACGAAAACTCATATGTTTGTATTTATTATCGCAGGAACACATGTGTCTATAGTAGCACTATTTCTAATTTCTGTTCCTATAGTAGCACTAGCTTCACGGCGTAGGCAACATACAATTCAAAATTGTATTTTTGCAGAAGATTTATATTTTTCCTATAAATCGTGGATCAAAAGCTTTCGTTTGATGTAAAAAAGTTCTTAATTCATCAATTATTTTGTCTAATAAAAAATAGTTTCTGTTAGTAGTGCTACTATAGGAACTATAGGTTTACTATAGGAGCAAGGGAGCTAAAATTTAAGGCAAAACTATTTATTTCGATCATTTTTTGAACAAAATCTAAGTACTACTACGGCTAACCGACGGATTAAAATTAGTTTGTGAATGAGCATGGTTATGATCTACCTGATGGGTATGATTCCTATCAAGCGATCGTTAACTGAAAAATGAGCATGGTTCCAAACTCTACCAGGGAAATTACGGAAACGACCGTTATCGTAACGGATATTATCTTTCATCTGCCTGGCACGAGCCTCGACGACTCCCTACGCGAAGCGCAAGCCCAAAATTTTGAATTATGACTGCATCCGCAATTCGAGCATATAAACTTGGTGGTATTTTCCTTCATTGGACACTAACGTGAGAAGAACCTCCGCAAATCATGCATTTAGCATCCATGCGGCATTTTTTTGTACCATGACCCAACTTTTGGCACCGACGGCACTGAGTGGGGTTCTGGTAATTTCCTCCAGGTTTCTGGAAGTGTTCCCATGTCACACGGACATCGAACATAAGTCTAGCTTTTTTAAAGCTTATATATTATTTAGATTACTTTTGTTAAAGTAAACTAAAGCCCGAAGAATGCCAGATTGGGTTCTCTTTATCATAATGATTACTTGGACTGGGGAAAATCCAAGTAAATCATTTATTCCATTTTTGATCTCTTCAGGTGACTTATAGTCACTTGAGAGACCTTTCAAGACGACTTTGAACATACGTTCAGTTTTGTCGTCATAAGCTTCCTGCCTGTCAATCTAAAATACGAAACCGATAAGAATAAAAAGGGGAATCTTAAATAAAATCGACTTTCATTTCTAAAAACACAAGGCTTGACTTCTCTATGTCAACATAACTGTGGGTCACTTCACAAAAATCTTCCTCTCTCTTTCACTCCTACATAAAATTTGTAAACAACAAGGCCAGTAAACGTTAAAATTCCATACAAAATCAAAACAGTGCAGAGCCCTATTTTTTACCACCGCAAAGCTTGCTTTGATCAAGCTATAAAAATCAGAGTTGTTTAATATCAATCATATCAGCTGATGGCTGATGGTCTAAAACTAACGCTATCACTTGCGAGCTATCAATATCACTTTGATTTGACAACCAACAGCATTGATGCGACATCGCACTCTAGATCATAATCACTGCGGAATAAGTGATCACGTGGTAATTATCCATGCTATTACTGTTTTTCAGTGACCAACAAATAATTTCAACCTATCTGCAACACTGTCAAAAATATCGTACTGATAAATTGCCATTTTAACTGTTTAATTTAAGGCTAAACTTAACCCATCAGTGATATCCATAGTCTATCGCCATCAATGCACTTGTGATGGAGTAGACAGCATGATATTGATATGATGTAAATTAATCCGAATTGTATCGCAGTCGGCCTGTACAAATCAGACAGCATGATATTGATATGATGTAAATTTTAAGCGTTGAACAGCGAGCAACTCTGATAAAAATTATTATAGTGTCTGCAAAAGATGTCAGAAGGGGTGATTCAAAATTTATGGCATGCTAGCGTAAAAAGCTGGATAATATATACTGCCCATAACTGCATAACAGTCACATTCGACATTTTTGACAAATTGGAGTTAATACCATGGAGAGTCATCAAATGATAAATACTTTCGATAAACTTACTGAAATCTGCGAGATTGTTCTACAAAATTCGGAAAAAATACCAAATTCACACTTGGTATTCCATTTACTCAATGCCTACTTTTGTCGAATGTTACAAATATGCAGTTATGGGCAGCAGTGCTGGGAATGGTAATAGTAGTAGGCTTGAATTTCGCGAAAATCACGTGGCTCTCTCACTACAGTAGTTTAAAATCGTGAATCTCATCAAGTAGCCTATATTGGGTACATGATTTTCTCTAAATCGTTAGTGTCATTGAAGGCTTAAAATGCGGGAAATGCAGCGGGAAATAGAACATTTTTCTACAGTAATTTTGGGTTGCCCTTAGCAACGGGTGTTTTGCGATTTTCAAGGCTCTTTGCCTACAGCAGCGATAGGCGTGAGTTTCACTGGCTTCGCTGACTGCGATTGGCTTTGTTTGGCTACTGTAGAATGAATTTCAGATTTTTTCCCAACCCTGATGGGCAGTATAGTGCTCTAATAAACACTTCCACTTCATAGTCATCAACTAAGAGCTTTTTTGCCAAGGTACATTTTTTTTGCATTTTTGGCCACATCTGATATGGAGTAATGTTGCTAAAGTTTTGCAAACTGAAATGAATATTTATGGTTTCCTGTGCTTTGAACTGCCAAAATCTTATCATTAAAATAATTGTGGTGATCTTTCTTCTAGAGTTATTACTACCAACTTCGACAGGGATGCACTAATCGTCAATCTAGAACAGCGCCACCATCGCCTTTTATCTTCACGTTATATCACGAATAGAATGGCAATAAACTAACCTAAAGTTCTCGTTGTTTGTTAAGTAAAAATAATAGTAAATACTAGTGGTCCCAAGTGGGCTGCTGAAAAAATGGCATGCAGTCTCTCATATAAAACATTCCAGATAATTTTCCAAATCGTTTCCTTCGTCGGAACACCTGACCAATAAAACGGAGAATTAATCATGTAAGTCTATTAGCCCGTTCTTAAGCCATTTCGTGACATACAAACACCATGCCATTTTTATTTATATAGAAGTTATTCAAAAACACAAAAGTGTACAAACTCTAGAACAAGCATCACCAAATAATAACTTTTAGGTAAGAAACTATTTTGTAAAGTTGTATGAATAAGCGAATGGCTGATGGTATAAGTCGGGGATGAACCAGCCTCCGGCTGAATTTCCCCATAATAAATTGAATTAACTTGATGGCATGAGACACCTAATTAAACTTTTAGTCTCCTTGCGAGGAAGGGGCTTATGTCTGCTCAAAGATCAAGACCACAGCCAATTTGGGATCGCAATGTGTGTGACGTGGGAACGTCCAGCAGGGTTGGGAAAAAATCTGAAATTTATTCTACAGTAGCCAAACAAAGTCAATCGCAGTCAGCGAAGCCAGTGAAACTCACGCCTATCGCTGCTGTAGGCAAAGAGCCTTGAAAATTGCAAATCACCCGTTGCTAAGGGCAGCCCAAAATTACTGTAGAAAAATGTTCTATTTCCCGCTGCATTTCCCGCATTTACAGCCTTCAATGACACTAACGATTTAGAAAACTCATGCACCCAATATAGGCTACTTGATGAGATTCACGTTTTTGAACTACTGTACTAGGAAAGCCACGTGATTTTCGCGAAATTCAAGCCTACTACTATTACCATTCCCAGCACTGACGTCCAGTGTCAACAGTTTCGCAAAATGTCACCCATTTCAGCCCTTCACCCTCTTCCTCGATGCAAACTTATTGTATGGATATTCCACAATTTTCTATAGTCGCTTAGTTTTGCCCTGGGAGGGAGGCACCGATACTACACACGAAATATGACACAAAGTTATTTCGAACTGCAAGAAAACTCCAGCTTGCCAACGACAATCAAGGTAGACTTGATGAAAATCGCTAGTTTTCTTTTATTGTGTTCCTTCGATCGTTCTGGACAAACATGGAAAAAGGGCTTAAGTTTTCTATGCATTACATTTTCGTTTTTATTGGAAAAATAAAATGATGCGTATTTGAATACTTTATATTCAATCAGAATAAAAGGTGCTATTGTGACATTACTTTTAAATAAGCATTAATAGCTTTTCAAACGATTATTTGTCACATTTGATAAAATGCAAAAATATGTTTTAAACGATTACGCGCTTTTATCATGTTTGTCCATTGTTTTAGATCTGGGCTCACAGTGACAGTTCGTGACAGCAGAATCTCGGCTCACCTTGACGTACATAAATTTCGTATCGGTTCCTCCCTCCCAGGTTTTGCCTACCCCTTGGAACAAGATCCAATCAATGGCTGTATGCTATAATTTGTGCAATTCTATCGAGTTTGAGAGATAGAAGATAATGTTCAAAATATAACGTGCTCGCCAGCCTTATCAAAAAAAGAATAAACTCGATCATGTCTCTTGCCGTTGCCCAAACATTCTTGAATTCATTCTCAAGTACATCCCTTATAAAAAAAAAAGAGCTGAACATACATGGGATCGTTCATAAATCACGTAAGGGGCTATGATGGAAGAAGGATTTGAGATAACTTACGTGCCATACAAATTATTTTTTATTTTCACACAAAAAAATTTCATACCATAGAGGGAGGGGGTCAAAAAACCGGTAAAATTGTCTTACTTAATTAATGGACAGCCTTTATGCCTATCAAATTTACATAGAAATTCTTTGATGCCTTGTTATAAAAGAAAAAGGAGAGGTCTCTGCAACTCTTTTACGCACGTATTCAACTAACCATTAATTCCGGTTGTTGCTAGGATGTGGCCAGAGAAACTCTCGATTGTTGAAGCATGGATCAGTCTTGTCCAATGGGCCATGTTTAGTTTGAAAACTCTTGATTAGTGGATAAGAAGGAGTCAAACCTTATTGAAACGTATATGACTTGACACCTACACACTCAGTTTAGTTCGGCTTATTTTCATTCTTTTAGCGAGATCCGCACAGCCGAGCGATCAGCAACTGCATTTTAACTGATATATTAGAAAAAACATCAAGTTTGTTTACAGCAGCACCTTTGGGTACCACTGACATCAAACGTCACTTTTGCTGAGATGTCAGCAAACGAACTTTAACCGAGATTTGCACAGCTGAGATCGGCATTCTGATTTAAGTGTGTACCATGTATCGTAGGTGCTCAGCATTAACATAATGTCGAAAATTCCAATCTGAGGCTGTTGAAAAGCACTTAAATTGCTTGAAAATACGCATTTAGTTGGAATTCTAAACATTTTGAAAATAAAAAAAAATGTGTGTTGATAAAAACGGATTAATTTGTTGACGAAATCGGAACGTGACAAAATCGTAGCGTGACAAAATCGGAACGTGATAAAAACGAAACATATCTGTATATAATTTGGCAACTTCCATTTGATTTTGCCTTGCCAAATACCCAACTTATATACGTGTAACGGTCTCTCCAAAATATATTGATAACTCTAGCTCACAGTCCGCTAAAAATCTTTCCGAGGGCAGCAGCTTGGTGACCACTGTGTCAAAGTAATCGATAAATTTTCTCAAAACTGTGGTCAATAAGTTTTTTATGATAAATCTTGTTGGAATATTTTTAATCAAGTTGACGAAAGGATGCAGACTTTTATTATAATAAGGTGAGCGCTGAGCAGGTGTCTATTTTCAATTGCAAATATTTATGTCCAGTATTATAATGTCAAAATCGCCCGCAAAGCGGCGCTAATGATACCCTCTCCCTGCCAAAGTGAAACCACTATTCTGGTCACGTTCGCTGATATTCTTCTGATGGGAATCCCAAGTCTACAAAACGTCTACGATTGATTTGTTTAGAAAACATTCAGAGACAGTCTTCTGGAGTGTGGATCCCAGCGGGAGGAGTACAAAGAATGATGGGGTAAACGTCAATTTATAGCTAAACTTGTAAGATGATACCGATCATAGGTTGATTGATAAGGTATCTGTAGAGTAAAGGCGACATAGTAAAACAATGAAGAGACATATTTGCATCGAGCAAAGTTGGTCCATTTACCCCAACCGCACTTATTGATCCAGTGATCGATTGTATTGATAGATAAGTTTTCTTTTTCAAGGAGAGTGCTATAAAAGCGGACAAGGCTATCCGTTGATACATCAGTACCCAATCATTTGAGAGTTTAGACAGTTCTTCATTAACTAAAATGCATTCATTAAAATTGGTATCGGTGTGGTTGATAGTACTTCTATCAGCTATATTGGCTTTAGCACAAGGCTTTCCACAAGTAGAGCAGCGGCAAAGGTTTACGGACGGAAACGACAAACGTAAGCATTGTAAAGCATGATTTTTGGAGTTAATGAATAAATAAGAAGTTTTTATTTCGCAGTGGTACTTCCTGAAGAGCAGAGTTTAGAGTCGCAACGAAGCCATTGGCGATCGAAACGCGCACTATGTACCGGAAAGTTCAGTAAAATACTCATTCAACCTTGTTTCTTCCACTGTCAAACGTTTGGAATGAAGGGAAAGTGTAGCGAAGACAGAAAGTGCAACTGTGTTCCATTCTAATAAATGTAAACTAATTTATATAAGATTTGTATTACCGTCGTGCGGGGTGACATTGGTCCATAAGGGTGACTTTGGGCCAAGATTTTTACAGCAAACTAAATCCAGAATAATGAAAACAATGTGGCACGCTTCAAGAATACGTAATAAATAGCCACTGGATGGTCATGGATTAGTTTTTTGCCTCCCGTGCTAGTCAAGAGATGCATCGAAAAGGGCGGTCAAAGTCACCCCCTAGGACCAATGTCACCCCGCACGGCGGTAAATAAAGTTTTTCCGATAATAATAGAAAAGGCTTTCATTAGTGTCAGATACGCATTAATTAAAAAATTTTGTCGATCCAATGCCGAGAAAATTGGCTGTATTTTATCAGTATTTGTTTTTAATATCACAATTTTTTGTAGAAATTTATATATATATTATGTTCAAATGCTTACGAAACTAACTCATTTCCTGTCGAATGCGTCATACAAAGTGTCAATTAGACGGTTAATCACAGATATATGGACAAAATACTTTTGTATGCTTTTGAGTGGGTGAACCCAAACTTTTGCACGGGACTGTATGTGCAACAAGACCAGCAGGAGGGAGTGTGAAACTTCAAGCATGATGCCCACACATCTAGTTGTAACTCTGAAAAATATTAGATGTTTCAAGTGGTAGTTTAAAGCACAATTGATGGAAATTTCGTCACCGATATGCATGTTCGTCTGTGCCTGCAGTGACTACTTTCACATCAAGTTGGTATACCAACCAATTTTTATAAAAATAAAATGATTCATCGAATTGTCATCTATTATTCGACAATCATTAACTGTTTCTGAAAAGTATAATACTCTGTACAACATACTCTCTATGATTGGTCAAGTCTATTGTAACATTGCACTGTGTTTTATTTTGTCGATTTAGTTTGTTCGGAGAAATTTCTTGATATATTGAAGCACTTCTTTTGATGCTAAAAGTATTGTGATTATTCTACCTAGCAGTAAGATAGAAAAACTATATTTTATAACATTCAGAAAGGCATATCCCTTTCGGGATGCATGATTTTTCACCTATAGGATCAAATTTCTTTTGCAAAATTGCAACACTCGAAAATGAATTGTGCTTTACATGATGAGTAAATTTAATTCATTGGCTATGAAGACTTGAAGACGGAGAGAAAATATATGTGAATCAACCTCTACATAAGTTGTTTAAAAAAAGTATGTGCAGCACAATTGTGCTGGTTCCTCCCGAAAGAGATATGGGTCTTCGGAAAAGTTGTAAAATGGCAATTTCAAACAACTTTGTCGCAGACATGATTTTTCTATCTCTTATACTTTTTGTGATATATGCCGTTGTATGTACATGACTCCTAAATATCATAATTTTTTAAAGCTGTTTGTCACTTAAAAACCTATGTTTTTTTTTCTGTATATGTCAGCAGGCTATCTTTCGAAATAAAGTTATTCAAAAATTACTCTTTTTTCAAGAGGTAGTTCAGGCTCCAACACCTGCCTCCCGCGCAAAATGGCGCAGATAACCCTTATCGATCGTTTGTCTATAAGAGTTTTTTCATGCGTTTTCACTATCAAACGAATAAGTCTTATAAAACAGAAATCTAACGATAACTTCTTTACTTTAAGAGATAGAGAGTTTTGATTATTTTTTTCCTATCAACAGTGAATAAATAAAACCCAACACCCAGCAACTGAGATATTGTCATCTCCTTTTCTTGTTGCAACAATTTTATTCCGCAACATCAGTTTATCACCACTTGAACAGAATATGACAAAGATCGACCACCACGTGCGCAGCAATTTTCTGGGCTTCGCATTGCAATTTTCGAGAACTTTCTCTGTGTTGGTAAACATTGGCACACTATCGAACAGCATGCATAAACAAATTTGGTTTTGTGTTCAAGATAACTGATTAAGAGTCGAAAAGGTTGCAACAATGTTGTGCCCTGTGATTGTCATGACAATTTCGCTTCTGATTGTATCCCAATCCGCAAAAGTATGGATAAACGGGTTGTGGTGACCGACTTGCTTTGTTGTTTTTTTTTTTTGTCTCCTCTGAAGACAACTTGATTCACTGCTATCAATAATAGATCAAAAGCGTTCGATTGGTGTAAACAAGTTTCAATTTCTTCCTATATTTGATAAACAAGAGCTTGAATTTGATTAAAACTATTTATATCGATCATTTTTTGGGCAATTTCAAGCTGTGAATCAACAGTACTTAGATAAAATGACCGTCACAGAAAACTATATTTTGCAATGATTTAAAGCAAAACGGTCGCAAAAATCCACTAGTGCAACTATAGGGAACTGTCTACTAAGAGAGCACACACCCTATTTGTCTATGCATCGAAACTCAAGTTTGATTGATGGTAAAACTCGGTTAATTGCCAGGCATATGTCAACCGAAACCGTCACGTAATACATTCATAGACAAACCGCAGCTCGTTAAGTGAAGAGGGAACGATTGATTGTTGTCTTTCCTGATTGGATTTGATAATTCACCTGTTGACGGCGGAACGTTAACTAACTGGCGGGTGGACTTTCTTTCCCGTCCAACGTTCTTTGACGCAGTCAGTGGTATGATGGTCAATTGCTCACAGGTACTGCCTGTCTCATTGCCAGGGGGTAATTCAACTATGCATACACCCAACTAACTGTTGCCGCTGATAAAGGAAACGCATCGAGCACGAAAGAAGTCGTGCAGTCTGGCGATTTCCATTCCAAACTAGTGAAGACTGAATTGACATAAGGGTCTTTGTCCTTGTCAGCTCGGCCCACACGGATTGATAATTATGAATTGCAGTCATTAAATTAGTGGACAATGAAAATTGAATGAATCTGTTGCGCCGCAGTTTAGCGGTTGTGGGTGATGTCAACCTATGTCAACGGTAGATAATGATGAGTAAGTCACCAAACTGTCGATGTCAGTGAGGTTCAACAGGTATCGGATGAATGCGTGTGTACTTCCTTCGAGTGTAATTGCCCTTTACAACCAGTTTCACTAACTGAAAAGGAGTGTCTTCCTCAGCTGCATCATAATTTACCAATTTTTGTTGTACTGTAGTTCTATCTCTGGAACTCATATATAATATTGTTCTGATATTTTTTCAAAAGTACCCTGAACAGACTCTATAAAACACTATCCGTTTATATTTTTTACAAGTATTTTTAGAATTTGTACCACTGTGTGAGGCTATTCTTGCATTGAGATACATAGTGCTGATCTGAATTGGCAAAATTAGTTTTATAATATCCTCCACACAAGCGCAAATATTCTGCTCTAATTAAATTTTCTCGATTGCCTCCCAACAGACAATTAGGCCGGAAAAGCCACGTCACATGTTGGATCGTCATATTACCATACATTTTCCCATTTCATTACAATCACAAAATACTACTAATAGCCAGTATTTGCTTAACAGTCTTAAAGTAAAAAAAGTAAAAAATGAAAATATCTCAGTTTTTATACATTTATTAGGAAAAAAATATTGAAGCAGGATATATATACGGTAGAAATATGAGGAAAAATATATATCCTTATATCATATAATACATATATGCCACTACGGTCAAACCATGCAATCAGCGTTCCAACGGAGTATGTAAACCGAGAGAACGAATTCAAATTAAATATTCAAAAGCCCACCAAAGAAAATAGCCGGGCTCGACCTAACCACCCTTATGGTAGAAATTGTAGTGTGAGAAATCCATGGGGTCAGAAGTTTTTCATATGATGAATCCGGGGAAAGATGATTGACAACTTGTTGCTCGTTGGTAGAAAATAAAATTAAAACTTCAAAAGAAATCAAACTGTCACGTAGTTTTCCGTGATGAGATTTGCTTCGTTTTTGAATTAAAATAGAATATCCAATGGCAAAATTTGGTTGAGTATTTTCGTAGGATTTTAACGTTTCCAAATGAACAAGTAAACATTCTTAACTGTTACTAATTGGTCTTAATCATATTTGTTCTCATGTTCTGTGGGAATAGATGGGGCGGCTAGATGATTTTAAAATGCACCTAATTTAATGATTTAGCACGATCTTATGTGTCAAATTATGTGCCAAAAAAAGTAATGAAGTATAACATAAATCGTTTTTTTATATATCCAAATAATAGCAATGGATGTTGCAAAATGGACTTTGTAGGAGCGGCATTTCGAATCAATATTCAAATTACATACCTATTCGAATTTTCTGTTTTCAACACATATTTCGCATATTTGACATTACGACTTAACCCTCTAATACCCAAATTTTTATTTTCAATTTAAGTATTATTTTTCGTTATCTAAAATCGTTCTAAACACGTTTTGGGCATTTATTTATTTTTATTCGCAAATTTTTAAATTTTGGTTTTTGATTTTTATAATTTTTATTTTTGAACATCCCTAGCTTTTTTCATTTTTTCTTGAAGCCTTTTCTAGTTGTTGATTTTTGGCAATAATAAAAATTTTAATTGTTACAGTATTTTTAAAAATATTAAATTTTTAATTTTTTTTCGCAGCGTGTTTTATTTTCCGTTTAATTAACGGAAATACAGGTTTGAAATGATTTTAATACCACCAGGCTCTTGGTTTGTGATATGAATGAAGCCCAGGCATTTGTAGGTTATATAAGAATGCAATTTTTCAAACAATTTCTAAAAATACAAAAAAGTTTCAAAAGTCATAAAAAAATTTTCTTATATGCGTGTTATGAGTCAAGGTATAAGCCAAAAATAAAATCATTTTGATTTCCGAGCTACGAAAAAATACACAAAATTCCAAAGTGTACCCCGTCTAAAGGCGGGGTTGGGTATTAGAGGGTTAATGCTTAACATTTAACATTCAAATATATTGAGTTTTTGATAAAAGTGTCTATAGCGGAAATAAAACGGTTTGTTTTGCACTCGTTCTGCTGGGTAGTGCTTTGTTAAAGCCCAAGCAGCAGGTGAAGATGCAACGAGGCCAAACCTCAGATTTTTGGTAGCGCGGGTCTGGAAAGCCGCACGGCGGATCGGGCTGAGAGCTTGATGGTGACCTACCGATCAGGTTTTCAGCTTGAGCCGCTGTCTGGTTCTCTAGATATCTTGAGAGTTTGGGTTTTGGCTTGGTTTCATCTTTACCAGAAAAATGTATTTTTTCGCCGTCGCGTTGCCGGAGTTTTTTTTTCTCGTTTTAGTTTGTACGCGTTTTGAGTGCAATCGAGTTCAGGTTTTCGCGTTGAGTGAGTGATAATTTGCTGTTGTGAAATGATCATGCTGCTACAACTGCTCAATTAAGGATGATTGATCAATTTGGTGAGCTCGTTTCATGCTTTTATTATAAATGTGCAATATATTATGAAACGTATTTTTATCATGACAACGGTAGAAATATTATTTGATTGAATTGATTTAAAAAAATATGAACAGTTCGTCACTGTAAGTGTCGACTCTTTTACATTAACATTGAAAACCCCATACCTTTCCTTTAACCTGATTTTTATCATCATAAAAAAACTAATTTTTGAATGGTTCGATGCTAAAAGTGTCGACTTACCGTATGTTCACGTTGTCTTTAGAGTACTGATAGGTGATTATTTAAACTGATGATGCAGCTTTGATCCCTCCCCACTAACAAAACTCCTTCCCATGACAACCATGGAGATGCAGAGGTGATCTCGGTCTCTAGCAACAATGGTTGTCATACCAACATTCCATCCCTTCCCCGATGATCGTAAGGACGTAGCCGGCGCCGTTATTGGCTTTCTATTGTTTGGAGTTCTCGAAAGTGCACCATTAGCGTAGCTTGGGGGGTACGCTGGGTACGGTCCGCACCGGGCCCCGAGTTCATAGGGGCCTCCAATTTGTGCGAAGAATGTCATTAAATATTATGATATTGATTTCTAGAAAACTAACACGTAAAAAGTAGATAAAAATTCAGTTTGAAAGTGATCTTGGTCGGCAATTTGTAGGGGCCCCACGATCAATGTTATTAGTGATTAGAGTAGCCTAAATACCTATTCAAAATTCATTCTCGATAATTCTGTTTCATTTTGTAATTCAGACGGATCTACCTAAATGTGCGAACACATAATTGTATCTGGAACTGATTTGAAGGTATTTTACAGATCATATTCTTAAACCGATTTTCATTTCAATTATTATAATAGTTGAAAAAATAAATCTGTTACCATCTTCGGAACATTGTTTGTACACATTCAAGACTTGTAGTAGATCTTATTTTAGAAGTTTAGTCTCCATTTTAATGCAAGTCTCTATTTTTAACGGTACATCTTGAATAGAGATTTAGGCAAAATTGTCTTTAAAGTTACTTTTTTTATTCTATTTGCTATGAGTCTTACTTCAAGAGGTTCCCCAGAGATACCTTCAGAGAACATTACGCAATTTTTGGTTCTTCGGGAATTTCTTTTCAGATTGCTCGATTACTATGCAAAGTCTCTTCAGGTACGCTTCTGAGATCTCCTTCAGAAAAGTATCTCTTGATTCCACCAACAAGTCTCTTTAAAAAACTTCCAGCGTTATTTCAAGGAATAATTATAGGATATTTTTTGTAATTTGCTCCAAGAAACCCATGAGAACTACAACGCACTTCTCGATCTCCAATGCTGCCTACAGGAGTTATCTTAAGAAAAAAAAGTTCCTAAGCCTGTTCATCCAGTTATCCTTTCAGGAATAACCTATGTCATCGCTTCCCAAACTTGGCTTTCGCGACCCCCCGACCTGTCAGCGCCTCGCTTTGGTCTTTCAACAAAATGCGAGGTGACGAGGCGTTGGGGGGTCGCGAAACCCAAGTTTGGGAAACGATGACCTATATGGTTTTCCTCAAGCATTTATCCACATTTTCCATAGGAATTGCTCCTAAAATTTCTCCTGGGATTATCCGAGGATGAATAATTAACACTCTCGTTTATTTTATCAAGTGAAATCTTCGTGGCTTCTTTAAAAGTTCATATGAGGTTCCACACTACAGCTAATACTTTGGTAAATATTCTAGTGATTCCAATCATCTTAGCAATTCACTTACGAAATCCTTCGAAACTTCCTCAAGAGATCAAGAGAACTTTGTGGGAGTTCATCAAGGGTTATTTTCAAACTTATTCGAATTTTATTAGATGTTACTTAGAGATTTCCTTTTGCAATATCTCCCGGATTCTTGAAAAATTTCACCAATAATTTCTGAAAAAAATCTTGATCTCTTTCTGGAATATCAGAGAAAATAACTAGGGAAATTCTTTGAAGGCATCCTTCAGAAATTTCTCTATAATTTCTAAAATAATTCCTGAAGGAATCTTAACAACAATCACTGGAGTAACTCCTGAAGGAGTTCTCTGGTTAAAATCTGCACGATAATTTTGAAGAAAATTCTAGAAAAACCCCGGAGAAAACAGTAGTTGAAATCTCGAAGATGTTGTAAACGATAATCTTGATGAGAGTTTTAAGAAAATTTTACCATAATTTTATCATTGGATACATTCCGTGAGCACTTATGATTTTCTTGATAATCTTTGAAAGAATTCATGATGGAATCTCGGATGCAACTTGTATGCTTACCCTTAGAAAAATTCTACGTTGAATTTTTGAAGGTGTAAAACGAAATCCCTAGGAAGTCCGTGAAAATCACAAAATGAACTCCTGAAGAAATCATTGGAGTCCATTTGGTTATTTCTCGATTAATTTTTCAAATTGACGTAAGTAACTTCCATTCGGTTTTGAGAAAATTAATTCAGAAGAATCACAACCTGTCTTCTAAAACTGTTTTAAATGATGAAAAAAAAATTAAAAATGAATCACCTTTTTAACATTTTTTCGCCGTGTACATTGCTTAAATTTTGCATACAATAAACTTGCGTTCAAAAACTAGGGAGTTCCTATTATATCCCACAAACAAATTATAAGCCATTATATTCAGTTACTTGCGACGTTTTTGTACCAGTGTAAAATCGACTCAAGTAGTGTTTTGTTTTGATTCGTGGTTAAGTCACTTTGTCTCTCCAAACAGCGGAGCGGCGAAAGTAGCGGTTAGGTTGCGAAAGTTGAAAATATTACTTTCGTCATTTTGTAAATCTGAAAATTAAACGTTCTAATAGTGAAAAATCGATTTAGTTCAGAGCGAAACGTGTAGGATTTCGTCTGCGAAACACGTAGAATCGATAAAGTAAGTTTGTATACTTTTTTTACTTGAGTCTGTTTGAATAAGTTTTCGAGATTTATTTTATGCAAACCTTGGGCAAATTTATAAATCTTTAAAACATTTCTTTCATCAAGAATTTCAAAATCAATACCGACTCAAAACATAAAATTGAGCAAATGTCCAAACTTTCTTAAAATACCTCATTAAAGTTGTAATGAGTCATTGCTTCCCAGCGCTACTTTGCCAGGTAATATTTACACTTCCATGTTAATTCACTGGAAGTTCTTCCGACGATTATCAGTAAACTAATGTGCTTCTGAACAAAAAAGAAAAACTGTAGGCTCATTAACTGACATGTTTGTCATTAAGGTGAAATAGTTTGAAATCAACTTCTAAGATTGCACTGAAACTTCAAAGGCAAAAATCTCGCGAAGATCGCATCCAACAACCGTAAACTTTTTGTTTTGGCTTTGTGCACTAGCAGAAAGCTTAAAATAAAAGATCAGAAACGTTTGCCAACTATTTCTCTTTGAAAGCGTGAATAGCGGCACAAGTCGGCCATTGTGACGGCCATCTTTGGATTCCGAGATTTTTCAGCTTAAACTACTACAACAACATAGCAACATAACTTCCATCAGTTTAGTTATAATTTTACAAAAGCTATTTGTTCAATTTTTATTTCAACAGTCGGTTTCACATTAGAGTCTTACATTTAGACGGCGTGCAAATTTTAACTTTGAGGGCCCCTAAATAGAACTCCGCACGGGCCCCAAAAACCCTAGCTACGCCACTGAAGTGCACATTGAAGATGAAAAGCTACTCCCAAGCTACATCTCTTGGTTCCTTGTACAACTTCGATTATTGTGGTCAATCACTGAATAGTAACTACGAATTGTACGGTCATCAATGCTTATTATGCTTATGCTTATTATATAACATTTAACATTCAAATATATTGTTAAATTATAAAAGATTTTAATTTACTCCATGCTCTCTTAATTTGATTTTTTTTTAACAAATCGGCCTAAAATAAATAATTTGGCAACGCTGTTATGTTTTTATTGTCTATTTTTATTTAATACTTAATCAGCACATAACTTAATTTACCATTATTTGTTTTGGCTTGGTATTTATTATGAAAAAATACGGACTTTTGGACTTAAAACGCAACTTTTAGAGATTGGATAGAAAACCTTAGGGAGTATATATCAAGCAATGTAAGCAAAATCATGGGTTTTTGTCAAATTTGCTATTACGGGAGGTTGACCAGAACGTCGCATAAAAATTTGACTTTTTGTATATTTCAATTTGTTGAATAATTGTCCAAAATTTGGTTTAAATTGGTTATATTCGATGTCTACAGTATGTGTACACTTGGTATGGACCCTTGGACACATATTTCAATTTATTGAGTTTTCCTGTAACAAAATTAGTACAGGATGGTGCTAGGGCAATCGTGGTAGTTCGAAATTAGTGATCGCATTATTCGAAAGGAAGTATATGGTAAGGTTTGTCGTTCAGGAAGGTTGTTGCTTCAGATTTTTCAGATTCCAAGGTTTCAGATGGGTTTTATGATTGAATCATTTTTGACGGCATGAGCGTGTGGAAGTGGCTTTGCGAGTTTTGCGTATAAAGAATAAATCTAGATTTATGGTTTCTCCTTGAGTTGTGAACATATATGAAGCAACTTATTTTCAAATTAGAAACGTCTTAATTCAATAAGTTAATATACTATTTATTTCAATAATTCAGTTAATATTTTGAGTCATTATTTAAGTTACCTTCAACTACAAAAACATATTCACAGCTTGTGTAATATAATTGTTGGGAGCCGTCATTGTTGGCGCAATGAACCAAATTTCGAAAGCAGCTCTAGTAGTAGCAGCTTCAATCCTGTAGTTTATTATTGTTATTTCACTACTTTATAACATAATATATACATACATTTTGGTGTTTATTTCTAACTTCCCAACATGCAGCCTCCCAACACTTCGTCTTTACTTTCCACTTCTAATTTTAGTCTCTCTCCGTGTTGCCAGTTTAACATATAATTCCACCACAACATACCCCCACCCGTGAAAATGGTAACCGGTCTGAACAGTGGTTGATGTATTCACATGGAATGACCATCATCTGGGAAACAACACATCAGCAATACTGGTGACGCGCGGTCAGCACATCGTACTGTTTTCCATTGTTCGTTCTCCCACTGTTCATGCAGTTGCCACCGGGATCAAAGACAACAAACACGACAGCCACCGTTGAAATTTTTGCATTGTTGGATCCACACTTGTACATTTCGCCTCGTAGAAATCGAGCAATGCTTCGCTCCGTTGGAATTGGAATACATTCTATCTCTTCAGGACTATGTATTTTCTGCTCAGCTGCTTTCACCGGCACACAGTACAGGGCTGCCAGATGTACAGATTTCTCTGTATTACACAGTTATTTTTATTCTGACACAGATTCAATTTGTATGGAACACAGATTTTCTCGTGGATACAGATTTTCTATCAAATCATCTGGCAGCTCTGCACAGTCATGACCACTGATATTTTTGTGATGAGATACTGATGACGTCATCACGGGTATTCGTGTCGAAGAAAATACGATGACATCATCAGGGTTTCGATTGCGATTACCTTCCATCTGCGTCGTATCTATGTCGCTTGGTCCTACAGGAATATCGATTAGACACAATTGAGACGGATGAGGATTCTCTGCATCATGAGATGCTGTGTGCGGTAGTATATCTTTACCGTAATGTTGCTTTATCAATGCTTCCTTTCTGGCTTAAAATTCCAGTTGAATCTTTCGTGTGGCTTCCTTGTATTTCCTTTTGATTTCAGCTATCCCACTGGCGTCTTCGATACGCTGCTTGTAATTTCTCGAAATATTTAAAAAATTAAGGTTGAGCAGTCCATGAAAATTTCTAGCAGGCTGTTATGACACTTCTATAATTTTGTTATGAGGAACTCGTGGTTAAACTCCTAAGGCAAATATTTTTGTAATTTCTCGAAAGAATTTTAGAATGAATGTCCCAGGAATCCTTAAAAAATGTTTTTTATAAGTCATGAAGAAATCACTAGAAAACAAGAACTATTTTTGAGGAATTTTTCATGCAAAATTTTCTGAACGAATTCATGGTGGAATTATTGGCAGTATTCTAGGAGAATTTGCTGGGGGATGTGGGGAGCTTGCTAAGTTTTTGTAAAAACTTACTAAACTAAAAAACTTCTAGACTTATTGTTTTCAAAAATTTCTTTAGCAATCCGTGATGGAATCAATGAAGGATTTCATTTCACATAGAATTCTTGAAGAAACTTAAGTAGTACATAGAATGGTATTTATGCGAAAACCATTGGAGAAAGTTTTGCGGAAAATCATAATGAAATCGCTGGAGAAATGCCAAGAAAATTGTTTTTCAGGTTTTAGGACGAATACCTGTACGTTTTTTGTTGGAATCATTTGTAGAGCAATCAATCATAACTGGATTGTTCTCTAAAAGGGCCGCTGCAAGAATTCATGAAAATTTGCTGGAAAAAATATGAATCTCCAGAAAATATAAGGTGGAATGGAATGCGGAATGGTTTGAAGAATTCATGGTTGAATCCACTTTACATCCTGGAGAAAATTTTTGTACAAAGGCACTGCAGATTTCAGGATCCGGAATTCCTTGGAAACAGTTCTTGGAGATATTCTAGAGAAATTCCTGAAGGAATATTTGAACCATTTCTTGGTGGAATTGAATACGAGCTTTCTGATGAAATTCATCAGGGAATTCTTAAGACGGGAATTCGTTAAGTCAATCGTGATAAAATGTTCTTAGAAAATCTTAGAGGAATCTCTGAAATCGCTTAAAAATGTGGTAGAACCCCTGGCATCATTTCTGAAGAAAATCTTAGACGTTTTTGAACATGAATATCAGGATAATTAACTAGTGAAATTTCTGGATCATGCATTTCGGAATTAGTTAAAAAATATGTTTTAAGATGTATTTATGAATACCGTAAAACGGGGTAACTTTGATAGTTTTTTCGAAGAAAACTTCTATATTTATGCATGCTGTTTCAAAGAATTACAATTTATATTTTTAAAACAAGTACTGACATCCTAGTAATCAATTGCAGTTGATATATAATTATTCATATAATCGAAAGTCGATTTTCTGTTTTGGGGTAACTTTGATAGTGGAGTATAAATCGAACAAAATTGAATGAATTACGTAACATTTGTAGGGCGTTGCATACCTCTAGGTGTTTAACGCTATATGGAAATTTCTGACTTAGATTACAAAAATGGTCCCAGTTTGTACAAATGGTTTTCGCTAAGAGATTTGAGACTGAATTCATGTTCTACTATAACTAGACTGTCATGTATGAGTGGCAAACTCATTATGACTATATTTTATATTTGCATATAAATCCTCAAATGCACTTGATTCCAATGAAAATAGCTTTGACATGAAGTGTCATACTAATACTCTTCACTTTTGCATTTGTTTTTCTTAACTGATTGACAGATACTTCGTCATTTCATTTAATATGTTGTGAGTCTCGCACTATCAAGGTTACCCGCATTATCAAAGTTACCCCGTTTTACGGTACCAAGAGAGTTTAAGATGATCCCATGGAGAAATTATTAGCGGAATCTCTGGAGGCATCCTCAGAATGATTTTAGTTAAAATCCGTGGAGAAATATCAGTATAAACATCAAATTCTTAGAGAAACCATTTGAAGGATATCTGTAAGAATTTCTAAAAAAAATATCGTATATACGTTAAATGGATCGGCGATGGCAGCGTGGTTCAGCGACACACAAGTCTAATCTGAGTTTGATCTAGTCTTTTTGAATGCAAAGTCTAAATGAATAATCACTGTAAGGATGTTATTCATAGAAAATTGAAGTGGGTTGCAGGCTTGGTTCCAGTGGAAGCGTAAATGTAACAAAAATGAAGAAGAATGATACAGTATAGGACAAAACATTTGCAACTTTTTCGATTTTCATACAAAATTGTCAAATTTGGGGGCTTGCATCTCAGTTATTTGTGGACCGATTTGAACGAAATTTTCACAGTACGTCAGACATAACTTGAATTTTAACATATATTTTTTAACGATTTTTCCAATCACGAGTTCAAAAGTAATAGCGGTTTGACTAAAGAGAATTTTTTGACGAAAAATTATAAACGATTTATCTGAAAATAGGAGAGCCCTACACAAAAACTGTCCTTAGAAAACTTGTTCATATTGTCTAAATCTACAATTTTTCTGAAGACATCGTAATGATATTCCTTCGACTTTTTAAGTTAAGTAAATTATAAGAAATTCACTTTAGTCAAACTGTTATTGCTGTTGAATTCGTGATTGAAAAAGTCTCTTAAAAATATATGTTGAAATTCAACTTATGTCTGATGTGCTGTGAAAATTTCATTCAAATCGGTCCACAAATAACTGAGATCTGAGCCTCCAAAGTTGACCATTTTGTATGGAAAATCGAAAAAGTTGCAAATGTTTTGTCCAATACTGTATATACAAATATACAGCAATGCTAAAATGTTGGTTTTAACATTAGCCTATAGCTCACTCAATATCGATTTATGACTGTATTCAGTGATAGTAAACGCTTGCATTGCTTTGATTTGGTATTGGTTGGTGTTTGAATCATGGAAAATGTTTATTGCAGTTAATAAACCAAAAAAGTTGCGTTATATCGAGGTAAAAATTACGTTATATTGCGTTACGTTATAAAGTGGTTACGTTATATCGAGGTATGACTGTATTTCATATTTACATCGCATAAATGACGTGTTATACCGTCAAGCTACCATTCACCGTGCATTTAAGAAAAAATTGCGCTTCAAAAAATTATATATCGTTTCCAAATAATTTGAAGTGTGCTAGAATACCACTACTTAGCGTGCAATTATATTGTTATTCAGGGAAAAATTTAAAACTAGTGATGCATATCGAAAAATGACTCAAAAATTATGTTTGAAAATGTCATGCAAAGGTCGCCTAGTACCGTTCTATGTCACCATTTACCGTGCACACTAGTGCACCATTCACCGTGCGTATAGTTTTCGTTATGTTTTAATTTTGAATCTTGAAGAAACGCTGTTGATGGAGCAACTATGTTGCTAATAGTGTACGCACCTAATTTTAAGAGTATTCAAATCTTAATTTACAATAAAAACCATAAAAAGTTTAAAAATTGGATAAACAATTAATTTTGTCATTGAAACCGTTTTAGGAGGCTTGACTGTATTGTCCAAACCACTCCATATTCACTCAAAAAATTAATATGAAGTAGATTAATCATCACATAATAATATATATTATATTACCGAATAATTTCATGCCTTTTACACTAATGCACGGTAATAGGAACCATACATATTGAAAAGGGTCCATTCACCGTGCATTTGAGTTTCGACTGAAACACAATAAAAAAATCTAATTTGCATAAAATCTCATTGCTCATACGATGAAATATATCTTACTATAAGTATCCACAATGAAAACTTGTTAAAATTTTGAAAAAATTCATACTCTAACGTTAAAATGAAAAATCTGATTTTTTGGCGTTTCTACTAAGAGTGTTGAAACATCTCATTATCAAACAGAATTCACATAATTTTGACTACATAAACTAGGCTTTTTAAAATACTTTGTGACAAAAACTACTTGATTTCATCGGTTTTATCTTGTTTTGCTAACAAAAGAATAGTTTGTGAAAATTGTATGAATATTCTGTAGGAATTTGTATATGTGCACGGTGAATGGAGGCCGCACGGTGACTGATGACTTAACGGTATTCATTATTTTCAACAGTCTTCATAAAGTTTTCCGACTTCCACAGAAAACAAAATCCTTACTACACCAATGGTTGCTTTACATTTTAAAATATTTAGGTACTTCAAATATAATTCAACAATTGCAAAACCCTGGTCCATACCTATGGAAACAATTATCCTTTTTCTAATACTAGCCAACCCAAACCAAAAACGGGAGAACATCGACCAACCCACAACAACGCGAGCTATCTGCAAAGGAGGGAGGTACCTAGTGGTTGTTTTACATGTCATTACATACTAAAGACCATCGCCACCGCCCACGTACCCAAGCCACGTACAAACAGATGTAACACTCGGAATAAAAAATATTAAAATCTATCGCATTATCATCATCATCATATCAATAAATATGGAGTGGTGTTTGTATGTCACGAGGTGGCTTAAGAACGAAAGAACGGATTGACGTAAATTTTGCACTGTTGCACTCATCGACAGACGTTAACGCGTGAGGAAACATTTTCGGAAAGTCTCTGGAATAATCGGGAAAACGGGAAAATACTCATTTTCTATGGAGGTTACACGACCTCTTACAACAGCCTACTTTATGGCAAAACGAAGTTAGCCGGGACCACTAGTTTAAAATGATCATTAAATGAATGAACTTCAGTGTTACGTCTGTTTGTCTGTGCCCAAGCCTCTAGGAGTCGTCCTGTCCGATGGTTCGGGAGTTTCCTTGCCGTGCTGCTCCTGGCGGTGACCAGCCACGATTGGACTGACGTGGTGCTCTGCCAGAGGCGACTCACTAACCGGCCCACTAACAGTCGAAGAGCGTTCTCATAGTCGGTTTAGTTATCATCACATGCTTGGATAGGGAGCAAGTGGCAAATATTGTATGTCCAGTCTGGTAATGTAGAACACTTACTTGCTGGTGTATTAATAGAAGAGTTAGAAAAATTGTAGAACCCGCTGATATGGGGGAGAGATTTGGCGCGTGAGGTTTGAGTTTACCAGAGTAGCGAAGAATTATCAGCTGAACATTATCTGCTAAAAGCGGCTGTTTGTCGAGAGCTTGTGCGTTCCGGTTTAGCGGATTGGCGATCAGTCATAAAGGAAGAGTCGCGTGCTACGGTCGGTTTAAAATTCTACGCGCGTATTTTCTGGACGCATGGAGCGAGGATTTAGCGCTTTACTGAGATGACAGATAACTGGTCATAATAGGAATACGAAATTCAGCAGTTGAGCTATTTTTACATACTATAATGCTGCTGTAGACCAAAGATTCAAACTGGGTAGAACATAGTTCAAATTAAATCACAATCACCACATAACAGTTTTCTGATGAAACGCAGCAGTAAACAAAAACGAAGGGGCCGATGATGATTAATGTTTCTCGCTAAACGGAACAGTCATGGTTGAGGATTGTGGTTGTCATCAACGCCGCAAACGAGCAGTAGGAGAAGGTGAGAGTTTGCATAATTTGGTGATTAATAATGTCATTATTTGGATTTCCTTGTGGACGTGTATAGAACGGTAGGTGGTAACGTTATTTAGTGCTGTTTGACTAATAATCATCTTACTGTCCTATTTGATTAATAAATATGTAATTCTCGCATAACATATAATTTGGCCCTAAAAGCCATTGGTAACCGAGTGTGTAACTCGTTGTTTAAAAACTATCATCACTACACACTGGGCCAGGAGCAGAATTAAAAAAAAAATAGAAGAAAAAATCTCTAGCGCTTTATGAGTGCATTGATTTATTATTCTCTTCTTAAGCTGGTTAAAGTTTTTGGCATGAATCCAAAACTGCATCTCTCAATCGATCTATCGAGAATCTCATCGAAAACCACAAGAATTTGGCCAAAAATACCTAAAGGACCTATATATTTATTTGTCCATTAAATATTTTGCCATGAATTAATAAATAATCTTACAATATTTTTTAGCAAAAATTCGCTGTAAATCTGCAGAAAGCCATACAAAATCTAGTCAGGGACCTCATATTAACTATAATATAGATCCAGGATAAGTCAAACTAGTAAGCCAGACAATGATTCACCAAGAATTGAGATAATCACAGAATTTTCAATTAATCTGTCCAGGAATTCAGTAGATCTCCCAATGCATTTGTCATTATATATTATTGCTCAGGTTTTTGCTAACCTATACAAATCTACTAAGATTTTAAGCCAAGGATCTGTTTTAGAATCCCCTAAAAACTTATAAATAATCCACTAATAACATTTTGAGTGAACTCTCGAACAAAAATTTCAATAAACTGGTCAATTATTTGCTCGGTTTCCCGATAGAATTCCAGCAAAGATCTCATTAAAAAATCGCCATGAATCAAAATAGAATTATAAGAACCTTGCCAGGAATCCCTAAATACCCTTCTCGAAATGTTTCAAGAATGTTAATCTTTAACTACCTCTCTACCAACAATTCGTTATGATGATTATTCGAGTCGACAGATACCGTTTTGCTTAGAATTGCCGGACGCTTCGAAAACCGGACACTATGATTATTTTTTTACGTTTTTAATAATATAAATTGAAATTTTCTTTCCATACAAATGCACAAAACTATTCTGTTACTTTAATAGTATGTTGTAATTCTAAATGTATCGCAGTAGGTAGCAGTATATTAAAAACAAAAATAAAAATCGAAATGCGTATCGTTGTTCTACAGATTTCAGTCCTTGTTTTACTGCATTTTACAGTTGCCATTAAAGGAAAATTCGATTATTTTGTACTGAAAAAAGTGTTATCGTAGTGTTATTGTGCCAGTATATGTTTAAAATGAAAAGTAAACTATTGTGTCCAATTGATGTATGTGAATATCATCGAAGAAGCATTCATTATTGGATATTTGTTGCGAATTGTGTCCGGACTGAGAAGCAAATTATTTGACTGCTTCGGAAGCCGAACGCACTTGAATATTAAGTGAAAACGGAACCTAAGGCAGATCATTAGGAGCAGTCGTGTTTAAATCATCAACGAACATTTATTTTACAACACTATAGAACAGAAAATGTGTTTATGATGAGTTATATTAAGAGTATTACCGTGAATAGAAATATAGGTGGTGCATTGCATTGCATTGCATAAGTTGAGTTAAGCAATTTTGCTGTACCTTTCTAGCAGCTTCAGCCTTTTGCACGACTCGAGTCTTTTGTGATTACGTGTAGCAAACTGTTCAAAATCACAAAAATGAGAGTTGAATTTTATACAAAATATGCAAATATTTGGTCAAAAAGAAATGTCTGGAATTCGAAGCAAAAGTGTCCGGAATTTGAAGCAACATAGTAATAGTGTCCGGATTACGAAGCAAGACACATCTCTTTTTTTTTTTTTTTTTTTTTTTAATTTCTTTATTAGTATCATTCCAAACATTACATTCATTTCTTATATCTAGGTGTTCTGTGTTATTTGACAACACTATCATCCTAATTTGGTAAAACAAATTTAAGATTTAATTAACATTTTGTTAACAACATATTACATTTCATTTGCCGTAGCAGTTCAGTTTTTTTACAGGTGAGTTGATTTCACCTGCTTATAAGAGAAAAAAAAAACGTTTTTAATATACTTAACCTAACTTAACCTAAACATATAACGCATTAATCGTGGCAATAGAAGATTGTAACGATTTTTGCCTGAAATTATTAATGATTGTATTTGACATTTGTTCCAATGTTTCAACATTGGATATTCTATGTAACTCATTGGTACTATACTAGGGAGGAAGCCTCAGAATCATTTTCAAAATTTTATTTTGAATTCTCTGCAGAGCTTTCTTTCTGGTATTACAACAGCTAGTCCATATTGGTACAGCATACAACATGGCTGGCCTGAAAATTTGTTTGAATATCAACAGCTTGTTCTTAAGACAAAGTTTTGATTTTCTATTAATAAGGGGATAGAGACATTTTACATATTTATTACATTTGGCTTGAATGCCCTCAATGTGATTTTTGAAAGTTAAATTCTTATCTAGCATGAGCCCTAGATACTTAACTTCATCTGACCAATTTATTGGAACCCCTCTCATCGTGACAACATGTCTACTTGAAGGTTTCAAATAAAGAGCTTTTGGTTTATGTGGGAATATTATTAGTTGAGTTTTGGAAGCATTAGGAGAAATCTTCCATTTTTGCAAGTATGAAGAAAAAATATCCAAACTTTTTTGCAATCGACTACAGATGACACGCAGGCTTCGTCCTTTGGCGGAGAGGCCTGTGTCATCCGCAAATGAAGATTTTTGACATCCCTGAGGTAACTCAGGTAAGTCAGATGTGAAAATATTGTATAATATTGGTCCCAAAATGCTGCCTTGAGGAACACCAGCTCTTACAGGAAGTCTTTCAGATCTGGAGTTCTGATAATTAACCTGAAGTGTACGATTTGACAGATAACTTTGAATTATTCTAACAATGTATGTTGGAAAATTAAAGTTTTTCAATTTTACAATCAAACCTTCATGCCAAACACTGTCGAATGCTTTTTCTATGTCTAGAAGAGCAAGACCAGTAGAATAGCCTTCAGATTTGTTGGAACGGATCAAATTTGTTACACGTAAAAGTTGATGAGTGGTCGAATGTCCATGGCGGAATCCGAACTGTTCATTGGTAAAAATTGAATTTTCGTTGATGTGGGCCATCATTCTGTTCAAAATAACCTTTTCAAAAAGTTTACTGATGGAGGAAAGCAAACTGATTGGACGATAGCTAGAAGCTTCTGCAGGATTTTTGTCTGGTTTTAAAATTGGAACAACCTTAGCATTTTTCCATTTGACAGGAAAATATGCTAATTGAAAACATTTGTTAAATATATCAACTAAAAATGATAAGCTACTTTCTGGAAGTTTCTTGATGAGGATGTAGAAAATTCCATCATCGCCAGGAGCTTTCATGTTTTTGAATTTTTTAATAATAGTCACTTCTTCCAAATCAGTCTCCCAGGCATTTTCGAAAACGTTCTCTTGATTGAGAATATTTTCAAACTCCTGAGTAACTTCATTTTCAATTGGACTAGTAAGTCCTAAATTAAAATTGTGCGCACTTTCAAACTGCATAGCAAGTTTTTGAGCTTTTTCGCAATTAGTTAGTAATAATTTGTTTTCCTCTTTCAATGCCGGTATTGGCTTCTGAGGTTTTTTCAAGATTTTCGATAATTTCCAAAAGGGCTTAGAGCCAGGGTCCAATTGAGAAATTTTATTTTCAAAATTTTTGTTTCTTAATTGAGCAAAACGTTTCTTGATTTCTTTCTGCATATCCTGCCATATAATTTTCATAACAGGATCGCGAGTGCGTTGAAATTGCCTTCTCCTCACGTTTTTAAGACGGATCAAGAGTTTAAGATCATCGTCTATAATCACGGATTCAAATTTTACTTCACATTTTGGAATTGCAATGCTCCGGGCTTCAACAATGGAATTTGTTAAAGTTTCAAGAGCATTGTCAATATCAAGTTTAGTTTCTAAAGAAATGTTAACATCAAGATTGGAGTCAACATACGTTTTATATAGATTCCAGTCGGCACGTAAATAATTGAAAGTGGAGCTGATAGGATTGAGAATCGCTTCTTGGGATATTTGAAATGTAACAGGGACATGATCAGAATCAAAATCAGCATGAGTAATCATTTGGCTACAAAGATGACTAGAGTCGGTTAAGACCAAATCAATCGTAGATGGATTTCTAGAAGAGGAAAAACATGTGGGGCTATCAGCGTATTGAATTGAGAAATATCCTGAAGAGCACTCATCAAATAAAATTCTGCCGTTGGAATTACTTTGAGAATTATTCCATGACCGATGTTTGGCATTAAAGTCACCAATGACAAAAAATTTTGACTTATTGCGAGTCAATTTTCGCAAGTCAGTTTGGAGCAAATTAACTTGCTGCCCAGAGCATTGAAAAGGCAAATAGGCAGCTATGAAAGTATATTTACCAAACTGTGTTTCAACAGAAATACCTAAAGTTTCAAAAACTTTAGTTTCAAATGATGAAAACAGTTGATGTTTTATACGCCTATGATTGATGATTGCAACTCCCCCACATGCCCCATCAAGTCGATCATTACGATAAACAAAAAAGTTAGGATCTCTTTTGAGTTTAGATCCAGGTTTTAAATACGTTTCGGTAATAACTGCTATATGCACGTTATTAACCGTAAGAAAATTAAACAGCTCGTCCTCTTTACCATTCAGAGAACGAGCATTCCAATTTAAAATATTTAAATTATTATTTGGATTCATTAGAAAAACGTAATCCAATAACAATTTGATTTGTAAATTTTACACCTACTTGGACTGCTTCAGTCATAGTGGTGGCTTTGAACATTGCATCAATCATTAGATTCAATTGTTCAGTTAGAAAATTAAAATCAGAGGCAGACATGTCATGTGATTTCCCATTGGAATTTCCGGTAGACGAAGAAGCGGAGTTACCTGTGGCGGTAGGGTTTTTTCCATTTGATTTGAAACAAGTAGAATGGGTACCCATGGATCGAACAGGGGAGGAGTTCGAATTTCCTGCTACGATATCGGCAAAGGATTTACCATGGGTAGATACATTCGAAATAGAAAGATTCGAACGGCTACCCGACGGAATAAAATTAGTTTGTGAATGAGCATGATTATGATCTTCCTGATGGGTATGATTCATGATCAAGCGATCGTTAACTGAAAAATGAGCATTGTTCGATACTCTACCAGGCAAATTCCGGAAACGACCGTTATCGTAACGGATATTATCTTTCATCTGCCTGGCACGAGCCTCAATGACCTTTTTGCGTGAAGGACAATTCCAAAAATTGGACTTATGGTTAGCCCCGCAATTACAACATATGAATTTGGTGGTATCTTCCTTCACTGGACAGACGTCTTTGGCGTGAGAAGAACCTCCGCAAATCATGCATTTAGCATCCATGCGACAATTTTTTGTACCATGACCCCACTTTTGGCACCGACGGCACTGAGTGGGGTTCTGGTAATTTCCTCCAGGTTTCTGGAAATGTTCCCATGTCACACGGACATCAAACAAAAGTTTTGCTTTTTCTAATGCTTTAATATTATTTAGTTGTTTTTTGTTAAAGTGAACTAAATAATATTCTTGAGAAAGCCCTTTCCGAACAATGCCAGATTGGGTTCTCTTTTTCATAATGATTACTTGGACTGGGGAAAATCCAAGTAAATCATTTATTCCATTTTTGATCTCTTCAGGTGATTTATAGTCACTTGAGAGACCTTTCAAGACAACTTTGAACAAACGTTCAGTTTTGTCGTCATAAGTAAAAAATTTGTGCTTCTTCTCTTCAAGATGTCTGAGAAGAAGTTCACGATCTTTAATAGTTTCCGGCAAAACGCGACAGTCTCCTTTCTTTGCGATTTGGAAGGAAACCTTGATTCCCCTAATGGAGTTCAAGATCTCCTGCCTAAATCCTCCAAATTCGGAACAACTGACCACGATAGGCGTCACTCTTTGCTTCCTCACTTGAATCAAAGAGCCTGGGCTAGAGGCTGCTTCGATTTGGTGTTCGGAAAATTTTTCTAGAGCATCGAACTGATTGCTCATTTCGATACAATTATTCATTTCACCCTTGGAAGAAACTTCGCATTCCGGGGAAACGTCCTTTCTTCCATTCTTGCCACGTGTAGTGACAGTTTTAAAACCCACTTTTTTGGAAGGAAGTAGTGAATTCAGAGATTCACCCTTCCTTTTGTTAGTTGTTGATACCATGTTTAATTAATAAACGAAAGAAGACGTGACCTTCGAAAGGTTTTTTCCCAAGACGGTGTCCAAGAAGGATTACCACCGCTAGCTTTTGCCAACGGGTCCAACGAAAAATCGAAGGCACGGGTCCAAACAAGGATCGTAAAGGGATCAATAGTAGAAAAAATAGTACTGAAAAGTACTGTTTTAGTAGCACTGAAAAGTACCGTTTTTAATTTTAGCACTGAAAAGTACTGTTTTTGTAGCACTGAAAAGTACTGTTTTATTGCTTTAGGTAGTTTTTGAGAAAACTTCCAAGAGCAGAGAGAATTCGTGTACGCACAGCACGAAGGTACGATGCGCACTGAAGACACATCTCTTATTTTTGCATATTTAAGGCGAAGTAGACCGTCATTGAAATTTGTACGTGTCGTTGATGATTGTTGCTAATTCATCTCACGATTTCGAATCAAAGAAAATCAGTTGGTTTTGCACTGACACAGCTGAAAAAGTATCAGCATACTTAATGCATGTAAGCGCGTACAGTGATACTTTTTCAAGTCAACATAAACTATCAAAACTGAGTATTATCACTTTGAAATGCAAGCTAAAAAGTCATCATTGTTGCCAAAACGAATGACGTTCTACTTAGCCTTAAGCAATTTTCGCATAACTTATCGCTATTTTTATGAAACCATGTCAAATTATAAACATTTAACTTCATGATAAATCACAGTTGTTTATTAAAATGTATATCATTGAATGTAAAAATGATACTTGAAGTAAATCCGATGCTCAAGTACCGGATTTCAAAACGGTAGTCGTGCACCTCCTGGAAAAAATCTAGTAGCCCATATTGCTTGTAATTGAAACAAACTAGAATTCTTATGCTTAAGCATATACATTGATGACCGTACAATTCGTAGTTGCAGCTCCGCGATTGACCAAAATAATCGAAGTTGCACAAGGAACAAACAGATGTAGTAATAGGTAAGAGGAATGGTATATTATGTTAAACATGACCAAAAGTTTTGTCGACACTTATAGTAACGAACCATTCATATTTTGTTGTATAAATACATAGAGAGTGACATTCCTAAAATATGTTTTATAATAATTAAACATTTAAGATAACAGCATGTGACGGGCTCACCAAATTAATCATCCTTCCGCGACTGATCAGTCGGGGGTTTTACGTTTTTCATGGATGGATGGACATCCTGAGCATGATTAGACGGAAGAACTCCATTTTTTCTCAAGATTTTGAACAAAATACGCGGAACTTGGCAATGAGTGGATCTTGAATACTAAGAACTAAATATTTTGAAAGCAATCTTCACCAACTTCGAATATGTTGTTAGGAAAGCACTGTTGATAATTTTTATTTCAGAATATTTGGAATTCTTAGGATTAGTATACGTAGTAAGTCAGGAAATTTAACTAGAAGTCAGTGAAAAAATAGCAATACTGAAGATGATATTTTGTAAGTCAGCTCTTAGTTGTTTTCAAAACCTTTCAGAGACGAAATATATAGTCAACATTTTTTGGATACAAGACCAGCTTTATTGCAGCATGAAATGGCTCATTTAAACTGCTTATAGTGGCTGAATGACACTCATTTGTTACGGCTATGATAAAAAAGTTGATATAATACACCACCTTGTTGTCATAAAAGCTGCTTTTAAACTGATTGACTTGCACTTGATTGCGGTAACTTACCTTATTTATACCTTTTAAATCAGTATTTGGGCTCTTAAGATGCGATAACACCATTAGCATTGCGAATGTATTACTCACCACACCAACATAACATCATTAACATTGCGTGTTTACTCGAACATATTTATTCCTGATGGAAAAACGCCAAACTTATATCCGTTTTTTATGATTTTTGCGTAAATTCTTCATAACAGCACACCCAAACTGTCAAACTTTGTTGAATTAATGCTTAGTTAAAAGTTAAAACCATAAAAAGTAAAAAAAAAAGCTGAATCATCTTCAATCAGCATTTATTTGGCCGAATCATAACATTGTGCTCTTATTTGTTTATTTATGATGACAAAACAGCTGGCTTTTATGCCGAGATCACAAGAAATTTCTCTTACATAACACAATCCTTGAATTTGTTGTAAAAACCTTTTTCAAGAATATCTCATGCACATCGCAGAAATATTTTTCCATAACTCCATTAGGAATTCTTCCAATTTTTTTAAAGTTTTCTAGGAGAGTGTTTCGAAAGCTCGATCAGGAATTTCACTAAGAACATATTTAGGCATTTCTCTAGGCAGATACTCTTCAATAAATACTACCATTTATTTTTCCTAGTAGTCTTTTTTAAATTCCTTCATGAATAACTAAACGATCTTCTAGCGAAGAACATTTTAAGATAGTGGAATTTTTGAAAAGGGATACTTTTTGACTATATTTCCAAGTGTACCTTTTCGCATTATTCCAATAATTATTTCAATAATTATTTAATTATGATCCTGCAGGAATTCCTCTAGAGGATTCTGAATGAATTTGTGGTAAAATTTTCGAAGAGCTCATTTGAAATTATTCTACAAGTTCTTCTGACGAATCATTAAGAAAGTCTTCAGGAAATCCCTAAATAAATTTCAATGACATACGTTTCAAACTTTGTTTTGCTCAAGTGGCTCTTTGGAAAACAATCCAGGAAGCTGTACCGAAGATCCTTCACAGGTATTGCTGCAAATGCCATGTCCTGGTTTCCTGCAGGATTCATATTGATTTTTGTTAACAAAATTTCACGCAAGGGTTTCTTCAGGAATTAATCCAGCGATTGTACTAGAAACTGTAGAACATCTCTCCTATTCATTTCTGATGATTTTGAGTTTAAACTCGCTGATGCTTTCCATATTTTACGAGACATAGAGTATGGAATACATTGACACGAGATCTCAAAAGAAATTTTATTGTGTGTCATTCGATATGCACTCTCTTGCATTTGAAAATAAGCTTTATTTATCTGTATTTTCAATAATTCGTCAGGTATTTGCTAAAACGATAAATACGTCTCTACATCGCAATTGGTAGTCGGGTTGTCATGGAATTGTACAAATTTCACTCCAGAATACCTCACAAATATTGGACAGATGGCCTCTAATCAGTCTGGCCAATAGCACAAAGTATCCAATTATCTGCAGAAATTGTTCGTTGACTGGCGTGAAATTCCATCCAAAATACGATAACAGAGGACAAACGACCACGTTCCTCAATACCCCTTTCGACACTACACCTCAACTGGTATGCAACAGCTGCGACTGGTGAGCTTCTGCCGAGCTTCATTTGAATACGATCGAGAGGAGGAATCAGATAACAGTTATCTGCTCAACTCTCTGCCTCTGGAAGAAGTAAAAAGCCATAGAAAAACCTTACCTATCTTATCAATTATCATACCCATAATTTTGTCGTTGGTTATCAACACGGGACCAGAAATGTATGTGTGTGTGCGTGTTTGTGTGACTATCTGTGAATGCTCATCGATTTACTGTCAATCCTCAACCCCCGGACCATGCGGCCGCCCCTGGGGCTTATTGGGTATTTGGATAGGTTGACTGGGTTTTGCTTCTTATCAAGACAGCTCAGATTGGGGCTATGTTTGCATAAATTTTGCCGCGATAAGCCCTTGTCCGGGGGCGAGGCAGCTCTATATATAAAACCCCGGACTTCCGAGCTGGTCGCGACCATAAGCAAGAGTGCACCGCTAGCGAACAGAATGGTTCTCCGGAAGGTTATTTTCGTGATACCTAGGGTTAGATCATTGTAGTGATTTGATAAGCATGCAGAGTAATTTACAGTTTGTTTTCTTTATCATGTATTTCAGATTTTAACAGCAGAATGCGCACAAAGTTTGTTCACACGTTGGCCAATTACCAGTTGGAGCTGAAAGGCCTGAAGACACGCTTTGAGTTTGAAAAGGCGAAACCTTTAGATGAAGCTGACGACGAGTTCATCGACGTGACTGGCGATGACTCGAGTGAAGTACAGCCGAAAATCATTCCAAATTTGGAACAACCACCGTCGAAGATTTACTACGACAACATTGAGAAGGAATCCAGTGACGGAGGGTTCTTCGATCGTGACGATTTGGAGGACGAAGACGAGAAAAATGATCTGATCATAGACTGTAAGCTCAATAATGGAGAGACGTGGGAAAAGAAGACTGAAAGCGGTATCTGCAGTAGGACAGGAGATAAACCAACGACGGAGCCAGAATTGGTCTTCAATTTTACTGTTGTGGATACTCAATTAATTTACAATGAAGCTGACGGCACAGGATCAAAGTTATCACATTCGAAAGATCGGTGTGGCGATAATGACGGACCAGTGGTTTCGATAACGATACCGTCTCCTAAGAGAGCACATCCAGTGGAGCAGAAGCAAAGTTTGCTTGCAGCCAAGCTCAAGGAAGTGCGCGTACATCCTTATGCCAGAACATCTCCAAAGCTTTCGAGCAGAGCGAGGAGGATAGATGAATATCCTTCAAGTTTATCTATACCGGTTCCAAACGATAGTTTTTATCGAAAACAAGAAAAAAATGAACCCATCGGTAGCAGATTTAGGTAATATCAAGATCAAATCAGTTTTCAATCTCAAGTCGTTTTATTTCGTTTTTTATTCCCTTGCAGACCTTCTGCCTTTTCACCTCCAGCAAAAGTTCACGTTGTGCCACAATCCGTGCATCTGAAGCCATCAATAAGGCCTTCAACAAAATCGATCAGTTTATCATCACTTCAATTACCTCCGCCTCAAATACTTAGAAAACCGCCACCAAAGAAACTGTATCATCAATTATCACAAGTCCAACAATCAGTCCGTTATCCACCATTTCACCAGCACACTTTGAAAATCCAAACCCCAATGGACAAGCAACAACACCCCGAGCGATTAATCTTACTACCAGAAGTCCAGAAGTCACCCAGGTATCTCCCGCCGCAATTTGGCTTCGGTTCAGCCGTTCTTCAGAATCTATACGACCCGGAACAGCCGCTAGACTTTTCCAAAAACTCTCTTCTGTGTCAGTATGAGAACATGCTCAAATGCTCTCATCAGCAACAGCTTCGCCAAGGCCATTCAATTCTCCGCTCTATGCCTCTACCAGCGCCACCGAAACCGCCGAAAAGTGCTAGTCGCCCCAAAGTGGTACCTCTAAAACAGCATCCCACGCTTTACCGAATTCATCAAGCAAACAATCGTCCATCGAACGAAAGCTTCAATTCCTGCCCGAAAGCCCCGATCTCTCCAGAACCTCCCCTCATAGTAACAGAAACCTTCCGGCAGCACATGAACCTAGAAATTGAAAAGTTCTTCACCAGGCGCCAAAATGAGATTTGTCAAGCCTTGCGACTGTTCGCCACTGAAAATATCAACCTCGAGGACCTGTTCCGCCGGTTAGAACATTTCCAGGTTCGATTCAGCCGTGACTATAATGGCCTCGCTTGTACCATGGTGGAACGCTACGGCTACCGAATTCGGAGGGGACTACATCCGACTCAGTTGAGTTATCGATTTAAGGAGCAACCTCAAACTTTCGCAGAGTATTTTCGAAGTGTGCAGGATTCTCTTCGGCCTCATGTACCGGAAGAAACGTTGAACATATACCGTTTGGTGGTCGGAAGCCTATTGGAACAGTTCCGGGACTCGCTGGAACACTTTCTCTCTAGAAACCTACACTGAACGATTCTTGTGATACGGAATCCGAGCTGAAACGAAATAAACGCCATAATTTCATTGTAAATATCAAAATATAACACAGCAGAAGTTCTCTTATCTCTGAATTGGAGCCTGTGGGAATCCATAAAGGAAGTCGTGTTAGAAATTACTGGTGCCATCATAGAAGTCTTACTAGGTCAATGCTCGAATAGTGTTAATTCTAATCAATGTGCCTCAAGTAGATTATGCAAGCCAATGAATGTTTTTAGCTTTACTGTAAGCATCGATAGTAAAAACAGTCTCATCTAATAAGTTTCAACAGCGCAGGAAAAACCACTAGATGTGATATAGTTTGTAAGCAATAGTAATTAAAAGTACAAGCAATGCCGAAAAGTGTCATAACGTAGGTAAGTCATTTTAAATATTGACTTCCGAATCGTAGGAAGAATAATAAACGAATTTATTAATTATGTGATGAATCCTCCATTTTATGCTGTTTATATCACTCAGAACGCAGTTGGTCAAGTGAGCAGAACTCTATACCCAAGCAACCAAAAGTTCGGATTTTACTTGAGAAGTGAACTCAGAAGTTCAAATCAGGTTCGAATTTTGTTCAATGGTACTTTACTGCTGATTAAAAGACGATACAATTTCAAACAGAACTTCATTCTCAAAAAAGATCCGTATATGTTTGCTAAATACTTTGAAGTGCATATGAAGTTGCATAATTTCTTTCAAAACAACTTGAAAGTTAAATTCAGGTTTACCAAGAACCCGTTTAAAAATTGAATACATTGAGCTCTTGCCGAGCGGTGTCACGAACACATGCGCAAATTTGCTGGTTGAAAATACTGCCAGTTGATTTTGCTGGGAACAGCTGATCTTTGTTTATATTTTCAACCAGCAATTTTTAAGTAGTGTTGATGACATGTACCGTGTATGTATACGAGCGCAGAAACCACTAGAGTAAGGTGGGGCAAAAGTTCGACCTTAGTGGTATAATCAAAGTTTCCAGGAAAACAATAGCAGTTGAAACAAAACAGATACCATACAGTGAACCTTCAACATATTGGCTATAATTTTGCTGAACAAACTTGTGTCAAAATATTTACTCACTTTTAGTTATAACAGTTTCAAAATTGATTGTCTTATTCGAACTTTTGCCCCACCGGTGGGGAAAGAGTTCGAATCAAGTGTGGGGCAAAAGTTCGCTGGCTAAAACAAAAAATATCGATCCTTTTATGACAGGCATACCTTACACCAGCCGTAAACTTAAGTTTGACGAAAAATACACACTAAATTTTCATCAAAAAATTGCCCAAAACCGAGTTAATTATAAAATACTCAAAAATAGCAGTTTTTCGCAAAACTAAGTGGAAATGTAAAATTTTGGTGACAATTTTCACACGATCAGACAAATTTAACTAAATTTGAAGATAATATGTGGATTTTAGGCAATTTGCAAATTTTTTCCGTTATTCTATACATGGGTCGAACTTTTGCCCCGCTGATTCGAACTTTTGCCCCACTATGGGCCAAAAACTGTTTTCAAGCATTTATGCAAAAACTAATACACCTCAAAGCAACCTTATGATAGGCCTAGAAACGCCCTTACATAAAATATTGAAAAAGATTTTATCTTCAATTGGTTCCATGCAACGAAAGTTTGACCAAAAATTACAATATTCACGTCGAAAAACAACAAATAGCCATAACTTTTCCAAATCTCAATCGATTTTTATGATATTTGGAGTGAAAGTCTCTTACTTGAATAGCAATTGAACCACCATGACATTTATAAGTTTTGTTTTGAATTGAGCTAGAAATCTTAAAAAGAAACTCTTACCCCACTCGAACTTTTGCCCCACTTTACTCTATAGTTCATTGAAGGTACTAACCGTACTTAAGTCGAACTTCTCTCCGACTTGAAAATTTAAATAAAGTTTGAAAGGGACCGTCCATAAATGACGTAGCAAAATCTTAGACTCCCCCTAAAATGCTACGAACCATGTATTAGGTATGGGAAAATAGGCTACGATGGGGGAGGGGGGTGTCAAAAATTGGCCAAAAAATGCTACGTCATTTATGGACGCTGCCAAATAAGATTTCACAGCGACTTGATACGGATCGAACTGAACTTGCTGTGAACTTTAAGCAAACAGTTCACTTAACATGCAAAACGTACCTGTTGTAAACCTCTTTTAAACTTGGGAATTATTTATGATTCGGAAAAAAATGAATCTATCAGACTAAAAATTAACGTAATACACCACTCAATATTTCCACGGTTTCACATCATCATGATTAAAAAAAATTGTTACCTTTTGGGAGCAGTAAGTATTGCTTGAACGAATGTACTTTCCTAGCTTTCCTACTCCTAGCAGAGTCAAATGCAACAGCTTTATCTGCGTCATATATTCGATTGCCTCGAATGTTCTCGTCCTAATTGGCACTGTTGATTTCGGCCTCAAAGCTGATAATCTCTGGAGAGATCAGCAATTTATTTCACTTGTATATAAACTTGAATTTTCCATATTTTAGACACATATTTCAATGAAAATAGGACACCTGTAAAAAAAAACTGAGAAATGTCAAAACACGCAAGTTTAAAAGAAGTTCGTAGTGCATTTGTTTGAACTTTAAAGTTCCCTTCAGTGTTGCATTTGAACGCGTTCAGTTTGCGTTCCAGTTTAAATTTTTGAACGAAAGATCAAGTTGGCTTGAACATTGATCAGTACAAAAACTTGAACCCATGGGAGCTGAAAAATGAACGCGGATTGAAAATTGTTTCCGAGGAGCACACACAACACATTTCCATGTGACAGTCGTACAAAACTTGTTAAGAAACATTGAAGTTATTATCAATTTTGAATGATATGGTTTCATTATAGTTTGATGTATTGTTTTATGTTTTAGGCTGCAGTGAGCATTTTGAAGTGAACAGGGCGTTCTTGATCACTGTCAGCATTGTGCACGAAAGTTCAAAGTTTGCTACGCACAGTGATTTATTTCATCGATTTCACGATCAAAATAGAATAACTTCAAAACTATTGGTTCTAGATGTTTGGTGGCTTCGATGAAGTTTCTTGATATTAAAAGGCGCTTCTTTTGGTATTAGGGGTAAGATGATCAATTCACCCCCAAGTGAGATAAAAAAAATATTTTTTCTAAAAATTAAGTTAGAGATTTCAAGTCTTCGGCAAAGTTGTAGAGTATGTAATTACAAACAACTTTGCCGAAGACGCAAAATTTCTATATATTCGCGGTAATGAGATATGGAGCATTTTGTCTTCGACACCCCTTAAAACTTGTTTTTTGTACATAACTTTTCAATAGAATTTTTCACATTTTTCAAATCTTCTACAAAGTTGTTTGGATCAATAAAATACACATTTTTGCTGAACACGAAAACCTTGTATCTCTTATCGTTAAAAAGTTATAAACAAATTTAAGTGAAATTTTAGTCCACTTTCACCTTAAAAATCTCCATTCTACGCAAAATGACGCAGCTAGTTTCATGGCAACTTCAAGTTCTAACTTTCTACTTTTGCATACAGGTAATAACTTTTGAAAACAAAAGGTTTTTTTCAGTGTTTTTCACAGATGATATATCGGTAATTTAAAATTTTAAGTTTTAAACCCTTCCTGTTAACTACAATTTTTTTTGTTAAGGTACATCGGAGCAAGTAAGAATGCTGGATAATGAAGACCTTGAGACACAACTTCAATGAAATCAAATTGTCAGGTATATTTTACAAGCTTTATAAAGCTATGATCATATATTTAATACAAACATTTTTTGGTTTCAATACAATGTATAACATGTACCAAAATTGAAGCATTATGCGTTTGTTTGCAATACCACTTTAATTATTTTTTTAGTGAGACTTTTAGCCTTAGTAAACTAGTTGTGTAAGTTTCCGGGTCAGAAATTTGGCTGTGTGTAGTCATTAATTTAGTTTTAGATTCTCGAAAGTGAATTCTACTACCAAGATTCAAGAAATGGAATTAAGAAATTTTAGTCTCTTAGTCTATGTTAAGTCCACAGCTGCAAAGCGAAGTCATACTTAGGTGTCTGGGTTCGATTTCCCGTCGATCCATGATTTTTTTGTTTTAGAAATAGAGTATCACCGTTCCTGTCACATGTAGGGATGAATCGATTCAAGTAAATGCGAATAAATACTTGATACTTTTAATTCAAATAGGTATTGAATGAAATTACTTGAATCGAATGAGTACTTCCTCATGTACGTTTTTGCAAAGGGTGGTGCAGCCTTGAAAAATCTTGTTTTATTCACGAAAGTTTATCAAGAATTTTGACTCAAAAGTATGTTTATTTTATGAATAAATCATCAATGCGATTCTTTAAAAATATCTATCGCAATCGTTTTAGTTCTATGTTTCCTTCATAATAAAAACTACTCAAATGATTCGAGTAGGTATCGATACATTCCTTAGGTAAACTTATGACATTGTTGACGG
Source organism: Aedes aegypti (assembly GCF_002204515.2). Taxonomy (NCBI): domain Eukaryota; kingdom Metazoa; phylum Arthropoda; class Insecta; order Diptera; family Culicidae; genus Aedes; species Aedes aegypti. The sequence continues at coordinate 342,572,783 of NC_035109.1, forward strand.
TGTTGATTACTTCAGGTAAATAGAAGAATTTTCGGTGGAAGCTAACCATTCAATACTATGAAAGCACAAAAAATAGTTTGACCTATCGAAAGGCCGGCTCCAAAGGCACGTTTCCCGCTAGTTGGTATATTTGTGTCGTTGAGGAGATTGTGCTTATTCTGTAAATCGCGTGAGATCAGACGAATTGAATGAGGTGACAAAGTTCAGCTTGCACCCATTTGAGATCAGCTCCTCTACCTATTAGATATTTTGTAGGTATTGATACTTTTCTATGACACTTTTTTTCATATAAAAGTATCGATGCTTTGAAGATATTATATTCTCCCTAATACAAAAGCAAAAAAATAATAACTTTAGCATAGAAAGCTCTTAGTTAAGAAATGTGGCAAGTGCTCTAAGAACAAGCTGAGAAATAGGCTTTGTAGCAGTTTGTAAGGAAGTGATTCCAAAAAGAAGAACAATAATCATTCACTAAATTTCAAGAAAGTGTTTATATTGCCCCAAAACCTTTTCACCAGTCTTGTTTTCGAACCAATTATAGATCTTGTTTTCTTGACATTTCATATCTAGCATTTACTAAGGCATAATTGCTATGATCGATTTCTTTCCTTCGATTTTCTGTTCGGATTAGTACACTTCAGTTCAATCGATTTTAGTAAAATTTTACAATGCAGTCTGATGAATGACGATGAACTTTCCACCTAAAAAATAATGCGCTCTCGAGCTAGGCATTGGATATATATAGAATGCGTTGTGTTTGGTTGGACATCTAATTCTTCCGAAAGAGGTGCACTTTGCGAAAAAGGATTACGTGATTATTGAGCTGAAATCCAATTCAGGTTAACTTCTGCTTCCATGAGTCCTCTAAGGGCGTAGGGGTAACGCGCCCTAACTAGAGATCAGGGAGTCGTGAGTTCGATTCACTGAGTAGACGTGTAATTTTTTCGCAAAACTTCACATTTATTTGTCCATTTAATCCAATTGCAAAGTATATGTAATATTTAGCTTTTCGGTAGTTAATTTTGTATACTAAATTCATACTTAAAGGTGTGATCTTTTTTTAAAAAACTTACTGAAAAAACATGGCTGATTTCCTCAGCATTGGATTGATCAAAATTTCAAATCAATGTGTCATTAGATTCGTAATCTTATATTCTTTGAAAGGCGCTTACGAAAATTTGGTGGAAAATTCTGAAAACTATTCAAATTCAATGAAACATTCTTCCAGTGTGTTTTTCTGAAAAATGTCACAACTTTAAGTAAAAATTTAGTATACAAAATTCAGAAACTGTTTCTGGGAAAATACTTACGAAGTGAGAATAACTCATTGGCTTTCAAATGCGCCATAGAGAATTTCATTTGGACGTGTAATCACAGAGATGTGGACAAAACAATTGTTCATGTTTTTTAGAGGGTGATCCCAAACATTTGCACGAGAGCGTATCATCTGTGAAAAACACTACAAAAAACCTTTTGTTTCCAAAAGTTATTAACTGCATGCAAAAGTAGAAAGTTAGAACTTGAAGTTGCCATGAAACTAGCTGCGTCATTTTGCGTAGAATGGAGATTTTTAAGGTGAAAGTGGACTAAAATTTCACATAAATTTGTTTATAACATTTTAACGATAAGAGATACAAGGTTTTCGTGTTCAGCAAAAATGTGTATTTTATCGATCCAAACAACTTTGTAGAAGATTTGAAAAATGTGAAAAATTCTATTGAAAAGTTATGTACAAAAAACAAGTTTTAAGGGGTGTCGAAGACAAAATGCTCCATATCTCATTACCGCGAATATATAGAAATTTTGCGTCTTCGGCAAAGTTGTTTGTAATTACATACTCTACAACTTTGCCGAAGACTTGAAATCTCTAACTTAATTTTTAGAAAAAATATTTTTTTTATCTCACTTGGGGGTGAATTGATCATCTTACCCCTAATACCAAAAGAAGCGCCTTTTAATATCAAGAAACTTCATCGAAGACACCAAACATCTAGAACCAATAGTTTTGAAGTTATTCTATTTTGATCGTGAAATCGATGAAATAAATCACTGTGCTACGTTCTCGTTCAAAAATAGAACGCGTTCAGTTCACTTTTGGCTCGCGTTCAGTTCGAAATGCATCACTGGTTCCTATTAAGTTCTATGTGAACTTCGAAGAGAAGTTGAAGTTCACAACAAGTTTCGAAATGGAAATACATAAGAAATCAAGACATTGCATTACTTCTTAAGCAACAGCACAACACGTACAGTACTGGACAGAATAAAGTACGCATTGGCCGTTTTCCCATACAAATGGTCAAGTTTGGAGATCTGAATCTCAGCTTTTAGTGTTCCGATTGATCTGAAATTTTCACCACAGCCACATAGATTTTACTCAATTAAAATATCACTGCATTTGAAACACAATCTTTTAAATTATTAAAAATCTCTCAATTTGCAAAAAAATGCGAAATTTAGTTTTGAAAATATTTTGAAAACAATCAGTTTTACCGAAAAATGATGTTCTGCAAATTTATGTGTCTTATCAGATTGTACATTTTTGCAGAAGGACATATTGCTCTAAATATTTTCATATAAAAATTATTTTTACTTTGAAATTTTGTCATTTTTATCAAAATTTAAGACTTGCGATAACTTAAAAGTTCATTAATGAAAAACTATGAATTTCTAGCCTAGCAAAATTGAGGTTACTTTCAAGCTGCGGTGAAAATTTCAGGTCAATCAGACAACTAGAAACCGAGATATAAGACTCCAAACTTGATCATTTTGTATGGAAAAACGACCAATGCTTACATTATTCTGTCCAGTACTGTATGTGGAGCAGCGGTACGTACTACAGATTCAACGATGACGACCTGAGTTCGAGTCTTGTAGCAGACATTGAAAAAAAAATCATTGTAGCTTAAATTCTCCAAATGACTAGTAATAAAAGAAACTCTGATCGAAAATGTGATCGATGTGATTTTTTTTTTACATTTTCGTTATCCTAATTGGAGTTGCTTATTGAGCTGCATTACATTCTTTACAGCAGCTTAAAGAAACGTTTTGGGAACGTAAGTTCGGATAATTACATAAAAAGTGCGCTGTATAGAACGCTTTCCATGATCCTTCGATGAGCTGAATAAGCTTAAACATGCTCTTTTGTCTGAACTATTGGTTGCTTGGGCATATACCAACCAGTTTTTGTCTAGTCAAGGATCTTTACAGGTATGAAGTTACATCGAATTTCTGGACATATTATGTCATAGTTATTTTCACTAGATTAGGGTGAATCTAAGTCTACTCTGAAACGGGGCTAAACGAGATTGAATATTTTATGGAGAAAATCGAAAATTCAGTTTTTGGACCTTCAAAAACGAAGCAAAGACACGTATGCCAAAATAAAAAAATACAGGTCTTTTTTTATATTCATAAAATTTTAACGAAGTCACAGCACTTTTAAATAATATCCTTTTTCTGAGAAACTGCCCGTTCCACCCAGGAGTTACCCCGTATTTTAGTTTCGCTAGGTATAGCTTTTTAAACGGAAAGACTTTCGGTTTGTCGTTGTCTGTTCTATATTGATTGATAAATCATTGAATCAATAATGAAAGAAATTCATCGATTACAGTGCCATCTATGGTCGAGAATGTAATTGGTATTGAAGAGCTAGTCCGCTAAGACCACGCAGATCCTAGCGAGGCTAGCCCGTCCACATCCGATTGCAAATCATAAAGAAATACAATACAGTAGATGTCTCCTTCAACTGGGCAGCTAACTGACTGATACCTCAATCAGCAGCTGCAACTCTCTTTATTCAAACCAGGTATACATTTACAATTCATCATTCTACACAAATATCATACCTCTATCAAATCTTCCACACTTTTACCTACGACGACGCATGCTTCTCAACCGACGATTCTTCTACCTGAGGTGCGACACTACCTCTATGCCAACACTCCTCCTTAGGGTCGCAACTTCAACTCCCGATCGTCTCCTCTTGTCTCGAAACTCCTCCTCGTTCCGAACTTCGTACATGCTCTGTCCTCCATCCGAGCTCCTCCTGACTTCGATCCTGTCCACGAGCTCCTTTGACCAGCCAGCTGCCATCCAGTGGCCTGTATCGCCTACGTTCCCGATAGATCCCGTCCTCCGTTGCGGCCAATCCATCCAGCCTGAGGATTCCTTACTGCGCCACGCGACTTATGCGGCCAATCCTCCTCCAGAACGATACATGCTGTAAAAACACGTTCCTGTTGAACCTGTTGAAAGGCTAGTCCGCTAAGACCACGCAGATCCTAGCGAGGCTAGCCCGTCCACATCCGATTGCAAATCATAAAGAAATACAATACAGTAGATGTCTCCTTCAACTGGGCAGCTAACTGACTGATACCTCAATCAGCAGCTGCAACTCTCTTTATTCAAACCAGGTATACATTTACAATTCATCATTCTTTTTTTTTTTTTTTTTTTTTTTTTTTTTTTTTTTTTTTTTTTTTTTGTATGGTATTCAGTTGGAGCTGCCTGACAGCTTAACTTGTCAAGGCTGAACCCTCGGTCTGGCTTTTGCCAAGTTTCCCCTCTACCAGGACCAATACTCAGACGGACTAGGCAATGGCGCCCACATGAACACTGTTTTTTTATTAGTATTGTGACGTGGTAGTTTTTGAAAAGTGCCCAAATTCCCTTGCTTCTGAGAAAAGGAAGCATTGTGAAAATCAGCAGCTCCATCAGAATTTGTTTGAAATAGTTGTGTAGTAGTGTCATTACTAATACTGTCTAGTCGAAATGGTTTTGAATAATTTGTCATTCAAGTGCTATTCTGATTACTCCTGTCTTTTACGTAAGATTAGAGTCTTAAATGTCAATTGTCGTCAAGTTTTAACAAAATTAAGCTGTTTAGTAGTAGTTCTAGTTAATTTTATTTTTTGTTGTTAAAAGTGTTTATTGGTCATTACGTTCATATATCCTTAAAGAAAAAAGTCGCTTTCCTTGTCTGTTCAACAATTTTTCGAAACTAGCAAGTGTACCCTAATGATCGATCTCAGCGTCTTACTTTCCATAGTCATTTTATAGTGAATATTGAAGAGTAAAGTTACCTTAGGCTTCTATTACAGTCTCCTACATGATTCACTTTTCGGTGGCAAATGCAATGCTTCACAACGCCTACTTTCTACTTGTAAATTTTGCGAAAATGAAGCTGGAATTAGATTATTTATACCGCTGTTACAAAAGAGGTATTTCTTATTATGGCAATGTAAAAACCATATTAAAATAAGATTGTCGCCACTCATTTCTACTCAGTGAATCTACTAGTCATTTTCCTAAGAGTTTTTAAGTATTCCCTACGTCGTATATGATAACGATGTATCTAACTAGCTAATAGTAAGAGTGGCTACGGATCATTCTGGTTAGCAAAAGGCAAACTGAACGTCACCAATAGTATTAATGTCCACTTCGAATAGATTAATTATTTGAAATGGGCATCAATTCTATCAATGACGCAGAATGTCCGTTGGATCACATCCGAGATATTATTGCGTCTATGCCATATGAATTATGACGCGGCTTTAAGCAAAAAGTGCCAAAATGTGATACCACCACTACAGGTTACGCCTTTGGTTTCCATCATATGGGCTAATGGATTATGCCCTCCCATCGCGGCAAGGTCGCATAACCAAGGGGAGGGACATTTACAATTCATCATTCTACACAAATATCATACCTCTATCAAATCTTCCACACTTTTACCTACGACGACGCATGCTTCTCAACCGACGATTCTTCTACCTGAGGTGCGACACTACCTCTATGCCAACAATTGGAACCGTTTTTCTCATGCATTTGACCGATTTTCTTCAGGTTTTATCAAGATAATTGATGTAAAACCAAATAATAATAGCCCATGAAAATATATGAAAAGGTAATTAGTCTGAGGTTTTTTTATTTTTTCGAGCATTGCGTCGTTGTCTAGCGGCAGTTAATAGAGCTAGCTTGATTTTTTCCACAAAATCATTTACTATAAACATATGTCATCTTACTTGTACACGTCCTCTCCGTTAAGACACCTTTCTTCTCTATCATTTAGGTGTTTGTCGTAGTTTGGTTTGACTTTATTAACGAGATTTTTAGCCCTGGGCTAGTTCATCTCGGGACCAACGGCTTTACTTCCCCTTCCGAAGGAAGTCGTCACTATAACTTTTTACGTCATAAGTGACTATGTCGGGGATGGGATTCGATCCCAGGTCCTCGGCGTGAGAGGCGAGTGTTCTAACCACTACACCAGGTCCGTCCCCCCTGTTTGTCGTAGTACTATTTCTACTTTTCAATCACCTGCACATCTCAGCTCACAACATGAAGTCTTTGTGAGATACGTTGAGCTCCTACGAGTTTATTTTGTGAACGACATTAACTTCATTTCGTTCCACACCGCTTCTTCTAAGCTATTTATTCCAAAAAAGGCAAGTTTACTATTTCCAAAAAAAAACATTCCACATTCTAAGGAAGGACCCTCCAGGGTCTGTCATCATCTCCAATATTGCTGCTGTTCTGACGGAACCGAAATATCGGCATGAATGCTTGTTATAATTTTGAATGCAACAATTTTTTTTAAATTTGTTTTTGAAAAGACAAGGTACTATTTGCAACAAATGGAAAAGGATTTCTCAACTTGTTTTCTTACTTTAAATTGCCAAACTTACGCATTAATATAGTTTTTATTTCATGTTTATAGACGGGTGTATCAAATTTTCGATAAACCATACCATACAGGGTTCAAATTTTCACTGATTTTCAGAGGAAAATCTTCTTCAAGCATTGAGAAACATGTCTTATTCTCGGGCTATCTTGATTATCTTTGGCATGGTTTTTAAGCTTTACAGTCAACAATCCCTCACAAGATTATATATACACAAATGTATCTTATGGCTAAGTTTCAGACCTATCAAAACCACCCTGCCAAAGTGAACCAGAGAAGTGCCAAAGTAGGTTGACCAACTTGAAGAAGATTTTGTTTCTCAACATCCCTAAATCCGCTGTCAATAAACTTGACAGACAGGTTTCTTGCATAAAATCAAACCGTAAATTTTCACCTTTAAAAGTTTTACCTTATGCTACTTTAAAGTCTGTTAAACGTATCAAACCATTTCAACTCTTCGTTTTAGTTCTCTCATGTTCAACAAAATAAAAACGATATATTTTCTTCTATGATACTGCACTCATAAAACTCTTGTCTTCTTGATAATGTACCAACAATACATAAATCGGGTGGATTTCATCTTTGAAATCAATCGAAAATTGAAGGCGAGTGGCTGGGATTAAACTTATTCTTTTGAATACTAAATGTAAGTTGTGTGATCAATGTTTCTTCTATCTTGATGTAATAGTAATAAAGCTTTACTTCATTTCGGCTGAAGCCTTTTCACTGCTTTCGATTTTCATTGGTTATGTGTAGCGGACGAAAGCACACCTACAATTGTATGTCTTTCGATTGTGTTGGCTATCAAAACAGTACACTGTTTTACCCTACGGTTCATTTTCTAAAGAACTTTTATTTTTGCTAAAACCAGGTTGTGGTGAAAATATAGAATTCACTCTGTAATCATTACAATTTACTATTATGTATTTTCTGTTGCAATGTTACTACCGCTTGTATACTTTAAGTAGGTATACGTTTCGAGTTTGTACTGAACAAAGTGTATCAATTTTCATATTTAGTCTAGCAGTAGATTGCTTCCTAAGGTAACTGTGTCGAGAGCCGAATACAATTTGCAAGATATATAGAAAAATTAGAATGAATATATTGAAACAATCAGTAAGATTGTGAAAGGTGCAACTCAAGTATATAAATGCCAATTGTTTGAAAGATACATATATATCACATTACTAAAAATAATATTTCACGTAAGTATGTACAAAAGCCCGTAGTGAGCAAATAGTTCAAAACAGAGGCAACATATCATCATGTTTGCCATCTTTCTTTATATGTCTTTCGAATTTCGTCACTACCTCATTTCATTTCGTTATTTCTAGTAAAACGTAGAAAATGAACAAAATATACGAAAAAGCGCGGAGCGAATGGACTTATAATATTGTTAAAAAATAACGTTAATGTTAGTGTGTCACGACCATATTAGCCGGGGAACCGTGCCTTCTCCAGAGAATCTGGATAGGATTTAACCAAAAGTTAATCCCCGTCCTTGCATGTTGTCAGTCGAAGATTTGCTTAACAAATAATTTAGTTACCATTAATTTTACATGGACATTTTCCGTTTGCTCTTTAGCCCAATAACGGGAGCTACGGTCTCGTTACGAGGCGTCACTAGATCATTGTGTCCCATAGGAACTGAAGGAATACCCGTGCGAGCAGGAGTCATCCCACTACCGCTACTGCTTAGATAAGTTGGAAGCGCATACATTGAAACGTTGGCAAGCGGAAGAGGATCCAGTTTTTTGAACATTTTAATTTTTTGCTTCTCCGCCAGCACCGGAGAAAGCTGCTGGTGATGTTTCGGGGTGGTTGGCAGGCTGGCATAGTTGTTAGCTTGATTGCTGTCGACCAGCGATGATCCACTCAAGCTATTGGCAGAGCACTCGCGCAGCATCATAAGGTGGTCCAGTTTGTCGACGGTAGCATTCAGCTCGTGCTCCCAGACATCCTGCTCTTGCTGCTGGCCATCGCCACCTTCCACTGGACGGACGGCTAGTGTTTTCACTTTCTGGCGGAGCAATTCCAGATTCAGATCTGCGTCGTTCATATAGTCATCGTCAGTAGGGTCCTTCTCACTGACAGCGGAACTAGTTGCCAACGAAGTACTTCCCACCGAGTGGATCTCGCACTTGTCCAGCTCAGTCGATATGTCTGGCATATTACTGCTGAAGTTGTGGTAGTTACTGCAACTGCTGGCACCGGGTGAGCTAAGCTTCATCGAGCTCGTCGACGGAGGGAGGTTGGATAATTCTGCACCCACGCCAGGCTCGCGAGGCCCGGACGGAGCTGCCAGACTCAAGTCACCCCGCTGCTTGTGGATCTCCTCACTGATTTGCTCTAAATTTCGCAACGCCGTTCCGTAGGCACTTTTCGCTGCAACAATCTGATCCTCTAGCTGCTGGATACGTCCCTTCTGTGCTTCCAACTGTTCCTGGCACAGTTGTTTCTCCTCAAAGTATGGCCTCGATTTCTGTATACTACGCCGGTTTCGCTCCTCCAAGTGTTGTACCTAAAAACAGAAGAGATTGCGTGAATACGTGTATCAATTTAATTTAATGCAACTTTTGAATTACAGGCCACTAAGAAGTTATACATTTTTGAAAGAGATCTATACATCGATTCTGTTCCACACCACTTGTTCGATTTTAGAATAAATTGTGGTTGTCCTCCCAAGATTTGAGCTCATTAAATGAAATCTGGTGCTGCACAAGCGGTTCAAAGTTGGTACGAGAATTACAATGAGAAAACCAAGTATTATGTACATTCAATCGTTCAGTTTTTGTATGTGCTCTTGAAGATTAGTAGTGAACGAAATTCATTTGCCTAATAAAGACTTGACTTTTTAAAATGAAGAAGCTTCAGAATGTTTATTCAATACACACTTCCTCAGTTGTATGGGTATAACATTTACGAATGCACCAAATTTGTAGTATTTGTTTTGAGATTCAACCAAATGTATAATTCTGTTCCTTCAAATCTTCAAGAGCATATAGGATTTATCCTGAAAACTTCACTTGTTAACAGTTTTGCCTGTACCGTCTCCTTCGGTTCTCAGTCGATTCTTTTCGTTTTCTTTGTGACGAACATCACATTATATCAAATTTTGAGCACTATTGAAAAACTTCTGTAAAAACTATTGATGTAAAAGTTACATATAGCCTGAATTTTGACAATAAAAAAGCGCCAAGTTAAAAAGTGATGATGCAGGAAAATAACGCGTCATATCATCTTGGTATCTTCGGAGCATTTGTTCCTTATCACTCAATGAATATATACAATAGGAATAAGGTACACCGGGGCAAGTTAAAACGGCTAGGGTAAGATGAAATGGCAAGTTATCATTATGCAATATTATAATTAGGAGATATTAAACTATGGAAACATTAAGATAACAGATGAAGCAAACTTTTACAGAAGAAAAAGACGCTAACATTTATTAACATCATCTTCAAAACTTAGCATTTCATCTTGCCCCACCCGTTTCAACTTGCCCCGGTGTACCTTAAGCCAAATTTTTTTGCATAGAGTTGTTTGTTTTGCCGCTGTCAAATGGAAACAACCTAATGATAGGTATATATCAGTTAACCCAAATTTGGATTATCCCACAGAAGAGCCGAATTGCGTCAAAAGAAGTCAAAGTTGGGTTGATTTGCGGCTCCGTGTATAGCATAGTTTCTCTGCCACATTACTTTTTGTCGTGGTGCATTTTTATTGTCAAATTTCAGCCTATCTGTAAGTTTTCACACAACGTTTTTAATAGTTCAATAGTTCATAAGCAAGGTAATTTGTAGTCCGTCAAAAATAAAATGAAAATAATAGTTTAAGAAACGACAGTTTTATCTAAATTTGACCAATTTTAGTGCGTCATAAAATGAAGAAGTGCGTCAAAAAATGAAGAAAAAACTTTTAGATCATGTAAGTTTTCTCTTGGATATTGAAGGTTTTCTAGATAACTTGTATATTAGAAACTGAACGCAATCATGAGCTTCCAACAATGATCATAAATCGAATTCATCAATTGCTCAAATACCGACATTGCATCAAGCAGCGATTCGAAAATTGAGTGTTTACGGATTTAGGACATAAGAGGTAAAATACTTCACAAAATTTCTCATGCATTGCAAATTGTATAAACACCAAATTGATAAATGGATCATGTATTGCAACACGTTAATATCAAATAGATGTTAAATTTTTCAATAAATCATTCGAAAATACAGAACCGAATTGAAGCACCTCTTAATCATATTTAATCTGATCAAAATTGGATCAGAGGACTCGGGAGTGGATTTGAAAATCAGGCCTAATGTACAAGCTTCCGTTTCACTTATGTGATTTTTCCTTTTCAAGAAATTCCGTTCCTATTTATTACCATCTTTGGTTTTCCTTTCCAATACCAGATATAGATTCAAATATGGCAATGGCACAAATCTCCGAAGAACTTGTCTGTGGAGCCGGCCCTGAGCTCCACCCATTACCTAATACCTCGATTGTACCTGATATGCGCTCATTCTTTGTCTTCTACTTTAAAGAAACACTCATTGTCCTTCAACCTAGTTGCTGCATATATTCTTATTCTATGTTCGTAACATCCTAATATCGCAAAGCCTCCTTCTCAGCATACCCCAAAAAGGCTTCAACGACCTTATGTCTCCATATCAATGATGCTTTAGACTTTGAAATTGAGTTTGCCGACCACGCTTTCCAGTTGAAGACCCACATTTGCGGAGCTGAATGATGACGCTGAGGTATTCAGCAAGAAAAAAAAAACAACAGAGAACCCATGTACGTAACAACTACGCGAGAGCAACAATTGACCTACAATTTAGCGACGTTTCCAACAATCCACCGGACGTAACAGCCGACCCAATCGAACGCCTCTCGAGTGCAGGGCTGGTAGCGTCTGAATGTTTTGAAAATATGTACTTTATAGACCTTTTGCCCGAAAAAAAAGAACTAACAAGAACCAAAAAGAGACCGGAAGAGACCAAACAGAAATCAAAAAAGCGAATAAAGCTCGATGATTCATTAAAATAAAACCTTACAAGGATCGAGAGATAAAAGTTTGATTCATCATAGAATAAGAAAAGACATTTCTCTAATAATATGTCTAAGAATTTTCCTTCAAGTATTTGTCTAAAGATTTAGATATTACAGTGGTTACACTATCAAGGGTCACCCACAGTGGCGATTCCCTAACCTCAAAACTACCTGTTCCACGAATAGAAATTCTTGAATTTCAGATACAAATTTGCATTCAATGAGTACATATTTGTTAGAAAGGATGATTTCAATTATTAACTTTTTGATTTGTAATCTAAATTTGCCGAAATAGTCATTTTTAGAGTCGTAAATCAGGTAAAAAGTGAGGTTACGAGTCGCCACTGGTCACCCACTATTATGGGACATTTGCCTTTTAATTACATGTGAAATTGAGTGGCTAATAATCGTGACTAGGTGACTCATAATAGTGTGAGCAGTGTATTCCAAAGATTTCTTAAGGAGTTCATTTACAGTCGTTGGGGCTGAGAATGGGTCACAAAAGGATATGTACGTCAAAAAATCATGGATGATTTACATTCGGGTTTCACGAGTATTTGACGGGTTTTGCGACTGAATCATTTTTTATGATTTGAGATGATTGAGTGATTTTGCATCACAATCTCAAGCGTGAGATTTGCGAAGCAGATCTCTAATGAGCAGGCATTGCAGAATTCGCTCTCATTTGAGTATGAAGCACGATCAAAGCAAGCAAAGAAAAACATCCCATCTGTTGCGGTCCACGATCGTCATTGTATCGCAAGGAGTAACAAGTCTGATAAATGGAAGCAGTGAGCGAGAGCCCCAAAGAGAGAGCAATGATAAAATCCAATTTTCTCGCTTGTTTACCGTTGGGGACAGGTGTTTTTCTTTACTGGCACGATAAACAATCCACGAACTTCCAATAGCAATAGTGTCCCCAAGGCTTGGAGCATGTTTAGAGGGGTTTTATCATGCACTACTATCCCCCAACCTAATCAAAGTTGTAGCAGTAGACGATAAACAGTCTCTCATAATGTGCAGCATGTTATGATAGTTACAGAGAGCGATACGTGAGAGATTCTCTCAATTTTCTCAGGATTCAATCCCTGCTAATGAGTTTGCACTCACGCGAGAGCGTATTGATTGAGATTTGAGTATGAGTCTATCAACACTGCCAATAAGCTTTAAATTTGGAATGTATGTACTTCGATGGTACAATTACAACCAGTGAATCAATTGTCACCCAACACGCAGCAACAAAGACAATGTCATCTCCCATTCTTGTTGCAACAATTTCGTTCCGCAACATCTGTTTATCATCACTTGAACAGAATATGACAATGATCGATCACCACGTGTGCAGCGATTTTCTGGGCTTCGCATTGCAATTTTCGAGAACTTTCTCCGTGTTGGTAAACATTGACACATTATCGAACAGCATCCATAAAACAAATTTGGTATTGTGTTTAAAATAACTGATTAATCGCGAGTTCAAAAGGTTGCAACAATCTTGCGCTCATTGATTGTCATGACAATTTTGCTTCTGATTGTATCCTTATCCACAACAGTTGGGACAAACGGTTGTGAGCGAGCTTGCTTTGTTGTTTGTTTTTTTTTTCTGTTTTGATGACAATTTGATTCACTGATTACAACTGTCCAAAAAATTAAAGAAAAATATGTATTCACTACGGCACTACAAGTGAATGAAAAATTATCCAATCTCATCCCCATTCACCGCTGAAAAATATTTATGAAAAACGATGCAAACAAGACAAAAAGTTATCTAAAATGTTTCACAAGTATGATAAACTCATTTAAAAGTACGATTATATAAAAAAATGTAAGTGCTATGGGAAAAAATATGTAAACCCAGCATTTATCGTCAACTGTAACCTGTACTGAAACAGTGATAATTTTAAACCTTCGCAAATATTTAAATTTGGTGCTATATTCCACGATCAATACATTTCAGGCAGTTGTTGACGTCATAATACCCGTATTTCAGCGATCCAGCTCATTTGTACTTCCGTGAGATGTTTCTGTAATATGAAAACACTAACAAATAATTAAATTTGAAAACAATTCCATAATTAAAATTGGAATAAGCGCGCGAAAAACTGTTGCTGGTTTGAAAAGTTGTCAAAATGTGTTGCATTGACAATAGACGTTAAAGTACATGCGTGATACTTTGCACAGGAGAACTTTAATGTTGTAAACTTTCTCTAGTTTCAACATACAAGGATATTGATATATAAAACAAAAACTACTATTTCTAAAAATGTATATTGTGATTAATTATGTGTAATAATATGTTTCCCAATATATGAGTTGTTAATTTTAGTTATATTAGCGTTATTAATTGACATATTTAATAAAAAAAACATTTTTACGATTTGACCCATTCTCACCCCCTAGACCCATTGTCATCCCCATTGACGGTAGTGATTATTTTCCAAAGAATTCATCCAAGAATTTTCCTAAGGAATTCCTTCTCTAAGAATTTTGTTTTAAATACCTTTAAAATTCATTCTGAAGTACTCCAAGGATGCACACAGCAAGTAGCTCAGAGTTCATCAGGAATTCCTCTAAACATTCTTTCAGATATTTTTCAAGAAAGTCCTAAGTGATCCAGGATTTTATGCAGCGATTCTTCGATTTTCTTAGAACATCCTCAAATATTGCCGTTCAACTTTCGAAGGATTTAAAATAAATGTCTTTGAGGATTTCTTCTAGATTTCAATTGGATATTTCTCTAAGGAGTTTCTCTTCTAGGAGTTTTTTTTCCAAGAATATCGCCAGGAAAAAATCAAGGAATTTTTCCAGAAATAATTGAAGTAATCTTTGTAAAGAAAATCGAGATGCAATTATGTTATAATTTAAATACTACAGTAAATTCTGATGAAACTTGTGTAAGTTCTAAAGTAACCCTTAATGAACAAGGATCTTAATAAAAACTGTTGGTCTCTTGAGAAAGTTTTAGAATATTTCCTATATAAATTGCTAAAAAAGTTAAAAAAAAAAAGTATCAATCGAATCTCTGGATGATATCCCACAGGATTTTAATTCCTTGAAAAATGTTAACTGGTGTGGAAACTTTTGAAAATTCCATGAGGGGTTTTTTTATAAATTCCTTGAAATGTGTTTGGATGAAATGCTTGAGAAATTCCTAGAATCAGTTCTAGAAGAACTTTATGATGAATCCTGAATTTATTGTAAAGGTTTCGGCAAAGTTCCTAATAGATTTCCTTGAATAACCCCTCGAGGACTTCTAGGAGCAACTGATGGAATCAATTAGTGGGCAGTCTAGAATCCCTGTCGAAATTACTGGAGGTAGTAGCGTTGGAGTGCTCTGGGCTTTCCTGGAGCAAACTTTGGAGAAATTTCTCTTAGCATCCTTTGAAAAATCGCTGGATTAATTTATGGTAGAATTAGTAGAGAAATTTTTGAAATTATTTCTTGAGAGATCTCTGCAAGAGTTCTTGGAAGTATTCCTGATGAAATCTCTGCACGGGTAGAAATCAGAATCCAAAAACAAGATTATGACTCATGATATCATCATTCCAGCGTGTTTTTATCTTATGAAAATACACCATGATTTGGACTATTGATATCATGAGTCAGATTGCCGTAACGCAACAAACGCGTTAGCTTTTTGTTGCTGGTTGCTCGAAATCATGATTTAAATGCCAAAAAAAGCTGAGTCGCGCATCCGTTTATGATCGACAAAATAAAAAAAAATAAAAAAAAACATACACTGAGAATCGAACCACGAACCTTCCGATTAAGAGTCCTGTATCATACCACACTACCACTGTATCATGTTGAAATCGAGGTGATCGAAACCAATGAGCTGATGCAAAGCGCGCCGCTCAGTGTTTTCACCCTGGATGTTACACTTATGAAGAATCATGTTTATGACTCCAGGAACCATGATTTGTGATCCTGATATTATGACCTAACCAATTTATGAATTTCATGATTTGGGGATCAGATTTTTATCCGTGTGGAGAAATCAGAAGAATATAATTCTTGATGGTTTTCTTCGATGAATCTGAGAAGAATTTCTTGAAGCAAAGAATAAGAAGAAAGTGACTTTAGAGATAGTTTTGGTTAAAATGCAGACCTTAGAGATCTTACTTTAACAATAGAGACTTTTTGGAGACTTGCATTGAAAAAGATACCATGTCTTCAAAATGAGAGCTGCTACCAACCCTGCGATTCAATTACATTTTGTTATGTGCTTTTCCTCCGCCGCTGAGACTCAACTATACATATTTCATAGCAGCCGCATGAAGCCACAAATCTGAGCCGGTGGGCATCAATGCAGCATCGTTGGAAAGCATCGCAGCATCCCCAAGAGATTGCCATGCAGCTAATTGATTGTTTGCGCATAGTTGAAGCAATGGTTATTTGCATGATGCGTGACGCCGTTCAAATGATTCGAAACATTCGTGTGTGACAGACAAGCATGACTTACACAGATACACGTGTGGGCCACAATCCACAACTCGTGGAAATTGTGGCACCGAAAATCGAACATTACGTAACGGACCTGCTGACCAACATGTATGTACAACTCGCAAAGATTGAAATGAGATTGGTGAATAATTGGAAGCAAATTAGGATGGAGTTGCCAAAATTAGCGAGTCGTTAAATTTTGCGAATGGTGCTGAAATTCATTTGCAAGAGAATAACAACCCCAACAGGCCATCCAGTATCGAATGCAAATTGATACAAGGTCAAGGTGGAATGGTTTTAGGATTGAAGTAGTAATTATAAATAGTAATCTGAAAAATGAAAATGCGCCAATTTTGTCTCTTTCTCATCTTCGATATGGTAATGGGTGACAAGGGTGCGCAATACTTGTCCATGTAAGTTATGGAAATTTCTACAAGCCAATTTTTTTTCGAAATTGTATATAGACGAAGGTCAACGAGGGATGTGGGGGTCTAAAATGTGTAGTCTACGTGTTTTAGAACAATCCCATATTTAAATTCATAATTTTGACTTTCTAAAGCACTGTTCTCATAATAAAACCAAAAAGTTTAACGATACCTAAGCTCAGCAACCTTGCTATAGTTTTGATTATATTTAGTACATCAAAATGGAAACAATTTGGTACACAACAGTGTGACATAAGTTTCACCTGCATCTATTATCGCTTTCAGAGTTCTGGCGGCTTTATTTTCCCATGTAAGACGCCTGATAAGTCATTCGTTCAGCTTGTTATTCGCATACCATGAGTCAAACACGTTACCCAGCATAGGAAAATTCAGTACAGACAAAAGTCACCTACCTCGCGGCACAGCTGGAAAGGAAACAAACTCGAAGGCATCATACCAAATCCGCTCGCTATTTAAAGCCCACATGTGACAAACTATAAATATGTTTAGGGTAGAAGCACCGGTTTCGGACTTACCACCAACTATAGCCATAGTGAATAATACACTGTTGTTCAAAGCAAAACAATCCTAATTATTTCATTACATAGATCACATTCACATAAAAGAGCTTAATTTATTTACTCGTCTAAATTCGTTGAAAATATATTGGCCAATTTAGAAACCGAAGTTAAGTACGGGGTCGAAACTTATCCTAGCGGCCCATATTGACCAGCGCGATTTTAATAACGCTTAAACGAAGCTACACAATATTGAGTACGATTTGCACAAAATCAAGCTCTTCTGGACCAACACAATATGTGTGTAATTTGAACGCATTCTACAAAAAACTACTTCTGGGCTGATTTATTTTTCTTGTTCACAAAGTGGAAGACTCATCAAGAATCTTCGCTATGCTGAGCACCACTGTGCGTTGCGTAATTTAAGAAAATGAAACAGAAATCGACTTTTCAGCAATTACACAAATGTGTTGGCCCAAAAAAGCATGATTGATTATGTATACCTTTTTTTAGAGAGTATGCGAGAGAATGGTTCTGCCAAGTTCCGATATTTTTAATTAATGATATAGATTTCATTTGACGTATTTGTAGTTCATATAGGGCTTCTCATATATTTGAAAACATTTTTTTCTAATGGTGTCCAAAACCTGTGTTTCTACCCTGCACATACAACAAATCCCTCCGCATGGCAGTCACGCTGATTTACTACGCAAACGAATTCACCCACTTTCCACGGATGGTAGCAAAACAACAAAGTGGCAGTTGTAATAAACATTGTGCCCGACGCGTAATCCTATTAGCAGTTATTGTGTTTTGACTGCGTGGAATCGCACAAGGAGACTGAAACACAATGAGCCACATTCGTACAAGGTACCTAGTCAAATCTCAATTGTTGAAAATTACCGGCAACGAGTCCCTCATGATGGATACCGTGTTTTGTTTTCTGGAAAAATTGGGTCAGTTGTTTTGCTGGTTGACAATCAATTGATCAAACATGCTCTTCATACACACTTACAGTCAGTGACAAAAGATAGTTTCCAAATGTTGTCTTTCAAAAAAATGCTTTAGTTTGGGTGTCTGCATCTCGCGTTCAAGAGGTTCGAATTGAATGGAAGTTGAATAACGTTATAGAAATAACATGAACATTTGATTTTTTTTTTTTTTCAATGAAATATATAATATTGTTTCTCAATGGTAATATTTGCAGACAGTAACCTGGTAATGATCCTTGGCCTCAGATTCTTCCCTTTGCGGAACCTTTTTACGGTATCACTTCGAGTAAAGACCAGTGCATATAACACTTTAGGATCGCACAGGAAGTGATTGTAATCATCAATCAATTGTCAATCATCACCCTATCCAGATGAAGAATCAAATCTCAAGTACCAGTATCACTGGGATTCCGTACTTATATTTAACCCTCTAATACCCAAATTTTTATTTTCGATCTAAATATCATTTTTAGTTATCTAAAATCGTTCTAAACACGTTTTGGGCAATATTTTTTTTTATTCGCAAATCTATGAATTTTGGTTTTTGATTTTTATAATTTTTATTTTTAAACATCCCTATCCTTTTTCATTTTTTCTTGAAGCCTCTTCTAGTTACTGATTGTTGGCAATAATAAAAATTCAAGCTTTTACGGTACTTTTAAAAATATTAGTAATTTAGTAATATTTTATTTTTTTGAGAATATGTTTATTTTCCGTTTAAATAGCGGAAAACAGGTTTGAAATTATTTTAATACCATCAAACTGTTCTTCTGTGATAGGCTGATAGTAGAAAAATATAAAAGGTACGATTTTTTATAAGGCACGTTTAATGAAGCCCAAGCCCATGTAGGTTATATAAGAATACAATTTTTCAAACAATTTTAAAAAATACAAAAAAGTTTCAATAGTCATAAAAAACTTCTCTTATATGCGTGTTATGAATGGAGGTTTAAGTCAAAAATAAAATCATTTTGATTTCCGAGCTACGAACAAATATACAAAATTCCAAAGTGTACCCCGTCTAAAGGCGGGGTTGGGTATTAGAGGGTTAATGCATAATATAATAGATTTACAGCTAATTCGTTCTTCTACAACTTGAGATTTGCTTCAGCAACGTTTTTATGATAATAGAGTAACGATTGTTTGCATCGTTCCTAAATACTACCAGTTGGCGTCAGCAAAAACCTTTCGAACATTCACTTTTTCTCATTGGCCGCCGTGCGGCGACACTGATGTTTGTATTTCACTCATTAAATCGAGATTTGCTTTGCATGCGCTCGACAAAGGCATAATCTACATATTGAGTCTATTAAATTTGAATTCCATATCCAAATGCACGATCACTACTCGTAAGATTCTGTACACCACTTGGACCAACTACTTTTCAGAACTTTTCAATTGGCCGCAGTTCCGGCGCGTTCAGGGGGTTAAGATGCTTCGGCAGAAAATTGACCTCCTTAGCCTTGTACCACTCCAAAACCTTTTCCGAGTAGTCGCACGAGGACAAATTCAGACAGAAAATCGTAGAACCATCGTGTGACCTCAGAAGAGGAAGCATACGCAATTGGAGGCATTCCTTTGCCCATTGACCGATCCAGTTGTCGCGAATATGGGGCTCCGCTTTCCACACGAGCAAATTGCTTGCCAAATCATTTATTTTGTGGTAAACTTTGACATCTGCTGCTTTCTAACGTCTTCAGGGACATTGAATTTATGATGAGCAGTGAAAAACTGGAGCCCCGGAAGCTGTCGGACGTCTGTTTTTACATACGTTTCATCTTCCATAACGAAGCAATCTGGTTTCGTCAACATCTGGGTGTAGAGCTTCCGAGCACATCTTCATCGCGATTAGGCTCCTTTTGGACTTTGTACGTTTTTTTCCTTCACGTTTTTTCGCATCTTGCACGATTTTTTTTAAAGATTCAGTTTCTTCGCCACATCTTGAACTGAACTGTTGAGATTCCTCTTGACAGCTTGAACTAACCGTTTGTGATCCTTAACACTGTACGGAGATTCATTTTTGACACTTTCTTTCCTATCAATGATCAAACATTCGTGGTACCGATTTAAAACAAAAGACACCGTAGAATGTACCAATCCCAACTTTCTGCTGATTGCACGATGAGATAGATCCGGATCTGCTACTGAAACTTACACAGCGTAAACAAATACACAATGAACGAATTACACCCAGAATTTCAATAGAAAACACCTAACGTGTAAAAAGTTACAACCATTCAAAAGTGGTGCAATTTGATTCTGTACACCTTTTACTTTCAAATAATGATTATATTCGATCATGCTTATGTAATCCAAATATTTGTTTCGAATACAAAATCATGTTTTAAGTTCAAATTTAAGGCCAAAGATCATTTTCATCTGTTTTCAAATTTTTTTTCTCTCTTGCAAATTGCTTGAACTGCACAAATCATAGTCCAATCAAGCAGAATGCAAAGCTATATTGAAGAGCAACCTTTGCGTGGAATGGCTGATCCCTGGCCATTCTACGCAAACGTTGCTCTTCAATATAGCTTTCTTCTCTTCTAACACTCCATCTTGATTGGACCATGATTTCTGCATTTTTCGACTATTGAGTGCTGTCCGGTACTGGAGGTCTCCTCTACACTGAGGCAAAAATACTAAAGTTTTCCATAAATCAATAATTATGAGTCAGTGAAATTATGGGTTTTCACGTTTTGTCGGCAGTGCGCTTGATAAAACCCAAGCAAAAGGGTTCGTGTTTTTTCTGCGTCGCCGGAGTGACTTCAGCCCAGACAACCAGAAGTCGCATAACAGTTTACGAACAAAGTCGTTTATTTACACAAATTTCATCACACCCGCACAACATGGTGGATGATATCGTTTGATCGATGAGTTTACTCGCATAAAACGCTATTTTATGAGTTCACATGTACATTTCGTTTTGTCCCGTGTACTCGTACAAAGTAAATCGGATCAATCCGTAGCAGCTGTCAAATCAATTTTGTTATCATAAATTAATTCGCATAAGAGTACAGACTAGTTCGCAATAAAATTTACACACTCGGATTACATGTTAGTTTTCATCATATAAAATATGCACGTATATCGCCTCCACTTTTGTACGCATAAGGCCTTTTCGCAACATCTTATATATGAAACTTTGCTCACATAAGCATCGCATAACGCAAAGGGTGATTTCGTTATATGTACACTCTGGTTGTCTGGGAGTCGAATATAGATTACCAACTGGTGACCTCTTTTCATGCTTGTGATAACACAAATTTGTATCGTGGCAATGTTGCATTTATTTGATCGGTTAACCAACTATGGATGATTCGTCACTATAAGTGACGCCATAAGCCCTTATTCCTGGTTTATAACAAAATTGAGATACACGTATCTATTACTTTATTTGTTTGTCGCAGTTACTAAAAATAATCTTCGCAAAGTTCGACATTGAAAATGTCGACGCACTGATCTATCATAGATAACATCATCTATATAGATAACTTTTGAAATTGAAACTACATGAATCGCATCACTGCCCAAAGTGAATCCTGATCATGTAGCTTTTGAACCCTTCCACTAACAAAACTCCTTTATGTAATGCAGAGGTGATCTCGGTTTCCAAATTTACTAAAGACACATCATTTGATCCATTTGATCCGCGCAAAAATGTAATTTTTGGTACGCTGTGTTATCAATGCTTGATAATTTTATTTAAGCAAGTATCATTGCGATGGTATGAGCAAATCATTGATTTACAATTGAGTAATAAAATTCTTCATCAAAAACATAAGTAAAAATTATATAATTCAACAACCATCGTTATGGCGCCAAATCATAATTATTTCTTAAGAAATTATTAAGTTTGTTTTGCCTCAGTGTACTACAGGAGCCCAGTACATGCTGGCGAAAACCGCTTCCTGTACCGAACTTTCGGCATCTGACTCGGTTTTCGGGGCTGAAAACGTGAGAAAGTATCAAATAGCTACAGTTAAACCGTTGAACCCTTACGAGTGCATATGGCCCCAGGAGCACGTTTGTATTTTTGGCAATATCGAATAACTTGACAGCGTTGAGCACCGAACACCTGACCACAACAGACCAACGTGCCACGAGCTGGTAAGCTTGAAATGCACCTTCTTTCACATGGTTACACATGAGTGCACGTGAATGGACGACCAAGCATGAACCCTCCAGTATCAGTATGATTCATTGTGCTATGCAAAATACGGTCGAAGGCGGGAAAAGAGTATGCTGGGGCAAAAATTCGACCTTAGTGAAATAATCAAGATTTCCATCAAAACTATAGCACTTGCAATGGAATGAGTACGTTCAACATGTTGGCTACGATTTTGCTGAAAAAACCCATTACCCATTTTTAGTTACAACACATTTAGTTAAACGAACTTTTACTCCACCGATGCGGCAAAAGTTCGAAACTAATGTGGGACAAAAGTACGCTGACTGAAACACAAAATATCAATACCTCTGTGACAAGAATGTCTTCTAATAGTCAAAAAGTTATGTTTTGCATAAAAATACACACTAAATTTTGATAGTGGTCGAACACCTCGCTGATTCGAACTTTTGCCCCACTAACGGTTTCCAAACATTTATACAAAAATAAAGGCACCACCAAGTATCCTTACGATAAGCCTACCTACGCCTTTACATAAAAGTATAGTAATATTTTATTTTTATTTTGTTCCAAGCCATAAAACTTTGATCGAAAATTACAATTTTTAAGTCTGAAAACAACAAATTGCTATGAATTTGTCATATCTCAATTATTTTTTTATAATATTTAATGTTAAAGTCATTCACTCAAATAGCTCCCATTCATAACATTTGTTTGGCAGGTAGAAATGTAGAAAATATATTTTGTCCCACTTGAACTTTTGCCCCACCTTGCCCTATCCATTTTTAACAGCTTCGTCGTCAGTCGCAGTGAAATTACGCACAGAGCTGTTGCAGTTTAGCAGCCGTTTGCTTCGAGGGGTGCGCCAACTTACTATCGTTGTTGTCAGATAGGCAACCATATCCAGTTGCCATAAGGTAGTTCGATTGGGGCGAAATAAAAAGAAACACCATCAAGCAGCACTAGCATTCCAGCACAAAGTATGAGGCGCTGCCCGGTGCATTGCATAAATAGCTACAGTTACTGGCATACTGTTGTACTTCACGTATTTCTGAATCGAAGCAGTAGAAATGTATATAACACCTTCCAGTGAAAGTGAACCTTACGTTGGTGTTGATAGAAAACTGCTGTAAATTAAAACATACTTTACATCACATCATACCACATGGATCTCATCCTGTTACAGCCAGCTGTTGAATGATACTCCGTTGCAATTTTTTATAGTCTTCTTCTTCTGTTTTCCGGCGATATGCTCCTACTGGGGCGTCCCGCGGAAATTTTGATGAGACTGCTTCTCAGTTTAAACCACCAAGTGTTCATTCGATGTTGATAAAGAAAACCGACAACTGGAGTATTTAGAGCCCACCAGCTGACGATGGAATACTTTAGTTAACTCAAAGAATATTTGCAGTGGGAGCACCTGCTTATAGCATAGTTTTCAGCATCAATACACCAGCAAATCATGTAGAAAAGGAATGCATCGAATTACATGGAGGATATTCATTGTAAATGAATTTCTCAGAGAATCGGAGCAGACATTTCTGTGAGGACACTATACTATGATTCTTTTTTCAGAGGATCTTCGTAACATTACGCAAAATATTGTTCTAAGAATTATTTGAAGATTTTCTTTAAATAATTACAATAATTAAACTCAGGCATTAGTCTGAAGCATTCTTCAGATATTACTCTAAAGATCAAGAGTTCATCCAATGATTCTGTCAAATTCCTGACGAATTTCTCACCAAACAAAATATTTTCGTTTAGTATTACTTCCAAAATACATCCAAGGTATCTTTCAGGACTAAGGCCGTAGCGATAAACGCGCAGCTATTCAACATGACTAAGCTGAGGGTCATGGGGTCGAATCCTGCTGGTTGATAATCTTTTCGTAAAGGAAACTTTCTCGACTTCTTTGGGCATAGAGTATCTTTGTGCCTGCCACACGATATACACACGCAAAAATGGTCAATAGGACGATATTGAAAACTAAAAAGCATTACGGAAGATAAGCTAAATACAAAAAGTTATATATTCACATTACGCTTGATTTCTAATCACTGCTTTTTCGATCCAGTTTTCTAAGAGCAAGTAATTAACGTTTTTGATTATTTTCCATACGTTTTGACAGTTCTCGACTACCATTCTTCCATGCGCTTGTTTTGGAAGTTTGACAAATTTGAGAACCGAGCGTAGCGCGATCACTGAGTTAAACACAAACATCAGTGTCGCCTCTCAACGGCCAGTGCAAGAAACTGAATTTTCGAAAGGTTTTATCTGTACTTTATGCCGCTGACGCCAACTTTTGGCATTTAAGAACGATGTAAAGAGTCGTTACCTCATTGGCAAAGAAAGAACTCGATTACTAACTGTGATAGTGTTAACAAGAGCACTGAGCTGAGAAGTGGGCTCTGTCACAGTTGTGAAGTAACGCCAGAAAAAGGAAGAGGAAGAAGAAGAAGATCCTCCAAACTTGTGATTCATGTTCTTTAAAAGATTTCAACAAGCATTTTCTACAAAGATACCTCTAAGACATAATCCAGAGATTTCTCCTGACTTTTCTGAGAAGTTTGAAATTTCTAGTCCAATATAAGCTATGAGATTCTCTCAGAAATTTCCCAAGGCATTGCTCATAGAATTCATCTAGGGGTTTTTTTTAAAGAACATTCAGGAGCTTCACCAGGGATTGTTATATAAAAAATAAACAGAAATTATTAGGAGAATTCCTGAAAATATCCAGAAGATATTTCTGAAGGAAATCCTAAAGTGTTCTACGATAAACGGATAAAATTTATTCAGAAATAACTTATATCCTGCAATAGGACACCTGCAAAAAATCTTCGAAGTAACCTCGATCGTTGAGAAATTCTTTAAGAATTATCTAGCTAATTGTTTGAAATAATTATTGAAAACAATACCAATCGAAACGCTGGATAAGATTCTGCAAGATTATCTAGAGTGATCCCTGAGAAATCTCGGGTGAAAACTCTGGGAATAATCGGAGGAATTACTAGGATAAGTGATGTAGCATTTATTGCTGGAAGAATCCATTGAATATTTATGTGGACATTACTCGATAAATCGTTGGGGCGTCTTCTTAATGCTTCAAAGTACTGCAGTGTAAATTCCCCAAAAAAAGTTTATGAAAACTAAGCATTTTGTCGTACATCAAGAAAAGTATCAAATTGAATCGGCTTGAAACTCAGCAAGGATCTAGGAAAGAATCAGGCATTCAAAACACATAGGAAAGCATACTATATGGCCAAAACTGCATATTTGCCACATTCGACTTTTTTGACGATATCGAGTTGATACCGTGGATCGCTATCAAATCATAAATACATTGGACCAACTTAATGAAACATGTAAAATTGTTCTAGAAAGTGCGAAAAAATACCATTTTACTTTGTCACATTGCTAAATATAACCGCATAACAGTCACATTGAGATTATACATGGGCCTCATGATGTAGTAGTATTGAAATGTCTATCAGATTTATTTTTTTGTCTTTTTTTAGCAATATGCGATATGAGCTGTACAAAATTATAGCATGAAATAAGTACAGTCGAAGCGCGTTATAACGACATCTCAAGGGACCGTCGCAATACAGAAAAGTCGTTATAGAGAATAGATATAACAATGATATATTTTTCATGGGACCGAAAAATGTCGCTATAGAGAGCTTTTGTCGTTATAAAAGTTGTCGTTATAATGAGCTTCGACTGTATTGTTAAGCTCTCGGTAGCTTTCAGAAATTTCAGTTTCTTTCCACACTGGCAAAAAATACATACTGAGTATTCAGTTTACTCGTAGGCATAACGAAATGTTACAAATATGCAGTAAAGGGCAGTACAGCTGATAGGAACTCATGCTCACGCGTTCGATGGCTAAGAACATTAAGTTGAACAGATCATGCAAATGCGTCTATGGAATCCACCATAGATCACGTAAGAAATTACAATGAAGTCTACAAGGAATCCCAAAAAAGTAACTAATAACTTTCTAAGAAACCATTGAGAAACTTCCAAACAGGATCTTGCCAAAGTTCACACATCCATCAAAGGATCATCAGACCTCCCCATGAATTTATACAAGGTTCTCTTGGAAATTCTCAAACTAGAATTTTACTTGATTTGAGAAATCTACAAAATCTTATCAAGAGTTTTTCAAAGATATCGGTAGTCATTAATTTATTAAGGATGATCAAAAGATTTTACATGAGGAATCCTTGAGAGATCATTATGGCTTTTGAGAAGAATAAGTTAAAATTTGCACCAGGAACTTGTCGAAGACCTCGTCA
Source organism: Aedes aegypti (assembly GCF_002204515.2). Taxonomy (NCBI): domain Eukaryota; kingdom Metazoa; phylum Arthropoda; class Insecta; order Diptera; family Culicidae; genus Aedes; species Aedes aegypti. The sequence goes on from NC_035109.1 coordinate 342,599,316, forward strand.
TAAAATGGTTTTAGAATTATAAAAAAAATACCCACAATCAGATATCCGCTAATGATCTTATCTAGATTTTTTATTCGGGTTTGTAAACATGTCCACATCATCGAATAACAACCATGAAATAACTCTGATTTCGTGTTTATAACTGAATATTCACGAATTGAAAAGTTTGCTCTCTGGTCTGAATTTGTGCCCCTATCTGTCACTGTTCGGACAATGCTTTTGCTTCAATGACAATTTGAATCACTGAGTGCCCAAATATTTAATGATTTTATAACAAACCAATACATAAAGAAGATCGGCTTTCATAAATCTGTATTCAATTCACTTTCATGATATAAATTGTTTCTTATTATTTTTCTATATAGGGAGACTTACGGCTTCGGCACCATTCGACTATTATCGGCAACCAAATTTCAAACGCCAAATATACAATAATTTTCTATCAAAACACTTTAATGAAAACATTCAGATGATTCTTTGTTCTGCCCGCTTTCTGCTGACGAGATTTCCGAGACTGAACAAACAATATCGCCAAAGATGTTATCAATTCAAATGAACACGCCTCAAAATGTGACTGGTTTGGAGCTGCCTAAGAGATTCCCCAGCAGTTCTTATGGAAAAGTTGCCGAAGAGAATGAGGCTGCCGACAATAGTCACATTGACAAGCGATGTTCGCAGCGTTGCAAAAACGTTTTCAAAAGCATTTTGACAAGTCTGTCGGTGTGAATCGATAGAGGATTGAGCAAAGCATAAGTGTAAACAGACAAACACGGAATTTGTCTGCTGATATCCGAGAAAATTACAAAAGCAGCGCGGCATCGGCTTAGACTGCCGAGAATGCGTAAGCTCCCCTATTTTTGCTTCGGTCGTGATAGACTCCATCCACAAGCTACGTAGCCCTCTAAGAAATTGGAGGGGATGGGTTCAACGGCCCATACAAACGAAAATAAAAGTGATTTTTCATCGAAAAACTTTCACGGATGCGGGGGTCGAAATAATCAATTTCAGCGTTCCGTAATAAATGGATGTTGCTTTATACCTTCTCAACACAACACTATATTAAAAAAAAGCAAAGGGCCCCTTACATCAAATATATACCGCACACCAGCAGCACACAATAAAATTTCACGGAGCGTATTTGAAATATGTAATAAATTTTGAGCTCGCATTATCTAAAAAACTACAAAGGCACGATGGTGAACTACGCGCCTCGCCATTAATTAAAAGAGATAATTACTTCATCGCTAGTTGCCTTTGATTGATGGCGCGTAAAAAACATCTTCAGCACACATCGCTAAAGAGATTTGTAGCATCACCAACTCCAAACATAGATAGGAAAGAAAGTTGTTTTGATATGAATATGATGCCGACCAGATTCACACAACAAAATTATAACACATTTCTTTTAATTGTAGTTAAAATAACAGAAGTTGATATAATTTTGTTATAAAATAGCTTAGTTTTTAACTTGCTATTTTTTGTGAGAGATTCAGAACAGCATGTATAATATTTTTGACGTAATAATTGGTACGTTTCCGAATAGTAACATTATGTGCAATATATTTTGTTTTTGGAACATCCTTGAAACACATTCTGCAATAATGCATTTTTTAATTTTTTTTTTTTGTTATTTTAACAACTACTAACGGGACCTGTTTTACAACAACTAAAAAATCATATCAGGGAAATACATTTTGATAAAACTTGTTTCTTTTTCGTCTAGTCGGGATTATTCTCGGGAGCCAAACCCCCCAATCAAGCCAACCAAATAAATTAGATTTTGTAACAACCTCGACAGATTGACGAAATTCCGGCCAGTCTTCCGCCCCAACTAGTTAGAGCCAGAGCTCACAAATGCCTGTGTTATCAAATTTCAAAATAATTTCCCCCGGATCCGTGTTTCTCGTGATACTCACTTTCAGTTCTGCTTCCTGGAATACTTTTGCCTTCTTCTGATGTTCGGCTCCGCTCTCTGCCTTTTGCTTTTCGGCGTCCATCACCTGTGGAGAAATGAAAAATAGGATAATGAAAACGAAATTTACAAAAACCAACATGTCGATAGTGCTCTTGTGAGTTTTGTTTGCGCCACCCGTCAAAGATTCCTAAAAAAAATGCGGGCGGTGGTTTTCCCGCTTTTAGCTTGCTTCCGTTTTTGTATGACACGAACTGATCAGCCGAGCTTTCGCAGTGTCGAAGGAAAATCAGAATTCATAATTTAATGTAATTTTATTTGCTCAACCAGCTTCCTTATCTACTCGCACCACTTGCATAGTAGATAGAAGCAGAAGAGGTATAAAATTGCTATGAGATTTTAATCAACCAATTACTATGCAGAACACGTCGCAGCCGTTCACAAAATGAAAACAAACAAAAAAAATAAAATCAGGGATGGTTAAAGTGGCAAACACGTTGAACATTTTATATTGAGATTTCGAATTTTGAATTCACATTAGTGTTGGCTGGAATTCAAGTCACGAATATGCAGCAATCCAACATTGCAGTAGGTATTGATGGGAGGCTAGCAGCTTACTAGCAATTTAGTGACGGTATCGAGTGCAGTATAGAGTAGGGCTTTAAAACTAATGGTTTGCGATAGCTCTGCTTGTCATAAATGTTTTATCTTGTATTTGCCTCGTCTATCAATTACTTGTCAACTAGTACAGTAGCTGAAACGTATTTCCTGTAGTCGCGTTAACAAATAAAAGCACTTTTGTCAAAATCTGTAACAATGCAAATGACATGACTGGCTCGCCATAGAATTACACACGGAAAACGATACAAGCCGAATACTAGAGGTCTATGCCCTGTTAAAAAATTAGTGGTTGTGCAGAAATTTGTGCATAAACCTGAACTAGAGTTGCATATTTAAGTTCCTATTAGTAAATTCAGTAATTAATTCAGTTTTAATCGGGTTATGGCACATTATACTGATTTGGATGATGAAATAGATAAATTATAATGAAAAATGAAAATGGAATTTTCAAAGAAACACAAGAAAAACTGTTGCACCTCAGAGTGTATGGATAATTTGCTGCTTCATTTCTTAGAAATAGAGCACTATTTAATATCAATGTAACATGTATTATATGTCTCAAATATTGCAATTGTGTTTTTAGTGTTGGAAAAAAATACAGACGAAGTTTTTAGATTGATAAGATAATAAGACCATGTTCCTATTTATTTCTGTAGAACAAATTTAAAATCTTGTTAATACTGAAGATTTTTTTAGACATGCTTATAATTCTTCAACATGACCTTCTAATTAATGTTTATTTGGCTTGGGTTATATGCACTTTACATCAATTCTGTTCAGAGGTGTTGCTTTCGTTTTGAATATATCTGCATTTATGTTAAATGTCTGTAATTAGAAGACGTTGTGTTACTTTTGAGAAGAATAGATAAATCTTGCTTATAGATTGATGACGAGATATCGATGATGTACTGCTTCGTTTTTTTCTATGTTTTTATTGCAAGTTTTAAAAAATCTTGAAAGACTAACTGCCTAACATTAGAAATGTCGTCCTCCATTCACATCTATGTCAATCTTCTGATCAGATGGTTTTTCAAGAATGAGCTCATGTATTTTTTAGTACATACTTACTCAGTCGTACATTTATAATTTAAGGCCGGCTGGATTTCTTTTTAAATTTTTAGTAGCCTAAAATTGAACATGCCATCAAAATTGGATATTATAAAATCCATGAACAAAATACCGATATAGATAGAATCTTTACTTCAAACAGATGTTACCGTTCAAATTCATAATCAACAGCTTTATTTGAATAAGGTTTCAATCTTTCATTTCGATGATGCCCATACAGCCTTAGCATGTAAAGTCTTTTTCTCTAACAAAAAATGCATTATTCAATATTATATTCAAATTTTGGGAACAGTTGTTTTTGAGAGTTTGAGAGAAATAAATCACTAGCTACTGAAATGATGAGCAACAATAATCCATATCTTCAAACTTGCAATCGTTTTTGGCTTTAAGAAATCGGATTTTTTTGCTTATCAGCTTTAAGAGGCTAGAATTTCACATTGATCTTGCCCTTTCGTTCAACTGATCCAACGTTTAAAACTTCATCTTGTTTTATAACTCTGAAAAAATTCTAATTAAAACCTAATTAGAAAGGTAATTTTATTTCCTGATTTTAGTCTCTTTTTAAATCTTTGTTTTTCATTCGAGATCTATGTGATTTTGTTCAAAATATCATCTTGGAAATATATAACGGAAAAATATATTATTAATACGTTTACTCTTTTTCCATAAAAGAGACATTTAGTATCAAATAAAGTTCAGTCGATTTAGGACAATTTTTAGATTTTGATCTACCTCTATATCTGTTCACAAATATTATCGAAACAAGCATTGTAAAGTTATGTAAATCCTATACGACTTCTACCTCTTAGGGGCGGTCCATTTATTACGTAAGGCAATTTTCGGGATTTTTCGACCCCCTCTCCCCCCATGATAAGATTTTTTGTATGAAAATTAAAAATAAATTGTATGCCGCGTAAGAAATCTCAATACGAACAAAAAATTATAACAAGAATGAGAATAGGTCACAGTAAACTAACACACCTATTAACACCATATCAAGATGCACCTCGATGTGCAAAATGTAACAATTTGTTAACTATAGAACAAATATTGTTAACACTTCAGTCGTCGCACTGTTGTATTTTGTACAACACCGCTGAAACAACTTCACTTCTGGTTCACAACAGCAGCGTGGTGGTTCTGACGGTGGCAAACCGCGCGACGACTGGAAGGTTAAAATGTAAACCTCAGGAAGTTTAAGAAATATTAAAAAAAAAAAAAACGATGTTAATGCAAAGGAGAAACTAGTAAAATTTGTTAAGGCATTATGTATAATCAAATTGTTGTAAAAATATGTAATTATAGCCAGACGCGAATGACCGATAGTGGTTAAAGCGTCTCTAATAAAAAATAAATAAAAGAAAAAAGAAGAGGCCGTGGCCCCTTCAAGTCTGATGGCTATTTACACCTATGACTAGGGTAAAGATGGTAAAGTTAATGTTCAATTATGTATTAAATGTTAATAAATAATAATTGAAATGTTCAATAAAATAGTAGTAGAATATTATATTGAAGAACACATTTTGTCAGTACACCTTCATCAAAGGGTACCGGTCGAATTTTGGCCCATTAAGGAAGTGTTTTTGGTTTTTTGCCCAATTTTTTTTTTTAGTTAGACACTACACGTTAATGCTTCCAGTGGGCAATTTGCCCTTTGAAGGAAGCACCACACTAGACAATGGACTAGCATGCAACGCCCAGTGGCACAGTCGGAAAACATTCCTCTCGAAAAGTTTTTCGGTCTGAGGCGGGAATCGAACCCACACTCCCTAGCACAATGCGGCTAAGTGCCTTGGTGACACTAACCGCACGGCTACGAAGCCCATAAATTTATCAATGAACATGCCAAAATGCGCAGACAAACTTCCTCTATGAGAAAGGAATAATCACATGATCATACAAAGCAAAAAACACGTCAAAAATAATTCAATTATGAAGCACTGTTTCCCATCATTTTGGAACATTCAAAATATTTTGGATCTTCAAAGTATATATTTTGGACCTCCAGCATTTACATTCGATTAGAGACAAATTCTGAGAAACTGGTTGTATAATATGCTTGCGCATAGTTCAGTCAACCGATTTACAATAGAAAACCGTAAGAATTTTACGCTTCTAGTTAAAAAATTTCAAATTTTTAACAGCTTCGATTACGGTGTGTAACATGTTGTAGAGTAAGGTGGGGCAAAAGTTCGATCTTCGTGGTATAATCAAAATTTCCAGAAAAACAATAGCAGTAGAAACAAAACAAATACCATACAGTGAACCTTCAACATGTTGGCTATAATTTTGCTGAACAAACTTGTGTCAAAATATTTACCCAATTTTAGTTGTAACAGTTTAAAAATGGATTGTCGAAAACGAACTTTTGCCCCACCGGTGGGGCAAGAGTTCGAATCCAGTGTGGGGCAAAAGTTTGCTGGCTAAATCCCAAAATATTGATATTTTTATGACAGGCATACTTTATACCAGCCATACACACTAAATTTTCATCAAAAAATTGCCCAAAAACATGTTTAATTGTAATATACCTAAAAATAGCAGTTTTCGAAAAACTAAGTGTTATGTAAAATTTTGGTGACACGATGAGGCAAATTTCGCAAAAATTGAAGATAATATAGGGGTTTCAGGCAATTTGAAAATTTGTCCGTGAGTTTATACATGGGTCGAACTTTTGTGCCGCTGATTCGAACTTTTGCCCCACTATGAGCCAAAAATTGTTTCCAAACATTTAGACAAAAACTAATACATCTCAAAGCATCTTTATGATAAGCCTAGAAACGCCCTCACATAAAATATTGAAAAACATTTTATCTTTATTTGGTTCCATACAATGAAAGTTTGAACAAAAATAACAATATTCACGTCGAAAAACAACAAATAGCCATAACTTTTCCAAATCTCAATCGATTTTTATGATATTTGGAGTGAAAGTCTTTTACTTGAATAGCATTTGAACCACCATAGTATCTATAAGTTCTGTTTTGATCTGAGCTAGAAATCTTGAAAAAAAAACTCTTGCACCACTCGAACTTTTGCCCCACTTTACTCTAACGGTTTCATTAAATTCAGTTAAAATATAGACAAACGGTTAAATCAATTGCAGTTAAAATATAGACATTTTCTATGCACAAAGATTGATGTAAGTGTCCTATCTATTCAAATAACATGCGAACTGAGTGGGCCTTTAGATTTAAACTGGGAGATTCGATACAAAATGGCCCAGAGGGTCCAAAATTTGCTGCAAAATGAACTTCTGAACAAAAACCAGTTTGGTTTCCTGCCAAAGAAGAGTACTGAAACTGCTTCGTTAGAACTTTTGAACTTTATAGTGAAAGGGTTAGATGACGGAGAATATGGTGGATGTATTTTTATAGATTTACGTAAAGCTTTCGACTGTATTTCCCATGAACTTCTAATAGCTAAATTAAGTCTCTATGGTTTTACGCCTTCAGCAGTGAGTTTACTAAAATCATACCTAGCGAATAGAAAGCAGCAATGTCAAGTCAATGGAGTACTTAGTGAACCCTTGTTAATAAAGTCTGGTGTACCTCAAGGGTCAATCATAGGGCCCATACTATTTAACATTTTCATTAACGATTTATTCAATATACCATTAAAAGGAAAATTACAGTGTTATGCGGACGACGCTGTTCTTAAGTATAGAGCAAAAGATTTAGAAACGTTACAAAGTATGATGCAACACGATCTTCAGTTACTTCCCAGCTGGTTCTCGGCAAATAAAATGCAAATTAACAATAAAAAAACGAATTTCATAATATTTTCTCTAAAAACTTCAAATGTATATTTGGACTTGTACATTAATAATGAGCGTCTTTCTCAGGTCACTGAGGTAGACTATTTAGGTTTGGCAATTGACAAGAATTTGAACTGGAAAAGTCACATAACATTAGTAAAGAATAAAATAACTCCTTTTATATTTGCTCTAAGAAGGGTTAGAGGTTGTCTAAGCACAAAGAGTTGCTGGCAATTGTATAATGCATTCATATTACCTCACTTGTCTTATATGAATACAGTTTGGGGATCAGCTGCAGCAAGTCACTTAAACGTTTTGAAAGTTCTACAAAACAGGGTTATTAAAACAATTCGAAAGCTTCCACTTCTCTTTCCAAGTGCAAGTTTATACTCACCAGAAGTTTTGCCTTTAAATTTGCTGCACAAATACAATTGTTTAATTCTGGTGTTTAAAATCAAATATAAATTGGTAGAATCGAATATTCGTCTTATTGAATTTCATGATTTGCATTCTCATAGCACAAGAGCAAGACAAAACTTTTATGTTTCAAGGCCACGTACAGAATTAGCTCTTAAACATTTTTTCTACTCCGGAATAACTCAGTTTAATGCGCTTCCTAATCATTTAAAATTAGAATTAAATTTATCATCTTATAAAAAGAAATTGAAAAAGTATCTATTTGAGAATAATTGAGATATCCATATTGAATTATTGAAATGTAATGAATTAATGTTAGTATTAAGTAGAAAATAAGAAACATTGTTAGATTATAAGCTTGCTCCCTCGAAATATTTTACTTTTCGAGTGGGTGGACACAGTTAATTATGTAACTTCTACAGCTGCGTTGTTAAATAAAGCAAAAAAAAAAAAAAAAAAAAAAAAAAAAAAAAAAAAAAAAAAAAAATACCATGACCCCACAGTTATGGATCAAATAGAGTGGAGTCCAACCTATAAAATTCAATAAAATAACATGAAAAAACTTAAAATTGTAATTTAAAAGCACGAACTGAATCGTTTCAAATTAGAACTTCGGTTAGTAAACTATTTTGAGTGTGATATTTACATTAAATTGCATAAAAATAAAAAATTGTAGAGTAAAGTGGGGCAGAAGTTTCTTTTTAAGATTTCTAGCTCAAATAAAATCAAAACTTAGAAATGTCATAGTGGTTCGAATGCTATTTAAGTAAGAGACTTTCACTCCAAATATCATAAAAATCGATTGAGATTTGGAAAAGTTCTGGCTATTTGTTGTTTTTCGACGTAAATATTGTAATATTTGGTCAAACTTTCGATGCATGGAACCAAATGAAGATAAAATATTTTTCAATATTTTATGTAAGGGCTTTTTTAGGCATCATAAGGATGCTTTGACGTGTATTAGTTTTTCCATAAATAGTTGGAATCAATTTTTGGCCCATAGCGGGGAAAAAGTTCGAATCTGCGGGGCAAAAGTTCGATCCATGTATAAACCCACGGAAAATTTTTCAAGTTTCCTGAAATCTACACATTATCTTCAAATTTAGTGAAATTTGCCTGATCGTGCGAAAAATGTCACAAAAATTTTACATTTTCACTTAGTTTTGCGAAAAACTGCTATTTTTTGGGTGTATTATAAATAACCCTGTTTTGGGCATTTTTTGATGAAAATTTAGTGTGTATTTTTCGGCAAACATAAGTTTACGGCTGGTGTAAAGTATGCCTGGCATAAAAGTATTGATATTTTGTGTTTTAGCCAACGAACTTTTGCCCCACTCTAGATTCGAACTTTTGCCCCACCGGTGGGGCAAAAGTTCGTTTAATACAATCAATTTTGAAACTGTTATAACTTGTTACGTTTAGGTTAGTTTGTTTATCGTAACAAAATTAAGATTGTAAAGACAAAACTCAATTCCTTGTAAAACCTACGAAATTAGAATTAGTCGCCACGCACGCCTACATGAAAAAACATTTATTGCTATGCTGCACCATAATAACAACGGAAAACGGAGGATATCATTCGTTCCGTGTATATCGCTTTCGAACAACAACCGCCTATTCAAAATACCGGCCGCTAAAAGCCTTTTCAAATCAGCGGTACGAACCAGCCCTGCCAAGCGGAGAAAGCGAGAACCTCGAAAACGTCACTATCCACGGCAAGTGACAGCTGCAGGACTCTATCGAAGGCTCTGCCACGTCATCGCCATTCGTCCAGTTCGCTCGATCGCGTTGGTCGCGACATCGCGTGTGAAATAGGAATCATCCTCTGGCCACAACCGGAAACCAACCGAGGACACGGGCCTACGATCCAGTCGGTAAGCCAATCAGAACCTGCTCAAGAATGTGCAATAATCAGATTCCCGTTCTGCAGACGTGAGACTCGGGATTGTCACACCACGAGGCCGGCAGTAGACGCCAGAGCCGCCATTTTGCCGGACTGCGATTTCACCGGGTCTAGCACTAAGTTGACCGTGCGGCCAATTGGAGGACGAGAGTAGGCTATCACTACGGTCACCAAACGCTTCCATCGCGCCAGGAAGTAGACCGTGCGCCGTTCACGATACGGGAGAAATCGTACCCTGTAATCCTGGAAACGGGAGCAGGGAACTCGCCAGTGCACCAGATAGTGTCCTGGATGGGAGGAGCGGAGACCCGGAGTTCGACGACCAAAAATCGGTTCGGCGCGGAGTTAAGGCTTACGGCCACCATCAGGCGCAACGGGGTATCATTTGGAGAGCACTGGGAGTGGCAGCTGGTCCAGAAGGATCTAGTCGGTGAGTACGAGTTAAACACAAAGAGAAGTGACCCCTTAGCGAGAGTCGGCAATCACTGCCGGGAACGGCACGAAGCAAAAACCCCTGAAAGGGTAGGTCACAACGCAATCCGTAACGCCAGCACAACCTAACCGGTCGTGGACAGGGTTTTTGTTTTTGATTTCCAGTTTCATCATTCCGCTCGCTGCAGCCAGTCGACCGGGAATTCACTAACGACACGACGCGCCAAGGCCTCTCGGACGGCCGGTAGTCGATTGAGGAAGCATCGCCGAGAATTGCCCATCGGCGAATGACGGCAGCGAGAATCGGTGAAGAGTCGAGGACCAGTCGGACCGCCCCGGTCGGAGCGAATCCAGGAGCGTGAATTGAACGCGGGTGCGGGTGCGATCGAATGAAGGCACCGAGGAATGAGGTACAGAGGCGTGGCGGCTGGTAGGAAGGGGCGCCCCATGAAGTAGTAAGTAAGAAAACAAGAATGCAAGTAGAAGTTTAAGAGAAAAGGTAGTAGGAGAAGGAATGTAGGCAGTAGAAGAGAGGAAATGGGTGAGTGAACCCAAAATATATGTATTAAATTGAGTTTTGGCACTTTTTTTTTTTAATTTCTTTATTAGTATTATTCCAAACATTACATTCATTTCTTATATCTAGGTGTTCTGTGTTATTAGACAACACTATCATCCTAATTTGGTAAAACAAATTTAAGATTTAATTAACATTTTGTTAACAACATATTACATTTCATTTGCCGTAACAGTTCAGATTTTTTACAGGTGAGTTGATTTCACCTGCTTATAAGAGAAAAAAAAAAGCTTTGAATATACTTAACCTAACTTAACCTAAACATATAACGCATTAATCGTGGCAATAGAAGATTGTAACGATTTTTGCCTGAAATTATTGATTATTTTATTTGTCATTTGTTCCAATGTTTCAACATTGGATATTCTATGTAACTCATTGGTACTATACCAGGGAGGAAGTCTCAGAATCATTTTCAAAATTTTATTTTGAATTCTCTGCAGAGCTTTCTTCCTGGTATTACAACAGCTAGTCCATATTGGTACAGCATACAACATGGCTGGCCTGAAAATTTGTTTGAATATCAAAAGCTTGTTCTTAAGACAAAGTTTTGATTTTCTATTAATAAGGGGATAGAGACATTTTACATATTTATTACATTTGGCTTGAATGCCCTCAATGTGATTTTTGAAAGTTAAATTCTTATCTAGCATGAGCCCTAGATACTTAACTTCATCTGACCAATTTATTGGAACCCCTCTCATCGTGACAACATGTCTACTTGAAGGTTTCAAATAAAGAGCTTTTGGTTTATGTGGGAATATTATTAGTTGAGTTTTGGAAGCATTCGGAGAAATCTTCCATTTTTGCAAGTATGAAGAAAAAATATCCAAACTTTTTTGCAATCGACTACAGATGACACGCAGGCTTCGTCCTTTTTCGGAGAGGCCTGTGTCATCCGCAAACAAAGATTTTTGACATCCCTGAGGTAACTCAGGTAAGTCAGATGTGAAAATATTGTATAATATTGGTCCCAAAATGCTGCCTTGAGGAACACCAGCTCTTACAGGAAGTCTTTCAGATCTGGAGTTCTGATAATTAACCTGAAGTGTACGATTTGACAGATAACTTTGAATTATTCTAACAATGTATGTTGGAAAATTAAAGTTTTTTTTAATTTTACAATCAAACCTTCATGCCAAACACTGTCGAATGCTTTTTCTATGTCTAGAAGAGCAAGACCAGTAGAATAGCCTTCAGATTTGTTGGAACGGATCAAATTTGTTACACGTAAAAGTTGATGAGTGGTCGAATGTCCATGGCGGAATCCGAACTGTTCATTGGCAAAAATTGAATTTTCGTTGATGTGGGCCATCATTCTGTTCAAAATAACCTTTTCAAAAAGTTTACTGATGGAGGAAAGCAAACTGATTGGACGATAGCTAGAAGCTTCTGCAGGATTTTTGTCTGGTTTTAAAATTGGAACAACCTTAGCATTTTTCCATTTGTCAGGAAAATATGCTAATTGAAAACATTTGTTAAATATATCAACTAGAAATGATAAGCTACTTTCTGGAAGTTTCTTGATGAGGATGTAGAAAATTCCATCATCGCCAGGAGCTTTCATGTTTTTGAATTTTTTAATAATAGTTCTCACTTCTTCCAAATCAGTCTCCCAGGCATTTTCGAAAACGTTCTCTTGATTGAGAATATTTTCGAACTCCTGAGTAACTTCATTTTCAATTGGACTAGTAAGTCCTAAATTGAAATTGTGCGCACTTTCAAACTGCATAGCAAGTTTTTGAGCTTTTTCGCAGTTAGTTAGTAATAATTTGTTTTCCTCTTTCAATGCCGGTATTGGCTTCTGAGGTTTTTTCAAGATTTTAGATAATTTCCAAAAGGGCTTAGAGCCAGGGTCCAATTGAGAAATTTTATTTTCAAAATTTTTGTTTCTTAATTGAGCAAAACGTTTCTTGATTTCTTTCTGCAAATCCTGCCATATAATTTTCATAGCAGGATCGCGAGTGCGTTGAAATTGCCTTCTCCTCACGTTTTTAAGACGGATCAAGAGTTTAAGATCATCGTCTATAATCACGGATTCAAATTTTACTTCACATTTTGGAATTGCAATGCTCCGGGCTTCAACAATGGAATTTGTTAAAGTTTCAAGAGCATTGTCAATATCAAGTTTAGTTTCTAAAGAAATGTTAACATCAAGATTAGAGTCAACATACGTTTTATATATATTCCAGTCGGCTCGTAAATAATTGAAAGTGGAGCTGATAGGATTGAGAATCGCTTCTTGGGATATTTGAAATGTAACAGGGACATGATCAGAATCAAAATCAGCATGAGTAATCAGTTGGCTACAAAGATGACTAGAATCGGTTAAGACCAAATCAATCGTAGATGGATTTCTAGAAGAGGAAAAACATGTAGGGCTATCAGGGTATTTAATTGAGAAATATCCTGAAGAGCACTCATCAAATAAAATTCTGCCGTTGGAATTACTTTGAGAATTATTCCATGACCTATGTTTGGCATTGAAGTCACCAATGACAACAAATTTTGACTTATTGCGAGTCAATTTACGCAAGTCAGTTTGGAGCAAATTAACTTGCTGTCCAGAGCATTGAAAAGGCAAATAGGCAGCTATGAAAGTGTATTTACCAAACTGTGTTTCAACAGAAACACCTAAAGTTTCAAAAACTTTAGTTTCAAATGATGAAAACAGTTGATGTTTTATACGCCTATGAATGATGATTGCAACTCCCCCGCATGCCCCATCAAGTCGATCATTACGATAAACAAAAAAGTTAGGATCTCTTTTGAGTTTAGATCCAGGTTTTAAATACGTTTCGGTAATAACTGCTATATGCACGTTATTAACCGTAAGAAAATTAAACAGCTCGTCCTCTTTACCATTCAGAGAACGAGCATTCCAATTTAAAATATTTAAATTATTATTTGGATCCATTAGAAAAACGTAATCCAATAACAATTTGATTTATAAATTTTACACCTACTTGGACTGCTTCAGTCATAGTGGTGGCTTTGAACATTGCATCAATCATTAGATTCAATTGTTCAGTTAGAAAATTAAAATCAGAGGCAGACATGTCATGTGATTTCCCATTGGAATTTTCGGTAGACGAAGAAGCGGAGTAGGAATTACCTGTGGCGGTAGGGTTTTTTTCCATTTGATTTGAAACAAGTAGAATGGGTACCCATGGATCAAACAGGGGAGGAGTTAGAATTTCCTGCTACGATATCGGCAAAGGATTTACCGTGGGTAGATACATTCAAAATTGAAAGATTCGAACGGCTACCCGACGGATTGAAATTAGTTTGTGAATGAGCATGATTATGATCTTCCTGATGGGTATGATTCATGATCAAGCGATCGTTAACTGAAAAATGAGCATTGTTCGATACTCTACCAGGCAAATTCCGGAAACGACCGTTATCGTAACGGATATTATCTTTCATCTGCCTGGCACGAGCCTCAATGACCCTTTTGCGTGAAGGACAATTCCAAAAATTGGACTTATGGTTAGCCCCGCAATTACAACATATGAATTTGGTGGTATCTTCCTTCACTGGACAGACGTCTTTGGCGTGAGAAGAACCTCCGCAAATCATGCATTTAGCATCCATGCGACAATTTTTTGTACCATGACCCCACTTTTGGCACCGACGGCACTGAGTGGGGTTCTGGTAATTTCCTCCAGGTTTCTGGAAATGTTCCCATGTCACACGGACATCAAACATAAGTTTTGCTTTTTCTAAAGCTTTAATATTATTTAGTTCTTTTTTTGTTAAAGTGAACTAAATAAAATTCTTGAGAAAGCCCTTTCCGAACAATTCCAGATTGGGTTCTCTTTTTCATAATGATTACTTGAACTGGGGAAAATCCAAGTAAATCATTTATTCCATTTTTGATCTCTTCAGGTGACTTATAGTCACTAGAGAGACCTTTCAAGACAACTTTGAACAAACGTTCAGTTTTGTCGTCATAAGTAAAAAAATTGTGCTTCTTCTCTTCAAGATGTCTGAGAAGAAGTTCACGATCTTCAAGAGTTTCCGGCAAAACGCGACAGTCTCCTTTCTTTGCGATTTGGAAGAAAACCTTGATTCCCCTAATGGAGTTCAAGATCTCCTGCCTAAGTCCTCCAAATTCGGAACAACTGACCACGATAGGCGGTACTCTTTGCTTCCTCGCTTGAATCAAAGAGCCTGGGCTAGAGGCTGCTTCGATTTGGTGTTCGGAAAATTTGTCTAGAGCATCGAACTGATTGCTCATTTCGATACAATTATTTATGTCACCCTTGGAAGAAACTTCGCATTCCGGGGAAGCGTCCTTTCTTCCATTCTTGCCACGTGTAGTGACAGTTTTAAAACCCACTTTTTTGGAAGGGAGTAGTGAATTCAGAGATTCACCCTTCCTTTTGTTTGTTGTTGATACCATGTTTAGTTAATAAACGAGAAAGACGTGACCTTCGAGAGGTTTTTTCCCAAGACGGTGTCCAAGAAGGATTACCACCGCTAGCTTTCGCCAACGGGTCCAACGAAAAATCAAAGGCACGGGTCCAAACAAGGATCGTAAAGGGATCAATAGTAGACAAAATAGCACTGAAAAGTACTGTTTTAGTAGCACTGAAAAGTACCGTTTTTTAATTTTAGCACTGAAAAGTACTGTTTGTGTAGCACTGAAAAGTACTGTTTTATTGCTTTAGGTAGTTTTTAAGAAAACTTCCAAGAGCAGAGAGAATTCGTGTACGCACAGCACGAAGGTACGATGCGCACTGATGAGTTTTGGCACTGTTTTTTGGATTTGTTGGTGCTGTGGCCCTCCAGTCTTTGTGTGATTCGCATTTCGGTGGTTTTCGCTCTACCTGCTACCGGAGAACTCGCAACAAACTAAAAATGGGTAAATATTTTGACACAAGTTTGTTCAGCAAAGTTATAGCCAATATGTTGAAGGTTCGCTGTATGGTATTTGTTTTGTTTCATCTGCTTTTATTTTCCTGGAAACTTTGATTATACCACTAAGGTCGAACTTTTGCCCCACCTTACTCTATAGGTTTCTTAACACCATATTATGGATCAATTTTCATATTATGGATCAAAGTATGACATATTACGGTTCAGTACGCAAAATCAAGAGATTTTCAACTCAATGCATCTGTATTGCATGATTTGGCAAAAGCCAACAATGCGTCATATATTACTGCAAAAAAATAGCAGTGTTAGAGCTGGAAACAAGGGTAAAATACCATTTTTTGTGATACTGCTTTGTAGTAACTGAGACATGAATTGTTCTCGCTCCACACCAAGTTTTCCACCCATTTGTCTGCCTAAAAATTAAACTTACAGACCTTGATGTTTTATGAGTTTTATCCTCAGTGCTATTGTCTGAAAAAGTCAAATCCAATACTTAAAACGGCAGAAATCTACATTCTTTGGAAGTGATCCATAACCGTGGTAAACAATCATTTCCTGGCCCATATTATGGATCACTAGTCAGAAGTGCTAATATTCGGTATTTAGAATCAACAATCAAGAAAAATGTTTTCCAAAGATGAATTCATACTTAATCGAAGCGAACGAGCATGTTTTATGCTATTACATTTCAATTTTACCACCTGTAGGAGCTTATGAATGCTGACGGCACCTTTCTTAAAGAAAACGACCATATAATGATAGCTGTATGGTACCAACTAAACTTTTGTCAAAAGCACGGTTATTTTGCGGTTGAATGTTTGCTTATCATTACAAACGGTAGAAGACAAATATGGGAAAATATGTTTTACGTCAACGTTCATGTTTTGAGCAAGTTTTCCGATGATGAACGCCAAAGTGATCCGTAACTGCGTGGGCATGGTATATAGAGGTTCAAAACATATTGGTTACCCTACGCTGAACAAGTCTAAGACAACACACACAGAATGAGCCAAACATTGAAAAAAGGGCTAAGTATCGTCGATGGAGGTGACAATGGGTCTGGGGGGTGAGATTGGGTCAAAACGGAAAAATATGATTTATGAAATATTTCAGCTAATAGCGATGATATTACTAAAATTTATAGTTCATATGTTAGGCAACATTATTGCACATAATTAATCACAATATACATTTTTAGAAATAGTATTTTTGTTTAATATATCAACAAACTTGTATGTTGAAACTAGACAAAATTTACAACATTAAATTTCTCCTGTGCAAAGTATAACGAATGTGCTTTATTCTCTTTTGTTATATTAGTAGAAGGTTGAAAGTCATTTCAATACACCTCACACGTATTTTCCGAAATCTATTAGATTTTCCCACTAAAATTTCATTTTTTTTTCGGTATGGTGTCTAAAACATTAAAAATGGGAGTGAGATTGGGTCAAGGAAGAACGATGGTGAATGAAATCACAAGTACTTTTTCATCGTTTTACGGTGCCATGTGTACTCTTTCTTCATTAAGATGTGCTTATTCTTTCTAAATACAGCATCGCTGAAACATCAAACAAGTCTAGTTGAGGATTCCGTGCATTGAATAACTTTGCAACGCATTTTGACAACTTCGCAAACCAGCAACTGGTTTTCGTGCGCAACAACATTGTAATATATTATCAAATGGAGTTTTTTATTTAATTATTTATTTGTGTTTTTATATTATAGAAACAATTCACGGAAGTACAAATGAGTTGGATCGCTGAAATACCGGGAATATGACGTCAACATCTTCCTAAAATGTATTGATCGTGGAATGTCGCACCGAAATTTAACTTTCTCCAAAGGTTTAAAATAATCACTGTTTCTGTAAACCTTTGGGGAAACTGAATAGGTTTTATGGCAATGGGGACTTTGAAGACAATTTGAGGGGAAGAACAAGAACATTTGTGTAAACTTCACGATAAATGCTGGGTTTACATATTTTTTCTCATAGCTCTTCAATTCTTCAATTCTTGCTATTATCGTTCTTTAAAGTGGGTTTATCATACTTGTGAAACATCTTAGATGTCTTTCCGTCTTTTTTGCATCGTATTTCATCAATATGTTTCAGCTGTGAATGGTTTTGCAATCATATTCTCACAAACAAGTTATTTCAATTACAGTGACCCAATGTCACCCCCTCTATGGGGTGAGATTGGGCCATTTTTCATTCACTTATAGCGCCACAGTGAATAAATATTTTTCTATAATTTTTTGGACAGTTGTTAAAGTACCATCAAAGTACATACACACCAAATTTGAAGTTTATTGGAGTTAAATTGCGGAAGTTATTCAATAAATAAATACATATCCTTTTTTGACCCATTCTCACCCCCAACGACGGTACCTCACAAGGTACGCAAACAGGGAATTTTGAGGAGAAAAAAGAGAAAAAAGGAGGGATAGGAATACTAAGAGTTATACTGAATCGAATGAGTAGACAAACTCTTTCCATTTTGATTTCTCGAGGCAACTGGTTCATCAAAAGAAATACCATACGCCTCGTAAGATCAATTTAACCATTGACAGTACTAGAAATTCAAGTTACGGTATGACTCGAAAGAATATCCAATTATTCAAAGAAGTAAAAAAACGATCTAGGCCTAACATACCGCTTCCAACTAAAAATATCGATACCCTTTCGGTGTGTAGCAAATGATAGTGAGGCGTAACCTCTATCCGAAAACATTTCTACCAAATTTTGACTAATGATGGAAATCAAAAGCATGCTAACGTCCAGAGTGTAATCAAATTACCGGGGCAAGTGAGAAACCGGGGTAAGTGGGACATTCAGACACAGCTCATTTGTTATTAGATTTTCAAGAGGATAGTTTTCTTGAAAGTTGAAGCCATAGTAACAAGGAATGAATCAAGCGAAAAAAAGTTGGTTTTTATTTTCATGTGAAGTTGAAATTTCAACGCCAATATACATGGAAAACTGCGGCACGTTTAACATTTTGTGTTGTATCGAAATTAAATAATAGACCATTTCCGTGAAAAAATTTTATTGGCTTATATGCTTTCTGTCAATTTACTGAACAAACTTTCCTAAGGAACCGATATGTTTTGGAGCCTTTAACTGTAAGAAAACAATGAAAAACTTGCGGCACGTTAGTGCACCCCTCGGTCCCCTACAATTTGTTTCACCTCGAAAAAATGCAGACCCCTTTTTCCCCTATGGTTTTGCCACCACGTTGTGGTGAATTTACGATCAGCTGGCATGACCAGATGATTTTTGTTTATGTTTTCATTCATCATAATGGGCTCCGTTGCGGTTTCGCTCCCTCTTTCCTTCATGGCTCCCGAAGTCTCCGTAATCACCGCGGAAACCACCTTCGCCGCTTCGGCCGGTTATGACCGCACCCGGCGAACACTACACGGTTCTGTAACGCAAGGATTGTAGTCGACAGATGCCTGATCTCTCTGCTTTGTGCCGACGAGGATTGAAGGGATTGAATATGCCGGAAGATTCCCGTCTAGAGGCAGCAACAGCCGCTCAAAATTTACTTGCGCGGCTATTACTGCCTCAAGGCGGAAATCTTCCGGATCAACAGCCAACAGATAGATTAAGGTATTTGTCGGCATGAATAGTAAAAAATAGCCTCTAATAGAACTAGCGGTACCGTAACTGCTGGGTGGATGAGAGATTTGTTGTTAGTGGGTGGTTTTGAATTTTGAATCTGTGTTGAAAAAAAATATATTTTCCTAAAGGAAGACTTGAATCGGGCTGAAGTTGGAACTGTGATTCAGAACGGGTTGCGTCAGTTCCAACCTGGTTTAAAAACGTTTGTTTGAGTAGTTTCGGTGGCGCTCCTGTTTGGGGCGCCCTGATCACGGTCAGTTTGAGCGCGCACCTGATTTGACGTTTGCAAATGTAAACAAGCATCCCAATGCAGGGGTGGAATCGAAAAACTGTTGCGAAATCACCACGCTGATATCCATAGGGTTGAACAAACTGTGCCGCATCTCGAATTATTTTTCAAAATGTGGTGAATATCTATGTTTTCAAAAATTTGTAAGAAAATCAGGAGTGCATATGCACAAAATCTGAAAGCGTTAATATTCATTAAAAATGATTGTCTTTCGAAGAAAAATATAAAAACTGGGGGTTAGATCTGACGGAAATGGTCTATTGTGTCAAAAATAATATTATCTCCAGAAATCACAAGTTTTGAGTATTATTGAAATATTATTCTATATGGATCATTTATAGGTTATTCCGGGAAGGAAAGGGTCTGAGGTCAAAGGTAATGTCTGTGCATTTTGTACACCACTCGTTATAGTTGGTTGTCGGTAATGCGGCATCTCCACATTCCTTAGTTACCTTCTCAGGTATCAGGTTGAAGATTTCACCGTTTGTAAAAATAGTGCCAAGCCCCCTAGAGTTGCGTCGTTGAATTTGAAAAATATTTGTTTTTCGAAACTAAGCTGAATATTTTGTCCAAACTATCATTTTTTTTTTTCAGGCCCACTTGATCTAAATTTATTAAAATTTGTGTGCGGTACTAAACTGAGGCGAATCGTACAAATGTCGAAACATACATGGTTTCATCTTTGAGATATCATA
This sequence comes from Aedes aegypti, assembly GCF_002204515.2. NCBI lineage: Eukaryota > Metazoa > Arthropoda > Insecta > Diptera > Culicidae > Aedes > Aedes aegypti. Next base: position 342,619,493 of record NC_035109.1, read on the forward strand.
TCAATATCGATTGTTTTAAACGTTAAGTAAGTACACAGCCCACCGTACTATGGGTCACCTTGTCACGATTATTGGTCACTCTATTCTACATGTAATTCAGATGGAAAGGACCCATAACCGTGGGTGACCCGTGATAGTGCAACCACTGTTATCGCAAGGTTTGTTTTACGATTAATACTTTACTGCACATGCTGTACTTGTGAAAATTTTTCCCACTTTTCAATCAGCAGCGCAGAGTGCAACAAAAACAAATAAACAAGCAAGTAGGTATGTATAGAACGTCAACGCACCTTTATCGTGGCGTGATTCAGCATCTCCTGCCAGGCGTTATCGAACTGCCACTCGTGGGAGTTGCTCATGAACCGCTGCTCGGCCAGCGCCACCGTTTCCTTCGCTGCCGCATGGATCTCGTTTGCCCGCTGGTACTTGATCGCAGCCGCCTGACATTCCAGCTGGGCCGCTTTGGCCTTTTCCAATGCCTCATAATATGGCCGCGCCTTGTCGATGCAGCTGCCCAGTTTCTTGGACGATAGCTTCAGCCGCCGGGTGGATTCATTCATCAGAATCCGAAAGGTTGATTTTGCTTCCTGGGAAACGAGAAGAGAAGAGATGAAGATGAATATAATGGCTTTTGGTTGCTTTAATTGCAGCATCAATTAGAAACAAAGAACATTATAACTCGGTCGAACTGAGCAATTTCTGCTGTAATTATACCGCGAATGAACCATTTGATAGTGCAGGCATGTAGAAGACAGCACACGTTCGAGGTGGAACGAGGTCATTATTTATGCGTTTAGTGGTTACCGAGACTCATATTCTCAATTATTTGATTACGGTTTTTCCACTTGAGTTGAGCACCGTGCCACAGTTCTCTGAAGTGTGCCTATATACCCAATTATCAAACCTGAACCTATCCCAATTTTCCTCACTAAACGAGGTAATTACCGGGCCTAAGCCAAGCGCATCTTCAGCGATAACGGATTTACGTTGGGGGCCAGTCCAACCTATCGAAAATAACTTTCGCGACCAATCCCCATGACGTGATAATTCTGATCGTGACGCACGAGTACTCAATTTGTATCAGCTACAGTGTAGAATCTAAACAATTGAAACAACAGGTACCTATAGCTCACAGCCAAAGAAAACAATCAAGAGGTTTATTTTGGGATAATATACACAGCTAAAAATATGTTGTAAATTTCAGTTTATTTTCATTCACATATTTGGAGCATCAAAATAAACTGAAATGTCAACGACAAATCGCTGATTTTTCAATCGAATGCACTTTAAATTTGCACGATCATGTAACATTCAAGGATCTTTAGTTGAAAATTGAACGTGATGCTGTAACAATAGATGAAATTGATTTACGTTTACTATACTCTTCTGTTTACGCTACATTGAAATTTAAATATTTTTATCAGTGTATCATCAATTTTGCTTCAAAAAATGGTCTAGTTTCAAGATCTTGTTTATAAAGGTTTAACGGTGAGTAAAAAATGGTGTAATGCATTCGTAAAAACTTCTGAATTCTTAGCTAATGTTTAAAAAAACACTCAAGGTTTTTTTTTCAGTGAACACAAACTTCTATACGATAGGAGAAAAGAGTGCAAAAGTTGAGACTTTTATGCATATTAGATTACGTCAGCATGCAAAATGTTCGTAACGTAGGGTAACCTATTTAAATTGGGCCCCTTGAGTCATTTTCCAACAAAAAAGAAGACCAATTCAGTTTGCAAGTCATTTGGAAATAAAGGACTGTTTCACACTTGCCTCAGCCACTTGTGTGTAGAAATAGTTATTTATGCAACAAGTTGCAAAAAGATGATTTTTTCAGCACGAGTTGTACATTTGATTCCCGGTCGGTCGGTCGGTAAATTCAACGAGTGCTGGAAAAATCGACCAATCGATTAAGTTTTCAGCTTAACCGAATGTTTGGTTCTCCAGATCCGTGCTCTTGAAAATTTGAAGTTTGGCTTCGATGCATCTTCACCTTAAAGAACAAACATACTACATATTTCCAGAAAATCCATGCATAGTAACAACTCAGTATTTCTCAATCAGGTAGGCTGTGCAGTGACAAAATTTCACCCTTCCATGGATCAATGCACAAATTCATTATTTCACGTTTTAGCGGTGCCGTGTTATTTATGTGACCATGGAAACGTGTGAATATGGCACCGCTCAAACGTCAAATTCGTGCACTCGTGCATCGGTCCATTGCTGATTCTGTTCCCAAAGGTAAACCAATACAATACAGCCATATTTTACGTCATTCGCGTGCTGGATTGCATATCCATACAAGAACCGCCCCATGAAGCTATCATCTTATTTGATAGTGAACTCATAAATTCTACGTCAGCAAGATGATCCTATTTTAGTTCAAAATCCCTCACCGTTAACTAGCCTCTGATTCTACATTGGAATCTGCGATTCGCATTTTACTTAATTTGGTTCAGATGTAGATGTAGATTTAGAATCAAGTTGACTTAGCCATTGATATATTCAGAGCAATTCAATAAATGACGTATGGACGCAATTGCAATCCTATGTCAATTAGATAACTCCCAAAGCAGTACTGAAAAGGTCTACTTTTCGATACTGTTTTTAGTGCTAAAAAGTAGCACTTTTCAGCACTGTTTCTTTCGGTATGAAAAGTAGGCCGTCATTTTCTTAATTCTCTTATATGCAACTTATATGCAACGGAATACCAAAAAAATCGTTTGGATACAGTGTTATCAAATATACATACATATTTTCAGTTTTAAAACCAAACTACCTAAATTTTGCACTGAGCAACAAATTTTTCGCCGTAGTCCAAGATTGCTTGGGATTTTATATGGAAGATCTGGCTTTTCAACTTAAAAACGCTAGGTGTCATGATTGAGAAAACACCTTGGAGAGTTAAGTATTTTTGACTGTAAAATTATAATGAACACGATGGAATCAAAAATTTTGAAATAAGATAATACTCGTTCGACAAAAAATCGGTATTAAATTGTTATTATTGAAAATAACTAAATATGACAACATACGCTATGTCTAAACCAGCAGATTATGCAAATCGACCTCGGATTTTTTCCACTAGAGTTCAGTATTTGGGTTATGTTTTCATAATCGGAAGGATTTAAAATATTCCATCGGTGAAATTTTTCCACTTTTTAGTTATTTTTTTCATATGAAGACTATGAAAATCAATGAAAATCACGTTTTCCTACACATTTCAGCCCATACAAAATGTATGGGCAAAATTCCACCGATAGAATATTTAGAAACCTTCCGATTATGAAAATATAACCCAAATACCGAACTTTAGCGGAAAAAAATCCGAGGTACATTCGATTAGCATAATCTGCTGGTTTAGACATAGCGTATGTTGTCAATTGTAGTTATTTTCAATTATAACAATTTAAAACCGTTTCTTCGTCGAATGAGTATTATCTAATTTCAAAATGTTTGATTTCATCGTGTTCATTATAATTTTACAGCCGAACATACTTAACTCTCCAAGGTGTTTTGTCAATCATGACAAATGGCGTTTTTAAGTTGAAAAGCCCGATTTTCCATATAAAATCCCAAGCAATCTTGGATTACGGCGAAAAATTTGTTGCTCAGTGCCAAATTTAGGTAGTTTGGTTTTTTGTTTGTTGGTGGCTGACAGAGTAGAGGTACTAGGCACCAACTGATTTCGTTACCGAGTTTTCTCGCTGAACCGAACTCGTTATTTTGGCGCCTCTACCGCACATTCGGTGCTAAAAAACTTTTTTTCTGACAAATAATTGTCAAAGAAACCGTTTGGTTTTGGCAAATCAAAAAGTCATTTACAAAGCCTTGTCAATTAGTTATTCTAGTTGGACCGAGTAGGTTAACCCGTATAGGCCTGAGTGAAACCAAAAATTCTAAAACCCTCACCGCTCAGCGAATTCTTAATGGATTCAAATGATTTTTTGTCAGTATACTAGCACACATAACTACTTCCTAGAAATGGACAGAGGAACGCGGAAATATTTCTGTGGTCGGAGTTATTCCGGTGGATCACTGGGTCAGGTCGGGTACTCTGCGTTTGTGCCCCTGGAGGTAGGCAAATTTCAAGTCACAGATAATTTCCGGAATCGGTTATAATGTGGCCACTACATGATGGAATTTTAAGAAAATTGCATCAGTGTAAACCTTTTGAGAAACAATTGAATTGGATAACTATGAGTTTTGCATTTGATAAATCCTTAAAATGACCATTTTCGGGTCCCGGGGCGCCTTAAACTTAAGATAAAATGGCCAATTAGTATCTGAACATCTGTGCCAAGCTTGTGGGAACGCATTTCAGGTTACAATTATGTTTGATTTCAACTTTTCGAGAATTGAAACGGTTTAGTTTCCAACAAATCTATAGCCGGTTCTTCCGGGCATTACGTCCGAATGGCCACATCCGGTATATTTTAAACGGTGCAAAACTTTTCATTTATAATGTTGAATATCAGATCTTAATGATTTATGTCAATTAAAATGATTGTCATTGCAAATAAATAAAGGTAACTTGCCATGTCCTAAAAATAGCCCTTTTTTACCCGACTTGACCCAGTGACCCACCAGAAAAACTCAGGCCACAGAAATATTTCCGAGTTCCTCTGGCCACTTCTAGAAACTAGATATGCGTGCCAGTGGACTGATAAAAAATCGTTTGAATCTGTTAAGAACAGCCTCCTGACACCGCCCATACAACCCCATTGAAAAATAACGAGCAAACATATCTGGTTCCCACTGGGAAGTGGTTCCCACTGAAAGCTCAATGTTTGTAAACAAATAACCGTTTGAGGAATAACAATCGATGATGGCGAAACATTTTTCTTCGAAAAATTTCTTTTCCCGCATAACAACAGTCATTCTAACAAACAAACGGTTGTAAACTATTGGACCGCAGTACAGCAAGTCAATTTGGGTTGATGTGATTAGCTAAAAACACATTTTAGTATTGAAGGAAAAATTCCTTAATATGATATGGCCAATGTACGTTGTTGCTCTTGAGTTTGATGCTGACCACGAAAACATGGCTGCCTAGCACCGGGTTGGTTAAGAATTCTCTGAGCGGTGAAGGTTTAAGTATTTTTGTTTTCACTCAGGCCTATACGGGTTAATCAAGAGTTCATATCATCAAACGCTTAATCTAATATGTAGTGCACCACTAACATGAACTGAAACCACAACAGCAGTTGGCGTACTGCAATAGTGAAATTACATTCCACACTTACTAACGTATACAGTTAAGGCCAATGCCTCACCTTTCGAAAGGTCACGGTCTGCTTGGCCGTGCCCTACGTGTTGGGAAAGTGCTTATTCATAACGGCTGTTCTTGACAATCTTCTATTATAGTGGCACTGAATGGTACTAGAAGAAATGGATAATGCTTTTCCAAGAGCACATTTTCTCGTGTAACCACCAGTCTACCAATAACGTTCCAGACCAGAAATCCCATTACAACACCATCACCATAATTGTTCGGTCAGAGCTGAAAGCAGAACAGAAGCGTTAGGACTAGCAACGTAGAATTCATGAGAAGCGTGTGAAAATCTCATTTCCATAGCCGCAAGTCTGGATTCAACTACTCGTCGCGAACTTTTCCTACATTTTCCTTTCTACCATCAAGATGTGCATGTGTATAATCAGAGCTACCAGCAGCAGAGGTTATTATGGTTACATACAGCCCTTGAATAGGATGCCACTTATACTGTTGGTCTTGGCATGGACCTACCTGCTTCCTCCATCATCGTAGACGCCCTGCATGAAAAATGGTTGGTTAAGTAATCAGATTGCAATCTCCTTTTTTTCTCAGCACGGAACGTCTTGTAGCTTGCTGTTTGCTTCTACTACTGTGCTAAACAGCAGTCTACAAATCTTGATCACCGGAAGAAACGGATAATCAGTTCACATCTGATTTTCTCAAAATCTGTATGTCATTGAGTAACATCTTCTATGTAAAAATACCAGAATGACGGTAACAAAGATGTGAACAAATTTAGAATTTCCTTACTTTGGAAGGTTTGTTAGCGGCTACTTTTTTCTTTGCTTTGAAAATGTTTGTTTCGTGCAAGTTGGTTGGTTTCTTCTGCTGAAGGTCATCTAGAAAAGTATTCGTGGCGATGGGAATATATGATAACGGATTTTAATTACGTAACCATGACCAGTGCCGGAAAAGTTCGCATCACGAAGCAGCTCACGAGTGTATACCAACGCATAACAAACATCACAGACTCGGGATCTGGCTATGTGTGAGTAAGCCTGCACCCGTCTGCTCGGGAGAACATGTCAAAAGAAGTAGCAACAAGCTCGCGAGCGTTTACTCGCGAGTAACCGAGCAAGATGTGATTTATTATGGTTTTGACAGACAAATTAATTGTATAACCATCATATCGATAGTAAACTACTAGTTTGTAGTCAAAAGCCCTTGAAAACCATAAATCTCGGAGGGTAAGCAGCTTTTTTCCCAAAAGCACAATATGACTCTGAGCAACTCCGAACACGTTCGCGAATCACTTTTTGCTTCAGTTACTCGGGAGTCGACAGATGCGAGTAAGCCAGCGCTCTGACGCTCGGGAGCGTTTGGTTTTGTTTTTGTTCCAGTTCAGATGAAGCGTTCGTCACTTTCCATCACTGACCATGATCGCAAGCTACTCGTTTCTTCCCACGTTTTCACTGGGGTAGAAGTCGCTAAGTGTTATTCGAGCAGTCAAAATATTTGGGAGAGGTGAAACTTGAAGGTAGGGTGAGTTCTCGAGAATTTGGGAACATTAGAATGCAAATATTAAGAGTCTTTTTTGAAAATAACGACCAATCACTTCTCCGAAAGGGGGATCATAAACACGAAGACTATACAATAATGGTTGGTACCTCTTCTTCTGTAACATCGAAGAAAATTGCCATGAGAACTGGGTTTCAAGTTTTATGCTGACAATCGCAAAGTTATAACGAGCTGTTGTTTCCACCTCAACTGTAGTGCAGCATGTTATCTTGAACTTTGCTTAATTAGTGCTCGGTTTCCAGCCTACTGGTAATACCTAGTTAGTCTCGCCATTTAGTAATAAAAATAGATATGAAACGAGAATTATTCGAAAATCAGGCTACTGTAAATGGCTAGTAAATGTTAAAATTCCAATTTATACAGCAGTTATAATGTCCCTGATCAAAATAACAAGTTTTTTTTTACAAAGGAGAAATCTGCACTAAAACTTGCCCATGTTCTGAATTTGAATTGTACAGAAGACACAGATACTACTGACGAATTCCATTCAGAAAATGTGTAAAAAAAAATAAAATCGTGCTCACCCATCTTCAATTTAGATTAAATTTTACATATGTTCCCAGTGTGGTAAAATAGGTGAATCGATAATTTTGACTCAAAAACAACTTTTGAAAATGCGCTACCAGTTTTTAGATGTAATTTATTTGAAAAAAGTTAATTCCAAAGCTATTGATTTAAGAGAAAAATGTTCTATGAAGAAGTTGTAATAAATGTAATAATTTGGACTACGAGAAAAATATAAACACTGAAAAAATATTAAATTTTTTATCATGAAAAATTTAAAAATTAAATTTCAAATTACACAAAAACCCCATTTTTAATATTTTTTATATGTTTACCATAGAATCGTTAGAGGGAATAGATGCTTGGGACAAAATTTCATTATACAAATTTTTTTTATCAAAAAAGCTTTTCCAAGAACAAATTTCGGTTGATTTTTGGTTGAAAATTTTGGTTTTTATAAAAATAAATACGTGTTGATGATACAATTAGATCCTTCAAATTATTCTAAACCATAATGATTATCATGATCACTTCTCTTGATGTATCAATTTTCGAGTTGTTTCAAGTTTATACATACAAATATTTATTAATTAATAAAATAGGCCATTTCTATTTGTATATCACGTTTCTGCGTCAAGAAAAATAAACCAATAGAGAAATACAGTCTATACTCTCGAAAACCTATTGTGTTTGACGGAGAATCGCGAATAACAAATGAAAATGAGCTATTTTATTATTTAATGATGCATTTTTGCATCATAATTGAAATTACTCGAAAATGGATACTTCTAGAGAGTTTATCATATTGATCATAATGGTTAAGAATTATTTCAAGAATCTTTATTTTTTTCAACACGTATTTGTTTTGACAAAAATAAAACAATATTTTGAAAATCGAATGAAAGTTGTTCTTAGAAAAACTTTTTATTTAAAATTTCTTCATAATGAAACATTATTCCAAACATTTGTTTACTATCAAAATTCAAAGGTAAAAAATTGAAAAATTCTTAAAATAGGTTTGCTGTGCTGTGCTGCGAGTGCTGTGACTGACCGAGTTGGCATGGAATTTGTCTAATATTGCCCTCAAATCCTTTTCTCCCCGAAATCACTTTTCGGCCATACTATACCTAGGATAAGAAACCTGTTTTGGTTGGTCGAAACCTCTTGCGCTCTGGGGATGCGTCCTGGAAGCGAACCTTTCTTCGGGAAGTAATTTTGGGTGAATTAGTGCTTTGTTCTGTTGTCCATTGAAATGTTTGTGATAAATGTTTCGAAGATACATATGCTTTAAAATCTTTCTGAATTTTGATATTTGACATTTAACGAAACATTGTCTAGAAATCGATTACGGTCGTTTTCACATGAAAATGTTCGATAATAAATATTTAACCGTCCAATGTTTCAGATATTAGATTAGATATTCAACGGAATGCATCACTTCTATAGCTGAAGGGCAGTTTCCAAATCATCCATAAAGTTTTATTTTTTTGCAATCTACGATGATTGACACACGGTCTTCGTCTTTTGATAGAAATGTTACAAGCAAAAAATTCAGATCCTGAGGCAAACAAGGTATTTTTGATGTGAAAATATTACACAATATTGGCCCCTATTTTTAGCAATTACTATCATGCACAACGTAAAAGCACTTCAGCGAAATGCATCAAATCAAGCATGGCATTTAGGTTAAAAACTCTAAAATTGCTAACCCAACCAGAGCTCACTGAAGCATTAAAATACAACCAATCAGTAGTCGATGAAGCCGTGCATCGATCCTTCACTCTTCATCGATTATAACATCGATAAAAGGTGCAATAACACTCCACGCTTGTGCCTGCTGGCAGTACCCGGTTCCACTTTAATCATATCTTTTCGCAGGGAAGTTGTTCACCAAATCATTACAAGCGGACACCGTGTAACAGATTCACTGACGCGAGAATTGCATGTGAAACAGCTCTTTCTTTTTAACGGCTTCCTTTTTTCTTCGACTCAACGATGGAAAAGTTTTCCTCTTTTAAATTCTTCCATCACTATACCAACCCGTATCGTTTAGTGAAAGAACGAAAGCCGCCAGGCAAATTACGATCGTGCTATGTTGAAAAACAATTCCATTGCATTTAAATGGCCCACTCAAGCCCCTTTGGCTAAGCCTGAAGAGTCTGCAAACTCCGACTTGTGTGGCTCATACAATTTAAATAGCTTCATAGCTATGTGGCAGGTTGAAAGAATTCTTCCAGCTGCAAATTAAATGCAAAAAAATTGCTGTACAGTAATTCGGGGCAAAATATCGCACGGGGAAAAAGGTTGGTGGGTATTGTTCTGCACACGAGACAGAAATATTGGCAACACTGTTTGAGTTTGACATTTTACTAGGTCAGTTGCTCACAGATATAATCATAAACAATTGCATCAAAGTACTACAAAGTTATAAATAAAGTTGTATTTTGAGTTGTTTTGATTCAACCTTGAAAAATAAGAATTTTGGATGAGAAAAATTGAATTTACCATACAAACCGGAGGTCAAATGCTTTTAGTTCAACAGAAATCTTCTGATACAAGTTAGGTGCGAACCCTTACCCCGCATTACTCTACAACTGCCAGGCCTCCACCTTGTTAGGTATACCTATGGTAGAAATGCCACACAATCGCATGAAAGGCCGCGCCGTTAAAGCTGAGTGAAGATTCGCTGGCGTGGAAAGCGATTTTTTTCACCTAGGTATCTTCCTTTTGCGCACGGTGCGTCTGAAACCGTTATTAACGAAAAGAAATTTCCAAAAATTTGGAACTCATTTTTTGATAGCATCATTATGGCCCAAGTAAAAATGTGGTAAATGTCAAAACATAAAAAGCAGTTTTCTCCTTTTAAACAAACAAATTTGAGAAAATAAGAACACAGTTTTTTTATTTGCCAATTAAAACAGCTATGTGGTCTTATTTTCTTCGATTTATTTATTTAAAAGGAGAAAACTGCTTTTTCAGTTTTGACATTTGTTTTATTTTTACTTGGGCCTTAACCATCTTCTCCGTGAATTCTCGTGGTTTGAAGATTTTGGGCTATTCTGGAAGGCATATTCACATGCTTCAAAATATTCCCAAACAGTGCATCATTATCAAATTGTAATCCTCTGAAATTTGAAATCATTTTTAGGATTCAGAAGTAACAGTGGGACACGAAAGAGAATCACAATATTTTTCCAAACAAATACATATTTTTATATTTTTGTATTTTTTTTTTTTTTTTTTGGGCATTATAAATGCTGCCTGGGAAAATTTCATTTGATAAAATAATGTTTTACATTGAAATTTTTGATTCTAGAAAATGAATTCTTATCTAGCCAACACAGATACTAATACTATTGTGATGTATTGGAACTTAAGTTAAGTAATGATGTAATGATTTTTTTTGTTTTCAAAATCCGTCGATGTGGTGAGTTTAAGTACATTGTATCCAAGATGTTCCACAAGAATTTTTGTTTAAAAATTTTTCTTTGGCTTTGCTAGGAAACGCTTTTAAAATCGACCACGGCTGAAAACGGATTTTTAGTTTCTATTCAAATGTAATGTACTTAAGTTTATAATTCCTAATAAATTAAGTGATAGTCTGATCATTTATCGTATCGACAATGATAAATAAATTTTTTGCAGATTTGTATTGTACGTACTTTATGACCTAGCACAAATTTCGTACAACAAAGTCGCTCAGATATAAAGCGATTTGTGCAAAACTGATAAGAGGAGCTTCCAGAAATGTAACACCATCAACAAACAGGTGGCTAATCTCGAAATGGCAGTATGGTAAAGTCATACCCATACTTTCTGGGACACCCTATATTTATCATCATTTTCATAAAAATTTAGATCACATGTATATGCCTTCGTTCGATAACATAAAAAATACAAATAAAAATGCATGTAAAATTGTCCCTCGGCATTCAACAACTATAAAATTTAAGCAGGTTATTTACCGAAAGACAACATAACTTGAGTATTATAAACTATTGGACCTATCCTTGAGATATATTTAACACGCTTTTCATCATTGCAACAAAAATGAACATAACAGATTTGTATTTAATTTGGATATCACATTGAACATTGGTTACAACCCCAGCAAATCGGTTCGTTTTTCGCGTTCCGGACTGGAAATTTTGATTCGTTTTCACGTGTATTACTGGGCAATGTTTTGTCATATAAATGGAACGATGTATCGTGTTTTAGCATCACCTTACATCAAGGCGTCTATGGGCGCGTGGTGTATGCACAGGCCTATCAGTCGCAAGGTTCCTGGAACGATTGCAGATTGCTGCGATAACATTTTTTGTTTTAAAATTTTGGTTCCATGAGGCAAAACTTTGAATTCCAACCCGATTTCTTGTGGCGAATTTTCATAAAGGTTCCTATGTTTTTCAATAGTCCATTTGCCTGAATGAATGACTCTATGACTAATGACAGCTAAAGGAACAGGTTTATGTATTTGTTCTATAAACAGTAAATAGTCGATTACTGTCAAAATATACCTTGTTACATGTTTTGTTCAATATTTAAATGCAACGAGCCTTTTTTTCGTTTATTTTGTTCATAATAATACAACGTCTTTGAATGGTTCGATACTAGAAGTGTCAACTTTTCCTTTAGTGACTGATAGATCGGGGGCCAAATGCAAAGGGGTGTAAGTGACAATTTGGTCGTTTTTGAGTTGAGTATACTGAAATAATCTACTGTTTCTAAGCTTTCTAACGATATTTTTAGATGATTTTCACGACAAATAGAAAAAATAACATAATTCACAGAAGAAAGGCTTGCTTTTTTGGCTACTATACAATTTGTATGGAATGGAAAATTGCTGAACAAATTTTAAAGTCGATTTTCTCAAAATGAGCTTTTTGTCACTTACACCCCTTTACTTCTAACCCACTCACATAACATTTTTTTATTGATGTTGCATGATTCGCTTCATGCCAATGCTTTGAATGGTTCGTCAAAATCCGGACAGCTTCAGACTCCGGACACTCCACTTTATATGGAAGAGGTTTCACTTAAAATATTTCAAAATTTCTCGTTCAAAAGATCCCTACCTCCCAGCCTCCCAGGCCCGTCCTGTTCCTCGTACTTTTATCTTTCACTTGGTTCTATCTGCCACTCTCAATACATCACAGTTGATCTATAACAGTCCATAACATTTGCTAGAACCAGAGACGAAAAAAAACGTTTCCCTTCGCTTCCATTATTCCATCATTATAGCCCGCCTTTTCTTACGCCTGATACATAGGCAGTCTGCTAACCAAACAGGAAGCATCTCTGCCATAAAATTATAACATCCCTACACCTTCTCGCATGAACTGGCCTAGATGCAGGGGTATATCTAATGTGGGAGCCAGTTTAATGCATCATCAATTCATCCAAAACTGTGCATGCAGCGAAATATCGGCGAAATCACAGCGATTTTTATTCGCTGTCGCTGAAAAAATCTCGTTAATTCAGGGGAGCTTTATACTTCAATGAGGGCTTTAGTGTTCGTAATATGAATCAAAACAGTACAGGTTGCTAAGGTTGCATTTTAAATTGATGTTTTATTATAGACTTTCTTGTATTTGGGGGTGTGTTATCAGTTAAAATGATGCATTATTTCCAGATCACCTCTAGAATTATGGGTTACCAAGACACAATCGATAATAACCCTTTCCTATTTACCAAGCTTACAACTTTTCCAAACCTGATGGATACTGTTGGGTATATTTTGAAGGGTGGGATTATTCATTCCAAAATAGGTAAAACCTTCAAATCACGGCAACTTTAGATTTCTTCGTAAAATATTTACAAATTTACACAGAAGATACTTAAATACCATGCCTCTCGAATGGTGAGTGCCTGGAAAAAAATCGTTAATAACGGTTTCAGACACACCGTGCATGATTATAATTCGCATCGCAGTCGCGCGATGAGAAGTAGTTGGTTACAACTCATCGCAGATCATCCTTTGTTATACACGTTGTTTTACCGACAAGTGGCACCAGATTAACACTGAGGCAATGTGTAATACTGATTAACGACAAAATAATTGCTAAACAACAAACACTAATATTATTTCCATTTTATAATATACAACATAGAATTAGTAAATAATTGACAAAGGTTACTTCAATTTCTAGAATATGTACCGTGACCTGCTCTACTGCCGTGTGTTGCCTTATACCGTGTATTAGGGAATTATGTGGATTTTTAGCATATTATATTGAGCTTGAGCTTGAGCTTGATTGGCCGCCCGTGGATGCACTCCAGTATCGCCAGATCAGCTGCACTTACACAAGGAACCAACCGAATGACTGCTTGGGACTAACAGGCATCCTCAGTGTATAAGTGCTGGTGATCTTCTATTTTTAGGCAACAATGGCACCTGCCACGTCAGAATACAGACCAATGAGGGGAAGGGGGAGGAATTGATGATGCATTGAACTGACTCCCACGTAGACCGTATATTCCACTGCATCCACGTCAGTTCATGCGGGAGTGTATGGATTGGGGGAAAGGCATGGCAGAGAGGTTTGCTTTTGTGGTTAGCAGACTGCCTATGTATCAGGCGTAAGAAAGGCGTGCGCGTGGAAGTAGGAAGCGTTAGGGAAACGGTTTCTTGTCCGTCTCTGGTTCTAGCGTTTGCTATGAACGAATAGTTTGAGTGGGATATATTTAGAATGGAAGATAGAAGCAAGTGAGAGATATACAACTACAAAGTACGAGGAAAGGGACGGGCCTGGGATTGAACCCATGACCTTCTGCATATTAAGCAGAAGCGGTAGCCATCAGACCACCAACCCCGTCAATGTGGATTTTTAGCATATTATATTATTTATTTTTCTAAATGATTGTCACAAACGTTACCATATCAAGTAGTCTTTAGAAAGCCATGTCAAATTCGAACTAAAGTTGCACATACCAATAAAGAAAAATAATGTTAGAATTCAATCGCCATGTGCCAACACACGAAAGTTTCAAAATGTCACCCGGCAGTAGGGGTTAGATTCACGGTAATTGGAACAATGGTATGTTTAACAACAGCAACTGTAATTATGATTAAAATTTTCAAAATAGTTCAAATCATATTTTTTTCTGATTGATTAAAACTTATTTTTTTATAATCTCACGATAATAGGACATTCACGGTACCTAAGCAAATTAACATTAATTTAAGGTGATTATAGAACGAAGCCACACCTTAAATTTTCAAGAGCACAAGACTTGAGAACCAAACAGCGGTCCGTGTTGAAAATTTTTCCCATTGGTCTCCATCAGCAAGCAAGCAAGTTGATTGATTTTCAACGAGAACTGTTGACAGATTCTCCAGTCTTGTGCTCTTGAAAATTCAAAGTTTGGCTTCGTTTTATAATCACCTTAAAGTAACATTTGAGCTGAAGTTGAGCTGAACCGGACAGAACCAACTGAATTGAGAACGATTTAGCATTTTTATGTTCCCACGCTCCATTGCTTGCATGCATCTCAGCAGAACACTAACATTTCGCATCAACGTCAAAAGCCGTCTGTTTAGATTTCAACGTTTCTTCGCAACGATGATGACTAACGACGTTTGTGATGCCGCAAGCAAGTTTTATACTGATCGTACACAGTATCACACAAAGGTATATCGACTTTTCAGAAATTAAAAATGTACGAATTGCATTTTTTGTCTCACTTTACTCTAATTTATACCGATCTATTTTAAACAATCGGTCAACTAGTCTTACTGAGAAAATAACTTTTCTTAAAGTAAACAAAAAATCAAATTTAGTTCAATACATATCATATACTGACACTGAAGAGGACTTAACAGTCGAAGTCGAAATACGCGTATCTGTCAAATATTTCGATTTTTTTTTTCATCTCTTAAAATATGTCAATCGATGAAATAATGTTCGTTCATATACTTTCGTCGCACACTGTCGCTTCACGTATATTGAAAAGGGATGCTCTTGGGCTGACGTTCATGACAAAACTTTGACACATTTATATGGATAAACTTTAGAACTATGCCAACTCACTCATTGAACGAGCACCGCTCTATCAGAAGCGTGTGCAAAACAATAAGAAAACTTCTAATTGAATATACTCGTGACCTGACACTGCAAAGCATATCTGCGGGATAATGCCGGCTGACACTGATGAAAATTCTCTTGTCATGTGGGTAATGAGAGAGTTCGACAAGTGATGGGAAGCACAATAAATTATATATTCATCGGATGGGTAATCGGTATATAATTAACATACATTATCACCAGTGCTTACCAAAGCTTGCAAAGCAGCGTAGATCTGAATGTTTGACGTAGGTAACGTGTACACTGAGACGGATATGAAGTCATCCGCTTTTGACTTCGATTTCTATAGGATTGTAAATGAATACGCAGGCATCTGATATGAGAAAACTACATCCCCGATGGAAGTGCCGATATAGATGGGGAATGATTGATAGTACCTATTCAGTAAAATTTCTCTCATATCAAAATCTAATAGTGAAACACATAATCATTGAACTGATTGAATATGAAATGTTTTTAGCTACAGCAGAAATCAGCTAAATAGCGATTTCACAATCATGAAATTTGAACTATTTTCTTTCAATGTCAAAAGGCTTTGAATTGGTTATGAATTGTCTTGGATTTGGGTTTGCATTGGATTTGATTGGCTTTGCATTGATGTTGGATTGGCTTTGCATTGGCTCGGGATTAGTTTTGGATAAGCTTTGCATTGGTTTTGTACTGGCTTTGAATTGGCTCAACTATCCAGCGCACAGATTGCCTTCCTGCTTGTCAAAAAGTATATGAATGCTAATTTGGTAAACATTGCTTTCAGTTGATAACTGTGAAAGCGCTCAAGTTCAATAATACTAAGTTAAACAGCAGGCTCTATCCCAATGCGAAAGTATGGTCGGAACGAAGAAGAAAAAAACTAATCCAAGGACAACTTTTGGATTCGTCAAATGATTTTTAAGAAATTCTTTTCAGGACTTCTGGAATTTCTTCACAAATTTCAAAGATTCATTCATGGATTATTCAAGGATTGCTACTGGAACCAAACAACCAAGTTGTTTGTTAAGTATTATATAATATTAAGGCGAAGTAGGACGTCATTGAAATTTGTACGCGTCGTTGATGATTGTTGCTAATTCATCTCACGATTTCGAATCAAAGAAAATCTGTTGGTTTTCCACTGACACAGCTGAAAAAGTATCAGCATACTTTATGCATGTTAGCACGTACAGTGGTACATTTTCAAGTTAATATAAACTATCAAGACTGAGTTTTATCACTTTGAAATGCAAGCTAAAAAGTCATCATTGTTGCCAAAACGAATGACGGGCTACTTAGCCTTAATGAATTTCCCCTACTAAAAATATTACAAAAATTTATGTAGAATTCATTTTTTTAGAATTTTTATGAGATTCTTGCTGAATGTTTAACAATTGGTAATCTTTATGACATTCGCACTGAATATTTCCAGATATTGCTTATCTGACACAATCAGGATTTACTTCCAGGACACCCGACATTACTTCAAATAATTCCTTCAGCAGTTCAAGAATCGAAACAATATCGAAGAATTTTTATTGAAAATATTTGTTTTGTTACAAAATTTTCTTGAAATGTGAAAGCAGTCTAAGTAATTTTTGCATAAATCCTTGAGAAAAAAAATGCGGTAACATCTGGAGTAAGTACTCTAAGAATCCGAAAAGAAATGCCTGAAAAAATGTTAGGATAAATCTAAAACGCAACATCATAATTCTGAGAAATCATTGAAAACTACTCGGAGAAATCATGGAAAAAATCAATGCTCTAGAAAAATTCTAGGAGTAATATTTAAAAAAGGTAGGTGTATTTTACAAAAGGGCCTTCTTTAGCCTAGTGGTAAAGTCCGCAGCTACAAAGCAAAGCAAAGATGTCTGGGTTCGATTCCCGGTGGGTCCATTATCTTTTCGTAATAGAGACTTCCTTGACTTCCCTGAGTAAAGTATATAATCGTAAATCCAACTTAAACGCCGACAATATCTAGAAAATTTACCCAACAGTCGAATTAAAAAGTATTAGCAACACTAATACTAATACGAAAATGACAAACTTAGACAAAAAAGCTCTTAGTTAATAACTGTGGGTTGAAGCGCTCGTAGAATATCAAGCTGAGAAGCAGGTTCAGTTCCAGTGGGTACGTAATGTCAAGAAAACAAAGAAGATTTGAGAATAATTTCTTGGAAGATTTTTTAAGGAATCCTTAGTTAATTGCTTTATCCTAGGAAAATGCTCGAAAAAATACATACCATGAATCTTTGGAAAATTTCACATAAATGTGCAAAATAATGTAAGTGTGTACAAATAGTGTAGAAGCCAAGAAAGAAGCATTTTTCACAAACTAGGTTATATTTTCATGCTCTAACTGAACTAATTCTTATCCAGAAGTAGAATTTGTTAGTATATTTAACACAAAATCGACCAAAACATTACTTACATCCCTTTTAGGCTGTATATAAAACACGAAATTCTATCAGTGAATCAAATTGTCATTAAAGTAGAGGTAAAACGTAAACAACAAAGCAAATGCGCTCACATTCCATTGTCCTAGATTTTGTGGATTAGGAAGAATAATTATCATGGCAAAACAAAAGGCAACATTGTTGCGATGTTTCCAACTCGTGAAAATATCAGCTGTTTTGAGCATGAAGTTGAATTTATTTTATAGGTGTTATTCGATAATATTGAAATGTTTACTAACATTAGGAAAGCTCACATAAATTGCAAATTAATACAATACATCGCTCTGCAAACTTTTTTTTTTGTACGATCATGTAGATAAAAGTCGTTCAAAAAACTAGTGTAATTCTAACCGCCCTAATGAACGGCCCCTTTGCTTTTGTGCCCTTCAGTTAGCTTCAAATCGATCTTGTGTGTTTTGATTGACTACGATGGAATCTGAATAAAGTAACGACTAAATTAGACAAGACGATTGATTATCATTACAGTTATTTAACATTTAATTTAGTATTGGTGTACGATTTTCAACAAATCCAGTAAATGTATATGCTTCGCCGATAAAATTAGAAGCTTTTGTAAATCTGTAACATGAAGACTGCTCAAATACACCATTTTCAAACAATTCCCAGAAACCATGAATCATCGTTGCAGAAGTAAGCAGCAGCACTCACTTTCTTCTCGAAACCATTGCATTACCAATCACATACTTCGTCGAACGCAGTTAGTTGCATTTCGTAACATAAACACCATAACCTCGAAAACTAGTTTACAATTCGGAACCGTAAAATCACAGCACGCCACAATACACAGTCAGCGGCTGAACGCCGTCGTTGCAAGGAAAGCAAAGGTTGCATAATTTCCTGTACATTGAGCAGCCAAATAAAAGGTAGACGGGGCGTCTAGTTAGCGAGAAACCCGGTAAAAGGTACGTGTTCACTTCATCGCACGGGAAGAAAAGTGCAGTGTAGGTTGGTGATGTTGTCTTTGCTGTTCCACATTGCTCTTTCGCGAAAATGTTGCCACTGGCTGTTTGAGATTTTAAAGGCCTCAAAAACCGAACAAAACAAAACACATTTGTGTTATGTATGTAGGTCAATCAACTGGTCTGTGGAAGTACTTATCAATCTCGTCAAAGCGATGAAGACACAACAATGAAACAGTTTGGGTGATTTGGAAAAGCACACATTAGACGAAACAAAAATGGGCTTCACACTTAAGAGCACACGCAAATTATGAGGAAGCAAAAAACTTTGTTATGACATTTTTACACGATCGATGCGAAATCCGTCTGCCGGTAAATCCATGCTGAACATTTGCCGTTCCATTCAGCAATGCAAACTGCGTATGCAAATTGCAAAGAGGCATATGTTGGGTCTCCCCTGTTGTTGTCGTATGTGAAAACATGCAATGAATGTTTCTTCCTGAACATGTGTTGACATTGTTTGAGGCATGAAATAAACTATCGATTTTACACTTACCTCCAGCTCGATCTCCAGCTTGTTAATATCATCCGTTGCTGTGTTGAGATTTTCTAGCTCGATCTGGAAATTGATTAAAAAGACAAACAAAAAGCTCTATTAGTTGATCATCAAATCACTGTTCATTAAGAATATTCAATTAGCTCATAAAACATGTGACCATTCAATTCCATCTCAAATCCTGTAGTGATTACCCCAATTGAAAGCTTAACCAAATTTTACGTTCTGTCCGGTCTGTCATAGATTGGTTCATTACCTATTTCCCGAACCTTTGTGTGCGCCGGGCACGGATCCAAAATTCAATTAAAGTGCAATGTTTGTCCGGTCATGTGCTCTCGAAGTGGTCATTGGAGAAAAGTCGATGTACCGGCTGGAAGCACAGCGTAACAGAATTTAATGGACCATTCTGGATAAGTTGGTTATGGTTGAAGGTATGCAGACTACGTTCCGTTGGATTTGTAGCATGAGTGGAAATTGCCTCCCATTTGTCGATGTCATGCTTATATTCATCCGATATACACATCAAGATTGGAAACTGATGATATTATCCTCTTTTCTTGCTGACTATTAAAGTACATCCGAACGATACAAGGTACATTACACACTACAGAAGGCTGTTTCGAGCCGAATAAAAAAAAATCCATTGGTCAACTTATGTTTTAATACCAATGGAAGCAATTTCTTTCGAGAAAGTATCATAATTTGTTTTCAATATGTTAGAACAAGCATGAGAAAAAAAAGATAATTGTTAAATACGTACTGATCAGAACAATCAAATTTGCACATGCAAACAATAGGAAATTTTCCATACAATTCCCTATAGGGTAGAAGCGCTTGTTTTTGGCCATAGCACCATAGTAGCCAAAGGGTCAAACAAACTGTTTCACAAAGCAAATGGGATGGTACACAAATTATGTCACACTTTTTGTATGAGTCCTCCGAAAATTTTGTATGGCTTGTCAAGCTTGGCTCGTCGATATTTTTTTTAATTTTCAGGCAAATTTTCAGTCCAGTCTTGCTGTATCAATATGAATTGGCTGTTGTTATATCCCCCAACGGTGTTCTTCAATTTGAAAGATATTTTAGAACATCTCACTTGATCTTATGCACGTTCAAAATCACGCTCAATTTCATCTATTGACAGACATTCTATCGCTAACAATTATGGAAAGTCCCCACAGGGTGCAACGGCTCAACGTTCACATATATATAGTTGAATTGGTGACGAGATGACGCGCTGCGGGAAGTCTATCTAAATATTGACATGAATGATATACGATATACCGCACCACCCGCAGTTTGTTTTCCCTTCGGGCCTTCACATATCGTACCCATATACTAACGGAGACATGGGACTTTTAGAGCGTGCACTATGCTCAGAGCACGTCAAGAGGAAAAGATCTAAACTCAACAATGCCAAATTCAATTCCATTTCCCGTTTGACATCGTCTGCCTCCACGTCTGCACAGTGCACAGTCGGTCATATTGGAAAGGAAAACTATACAAATAGATTCGACGGCAGATACTGACCCGGTGAAAGGTGCCACCCTTGCAGCGGGATTTTTCCAGCAAGCAATCTTTCTTCCATGTCAACAGCAGCATTTTGTAGTTCACATACGGGGCCCTGGGGACGGCATTGTTCCGCAGTCTGACGGTTCCGTTGTTCAGTTTGAACCACTGTTCACAAACAGATATAAACTCCACCATCAGTTTCTGTTGCGACTGCACTAAGTCATCAGTCATGCCGGATTTTAAATTGTTCCAGGTACTTTTCCTTCGAAGGTTTTGAAAAATGACGCAGTAGATATGGAGTGACGAAAAATAAAACCCAAAACAAGTTTTTGTAAGTTCTAGCACACCGGAACACACTCACGACAAACAGAGCGGAAACATTGACTCGAAATTGGTGTTGAAAGCGAAATAACAATGGGATTTACATTAATAAACAAAACCGAGTATTCAGTCGACACCTAGCACTCCATCAACAAAAAATACTGACTAACTAGCGACGAGAAACGAACATTCATTATCGCTCAGCTAGTTGAACACACTTGCATACGAATTGGTGAATGTTGTCGTAATCATTGCTCTACTCCCCATGAGTCACTCAGCGATTCAACAAGAAGACTAGTGATAAGATAAGCAAGCAAAATCGACAAATCAAACGAAAGCATTTTTTCGAATTAGTTCAGTTGGGAACAGCTGCTACAACTTTGCAAAAATGTGAAGAAGATGGTTTGGAATATAATAACGATTTCCTATCTGTTATCGCGCTGGCAGACGATAGAAATTGGATTAAGGTTACACTTTTCAGCGAGAAAATGTGTCATTTACCCCTCGAGGCAACTGAATGCGACTGACATAGCGATGTTACCTCTTTTGGCACATGGGGAACAAATTTGATATGGAATTGATGTGCGATAACAACTCAACTATGTCAAGGCGGAAGTTTCAATGCTTCAATTTGATGAACCCGTATTTTAAAATAAACATGCATCAAATGAAACTTTCATCACCGTAAACTGGCGGAGTGACTTTTTTTTATAATTCTAGCAAAGCTAGATACATTCACCTACCCCGGCTATCTGGGATGCTAATGGGGTTTAACGTTCAACGCTCCGTCATCGTAATCATCGTCATAATCGAAACTTCAAAAGCAGTTTTTCTGTTCAATAGTAAAAATAATTCGATGAAAATATGTTCACTGTGTTTCGGTTGGAGAATAGAATACAGTGAACACATTTTCCTGTAAATTTTCTTGATTTTGAACGAAAAAACTGATTTTGAAAATTCCGAAATCAATGACGGATCCTGCCCTCTTAAGCTCTGTGGTTCTCACTCAACGATCTATTACGGATGCACGTTTCGAGTGTGGTACAGAGAAAAAAGGGAAAACGACTCTGTACCACGCCACCATTTGTTTGGCTTGGGCTACAAGACCGATGTCCCCCCGGAACTACCACATGGCAGAGAGGCTGAAAGCTGAGGGCTTGTAGATGCCTCTACGTCATTTCGTCACCTCTGGCTCTATTCGCTCTGGCTGCGATTTGTCTCTGCTCCGTCACTTACATTTTGGGCCCGGCCACACACCTGGGCCATGTGAGACTTTTTATGATAGATGCTCCTGTGATTGTTGGTTCTCTGGACTTTACTGCGCTGCTCGTCATGCTCCTCGGGCGGACCGGTTGGATGCCGAGGTCCATCTTGCGATTCCAGATGAAAGGTGACTTCCGGTACGCAAGCGCACCGACGACCCAAATCCGGCGTAGTTACCGACCGTGAAGCTAGCCTACTCCGATGGAGAGTTCCCCGACGGAGGAATATCTCCCGAAACCGGTAACGTTACGCGTTGTTCTTATTCTGTTGTTGGTCGGTAGAATGCCGGAGTCAGTCCAGCGATTCCGGTTGGAGGATGGCTTCCGGTTCACTGGCGCTCCGACAATTCAAGCCGGTGACTCGCTACGGACTACTCAGAATAATCCCCGACGGTGGATCTATCCTACTCCGACGAAGATTTACCCAACGGCGGAAGAACTCCCGAATCGATGCTATCCAGGCAGATGCCGAGGTCGGTCCTGTGATTCCGGTGGAGGGAAACACAGGCGCCCATTTGCCGATGCAACTACGCGATCTACTCAGTTAGTTCCCAACAGTGTACTTAGGGGTCTATGTTTTATAATTCGAGTCGATCAAAATGACTCGACTGGAGTCACTGTCGACCGAAAAATTCGCTCGTCTCGGCTCTGTCACTCGAGTTTATCGACAGTTGTGACTGTGACTGAATAATTATGGGAGTCGACGAGTGATATCTGAAATATGCATGCTTACTTTGATCGACAGTGACTACAGACAAGTCAGTCTCGATTTACAAAATAATCCAAAGCTGGCCGGACAAATGCCAAGATCGGTCCTGCGGTTCCGGTGGAGAGAAGCTACCGGTACACAGGCGCCCAAACGATCATTTGCCGGTGTTGTTTCGCGATCTACACGGATAAAAATCTGATTCCCTCATCGTGATTTACAAGTCATGAAATTCATAAATTGATTAGGCCGTGATATCAGGACGACAAGCCATGGTTCCTGGAGTCAAATCATGATTCTTCATAAACGTAACATCAAGAGCGACAACACAAAGCGGTGCACTTTGCTTCAAGTCATTCGCATCGATCACCTATTATTCATCACGATAGATTGGTACTGTGGTAAAGTACGTGGCTCTCAATCAGAAGGTTCTTGATTCGAATCTTGCTATAGCAAATTTTGCACCTGGCGAAGGATCTATCCTACTCCGTCTCGATGGTGGTCGGTATGATGCCGAGGTCAGTCCTGCGATTTCAGTGAAGGAAGGCTTCCGGCGCAGGGGCTCTGACAACCCGTATCGGTGACGTTCGAACTACTCGGCCTAGTCCCCGACGGAGGCTCTAGACTACTCCGATCGCGGCCCGACGCCCTCAGGTCTTCTGTTGCAGCGATGACATGATATGCGTTATCGCTCTATTCATCGAGTGCCACGTACTTACGTGTTGACACATTTTCTGTATGTTGTTAGGGTTTAAATCTCCGTCGCTGCTTCCGAGCATTTCGTTCGGCCCTTCCGCGTATCTTTGGCGGTCGAAAACTATATGTTACGGTATATCCTCGATGTTTGGGCAGTGTGGCGACTCTGCGTGCTCGAATCTAAGGAGATTCTTTCTGAAAATCCATGACCTGATAGGAACTGTGTCAGGTAGAAGTTCACCTGTCCATGCATTCTATTCATCCTCGTCGACAGGTTTGGGATGAGCCGGAAGGTCCATCTTCCTCGTTCTGCCACCTCGCCATATATCCGACTCTAGCCATCTTCCATACGTTTCTGACGTCTCTTCATTGGAAGCACTCGATATCCTCCTCTAAAGTTATGCCAATGGGGATCATACCGGTTATAACGCATACAGCATCTGACGATATCGTTCTATACGCACTCGCGACTCGTACTGCCAAAACGCTCTGTTCAGTTTTTCGCGGTTCCGCTTTGTTTCTAGTGCCTTGCCCCAAGCAGGAACTCTATACCTCATTATCGATGACGAGACGTTGCCTAGCACATGCCTCGCGCTGCTCGTGACCGCTCAAGTTTGGTATGATTTTCCCTATTGCGTTCAGAGTTTCTGCTTGGGTCCTTCGACGCCTTTTCAGCACACTCGAGTGCTGCTCGAATTGCGTCTACCTTCGATAAGTCTTTGCGGAATTCAAACTGTATTTGCGACAACCCGCGCTTACTCTTATTAGGGATCGTTCAAATATTACGTAGCACAATAAGTGAGGGAGGGGGTCTTCCTATGTGTCACGGTCTATACAAAAATTTAAATTTTCCATACAAAAGCTGTTACGTGGGGGTGGCAGGGGGTCTAAAATTGGCAAATTTTGCGTTGCATAATATTTGAATCATCCCTTACACTTCGACAGCCTGATAAGGATGCGTATGGCGGAGTGACGTAAGCGACTTCAACTGTATGTAACAATACTTTGGTTTGTGTCCCTTTTGCTGAAACGGTGGCACTTACACACTACGAGTAAAAAAAACTAATACAACGCATGATGAAAATTTCATGTAGAAAAAATTCTCGATGCAACAAATGAAATGACGCAATTTTGATGGTAAACACTTAAAAATGTGGCATGTAAAAATACGTCCAAGGTGTCTGAAAAGAGTTGTGATTTGAACAATTTTAATTTCAATCACTAGTTTTTCGCGCTAATTATCCATAGGTTTCCTTCTCAAACGTAAACCGATTATGTGGGCTCGCTTTTAGCAATTCAGTTTAGTTTAGTGTCTTT
The DNA here is from genome assembly GCF_002204515.2 of Aedes aegypti. Lineage (NCBI taxonomy): Eukaryota > Metazoa > Arthropoda > Insecta > Diptera > Culicidae > Aedes > Aedes aegypti. The sequence goes on from NC_035109.1 coordinate 342,644,590, forward strand.
GGCCAGAAGTCGGCCATTGTGAATTGCCAGATGATCCAAGCGGTAGCCGCTTTTCCATGTACCTTAATTTACTCAGTTACTACCGGTCGGGTAATTTCATCAATTTTAAATGTGTGTTGTTGAATTCGGCCACTGACGACGATCGATTACCTTGGATCAAGTATTTGCGCCCACGGTTTCTTGATGGTTTGATTAGCATGGTTTTGTATTTCTTTCACTACTGGACTGCTAAGTGCGGCCTCGTAAGTGCGAAAGTGTGAATGAAAGTGCGGGATTGCATTGAATCCTGTTGGTGTCTTCAGAACACTTATTCTTTGATTTACGAAGAATAAGTCCCCCGAAGACACCTATCCGATTTGATGCAATTGCGCACTTTTATTAGCATTTCCGCACTTGTATAAACTTCTACGATAGTCCAGTGGTGAAAGAAATGCGCAATATTTGATTCAAATCAATGTGAGATTACTACTGTTGTTGCCTTACAGAAGCCCCGCCAATTGAAGCCCCGACGGTTAAGTTTATATTATAAATTAAACAAATTATGAAGAGCGTGTTCGTTAACCATGCGAGTTATTTTCGTGTCATGATGTAAAATTCCACAAAAACGGCATCGAACACATTTTTTTGGCAAACACGATGGCCCGCTTCAAGGCTCTCCTAGGCCCCTCCACTTGCTAGCTACCGTCGCATCAACCGCGACGCATCGATCGCAACGTGCGTGGCATTGAAAAGCTAAAGCTTGACGTTGACCATCTGACCCGGGTTAATCAATTTTCTGCAGTTTCACGTCATTTATTAGTCAGTGGTCAGTCTGTGCATATGGATATTTAAACCACAGCACAGTGATGCGCCTTCATACAAAAATCGGACAAAACCTCAAATACGTCTCAAATCAATCAATGATAATCTATTAATTTTCTTCGATTCCAGATATCATTGGAAATAAACGTCAAATTAAAATGTCTTCATTATTTATCAATTTCAGTCAACTTACGTGCAATTTTACCAGCTTGTTTGGCGATTTTTTGCTCAATTCACAACAGAATTTAAACTGTTACGTTATGTGTTTAAGAATACATATCAACAACATTTCAATCCTTTTGGTAGTTTCAGTTGACTACAAACGAGTTATGGAACAGGATGCAAATTTAAATGATGAACCTGCTAAATTATAATAATATATGAAAATTAAACTTTTAGCAGGAGCAAAGAGGGCCAAACAAAACTATTGTAGGGGGGATCCCCCAGTACCGGACACTTAAGCCATTAAATTCATAAATCGAAAAATATTGATTTTATGGGCTCGTGTTACTCATTTATGATAAATATTATCAGTTTTATAGAGTACAAAAATAGAATTGAAAATATAGATATGAATTTTGACAATGCATTTTGATGATGTATTTTAGTATCAAACTGATCGATCTTGAAAGGTGGCACCCAATACCGGACACGATCTGGAAATGCCTTGAATTCTGTAAATTTGAACATCATTAAATGTGTACACTATAGGAATAGTTTATAATTACCAATTCAATGCATTTGCAACATATACAAGAATAATTTGAGTTTTTCTTAGTTTGCAAGACGCCTATTAAAAGCCTCTTCCATATATGATGAAAAATAGCACATTTTACGATGTTGTTCTGCATATCCATTCTTCTTAATTTTATTGCATGTTTGATACCATGATCGACGGAACCCATGAAAAATGAAAGTATTTTGAGACACTGACGCAATAATTGCAAAGATATCATATAACAAATCAAGCTGTCCGAAACTAAAGGACAGGAGGTGCTGTAATTTGTCCATTTTTAGTTCCATAATGGTACAAAATACATTCATACTATCAAATTAGGATTATGTTCGATCATGCTTGCGTGATCCAAAGTATATTTTCATATTCAAAATAATTACTAAATAGGCTCAAAATTAAGAGAATACGTAAATTTTTTAAAGATTTTCAAACTTTTATACTTTTTTAAAATGGCATGCATATTTCAAGGATGAGTTATTCTACGCAAACAATAGTCTACATAATAGCTTTCTTTTCTACTAATACACCATCTGGATTGGACCATTATTTCTCAATGTTTTGACTTTGTCCGGTATTGGGTGCTGTCCGGCACTGGAGGATCTCCCCCTACATCTAAAAGTATGGGTCGTTTAATAGCAAGGTACCGTCGTTGGGGGTGACAATGGGTCAAATAGGGATATGTACGATTTATTTATTGAATAACTATCGCTATTTAACTCCAATAAACTTCAAATTTGGTGTGTATGTACTTTGATAGTACATTAACAACTGTTCAAAAAATTAAAGAAAAATTTTTATTCACAGCGGCACCACAAGTGAATGAAAAATGACCCATTCTCACCCCATAGAGGGGGTGACATTGGGTCACTGTAATTAAAATAACTTGTTTTTGAAAAAATAATTTCAAAACCATTCACAGCTGAAAAATATTGATGAAATACGATGCAAACAAGACGAAAAGATATCTTAGATGTTTCACAAGTATGATAAACCCATTTAAAAGAACGATTATACCAAAAAATTGAAGAGCTATTAGAATAAATATGTAAACCCAACATTTACCGTTAAGTTTACATAAATTTTCTTGTTTTTACCATCAAATTGTTTTCAAAGTCTCATCCTCATTGCCATAAAGGCTATTCAGGTTTCCCAAAGGTGTACTGAAACAGTGATTATTTTAAACCTTCGCAAATAGTTAAATTTCGGTGCGACATTCCATGATCAATACGTTTCAGCAGATGTTGACGTCATAATCCCCGGTATTTCAGCGATCCAACTCATTTGTCCTTCCGTGACATGTTTCTATAATATCAAAACACTAATGAAATATTGAATTTGAAGTTGAATTGAAGAAAAAATTCATTTACTAAAATTTTACGATGTTGCTGCGCACGAAAAACAGTTGCTGGTTTGATAAGTTGTCAGGATGCGTTGAATTGTTATTCAATGCACGGAATACTCAAGTAGACTTGTTTGATGTTTCAGAGATGCTGTATTTAGAAAGAATAAACAAATCTTAATGAAAAAAGAGAACACCCGACACCGTAAAATGTCAAAAAAGTGGACTTGTGATTTCATTTACTATCGTTCTTACTTGACCCAATCTCACCCCCATTTTAATGTTTTAGACACCGTACCGAAAAACAAAAATTTTTTTGTGAAAAAATCAAATAGATTCCGGAAAATACGTGTGAAGTGCAATGAAAAGACTTTAACTTTCTATTAATATAACTATAGACGTTAAAGTACATGCGTGATACTTTACACAGGAGAAATCTAATGTTGTAAATTTTATCTAGTTTCAACATACAAGTTTATCGATATAGTAAACAAAAACTACTATTTCTTAAAATGTATATTGTGATGAATTACGTGTTATTATATGTTCCCTTACATATGAATTACAAATTTTAATAATATCAGCGTTATTGGCTGAAATATTTCATATATCATATTTTCCCGTTTTGACCCAATCTCACCCCCTAGACCCATTGTCACCCCCATCGACGGTACTTATTTATTCGAAACACTTAACATAAAACGAACAGTTTTGATGATTTTTAAACCCAAGATATCGAAGAAGGGGCCCAGATAGCCGTAGCGGTAAACGCGCAGCTATTCAGCAAGACCAAGCTGAGGATCGTGGGTTCGAATCCCACCGGTCGAGGATCTTTTCGGGTTGGAAATTTTCTCGACTTCCCAGGGCATAGAGTATCTTCGTACCTGCCACACGATATACACATGCAAAAAATGGTCATTGGCATAGTAAGCTCTCAGTTAATAACTGTGGAAGTGCACATAAGAACACTAAGCTGAGAAGCAGGCTCTGTCCCAGTGAGGACGTAACGCCAGAAAGAAGAAGAAGATATCGAAGAATTATTGTAAAAATCCTGTTTTGTACGATGCAACTTGATTTCTAATATCTTGAGAATTAAATAGCATTGGTAAATTGAGGGCTTATGATTAATTTTTCAAACGAATTGAAATCAAATCGGTTATGATTTCGCTGAAATATTGAAGTTTGCTAGGTGAACTACAGTTAGTGAATTTGAAGTAGTATACTGCTGATTAATCTCAAATTTCGAGAAATCGTCACTCAATAGTACAAGTTTTTTAAATGTTAAAGCCTGATTCGCTGCTCACAAGTAATTTCTTGGCCTATCTTGATGCATGGGAAATTCCTGCAAGGAAGCGTTTTTTCTGATTGCAGTATGCAGTTGAAAAGAGATGTCAGTTCAAACGGGAGTCGCTGTAGAAAATTTCTGCAAGGAATCGGCGAGAAATTTCTTTAGCGATTCCTGTTCAGCAGCAAATCAGGCTTAAAAAGTGAATTTGGGAGCATAATTTTTCGATATATTGTCCACCCAAGCACCACTTTGCACATTTGTCCATTGCGAATGCCTCTGTTTTTGATCCACTGACAACCATATACGTAAACCGCGCAACAGACAAAGGAAATCGTTGGTGTGCAATCTGAATCCCATATCCCGTGCGCCATGCAATACAAATAAGGAAGAGCTGGTGCGGTGCGGTCGCGGTGACAATATTTACTGTCATCTGCGATGTTATCGTTGTTGTGTCCCTCTCCTTTAAAACGGCTTTGCTCGTGGCCATTTGTGGCGGAGGAATTTTTGTATTGATAGGTGGGTTCACCAACACGTGAAGGTATGCGCTTTATAAATGTTGCGTTCTGCAGTGGAATGATGTAACAAATTTTAGAATTGCGAGTGTAGTTTATGTATTAATTAAATGACGCTTGAGTATGACCTTGAACATTGGAGATTTTTTAATCATTTTCTGGATACAATTTTAAACTTAGGGTTAGTTAAATATGAAAGAACTATTCTTGAATCCATTAGGTATCAACAAAGTTCCTATATGTACACTTTGAACATGTATAATCAGGCTTTACTATTTATATTTTTCAATTAGTATCATTAAAACACTACATTCATTTTCTTGGTGTTAGGAAACATTTCCATTCTAATTTGCTAGGACTAAATTAAGCTGTTATTATGGATTAATATTTGTTAATAGCATGTTACATCTTATTTGCCAGGGACCCAGAAAGCCGTAGCGGAAAACGCACAGCTATTCAGCAAGACCAATTTGAGGGTCGTGGGTACCAATCCCACCGGCCGAAAATATTTCCGCATGGGAAATTTTCTCGACTTTCCAGGGCATATAGAATCTTCGTGCTAGCCACAATTACATGACAATTACATGTGCTGTTCTAGATGTTTTAAATGTATGATAATCATCCTTATTCAATCCAGTAATCTCAACACATATCAAACCCAGACTCGTCTAGGGCCTCCAATTGCCGAACCAACCAACTGCCGAACCAACAACGACAAATCGATTCAGCAGCCTTTTCTCACCGAGAACTTGTCCCGTTATTCAGAAAAGAGACAGAGAAAATGAACCGCTTTGAAGTTTAGATGCTTCAAAGAAGAAGACATCATTCATAGTATTACGTTATGTACATAACTCTGGCATAATAATAAAAACGCCCTTTAACAGTTTGAAAAATCTAATACATTTTTTAATTGTAGTTTTGAGTAAAATTAAAAAAAAAACTTTGAGATTATGAGTGAAAAACTAGCTAGATTAGTTAAAATTCACGCAAATAAATCTGGAGAGAAGAACATTTTACTTTAAACTGAGACTTCACACTGAGACTAAATTCATTCCAAAAAGTTTACTTAAAGGCAACGTCACGGAATAGCTCGAAACAAGCATTCTCCATGTTTGACCTCTTTCAACCGATCCGGGAAATTTGAAACAAAACCCAATTCTTCCTAGCACACCTTTTCAGTTCTCTCAGTCGAAACCATCAAATGTGAATCTCCGCTGAAGAGCTTTTTCTTCGATCATCATCCGTCTGTTGTATGCACTCATACCTCCATACCTGCCTTAATTCAACTTCTTCATCCCCCAGAACCGGTTTTGAAACAACAACAACAAATCGAGCCCTCGTCAGATGCAGAAGAATCCGAACCACCAGGAGGGGGGGAATAGCGAAGCTCTCCAACAACCAAGCCCTCCGAGCTCCGAGCGCTAGTGTGGAAAACACACATGTTGTTGCAACTGCTCACTCACTCCACTCGTGCTTTGGGATCGGGTGTGGGAAAATAGCGGATGATGAATCCATCATTTTGCTCTCGGGCAAAACAATGGCATGCGATCAACGGAAATCGTCAATGACACCAATCTTTCGAGCAAATTGAGAAAGAATAGGAACATCTTTGCAAATAAAGAAACATTTATGCTGTGTTAGAGCAGTTGAGTTTGGATCATTTGAAAATATGTTTAAACTTAAGAGATATTAATTTCTCACGAAACATAGGAACTTTAGAGAACACCTGCTTGAAACAAACAAATTCAACCAATTTTTTAAGGATGTCTCCAGGAACAATTAGATACGAAGCTTATTCCTGAATTTTCTCAATAAAGTCCTGAAATCTTTAATAATGTATACAATGATTCTTTTATGGAAGTTCACATTATCTAACCGGGAATTCCTTTAAGAATATCTGTATATTAATTACATCCTTCCGAAGAAACCTAAAGAAGTAACGTTCGATGGCATTGTATCTACGTTGAAATCCATTTTTGGGAGGCGCTGATAATTTGTGTTTGCAAACTATCAAGTACCCAGGTGATGATTTCTATTCATACTCTGGAATTATCAATTAAAACTGTGAAGAATTTCGTCTCAACGAGATCACGGCTGATCAATTTAGGTGCCTCGTGTTGGTGTGTGCACTTAATTCACATCATGATGCAGTCATACGAACCACTCTTCTCTCCAGAAAGCAGCACTGGCGTAGGAACAGGGAGACGCGCGTCGGTCGAGTAAAGTGAAAAAGTGCCGCGTTCGATTAGTTCTTTTTGTAGTCTTGCGAAAGGTTCACTTTATTCAACAAACTTTGAATGGTTCGTCACTGTAAGTGTCGGCATAAGAATAAAAGTATTCTATGATGTTCCAGCCAATCGAGTTTCTTGTTTCTTTTCAAATAAGTAAAATATGTGTTATTATATTGCTTTCGTCTTGACAGCTATAGGAATGTTACATTTAGATATTTGTTCAACAAGTTTTGAATGATTCGTCACCTCAAGTGTCGACATAATTTTCCTCTACATAGAAATTGTTCATATCAAGTGAAAATATTATAATTACATATAAGCATTTTTATATCTCACAAATAATTATTTATCATATATTTGATAATCGCTTATCAAAGTGAATCATGTGACTCAACGATCCTCCCCCATTAACAAACATCCCTCCCAGAAACCTTTGTGGAGATGCAGAGGCAAACACGGTCTCCAAATAGCAAAGGTTACACACTAACATTCCTTCCCTCAATCCCACCTGACTGCAAGGACGTGGCCGCACAGTGCTGCGTCCCTTGGACAAAAGTGAAAAAATCAACTCTCGATTACTTTTTCAAATCGACGTAAGTAACTTCCAGACGGTTTTGAGATAATTAATTCAGAAGAATCACAACCTGTCTTCTAAAACTGTTTTAAAATGAATCACCTTTTTGACATTTTTTCACCGTGTACATTGCTTAAATTTTGCATAAAGACAACTCGCGATCAAAAACTAGGGAGTTCCTATGATTTCCCACAAAAAAATTATGACAAAATGATAAGCCGTTTTATTCAGTTACTTGCGACGTTTTTCTACCAGTGTAAAATCGACTCAAGTAATGTTTTGTTTTGATTCGTGGTTAAGTCACTTTGTCTCTCCATACAGCGGGGCGACGAAAGTAGTGGTTAGGTTGCGAAAGTTGAAAATCTTACTTTCGTCGTTTTGTAAATCCGGAAATTAAACGTTCTAAAAGTGAAAAATCGAGCTGGTTCAGAGCAAAACGTGTAGAATTTCGTCTGTGAAACACATAGAATCGATAAAGTAAGTTTGTATACTTTTTTGACTTGAGTCTATATGAATAAGTTTTCGAGAACTTTTTTATTGCACCAAATCAAGTATGCTACTTTGTTTACATATATTTGATATGTGTTAAACGAGTAGCAAAACATCGTGAACTAAATATTTTTGAGACCAGACTAACCCAAGTTAAGTAGATGAAAAAACCGAATTTAGTACTATAGCATTTAATTCCACTAGAGTTTGTATCCTTTGACAGAGACGCGTATTTCGACCTCAACTGTAAGGCCGTCTTCAGTGTCTTGTACTAGTCGAGTCTAGTACACGACACTGAAGACGGCCTTACAGTTCAGGTCGAAATACGCGTATCTGTCAAAGGATACAAACTCTAGTGGAATTAAATGGTATAGTACTAAATTCGGTTTTTTCATCTACTTATAGGTATTCTACTAAACAGCTCGAAGATTTATTATAATGCAAGCTGTTGAATAGTTTGATTAAATGGCGTGGATTCTGTAAATTTGTGCGAATTACAATTAATCTATTTTGGCGATTTATGTTGTTCTATGATATTTTCTCAAGTGATAATCGAAATGGTAAGCATCAGACTAAATATGTTATTTACATATCATTGTAAATAATTGTGATTTATTTTATACAGGAATTTTGTGAGATCTAAAGCTCTCATATAATTTCTTATTCACATAGAACAAAATAACTAGCAAAACTTCAAATCACCTCAAAATACCTCTCTGATTTTTGCATCAGTTCTTATTTAGGATGCCTTCTAAACACTGAAAATGATTCCAGCTGCTCCCGTCTGCTCTTTCGATTTCAATCTTCGATTTTGTGGATGATGGTCTTACGATTTTTGAACATATGCGCAATGCTGATCTATTGAAACACAATAATCACCTGCTTAGCTTCCTATGCAGTTTGAACAAGGGCGGAGGAAGCACTTTTTATAGATGCAGCGAACGTCTTCTTTTTGGCGTTCGTCCCAACTGGAACAGAGACTGCTTTTCAACTTTGTGTTCTAATAACTATTTCCTCTGTTATTATTTGAGAGCATTTGTGCCAATGGATGACTTCTGCATTATAAGCACTTTTTATTACAAATACTTCTGAAGTTCTTCCTTAAAGCGTTACTTTCAAAACAGAGCCTGTTTCTTAGCTTAGAGTTCTAATAACCATTTCCACAGCAATAAATTGAGAGCTTTCTTGATAATTTATCATTTTTGCATTTGCATTCATGCATTTTTGGAGGAAATTTTCAACTCGGCAAGGTCCTCAACTGGTTATATTAGAACCCACGGCCCTGAGCCCGGTATTTTTGAATAGTGTCGTTAATTGGTTAAATACTTTGATTTGTTTGCAATAACCTGCATTGCTCTGTTTTGAATTTATGTGGTGAGAATTTACTTTCTTGTCATTTGGGTTCATTCACATATTTCATAACGCCGAACATGGCATCTTTGACATACACTGACATAAGTCAATCATACAAATTATAGCCCTAATGATTCCTGACAACATTCCCATAAACACCATTGAGCTAAAACGCCTACAACGGAAGTTATGATTTTTGTCCCGAGGTCCCATACATTCGAAGCACTGTGGGCCGGCGCCATTATTGACCCTGTATAAATAGAGGCACTGAATTATGCACACTAAAGAAGATTATGGCCAATCTCAGCCGAACTTCTAGTTGATTTTTTGTGCATTTTCACTGACTTCGGTCAATCACGGAATAGCAACCATTGATATGTGTAGTCAGTCTAAGCTAAGCAAAAGTTCAGTTTTCCCTCACAATTCCTTCTAAAAATAAATTATTTTAGAAATTCTTCTGTGAATTTCTTTAAATAGTTTTCCCAAAATTTGTATTACAAATTTTTCCACGAAGTACATCAAAAGTACTAAATATTTCCAAAATACTTCAAAACGTGCGTCAAAAATTCGTCTGTTTTTGTTTTTAATTTTGCTTCAAATTCCCGGATTATTCAAGAACTGAAAATAAAATGGGGTTTGAAATGTCCCTTGCCTTCGAATCTTCAGAGGAAATTTGTTGAAAACTCCCAGGAAAACTTTTGCTTCTAAAATAAGCATAGCGGTAAAGGAATCTGTAGAGAAACATTTAGCGAAATGACTGGGAAGGGGAAAAGATTTATTAAGATGTATATTCATAAAAGGATTTGTATTATTTGTATCTTCCTTAAAAATAATTTTACCAATCATTGGCACGATCTATATTCTTGGTTTGAATTTTTGTGCGTTACGATGGCGGAATTTCTGGAGGCTTTCTGGCAGAATTATAGGATAAATTTCAAGGACAATTTCTAAAAAAGATTCTGCTGGATTTATTAGAGAGGTTTTGACTATCCTGTAATTTACCTCTAGAGAAAAGATTATCAATTATCTTTAATTGTTTCATTGCACACCTGTGCTCTACATGCTTTAACATTTTGTTGTTTTTCCTTCCTTCGCATGACGCTTTGAGGAACTTCGTACAAAAATCTTTCCATACTCCAAAAAGCAACATATTAAAGAATCTAAAAAAAGGTAAATTACAGAAGTTGCATAATTGTTATACGACTGGTTCCTGAAAGTCCATAAGGAATTCGTAACAAATTTTCAAAGTAATGCAAAAGTTTCCACTTAGATTTAAATTCATTAAAATCTTACATTTTCACGTTGAGCTTTAGGTTTAGTTTCATGAAACTTCGGAGTTCATACAAAATATTATCTAAGATTTTAGTTACGAATACCTTCAGTAAAAATTCCATCCGTTTTAACACCAATCACATTCTATTACAAAAGACGTAGCAAAATGAACAAGAATTTTGAAGTAAATCCTATAAGGACCGCTTAAGCTTTTCTGTGAGGTACATCGTTAATAAGTTTCAAAAATTGTGCGGTTGAATTCTTGAATTTCACGATAGGAATTTAGTTCTTCCAAACCTTTCTTTGTATGTGTTTCATTAGAAGACTAATATGGAGTGATATTTGTAAAGCAATTTCTGAAAATATTGTGATATTCCTGGAGTAGTTTTTGAACCAAAAAATTGATGTTGTTTATAATGAATCCTGAGATTACTATTTGCAATAAAAAAATTGCAGTTATTTCTATAACCCAAAAGAATTTTTTTAGGAGTTGAAGAATAAATTGCAAAATCTTAGTAAACCTGGTGAAAAATTTCTTCAAAATATCCCAAAAGAGTCGTTAGTGCGGTTTACAGAAAAAAAGTCTCTGAAAAATGCTTAGATGAATCTATGGTAAATTTTTCGGATGAATCTGAGGGAAACAATAATATAAGAAATTCCTGGACAAATTACTCGGGAAATCTCTGAGTATTTTCGCGGAAGAGTTATTGAGAGAACAGTTGGACGTTTTCCGCTAGGAGTTTTATAGGAATGTTAGAATTCTTTAAACATTCCTTAGTTAGGCATTTATGAAAAAATAAAAATAAATATTTCCGACAAAGTTTTGAAGGACAGAGTTTGAAGGAAAGAGATGTTGCTTCTTGAATTTAGATATCTAGAAAATAATTTTTAAACATTTTTCCAATTGAATACTTTATAATTGCTCATGAAATTCTTGTGGAATATTACGAGGAAACCGTAAAGCAACACCTGGAAGAGTCATTTTTTTTTTTTTTTTTTTTTGCAGGAAGTCTGGATAATTTTTGCTGCGGTTTTTCCAAACAATCCTGTAGAGAAACTATAGAAATAGCTTCTAAAGCAAAGTTGAAAAAACTGTTGACGAACTTTCTGAAGAATTCGTGGAATGAATCCTTGCTTGGTAATTTTGATGACATTTTTGGTGAGACTGCTACAATTTTTTGTGCTATTTTTTGGAGAAATCCTTCAAAATTCCAGAAAATCCTTAACATATTATTTATGAAGATAGGAGGATACTTTAAACTAACAATTGGAATTCATTTGTTTTACTGATTAGTACAAAGGATGCTACAGCTCGTGTAAACGAACTGAACCAACAACAACCAGCACTGGTTTATAAGTAACTACTGAGCCCTGGCGGTCCCTCCGTTCGGTTCCTCCCATATAATATGCCGAAACCTATTAACAGATCCTCCGCCTGAATGCAGCCGTTTCATGAAAATCATGAACCGTTAGAGGTGTGCCAGAGTATTGGGAAGGTGATATGTTTCACAGACGAATATTATTATGGTGCACCTTCTACTTTGGCACCGTCAAACCCTATGATCGTGGTCAGGGCAAAATAAACCACTTGAATATGATGTTTAATGCACAACCCAAATTCACAGGAAATATTATCGGTTATTTTTTTACGAATTTTAATTTGAATTAGTTTTAATGATCTCTGTGCCATAAACAAAAACAGATCATCTCCATTAAAGAATCACAAATCATATGACTGAGGAGGAATGTTGCCTCGCTGAAGTTAACAACAATGACTGAGAAAACCTGTTTTCGTTTGATCTCTTGCCCATGAATCGTGATGATGATTCGCATCAGGCGGGAATTACGTTGTAGACTGCGTTCAATAATGTGATTGAGTGAGAGACTTACCTGAATTCTCGGATCCAGCTCGGTGTTTTCATCCATTTCTGTCTCCTTTGATGGATCCATTGTGTAGTGCTCTTTTCTGGATGCTTTCTTCCGCGATAGAAACCTTCAAGCACTGATTCCCACAATAGCCCCCCAAAATTTTGACTTCCTGTAACTTTTATTCGAGAGCTCTTTTCAGATCTGACCTTCCGTGACGATTGCTGTCATTTTTTTTTTCTTTTAATTTCCCATGCCACAGCAGCTTCTTTCTCTCACAAAGCACTTCCTCTATGCCACTTGTGACACGAGCCAAATATTTTCCTTCTCCTCCTCCTGAGACTTTTTCTTGACTTTCGCTTGTCTCCACTAGTATAGGAACTTTCCGATTCCACGGATAAACAATCCGCTCACAGTCGGAACCAGGCAAATTATTGATCTATTCAGCACACAATAAATTCACAAACAGCCCTTATCCACTTCGCAGGGACTTCCCCCATCAATTACAGCAACAGCACACTTCCAATCTGAAGCCAGAGACTTCCCGACGTAATTTCCACCAGATTGGCACTACACTCGCGCCGCGAATTTCACCGTGATCCTGCAGTGAGATGGAAGGACCTACGGAGGATTGCAGTGGTCGACGCGACGCGAATGGCAGGCAGAGACGGAAATGCCCCAAAACTTTGTTGAGTGTTTATTTTCGTTGTAGGAATCCAGAAAAGGCAGCAGCCAGAAACTAAAAATCAGAAAAAGTAGTCACTCACGCACGTCCGACACAATCGAAAGCAACTGAACGAATGACAGTCACTGACAGATTGCTCTCTCCGCGAAGCGAAAACAAACGGAGAGAGCGATAGGCGTGAACGTGAAAGTAGCAGTCAATTTGACAACTGGAATGTGGATTACGTTCTTTGCTAATACAGTTGCACCCTAGGCGAAAACGATATTTTATAGTCCATTTTACGAGACGTTTTTGAACAGCTGATCGCTTATTTGGTAGTATCCACTTCGTAAGTACCGTGCAAAAAGATAGGACAAGTACTGCAGGGAATGCTTCAGCTGTCCAATTTACTTTAGCTGTATCCAGTTGGCAAGTAGAGCGAATGTCCGTAACGTTTCATAACGCCTGCCGTGCTAATCCAATGGGGCTGTCATTTTGACGCGCAGAAAAAGGGTCCGTTCGATTATTCCGCAAGGAAAATAGTGACCGTTCGCTCATACTGGATCAGCTGTCAAAATTACTTTGGTAATTATGGCCGGTACGCTGATCATAAGTACTGTGCAAAAGGATAGGACAAGAAACGGTCAAGGAATGATTCCGCTACCGAAATTACTTGAGCTGTACGCAGCTGAGAAGTAGTGCTGATTTCATAACGTCGGTAACGCCTGCCGTACAAATCAAAGGGAGCTGTCACTTTTCCGAACGGAAAAATGTGCCGCTCAATTATTCCGCAAGTAAAAGTGACATTTCGCTCATACTGAATCAGCTGTCAAAATTACTTGGGTAAAAAGGAGAAATTTTACTTGAGTGATTTACGTTTCAGGTCCGTACTTGGCTTTAGCAGCGAACTGTACATCAAAATAATCTTATAAAATGCGTTATGGAGGGTGGGTGGTTGTTGAAAATGGCGTTATGAAATTTGTGAATAGTGGTTATCACGCTTAATTATATAAGTGCCCTAATGTAGAAGTGTTTGTGAAACTTAGAGGAAAACAATATGCACCCTGTCTTTAAAAAAAAAAACACCCAGAATCTGGTTATAAATATTTCAAATTGGGTAATATTTTCATATGCATTTCGATTTGTCTGGAAAGTGTATGCAAGTTTGGTTGAGGAAAACAAAAAAACTGTGTATGACGAGTGACGAGCGTATGCGAATGTTCGTGAGTTCAAATGTCACTAAGGTCTATAGACCTTAAGGGCTTGTTCACAAATGTCATAATACTGAAGGGGGTGGATGGGTGTACTGAGATTGTTACAGCTCATATAATTTTTTTGGAACATCAATACAAAAAGCGTTACGAGGGGGTGGGTGGGTATCAAAAATGGCCATTTTTGGCGTTATGAAATTTGTGAATAGACCCTTAGTTGATTGTAGTCATTTGAAAAAGGGTGTCTTCAATTTTCAAGGTTCAGTGTAATTTTTCTCTATACATTGCATGAAAATCCCGGGAAATCTGGTTTTAAAAATCCCGGAAACGCCATCCTTCCAATGGATCACGTTCTCAGTTATATCGCATTTTCCAACTGTCAAAATCCTCCCCCGCTTCCAACCCAACACAGTCATGAGTGCAAAAATGTTAATGGAGGAACGGGATCTCGTTTGTTCTCCGCAAGTGCATAATATTGTTCAATTTTTCACAGTATTATCACCGAAATTGCCAATTCAATAGCACCTGTGATGATTCATTACATCCGTGGGCGTGCCAAGCAAGTGGAGTTCTAACCGTAATCGACGGGTTGAAGTGGAAAATCGTGGAAAACGAAGTGGGTGGTGTAATTATAGTGCGAACTGCAGGAGGAAGACCAACAATAACAAAATTGGAATTTAGCTGGCAGGAATTTTGGTTCCCCGAGCCACGGTGGACATTGCGAGGATGAGTTCGACAGGTGTTCTACCCTTTGTGCGGGGAATCGATTTCACCTTCAATGATTTCAGCGTAAGTATCTTCGTCTGGAGTTCGATTTTAGTGGGGTAAGAAATTTTGTCACGAGACGACAGTGGCGCTGACATACTTTTTCCCCCAAGAGGATGTCTATTTTTGGCTTACCGAATGCGGATTTCGCTGGGGTTGCAAAACAGCGATGCTACGCAACAATATATGGGAATAAAAAACAAAGGGAATTCCTTCGAATGTTTCCTTGTTTTGTTGTTTTCGTAAGCAGGACTGGTAGCGAGTCACTATTTTAGGGTGTCGGCTAAGTTTTAGGAATTACAGGGCTGATTGCAGGTCTCATTTTAGAGATTGAACCATAAAAATGTCAACGCTGAAGAGGGTGGGTAGGTGTCTTCAAGATGTTACAGTTCATACAAAATTCGAAAAAAATCATAAAAATGCATTACGAGGGGGTGGGTGGGTGTCGAAAATGATAATTTTTGGCGTTATGAAATTTGTGAATAAACCCTAATTGTGATCTCGCAATAAAAGCCATTGGTAACCGAGTGTGTAGCTTTTTGTTATTGAGCTAACGATTGGATTTTCAGATTAATTAACAATCCTTCAATGGAGAGAAGATCCTTATGTATCTCCCAGTGGTGATAGTTTTAATCTTTATCCCTTCATTTGCATAACAACGAAGCTACAATTCCGGTTATCAATGGCTTTTAGAGCGAGATCATAAGTTATGCGAGATTTGGTCTCTACATTATCGTAATTCTGTATTTTAAAGTAATGGTCTCTTAAGTGTTTTTTAACCAAAATGGTCTCGGCAGTCACAATTTTCTTCTCCTGAATTTTGATTCAGAATATCTTACCACGAAACCACAGGAGTTAATATAAAAAAAAATCAAAATGATATTCTGCTTTAGAGATTTGTCCCCTAAGTCCAGGTTTCCATCGATTTGCCAGTAGCAGTTTTAGCAGGTTTTCCAAAGATTCTCACAGGAGTTCTTCCAAGAAAGCCCACGAGTTATCACAGTAATTGCTCAAAAAAAATTTCGCAAGGAATATTTTTCGAAATTTATGAACCAATTAATTCTACCAGTGTTTCGTCGAGATCAGGCGATTTGACGTTTGACTTGAGTCGTTTTAGATTGAACGGAACCAATCCAAGCGTCAAATTGTCTGATTCCTACCAGAAAGCGAATTTGCTTGCGGCAGCCATTAGCGCTCGTGAAAAGCTCGATAGATTGACAATAAAAATAACAATTTCACTCATTCCTTTTTAAGACACCGCCGGATTGACAAGTAGATAATACAGCATTTGATGAATCTTGTTGGAAAGCATTCCCTTATGACGGTTAATTTAAACATTCGTTTTGAATTGGCATTAAGACTCTGATTAGTAAAAAATATGAATAGCCCCACCTAGATGACGCACTTGCCCCATAGTGCTGAAAAATACTAATACTTTTAGATTTTCTTTTTATATCATGATAGGTTCGGCTAGATTGATGGGTTCGATAAGCTTCGGAGACAGAGAAGAAGTTGTTGAAAGAGGCACACTTGCCCCAAATTCCGCTATGTTAATCAACGTGCGAAGTTCGATTTCACAACTAAATTCTCAATAAGATGCATGATGTGCACTAGCAAAGCGAGTTGTTCAAAAATTATACTTTGCACGTTAGTTAATCTAGACGGAGCAATATAATATACAAGATTTACACTAAATAATTAATAAGCAAAACACAGAAACAAAATATTCGTATTTTGTCGAATGGGTTGATTTCGCGGCATTCAAAATTATTGAGAAATTCCTATTCACAAACTATCCGGATCAAACGATTGTAGTATCATCCTATCTGTGAAATCTGAACAACCTTTCCGAGTGTCTCTCCCTTTGTTGCCTTTGCTCCGATAAACACATGAATTGAAAGTATACTTTCAATATACTTATATAGAAAAGCAGTAAAATCTACAGAGATATCAATGTTAAAAAACACGTTAATAAAGATGAAAAAAAAAATACAAAGATATGACAAATAGCAAGAAAATAAATTTAAAATATTCAAACCGTGGTTTACATCTATGTTCTTAAAATTTTATTAATCCACACAAATTCTTATCTTAGAGTTGGATTAGGGATTTCAGAGTAGTTTAAAACTGATTTCTGGTAGACAGAATCTTACCCAAAACAATAAATCAAAGTAATTGGGAAGATTATCTTTCAGTCCATTCTGCAGTACTGTAATCCGGGGTATCATTGATCAACGGGGTAACATTGATCGGAATGACTCACCTCATCAAAAGTTCGTATTATCATTTATTGATGGAACATTTCCAATTCATGAATGGTGCTTCTCTTTCTTATATTCATGAGCTAAAAAAAGTTAATATTTTTGTGAAAATTGCGTTTACCTTATGCGTAAATTTGTCAACTTTTCGAAATAATGATTTTAATTGTTAAGGATGACACTGCCGAGGATTCATGTCTCACATAAGTTCTGCAAACGATATAAGCAAGCAAGATGCGGTTCTTACTAAAAATGACATCGCCGAAAACGATTCCGTTGTCAAAACTTTTATAAGTATGCTCAATTAGGCAACATTACCGCATTACTGATAGAAATGTAAAATTCCCTTAGAAAATTGTCTACCTTTAGGCTTATTCCGTGGTTCGAGGTGTTTTTAATTTTAAAATAACTCAAAAAGTAAATGATTTGTAAGTGTTTAGCCTTCATATTCGGCTTCAGAAGCCATGATTTAAATAAGTAACGACATTTTCAGTATTACCGAAAGTTGTTTATATAGGTGATCAATGTTACTCCATATCAACTTAATCAAAAAATCGCCTAAAACATTTGTTTTAACCAAGCTAAGGGTCGTGGGTTCGAATCCCACTGGTCGAGGATCTTTTCGGGTTGGAAATTTTCTCGACTTCCCTCGGCATAAAGTATCATCGTACCTGCCACACGATACACGCATGCAAAAATGGTCATTGGCATAGTAAGCTCTCAGTTAATAACTGTGGAAGGGCTCATAAGAACACTAAGCTGAGAAGCAGGCTATGTCCCAGTGGGGACGTTACGCCAGAAAGAAGAAGAAATCTCTCAATAAACAAAATACTGTAAATAGTCTCGAGCTATGGGTGGCAGTACATGATTTAAAAATGTAAAACCTGCAACATTTGCATTTTCAAACGAAATATCGAAGTAACATTCAGAAAAATGATCAATGTTATCCCGGATTATGGTACCTAAAAAGTTTTCTGGGAATTTGGCCCGAAGCGATTGGGTTGAGTTGGGTTCAAGGTCGACGATCGTGTTAATTATGTTTCCTTCACTTTTGTAGGATGGAAGATTCCCGAAGAACATCAAACACATGTCCGGCGTGCAGTGGCTCAAGCTGGACCGGACCGGGATCGACGAAATTCCGGAGGAAATGGGCAAACTGATGAAGCTGGAACATCTCTCGATGAAGAACAACCAGTTGGAAAAACTTTACGGCGAACTGACCGAGCTAAACTGTCTGCGATCGCTGAATATGCGGAGAAATAACATCAAGAGCTCAGGTATACCGAATGAATTGTTCGACTTGGAGGAGCTTACGACGTTGGATCTATCGCACAATAAGCTGAAGGAAGTGCCGGAGGGGCTCGAGAAGGCCAAAAGCCTTTTGGTGTTGAATTTAAGCAACAATCAGTAAGTGGGCTATTTAAGGAAAAAGTTTTCAAATTTGCTAATATGATTTCATTTCCAGGATCGAATGTATTCCTCCGTCGTTGTTCATCAATCTAACCGATCTGTTATTCCTGGATCTTTCGAGCAACAAACTAGAGACCCTTCCCCCACAGACACGACGTCTATCCAATCTGCAAACATTGATTCTTAATGACAACCCCCTGGAGCTGTTTCAGCTCCGGCAATTGCCTTCGCTACAGAACCTTGTATGTCTGCAGATGCGCAACACTCAGCGCACTCTGAACAATTTCCCGACATCATTGGACAGCTTGACTAATTTGCAAGAACTGGATCTCTCCCAAAACGCTCTATCCAAACTCCCGGATGCTCTTTACAACCTGGGCAACCTAAAACGACTCAATCTGAATGACAATGTGATCCAGGAAATTTCCCCTCTCATCGAAAACCTCTCCAAACTGGAAACCCTGAACTTATCTCGCAATCAACTGGTCCTTTTACCCGCAACTCTCTGCAAGCTTCAAAACCTTCGACGGCTGTACGTCAACGATAATCAGTTAAACTTCGAAGGTATCCCATCCAGCATCGGAAAGCTGGGTGCGTTGGAAGTATTTTCTGCTTCCAACAACCAGTTGGAGATGGTTCCTGAGGGGCTCTGTCGATGTGGATCGCTCAAGAAGTTGAATCTAAGCTCGAATAGGCTGATCACACTGCCGGAATCGATTCACCTGTTGACGGACATGGAACAGCTCGATCTGAGGAACAATCCCGATCTGGTGATGCCGCCAAAACCCGTTGAGGTTCAACGAGGCGACGGTCTGGCATTCTACAACATTGATTTCTCGCTGCAGACTCAACTGAGGCTAGCAGGGGCCAATGTGCCAGCACAAGCACAGGTGGCAAACAGCAGCAAGGATCCAATAGCCAGAAAGCTGCGACTCCGACGGGGTGCGAGAACCGATTCTACCGAGCAGGATTCGGCCAAGATACTCAAAGGCATGCAGGACATTGCCAAGGAGAAGAACTCGCTTGGGTTCGAAGATGAGAAGGCGGAAAACTTGAAACCGAAACGGTGGGATGAGAGTTTGGAGAAGCCTCCGGTCGATTACTCGGAAATATTCGAGGAGGAAGACGGACAGTACGTGGGATTGACTATATGGGAGATTGAAAACTTTCTGCCGAATAAGATCGAGGAAGCAGCGCATGGGAAATTCTACGAAGGCGATTGCTATATTGTGCTGAAGACGTCCCACGACGATGCTGGGCAGTTGAGTTGGGAGATCTTCTTCTGGATTGGCACAAAAGCGACGCTGGATAAGAGGGCTTGTGCGGCGATCCACGCAGTGAACTTGAGAAACTATCTAGGGGCGCGATGCCGAACAATTCGCGAGGAACAGGCGGACGAATCAGACGAGTTCCTGGCCCTGTTCGATACCGAGGTGGCGTATATCGAAGGCGGCCGAACACCAACCGGATTCTACACGATTGAAAACTTGGTATACATCGTACGGTTGTACAGGGTTCACGATGCGGGTGCGAACATCCACCTGGAACCGGTCGAGGTCACTTACGAATCCTTGGATCCGGGATATGTGTTTCTTCTAGATACCGGTTTGCAGATTTTCGTGTGGTACGGATGCAGATCCAAGAACACGCTCAAGTCCAAGGCACGTCTGATAGCGGAGAAGATCAACAAAAACGAGCGCAAGAATAAGGCAGAAATTTTCCAGGAATACCAAGGCAGCGAAGGGGTAGATTTCTGGAAGGCTTTTGGTTTCTCGGATGGACAAGGGCCAGGCGTGAAGCCATCTAACCACGTAGATCCCGACTTCCTACCCATTCCAGCAAGGCTGTACCAAATCCAACTTGGTATGGGCTATCTGGAGTTGCCGCAGGTGGAAATACCCAACAAGACACTACACCACACGATCCTGAACAGCAAAAACGTGTACATCTTGGACTGCTATCTGGATCTTTTCGTGTGGTTTGGCAAGAAATCGACTCGTTTAGTACGAGCAGCAGCAATCAAGCTCTCGCAGGAGTTGTTTAACATGATTGAACGGCCAGAATATGCCTTGATTACCCGTGTCCAAGAAGGCACTGAAACGCAAGTATTCCGATCGAAATTCACCGGTTGGGAAGAGATAATCGCCGTGGACTTTACTCGAACAGCCCAATCGGTTGCACGGACAGGAGCCGATCTTACCGGATGGGCCAAAAAGCAGGAAACGAAAGCGGATCTGGCTGCGCTGTTCATGCCAAGGCAACCTGCCATGACGTTGATCGAGGCACAGCAGCTGGCCGATGACTGGAATTACGACTTGGATGTCATGGAATCGTTTGTACTGGAAGGCAAGAAGTTCGTCCGGTTACCAGAGGAAGAGCTCGGCATATTCCACACCGGCGAGTGCTACGTATTCCTTTGCAGATATTGTCTGCCGGTAGACGACGACGAGGACGAAGAGGAAACGGATACCGTAGATAATGTGGGCAACGGAAAGCTGAAACCCTCGTCGGCACAAGCTCCGGCCGAAGAGATCCAGTGTGTGGTTTACTTCTGGCAGGGACGCGAAGCCGGCAACATGGGTTGGCTAACGTTCACCTTCACGCTGCAGAAAAAGTTCAAGTCCATGTTTGGCGAGGAGTTGGAAGTGGTACGGATACATCAGCAGCAGGAGAACCTCAAGTTTATGTCGCACTTCAAGGGTAAGTTTGTCATCAAGAATGGTCGACGGAAGGAGCGGCAGAAAACGCCGGAGGGTAAGCAGCCGGTCGAGTTCTACCATTTGCGTTCCAACGGGAGTGCTCTCTGTACGCGCTTGATTCAGATCAGGACGGATGCGACACTGCTCAATTCGGCGTTCTGGTAAGTTCATATGGAATAGAGTGCGGCTTATTTTTTTTTAAAGTTCTCAAAACTAAAAGTTCGTATATCTTCTTCTTTTTCTTGGCATTACGTCCCCACTGGAACAGAGCCTGCTTGTTAGCTTAGTGTTCAATAAGCACTTCCACAGTTATTAACAGAGCTTTCTTTGCCAAAGTTGCCATTTTCGCATTCGTATATCGTATGGCAGGTACGATAATACTCTATGCCCAGGGAAGTCAAGGAAATTTCCATAAGGAAAAGATCCTGGACCGACCAGGTATCGAACCCAGATACCTCTAAACTCGGCTAAAGAAGGTCCATATGCCAATCCAAGTTATACAAAAAGAAACCTCAAACTTTGAGGCAACAATACATATTAGAATTTGAAGGTGGCGACTTGAAAATTAATTTTCTACTTATAAAGTATTACCTTCAGTAAAGTTTTCATAATTTTTAAACCAATTATAAATCTTTTAGCATAATTTTTTTTTTAATTAAATTTATAAATTTGTCTAAAACTATAGCTACAGTTACTGTTAGTAAAAAGTACCATTTTGTCCCAATTTCCTAATATGACTCATATTCCACACACTCAACTTTTTATAGCGATTTCATATTTCATTCAACCATTCATATTTCTTCACAGGATACTCAATTCTCCTATATCTCAAGTCCTCTACATTTAAAAGTTGTGAAAATATTAATTTTTACCTTTGAATATAAGACATGTTCGGAATTTGAGACAAAACTGTAGTTTTCTCAAAGTTGTTCCTCATTTACGCAAAAAAGATCTTTGTTCAACCATAACTTTATGAACTTTCATCCGATTCCAAATCTTTTTATACTATTATTATTATTTATTATAGAGGTTCTAACTAGTATCATTCGCCTCTGATAAAAAAGAAAGAAACAACTTAACAGATTACTTAAATTCTATCTAGTAATCGAGTTTTCTTGCTGAGAATAGTGCTGATCTGGGAGGGAGAAACCAATACAAAATTTCTCTACGTCACAGTGAGCCGAGATTCTGCTGTCACGAACTGTCACTGTGAGCCCGGGTCTTAAACAAAGGACAAACATTAAAAAAGCGCGTAATTAGCCAAAGCATATTTTTGCATTTCATCAAAAGTAGCAAAAATCGAATAAGAATCAATTCATGCACATTCAAAAGTAACGTCACGAGAGCACCGTTTATTCTAACTGAATATAACGTATTGGAATTAGGCTCTTTTTACTGTTTTCATTAAAACTTAAAATTAAACGCATAGAAAACTGTGGCCCTTTTTCAATGGTTGTCCAGAAAGATCGAAGGTACACAACAACTGAAAACTAGCGATTTTCACTAAGCCTGCCTTGATTGTCGTTGGCAAGCTGGAGTTATCTTGTAATTTGGAATTAATTTGTATCCAATTTTGTGTGTAGTATCTGTAGTATAAACATGGAAAAAGGGCCAAAGTTTTCTACACGGGAAAAAATTCTGTGGTAAATATTACTATTGTAGCTGACTACGCCCATTCTTGAAACTACCATGGAATTTCAGACCAATTTACTATGTTTACGGTACATCCTACCACATTACTGGTACATTTGACAGAAAGAATTTACAACAATCTGATTTCGACAACAAACATGGTAAAATCAAGCGCATTTCTGGTCTGCTGAAAATTGCCGGTGCGAGCGCTTAAGTTAACCCCCTAAAATGGTAGTTTATACCGCACAATTTTTTTGCGTGTATGCATTTCATTTCCGATTTTATTAGAAAAAGTAAAATGATGCGTAATTGAATACTTTATATTTAATAAGAATAAAAGGTGCTATCGTGACAATACTTTTGAATAGGCATGAATAGTTTACAGTTGATTTTTGTCACATTTAATGAATGCAAAAATATGTTTTGATCAATTACGCGCTTTTTTCATGTTTGTCCACTGTTTAAGATCCGGGCTCACAATACTCCACTGCACTGTGACGTCACGCATGAATTTTGACAGGTACTGGTCCTGTTGTTTACAGTTTGGACTTAGTACACTCAAAAAAATCCAAACGTAATTGCTACGTGAAAAATCACGTAGATCATTCCAAATTCATTTTACCTCCACTTCACCTGACTAAGATAAAGATCACTAAACCATTCATAACCATCAAATAGTGACTCGGTAATGTTTACTGAGGTTACCTATCGCGCTTACGTGGAATTCACGTAGGTGCCTGAGTTCATTTTGACATCTGCATAGTGTACGTACATTCGGTGTTGAGCTCAAATCCTAAGATGGCGCCCGCTTGATTTTAGAAGAACTTCAGAAGCTGCTGCTACTTTAAACCCTGTGTAAGATTGATTTCAAGGTAAATATGCTTTGAATACCGAAGAATCTGTGCATTACTTCATATTTTATACGTGATTTATAACCTCTATCAATTATAGCACGCGAAGGCTACAACAAGACAGACCAAACTTACAAAATTGGGGAAACAAACAGGAATCAAAATGCTCAGATTGACAATAAAAATATCACAATCTTTTAAGTTTGTTTACATTTTCCAATTGGGAATTAGTTTTCTTCCAAAGCCTATTAGAAATAAGATTGGTCTTTATTACAGTTAAATTTAATGCAAAACCATCTAGGTCCTATTGAAACGCTTCGTAAAGGCTACCGGAAAATCCACGTAGCTCTTACGTTTAGCGACGGTGGAATAGACGAAGTTCAAAAGTTCATGCGTTCATTCTGGGCTACCTATGATTAACGTAAGAGCTACGTGAAAAGTGCGATGGAAAAAAATCACGTATGTTTTCACGTAACAATGACGTTTCGATTATTTTGAGTGTACTTTTTTCGAATCATTCTTAATTTCGTGGAAGTTTGCTGCGAGGAGAGGTCAAATCCACTGCAGATACCCACGAATCGTATTATTCTATCTTCCTACCGTGGAAAATCGTCACCATAAGCATGCTGGTGATAGAAATACGAAGATGAAAAAATGATGGAAAAAACGACTAAGTCCAAAACGTAAACAACAGGACCAGCAGCTGTCAAATAAGTGAGGTTAGGCTCGTCATATGCAGCGCTCTATAGAAGAAGAATGTCGCTGTCGGAACATATCTTGCTGGCGGAGATAGGCGGGGCTATAAATGTCAACGCGAAAATGTATGCAGTTTGACACTTATGTACCCAACATCTTTCTGAGCAAGAACAAAGGGAACACCAGCGACATTATTCTTCTATGGTTTATTATTTCTATTGAGATTGATCAGATTGATGCCTTGCTACTTTTATGGTCAAATCATTGTAGTTACAGGAACGTGACTGAGATAGAGACAGAGGCTTCCAGAGTGCTTGTTGCTTGCCGTCCCATTGCTGAAAAATCCAGCGAAGTTGCTGATATCGTGACTACTGTTGCTTTTTCTATTTGCCAGTGTAAACGTACTGTATCATCAGCTCCGTAAGGGCGAGAAACTGATCCTCTTTGGACTTACACCTTTTCAAAAGGAAGAGTAAATCTCAAGATAATCCCATAAATTCCGAGATCGCGAATAGTATGAAGATACTTCGGACGAACGTTGTGTATTTCGACCGACTTGCGAGTGAAGACGCCTTCCTTCGCTTGCAGGTGCGTGAGTTCGATGGTGGGTGAATAGTCTAAGGTGTGGTACTCTCAGTACGTTGACGATGTTGCCTATCCTGGTCTTACATTTTGCTTTTGTCCTAGCTAACTCCTACTCCACTTATTTGGCTTTACATCAATTATCTTGATAAAGCCTCGCCAACAATATTTCGCCAATTCACTCGGTTCATGGCCGCTTCTCTCCATCCTCGACTGTGACCCACGCTCTCCAGGTCCTGGTGTACCTGGTCAATCCACCTAGCTCGCTGCGCCCCACGCCTTCTTGTTCCGACCGGCGTAGCGAACACCATTTTTACAGGGTTGTTGTCCGGCATTCTTGCAACATATCCTGCCCAGCGTATCCTTCCAGCTTTAGCTACCTTCACGATACTGGGTTCGCCGTAGAGTTGAGCGAGCTCGTGGTTCATCCTTCGCCGCCACACGCCGTTCTCCTGCACGCCGCCGAAGATCGTCCTTAGCACTCGGCGTTCGAAAACTCCAAGAGCTTGCAAGTCCTCCTCGAGCATAGTCCACGCCTCATGCCCATAGAGGACTACCGGTCTTATGAGCGTTTTGTACATCGTGCATTTGGTGCGGGGGTGAATCTTTCTTGACCGCAGTTTCTTCTGGAGCCCATAGTAGGCACGACTTCCGCTGATGATGCGCCTTCGTATTTTCCGACTAACATTGTTGTCAGCCGTCAACAAGGATCCGAGGTAAACGAACTCGTCCACCACCTCGAAGGTATCCCCGTCTATCGTAACACTGCTGTCGCGCTCAGTTCCGCCAACCAGCATGTACTTTGTTTTCGACGCATTCACCATTAGCCCGACTCTTGTTGCTTCGCGTTTCAGGCGCGTGAACAAATCTGCCACCGTTTCAAATTTTCTCCCAATAATATCCATGTCGTCCGCGAAGCAAACAAATTGTCCGGATCTCGTGAAAATCGTGCCTCGACTGTTAAGTCCGGCTCCGCATGACACCTTCCAGCGCAATATTGAACAACAGTCACGAAAGTCCGTCGCCCTGTCGTAGTCCCCGCCGAGACTCGAACGAACTGGAGTGTTCGCCCGAGATCTTCATGCAGTTTTGCACACCGTCCATCGTTGCTCTGATCAATCTTGTGAGCTTCCCGGGAAAGCTGTTCTCGTCCATGATTTTTCATAGCTCTACGCGGTCGATACTATCGTATGCCGCCTTGAAATCGATGAATAAATGGTGCGTAGGGATCTGGTACTCACGGCATTTCTGGAGGATTTGCCGCACGGAAAAGATCTGGTCCGTTGTCGAGCGGCCGTCGATGAAACCTGCTTGATAACTTCTCACAAACTCGTTTGCTATAGGTGATAGACGACGGAAGAGAATCTGGGATAGCACTTTGTAGGCGGCGTTTAGGATAGTGATTGCACGATAATTTTCACACTCCAGTTTGTCGCCCTTTTTGTAGATAGGGCATATAACGCCTTGCTTCCACTCCTCCGGTAGCTGTTCCGATTCCCAGATTCTGATAATCAGCCGATGCAGACAAGCGGCCAACCTGTACGGGCCCATCTTGATGAGTTCGGCTCCGATACCATCCTTGCCAGCGGCCTTGTTGTTCTTGAGCTGTTGAATGGCATCCTTAACTTCCCCCATCGTGGGAGCTGGTTGGTTTCCGCTGTCCGCTGTGCTGACGTAGCCATTGCCTTCGCTGTCCTGACCTTCTGTGCCTGTGTTCTCTGCGCCATTCAGGTGTTCATCGTAGTGCTGCTTCCACCTTTCGATCACCTCGCGTCCGTCCGTCAAGATGCTCCCATCCTTATCCCGGCACATCTCAGCTCGCGGCACGAAGCCTTTGCGGGATGTGTTTAGCTTCTGATAGAACTTCCGCGTTTCTTGAAAACGGTACAGTAACTCCATCTCTTGGCATTCCACCTCTTCCAGGCGGCGCTTTTTGTCCCGGAATAGGCGGGTTTGCTGTTTCCGCTTCAGTCTGTATCGTTCCACGTTTTGCCGCGTACCATGCTGCAGCATTGCAGCCCGCGCTGTATTCTTCTCCTCTAAAACCTCCTGGCACTCCTCGTCGAACCAATCGTTTCTTGAGCTCCGTTCCACATATCCGACAATGCTTTCGGCAGCGTCGTTAATGGCTGCTTTGACTGTCCTCCAGCAGTCCTCAAGACGGGCCCTATCGAGCTCGCTCTCATCCGGCAACGCTGCCTCAAGATGCTGCGCGTACGCATTGGCGACATCCGGTTGTTTCAGCCGCTCGAGATTGTACCGGGGCCGTCGGTATCGTACATTGTTGATGACGGATAGTTTTGGGCGCAGTTTCACCATCACCAGGTAGTGGTCGGAGTCAATGTTAGCGCCACGATAGGTTCTGACGTCGGTTATGTCGGAGAAGTGCCGTCCATCGATCAAAACGTGGTCGATTTGCGATTCTGTCTGCTGAGGTGATCTCCAGGTGTACCGATACGGGAGGCTGTGCTGGAAATAGGTGCTACGAATGGCCATGTTCTTGGAAGCGGCAAAATCTATCAGTCGTAGGCCGTTCTCGTTCGTCAGCCGGTGGGCGCTGAACTTTCCAATCGTCGGTCTGAACTCCTCCTCCTGGCCAACCTGAATGTTCAAATCTCCTATGATGATCTTGACGTCGTGGCTTGGACAGCGGTCGTACTCGCGTTCGAGCTGCGCGTAAAATGCGTCCTTGTCATCATCAGTGCTTCCGGAGTGTGGGCTATGCACGTTGATTATGCTGAAGTTAAAGAATCGGCCGCAGAATCGGCCTTTGATTCTTAACTTGCACATTCGTTCATTGATCGGTCACCACCAGATCACGCGCCTTTGCATATCACCGATCCCTATGAAAGCTGTTCCCAGCTCGCGTGTGTAGTAGGGCGGTTCAAAATTTAAAAATGTTTGAGAATCTAATCTCCCATATGTTCCTTATCATCGTTACCATAAAAATAGTGTTCTGTGAAATTTTCAGCGTTCTAGGTGATGATTTAAAGGTGGCCCAAAGTCAATGTAGGTTTATATGGAAATTACTATGAAGAAATTTTGAGGTATGTTTCAAACACTCTAGTACTGGAATGTAAGTACAAACTTACTATCCCATTGTAAAAACTCATTCTCTAAACCATAATAAAGAAATTTGCTGAAGAGAGAAATTCAATCCAACGGATAGTAGAAGATATATTCATGAGTTTGTTTGCTATTATTTAGCCTAATATGGGATTATAACCCTGAAAACATGTACAAAAATCCCAAACAAAATTAGCTCAAAAGGGATTTGTTTCTTCAGCAATATTCTTCATTAGGGTTTGATAAATGAGTTATCAATATGGGATGATAAGTTTCTACATATATTACACTATTAGCGTGTTTGAAACATTTCTCAAAATTTCTCCATAGTAATTTCCATATAAACCTACATTGTCTTTGGACCACCTTTAAATCACCACCTAGAACGCTGAAAATTTCACAGAACACTATTTTTATGATAAGGATAGTAAGGAGCATATGGGAAATTGGATTTTCAAACATTTTTAAAATTTGAATCGCCCTAGTGTGTAGCCGCAGCTCTGGTAGATGGTATGATTACCTCAAAACGTTCGCACCAATGCTCCTGTCCAGCATACCTCCTGCAGCGCTACGATGTCAAAACCGCGGGTTTTCAGTACATCGGAGAGTATGCGAGTACTTCCAATGAAGTTAAAAGATTTGCAGTTCCACGTACCGAATTTCCAATCGCTAGTCCTTTGTCGTCGCTGTGGTCTTTGCCGATTGTTCCGATCCGTATTCTCTCGTTGACGTTCCTGTGCTGATGTGTTTTTACGGTTGGCTTGCAGGGCCTGACACCAACCCCTTAGATTTCCGGAGGACCATTCCCCCTAAATGTTCGGAGAGCCATAGTGCGCAGTTTAGCTTAGAGTCCTTCTCTGGCACTCGGACGATGATCAGCCGCCCCTGACATGGGGGACAGACGCTGTTGTGAGCCGCTCCTAACATGGAGTACAGACGCTCAAGGTTTGCAGAAGCAAGAGCAAAAGCAAACCCCCCCCCCCTTCCCTGTCAGCATACGACCAAAGTTCCCACCGGGGGTTGGTTACCCGATCTTCCCCAAGGTTACTCGTACCCCGGCCAGTACCACGAGGAGGTAGGGATAGGAGTTGCTGGGCAAGAGGCTAAGGACCGCACAAAGGGGTCTATTTTATTCCTGCAGGTACGCGAGGTACCAATGGTACGCCATGCCCAGCCATTTACCGCGCCCTAGCTAACTGTTGTAGATATCCAATATTCTCATTTGACGTGCTCATAGTTTTGACCTCAGATGGTTTAACCCCAACTAAGTCAAGCTCTGCCATCAGTTCGTTTGATTCCATTAGATGTAGCCCGGAAAGCACAACTTTCAAAGGAGCTTCACTGCTAATTTGATGAATAAAGAATTTCAATGATTTTTTTCATCAATTCAACGATTATTTTGTGAATCTCAACCTGTTTTGTGGTAACTAACACACCAATCATCAGGAATGTTTTCTTGCTTCAGTAAACTAAGTTTCTGCCTAGCATCTTGCCGTAGCACTGTTATAGGCGGACAGTAAATTTTCTTATTCGAGGGGGATTTATTGTTATCGTAGTTTGCAGTATTTGCATTGTCGTTCCCATCAACAGGTGCGTGTGTTAACATCTCGAAACAATTACTAATTTCAGGGTGACCAGCGCACCTGGAAATCGGGAAAAAGCCGGAAATTTCAAATCAACGGGAGAAAACCGGGAAATATACGGGAATTTCAATTAGCACCGGGAAAATTTTGCATACCAAGTAATGTTTTAACCAGCACGATCTATACTTTACTGGATTTTTACAAAAGCTTCTGAATTCGAATACCAAGTTAGTCAATGAAGTCAAGAACATATTCTGTATACAAATGTCTTTAATCCAGTAAATAATTAGCCAGTAAATTAAAAACTGTTAATAAAGAAACATTTTGCGAAAAGTTTTTCATATAGTTTCATGAAGCATTTTATGTTAAAAACTACAATGTTTGGATGTAATAAATTTCTTTAAGTAAGCTTGCAAATCACTAAGATCAAATTAAATGCGTTTACAACCTATGATATTCATTGAAAATTTGCCATTCGCTTCTTGTTTGGGCTTGGTAAAAATAGTATAAAATTCTAATTCATTTCAGAATTATGACTGTTATTTATTATCAGAAATAATTGCCCCGAGAAAATGTTCTAGATTTATGGGGATAAAACAACAAATAATTCTATGCTGATGACCATAGAACGAAATTTTGAACAATTGATAAATTCATTTTTATGTCTACCGAATATGTGACCGTTTAAAATTTAAACTATGATTCATTCTAAGATTGACTCGGGGGTCAAGCTTTTTTAACTCTGAACTTTTTCATAACAAATTCCATGATTATTTAAAATGACCGTCGTAAAATTTGGTTTCATACACTGAGGCAAAAAAACTTAATCATTTCATAAGGAATAATTATGATTTGGCGCCACAACGATTATTGTTGAA
The DNA here is from genome assembly GCF_002204515.2 of Aedes aegypti. NCBI lineage: Eukaryota > Metazoa > Arthropoda > Insecta > Diptera > Culicidae > Aedes > Aedes aegypti. Next base: position 342,675,346 of record NC_035109.1, read on the forward strand.
ATTTGTAAGTTTTACTTATGATTTTGGTGAAGAATATCAGTAATGAATTTCATAAGTCAAACAATGAAATTCGGTAATAAACGCAATGGTATTTACTGAAATCGTTTTATCAATCGATAATGTTGTTCGCCTTTTATATCAGGCGTGCACAAAAAGTGACATGTTTTGATAACATGTGATCTGATTTCGATTAACTTGTAGCCAACATCGAAAGCGGAGTAGTTCTTCTAGCGATTGCTATGATAATTATTTCAAGTAATTGTTGTTAAAGAATTCAAAGCTCTCACTTATGAAACTTATAATCCCATTTTCGAAATGTTTAAGCGTGCAATGAAACCATAATTTGGCTGGTTCATAAGTCTTGATTTATGGAAAACCTAAGTATTTTTGCCTCAGTGTACATCAAACTAGAATTTAGAAGAATCAATATAAGCCCAGAAAATTTGAATGCGCAGCAAAATATCTGATTTCCGTCTACCCCTAATAGAAATGCTTTGGTTTATGATAAATACACTACCGAAAAAGTACTTAAAAGTTTTTTGAAATGGTAAAAAAAAATCGCAATAATGTTTCTTAGCATATCATTTAACCGGGAATATTTTTGAAATACCGGGAAAAACCGGGAGAAAACCGGGAATTTGAAATTGACTTTTCACTGGCCACCCTGATTATTTGCAACCGATGCGTGTTCTCTTATTGTTCGATATTGGTGAGACCTGCCACCGTCTCCTCCATATCCTTGTGTTTGGTACCTTGCTTGCTTCTCTTTGGCTTCTGGCCTCCACTTATGGAGCTTCCGCTATCGGATAAGATTGCATCCCGAGCTGATTTGTTATAAGACCGCCGGATTAGAATCTGCGACACGCTCGATCCCGAGGCACTGTGGTCGACGTTATCGAACTCCAGCCTTTAACCGGCTTCGGTATACGGTTTCATCGTAACAAAGGTGTTTTTTAAGGTTTATAATCGACGATATCTAGAGCACGAAAAAAAAAGTTTGAACGCTGCGTGATATCGATCACGACAGATCTTTTTACATGTTTCAAAGATAATTTTATTGTTTTTGAACAGTGGATATCTAACTGAAAATCAAAAACCAGAATATCGAGTAAGGAAGAGTTAACTGTAGTAAAACATTTTTTTTTACCTAGGTGTTGATTAAAGGTTACATGAACTGCAAACCAATCGCTAAGTTTTCATTGAAATAATCTGATTTTTTGGATCTTCTTATCAAAGGTTTGCTTTTGAGAGCTTTTGAAAACTTAGCCGCCATCTGATATGTGTACTTTTTACTATAGTCATTCACAAAAAATACACAATGCTAATATAATTCTGCATGTCTGCAGTTACATACTATTTGTACCGTTTGAAACGGATGACGATTCAGAATCGGGTATTGTGTACGTGTGGATCGGCTCAAAAACGACATCCGAGGAGTCCCGTTTAATCCAAGAGATCGCCGAAGATATGTTCAATAATCCTTGGGTCAGCTTACAGGTAATCTTATGAATGATAAAATAATTCAGCTTCATTCTAACGCTATTCTGCATCTTCCGTAGATCCTCCACGAAGGCGAAGAACCGGAGAACTTCTTCTGGGTGGCACTGGGCGGTCGCAAACCGTACGATACCGACGCCGAGTACATGAACTACACCCGGCTGTTCCGTTGTTCGAACGAGAAGGGCTACTTTACGGTAGCAGAGAAGTGTTCCGACTTCTGCCAGGATGACCTAGCCGACGACGACATCATGATCCTGGACAATGGCGATCAGGTGTTCCTGTGGTTGGGCTCACGCTGCAGCGAGGTGGAAATCAAGCTGGCCTACAAATCCGCACAGGTAAAGTTGACAGTGCGGATCATTTTAAAATGTCCTTTCCTAATGGCTTGATTGATTCTATTCGTCGTAGGTTTACATCCAACACATGCGCATCAAACAACCGGAACGGCCGCGAAAATTGTTCCTCACGCTGAAGAATAAGGAATCGAAACGATTCACTAAGTGCTTCCACGGCTGGAGCGCGCACAAACGACCCCCGGAGTAGGAACTCCTGTGGGATCGAACACAAAACAGGAGACAAACGCACCAATGCGACGAGACGGTACGGAAGGAGGGATGTGAAATCTATAGTGTATGCAATAGGCAAGAATGTACTTAATTTTTCGAAATTGTATTTATTTATAACTATTATTCGAGTTTGCAATCGGTACTGGCCAAGTTGTAAGTTCGGTTGCCTTATGCGCGGTTTGTTATGCAGTGCAAATTATGCTTTCATGTATAATTCAATTGGACATATTTTTTATAATTGGTTAACATTTGTTATCAACTTTCAGAATGAAATTAGAGTTCTGTAAATAAACTTTTACGTCAAAACAATCGTTCCTTTATATTGATCCAAGGCGAATAGCAACTCGAAACAGTTAATTGTTTCTAGCTCTAAATTGAATATACAGTTGCGGACAAACGATAAGGCCACCTCAGTGAAAAAAGTTTACTTCTCTGAAAGATCAGTATAGCACAATCAAATCAAAATCATTCATGACTTCGATTCTATTTATTATCATTATGGAATACCCCGACTATGTTTAAGAGTTACCTAGAATGTATACGTCACTGAATCGAACAGTATGTGTGGATTAAACTTAAGGCGGCGTGTATACCATGTACCCCCAATTAGAACTTTAAACGTAATCTAATGAGCCAAACACTTTTTTTTTTCAATTTCAGTTGAATATTTGAACGAATGATAAGTCACAGATTTTTATTAACTTCTGAAATATGTTTCATATACGTCATCCTGTGACTTATCTATTCTAAGTATTCTAGAAATTGAAAAAAAGCATTGTTTGTCCACTACGATAATGAATGGAATCGAATTCATGTAAAATTTTGATATGATATAGCTTTTCTGTACTAGTCTTATTGTTTTGTATATCATGTTTTCCTCAATTATAAATTTCTCCATTTTTCCTTGCCTCGTTAAATATTTTGCTTTATAGAATTCTGAATTGATAAGAAGGGTCATACCATTAAAGAACAGAAACAAAAACTTTAAATTTTCAGAAATAAAACTTAAATAACCAATGAGTTATACTTGTTTGGCTTAGCTGATCTTATTGTTTGGTCTGAAACTGTATTTAAGCTTTATTTTGCTTTCATCAGTAATTTTAAGTGCAACTATATTATATACATGTACAATTATACTAAAACTTTACTCACAAATAAACAATATTTAAGCACACCTTCCTTGATTCTTATTGGGCTTCGATTTTCAACATTTCTCGCATACTCTGAGATAACGCCCTAAAAGCCATTGGTAGCCACGTGTAGCTCGTTGTTTCTGAGCAAATGAAAGAATAAGCATCCAAACCAACATCACGGGCAGATAGATAATGATCCTTTCTTCCCCATAGTGTTGTGAAATAACATGAGAATCCATTCAAATGCTCAGAAACAATGAGCTACACACATGGTTACCAATGGCTTTTAAGGCGAGATTTGTGCTGACTTCTAAGGATTTTATCCATTTTTTCGGCTGTTTAAACTTTGGGATTTCTAACCATCGCAAATAAGTCAACGTACAATCAGATACGTCATTTAGAGAAATTATGCTTGCATTGTCCTTAGACACCTTCTAATAATTAAAATTATTATTCATGCATAAGGAAATAACACTGGCATAGCCGTAAATAATCTTCAGCCACAGCACTTCTAAAAATAATATCGATCCACACATGCGAAATTAGAGCAAATCCAGATGAGGAAAAAGCAGTCCGAACAATCGCCGCTACCATATTTTAATCGTCATCGTCGTCGTCATCCGAGGGCACAAACAGGTCGTTCTCCTCCAGGAAGTTTGCCATGTTCTTGCTGATGGTGGCCCCGATCAGCAGCCCCGGAATCACGGTCAGAACCACTCCGAGCAAACCGAACGGGATAACATTTGGCATCGGTTTCAGTGCACCGCTTCGGTAGGTATATTTCCTACGTAGCTGCCGGATTCCCATCAACCCTGACCGGGTACCGGCTGAGTTGAGTCGATTCACAACGCGGACCACATTGGAGAGCACCATTTTTCCTTGCGGAAAATCTCCGGCGATTAATAATCCTGATCACGACGAACAACCACTAGAAGAGCACACACGAAAATTCCGATGTGATGATTTATTTTTTCTTCGATTCAGGTTCGGAAGAAAACACGATGACATTTGTGTGATAGGGCTACCAGGACGATGCTGATACGTGTCGGAGTTCAGCACCGAAAGTATTCCACGGTGCCACAAATCTACACGCTCGTTCAGATCTACTCAAAAGTGAGTAGATTTCGACTCACTTCGGAACAAAGTGGAACTGCTCAAAAGTGAGTAAAGCCCTTGTTACTCACTTTAGAGTAACACTGTCAAATGTCAAAATTAGAGTAACACTTACTCACTTCGTTTAATCTGAAATTTGCAAAAGTGAGTAGATGTCGCTCACTTTTTAAACAATATTCCGGGAAAAAAAATCATAATTGTTAGCTTTTCAATTTTTGGAAATAAAATGCGTATCATTCGTATATTTAATGTAATTCAAATTTACAATGCATAATGTTTATATAAAAGTTGACCTTGTTGATTGCCAGAAGTTCTAGACCTACGGGAAATTTTGGAGTGACTTATTTTTCGTCCGGGTCTTCAGCGTATCCGAGATCCAATCCGTTGTTGCTAAAGCTAGTGGGCTTCATGGCCGTGCGGTTAGTGTTACCAAGCCTTTAGCCGCATCGTTCCAAGGAGTGTGGGTTCGATTCCCGCTTCAGTCCGAACTTTTCGTCAGGAACGTTTTTCGACTGTGCCGCTGGGCGTTACATGCTAATCCGTTGTCTAGTGTGGTGCTTCCTTCAAAGGGCAAATCGTCCACTGGAAGCATTAACGTGTTGGTGAATTTTTTAAATTAGGTACTCAATGAAGCTGTAAAAAAAGATGATGAGATCAAATCAAAATGGTACGATAACATAACTTACATACAAAAAACGTATATGTTCTAAACAGTTGCATCGAATTTCTTTTTTTAACAGGGTTTGAGGACTTATTTTCTTACTTTTAATGTTTATTCTAATAAATACACATCTTGGCTTGGTAGCCGAAATTTTTACAAGTATTTGACAGTTGAAAGTGAGTCAGAAATATGCGTGGTTACTCAAAAGTGAGTAAAGTTCATTTCTCTCAAGAGTGAGTTAAAATTGACTCACTTTAGTAGAATAATGTCACTCACTTTCGACAACTAGCTTGAATGTTCAAAAGTGAGTTAAAGTTACTCTCTTCTGAGTAGGTTTGAACGAGCGTGTACACAAATTTGAGCTCAATTCCAGCATGACATTAGAAAACGGGTTATGGGTATTTATTGTGCTCTGCAAGATAAATCCACGTTATGCGATTATCTGAAAATGTCGATATACCGTCGCAGTGATATTCAAAATCACCAAATGTTTCAGATTTAGCAAATTTGAAACATTTGCGTTCTTGAAGAACGAAAAAATCCAAGCCTACTTTAATTTTGACATTGCGTTTGAATTGCGCGCATATCTTCTGCGCGTTTCCGCCGCCGCTGTATGTGGATTTAAAATGAGCGCCGCAATACAGCGGCGGCGGTAACGCGCAGAAGATATGCGCGCAATTCAAACGCAATGTCAAAATTAAAGTAGGCTTGGATTTTTTCGTTCTTCAAGAACGCAAATGTTTCAAATTTGGTAAATCTGAAACATTTGGTGATTTTGAATATCACTGCGACGGTATATCGACATTTTCAGATAATCGCATAACGTGGATTTATCTTGCAGAGCACAATAAGTACCGTACAAAAGAATAGGACAAGTACTGGCCAGGGAATCCTTCAGCTGTCCAATTTACTTGAGCTGTATCCAGCTGGCAAGTAGAGTGAATGTCCGTAACGTTTCATAACGCCTGCCGTGCTAATCAAATGGAGCTATCATTTTGCCGCGCGGAAAAATGGTCCGCTCGATTAATCCACAAGGAAAATGATGACAGTTTGCTTACACTGGATCAGCTGTCAAAATTACTTTGGTTATTAGCAGCAAACTCTCGCATAATCTGGGATAACGCCCTAAAAGCCATTGGTAACCACGTGTGTAGCTCGTTGTTTCTGAGCAAATGAATGAATAAGCATCGAAACCAACCATTGGCAGGTAGGGAACGATCTTTTCTTCACCATAGCATTGTCAAATAACGTGTAACTCCATTCAAATTCTCAGAAATAACGAGCTACACTCAGAAACATGGGTAGTCACAGAATGACTAAATTTTAGTAATTTATGACTATTTTCTATCTGCCTCTCTTTCATTCTGCAGGGAATTTTATTCCTGTTTGTCAATTCACCTGGGTTGAAGCATCGCTAAGCTTCAACCCAGGCGAAATGACATTTAGTATCGAAATTCACAGCAGAATAAAAGAGAGGCAGATAGAAAATAGTCATTAATGCATAAACTTTAGTAATTCTGTGACTATTTAGTGTACTTACATGGTTGCCAATGGCTTTTAGGGCGAGATCATAAGTTAAGCCTGGTATCCACATCCTAAGTAGAGCGGTCAAATACAATTTGTTGCTAATTACCAAAGTAATTTTGACAGCTGATCCAGAATGAGCGAAGTGTCACTTTTACTTGCGGAATAATTGAGCGGCACATTTTTCCGTACGGAATAGTGACAGCTCCATTTGATTTGTACGGCAGGCGTTACCAATGTTACGAAATCAGCTCTACTTGTCAACTGGATACAGCTCAAGTAATTTGGACAGCTGAAGTATTTCTTGGCCATTACTTGTCCTATCCTTTTGCACAGTACTTACGAAGTGGATACTAACCATTAAGCGAGAACTGTACTTGACCGATCTACTTGGGATGTCGATACTCAGCCTTAATGCGTAGTATGCACCTGAAACGTAAAGGGCTCAAGTAAAATTTCTCCTTTTTACCGAAGTAATTTTGACAGCTGATCCAGTATGAGCGAAATGTCACTTTTACTTGCGGAATAAAGCCCAAGCACAATGTGAGCGGCAGCGCTGTACAGCGGCAAAACGGCAAGCCCATCTTGAGCTACACTCTACTTGTCAAGTCAATGTTGAAAAGGATTTAGTCAACACTTGATTGATAAGTAAAGTGTAGATCAAGATGGGCATGCCGTTTTGCTGTTGTACCGCGCTGCCGCTCACATTGTGCTTGGGGCTTAATTGAGCGGCACATTTTTCCGTACGGAAAAGTGACAGCTCCATTTGATTTGTACAGCAGGCGTTACCAATATTATGAAATCAGCTCTACTTCTCAGCAGCGTACAGCTCAAGTAATTTCGGTAGCGGAATCATTCCTTGACCGTTTCTAGTCCTATCCTTTTGCACAGTACTTATGATCAGCGTACCGGCCATAAGGTTAAGTAGCCCGTCATTCGTTTAGGCAACAATGATGACTTCAGCTTGCATTTCAAAGTGATAAAACTCAGTCTTGATAGTTTATATTGACTTGAAAAAGTATCACTGTACGCACTAACATGCATAAAGTATGCTGATACTTTTCAGCTGTATCAGTGAAAACCCAACTGATTTTCTTTGATTCGAAATCGTGAGATGAATAAGCAACAATCCAACGACGCGTACAAATTTCAATGACGGCCTACTTCGCCTTAATCCTGATTTGCTGCTGACAAGTAATTTCTTGGCCTATCTTGATGCATAGGAAATTCCTGCAAGGAAACGATCAAACGCAGTACGCAGTTGAAAAGAAATGTCAGTTCAAACGGAAATCGCTGTAGAAAATTTCTGCAAAGAATCGGCGAGTTATTTTTTTGGCGATTTTTTTTTAGCAGCAAATCAGATATTGAATGCATTTTTGACGTTGGATAACGTCTCTCGGTAACATTTGGGGGTACAATTCCAAAAAAAATGCAAAATTGAGCATGTAACCAGGGCCGTCCCACTCGGGCTCAGATTGCGTACCACTTCTAGTACTGCACGCAGAACAATATTGCAGGGTTGAATCTAAGAACGCGCCTATTAGAACCAACAATTCTTGTTTGAATTGAATCAACCCATCTGGTGGATTGTTTCTAATCCGGCATATTTTTGAAACAACAAAACTCTGTGCCGAATGAAATATTGATGCTCGATTTTCATTTCAACAAATGACAATTGTTGTTTCAACAATATCATTTTGTTGAATCAATTTTTTTTTTCTTGTCGCCATTTTGTATTTGAGAAATAAACAGAGAAGTTAGAGGCAAAAATTAAATTTTGTTTAAAGTTGAAAAAGAAGTGTTGATGGGATATTCGGTAGATGTCAATTTTAATACCTTTGGTGAGTATACATTTTCCGTCGTAGTTTAATTTAAATACAATATTATTTTAGTAATCATATGAAAAAAAAATGATTTTACTATCCACTGTTGGTGTAAATGCGAAAGAAAGGAAAGCTATAGGTAATGAAAAACAATCGATTAATGAAACAACAATCGACAAGTTGATTATTTTAATTTAGTTTATTTCAGAATTTCCTAAATTTGTTTCGACCGGTCGGTTGTGCAGCGGCGTTGGTACCGGACTATATCATCTTACACCTATTAATTCGAAACACAAACTCAATGATCAAATATAATCTGTAAAGCTTGCGCATTGAATTAGTAGGAATGTTAATAAAAAATTATTTTTAAATCAATGAAATACTTTGTTAATATCAATGAACAGAATTGTAGAAACAACAATAGTTGGTTTTTCTTTCAACACACATTCTTTGTTACTTCAATATGGGGTGTTTTTAGAATCAACAAATTATATTTTTGTTTCAATTGCATTTCTTTTTGTTTCTGACAGCTGGCTAATTTGAGACAATTTTAGAAACAACAATTTATTTTGTAGGAATAAATGGAAGTTATCATTGAGTCAACAAAAAATGCCGATAAGCCGTGAGTCAACAATAAAATTTGTTGAATCTATACAGATTTCGTTTGCATTTACAATATATTTCTCTGCGTGTGCATTTGGTCCCTCGGTAGTGCAAAAGGTACCCAAGTTTGACAGATCGCAGTACACTTCAAACGGCATTCTAGATTACCTTATGAGCCATACAATTTTGGGCAACTGCGAGGGACATGGGGGTCTTTAATTTGTCTTTGATGTAACGAAAAATGGTCAGGTTTTGACAGCTAATAACTCAGCCATTTATTGAAAGAATTTAAATATTTATACATCAATCGATCGGAAATTTATCTACGCGTCGATTCAAATGGAGGACACTATTGATTATTGGCAACAAACTATTGAAAAACCGTAAAATGTTGACCCCTTTCTTATATAACCAATCACGTTCAAGCACATTTTTGGGTCCCGCTTCCCACTATAAAAGCGCATTGGTCCTGCTTCTTCCCTCAGTCTTCTTTTTGCGGTCGGACTGTGAACACGGTCGGGCGAGTCATTTTCGCTTTGCGTTTATTCCCGCGTCACAGTTCAATTTGTGTCGTCGGAAGAGGAAGACGCAAGGTTGATTTGCGGTGGCGATGACGATGGCTTGGGCGAACTACTGCTGCTCCGAAATAGAAGAAGCTAACGTTATCCAACGTCAACTTGGCGGTCGTATCTCGGAAACAACCTCTTACTTTTTTACATTGAGAAAACTGTTTGTGCCCTTTTCACATATTTCATAACGCTGTAGGGGGTGGGTGGGTGTCTTCAAGATGTTACAGGTCATACAAAATTCGGAAAATATTCTTACAAAATGCGTTATGAGGAAGTGGGTGGGTGTTGAAAATAGCCATTTTTGGCGTTATGAAATTTGCGAATAAACCCGTTGCAAAAGTTATGTATTGCGCCCAGTGTTGATAGACTCACTCTCAAATCTCAATCAATACGCTCTCACGTGAGAGCAAACTTATTAGAGATCTGCTTTGCAAATATCATGCTTGAGATTTTGACGCAAAATCACTCAATCAACTCAAACCGTAAAAAATTAATCAGTCGCAAAACCAGTTAAAAACTCGTGAAACCCGAATGTTGTTGTTTACGTTAAGCCTGATTTGCTGCTGGAAAGGAATCGCTAAAGAAATTTCTCGCCGATTCCTTTCAGAAATTTTCTACAGCGACTCCCGTTTGAACTGACACTTCTTTTCAACTGCGTACTGCGATCAGAAAAAGCGCTTCCTTGTTCGATTCCTTGCAGAAATTTCCCATGCATCAAGATAGGCCAAGAAATTACTTGTCAGCAGCAAATCAGGCTTTAGAAAGGATTACTAAAATTTTACCAGACTAAAGCTAGTTATGCTGTTTAGCCAAAGACAAATTAAAGACCTCGATGTCCCATGCAGTTGCCCAAAATTTTATGGCTCATAAGGTAAGCTAGGACGCCGTGAAAAGTGTACTGCGATCTGTCAAACTTGGGTACTACCGAGGGACCAAATGCAGTACTAGAAGTGGTACGCAGTCTGAGCCCGAGTGTGACGGACCTGGTTTAGCTCAAGAAAAGTAAAAATTTCTGCTCAAGAAATGGTCAAGAAATTTTCTACAGTGAGCTCCATTTGAATTGACATTTCTTTTCAACTGCGTACTGCGATCAAATAAAAATGCTTTTCTTGAGCATTTATTGCAAGAAATTTCCCACGCATCCAGATACACTGAAATTAATTGCATACTAAAATGCACAATGGTCAAATGTTTGCAAAATTACTATAAAATCAGTTAAAATTACCCACATTTTATTATTTTTACTATTTTAATGCTCAATTTTCCATAGTAAATTTAACAACACAAAGTGTTTAAAAAGGTTATACAAATTTCTACAATTTATGGCTCATTCAACTATTTCCATTGTGTATAATATAATGCTATTCTCAATTTGACAGCATTTACAATGTTCAAATCATCAACATGGAAGTTAAATCTTCCAACCGTGTTTATCAACACACTGGCCTCCATTTTACTTTCAATCTATTTGTGCAAATGTTGAAACGCTGGTACAGATCTTATGTTTTCTGCTTTAAATAATGTTTTAAAACATTGGAAACTGTTTGCATGAGTAGCGCTGGCCAGGAAGTATAGAAATTAATTATTGGTAAGTAAACATATCATGAAATTAAACGATTCGATTTGTTGCAAATTATAGTTCATTTTGTCGATTTTTCTATCCAGCAAATGACGCTCACTTTCTGATCCAGTTGGAAATTCAATCGTAGCAGATAGATTACCACGATCATCTGTTATCCACTTATATTTTTGCTGATGAAAAAGATATCTTTATTCAATGGTAAGACAGTATACCTTTGCATATTATATGGCCGCTATTACAGTGCTAATGTTTTTTTTCCAGTTGTGTATGGACTAGTAAAGCCCTCGTCAGACGCTTATTATTCTTCAAGGAGCGTTTTCGCATTCTTGGTGCCCAATCGATTGAAATCACAGCAGAAATACTGTCGCGGGAGGCGTTACAACCTTTGGCGCGGCAGTAGAAATTCCCAACAGGGACGCTGTGGATTTGACAGACGGCTTGTCACCCAATGACTTCAACGTTGTGAGTGGAGATAAACAAATAGCTTATGAGAAGATCGTTGATAAAGTGTGATTCATTTGGAAAGCTATCGTAGCTAAAATCCAGTTAAAATCCTTTAATTTAGACAATTATTTACATGCGATTACTCACAATGAATTCCAATGGACTCGAGTAATTCCCAAAAGTGAGTTATATATGAAAGACAGTTGTATTAATTACAAATATTAGTTAATTTGCTAATGTTGTGGTTTCAGGTTAGGTTCCATACACTATATCCTGCTTAATCTATTTACATGAATTAAAACTGAATTTGACCTTAAACTATTTCATAAAACCATGCAATTGTAAGTAAACATACATCCTAAAACATGACTTAAGACTAAAACCTTAAAATCGACTTAAATAGGTAAATTGACTAGACTGACATGACGGTAACGAAGACGTTGACTGAAAATACTAGAGTCACTGAGATGTGAGTATTGTTTACTGTTAAAAAAGATTAATCGAACATAAAATGAAATTTATATTATAGTTTTAAAGCCCTTTGCCGAATAAATATGGAAATCGCTACAAAATCAGTGTCCCGTTTTTTCAACGTCTTGCGCCGTTCCAACAAATACCGTTCCTAATCTAAGCACTAGTACAGTCGCCTCTCCACATCTCGATATCAAAGGGACCATCGAGATAGTGAGAGATCGAGACATGGAACAAATTTTAATGAATACTAGATTGAAAACCACTCCGTTACTAGGAAAATTGAAAACAAACAGTTGTCATTTCGGTTCTGCAAATTGTTTTGAATCCCTTAAATCCAGTCTAGTAACCTTTGATAATGGGCATATCGACATACGGAGAGGAAATCGGGAACGAAAATCACATCGAGATAGGGAGATATCGAGATAAGGAGGATATCGAGATATGGAGAATGAAAATGTATGCAGAATGAAGGGACCGAACAAATCATTGACATAGGGAGAGATATCGAGATGTAGAACATCGAGATGTGGAGAGTCGACTGTAGTTGACTTATGCTGCAGCTGCAAAATAGTTTTTGATTATGACTTTTATTAATACTACGTCTTTTATGTGCACCTGTTAATACATGTAAAATAAACTGTTCTTTATGTTGGATTATCTATGAAACAATGTAATTCTCATTGAGTACCAAAATAATATTACCATGCTGCAACAATGTGATAATAACCATTTATCTAGTATATTTAACTGCGCAATAGAAACTTAGTTAGTAGAAGCAACAACCTTGAATAACATCTGCCATAATAGCAGGTCCGTCACACTCGAGCTCAGATTAGGTACCACTTCTAGTACTGCATTCGGTCCCTCGGTAGTGCAAAAGGTACCCAAGTTTGACAGATCGCAGTACACTTTTCACGGCATTCTAGATTACCTTATGAGCCATAAAATTTTGGGCAACTGCAAGGGACATCAAGGTCTTTAATTTGTCTTTGATAATAGTAAAAATGACAATATTTGTTCTTATGTTAATCATGAAATCACTTCGGTTGAAAATCGTTGGTGCGAGTCTGTCAATTATAACCCCGATTGTAGTAATTTTCACCATTAATGGCCGGTACGCTGATCATAAGTACTGTGCAAAAGGATAGGACAAGAAACGGTCAAGGAATGATTCCGCTACCGAAATTACTTGAGCTGTACGCTGCTGAGAAGTAGAGCTGATTTCATAACATCGGTAACGCCTGCTGTACAAATCAAATGGAGCTGTCACTTTTCCGTACGGAAAAATGTGCCGCTCAATTATTCCGCAAGTAAAAGTGACATTTCGCTCATATTGGATCAGCTGTCAGAATTACTTCGGTAAAAAGGAGAAATTTTACTTGAGCGCTTTACGTTCCAGGTGCATACTACGCATAAGCTTCTTTCAGTGTAGGCAATTACTTTTCCACAGACAAACAGACGTAACACTTAGAACAAATCTCGATCCAAATCATAGTCACGAGGACATGTACGCCCAATGCTAGAATTAGTGTATTTGGCCGACGGGCCAACAGATGGCGGTAGTGTGTAAACGTCAAACGCGAACAAAAACGATGCGAGCGCTGCGGGTGGCGGATTGGCCACCTACCATATTTTTGAATCGACCGTTAAAAAGGTGGTCGATGGACAATGATGAGAGTGTGACGTCTGTTTGTCTGTGACTTTTCTGTTGAGGTGCATACTTCCCATAACAAGAAATTATTGCCTTTTGTGAGTATACGCAGTTGAAAAGAACTGTCAGTTCAAATGGGAGTCGTTGTAGAACATTTTTGCAAGGAATCGGTGAGTAATTTCTTTAGCGATTCCTTTTCAGTAGCAAATCAAGGCTGGTTTGCTACTGACAAGAAAAGGAAACGCCTATCTCGATACGTGGAAAATTTCTTCCCAGAAATGGTCCAGAAAATCACATTTTTCTGATCGCAGTACGCAGTTGAGAAGAAATGTCATTTCAAATGGGGCTCTCTGTAGGAAATTTCTTGACCCATTTCGTCAAGGAATTTCTTTACTTTTATTGAGCGAAACAGCATACTTAGCTTCAGGCTTAAACTGCGGAAATACGAGTCAATGAGTCAAAAGGAGAGCCAACTCATCCATGATTTTTTGACTTCTGAGTTGCGTGATGAAAAATCTCAAGCGTGAGTTATGAGAAATTGAGTTTTTCACAACACTGATAAGGCAATCCATGAGGACTTTTCGTGATAGGACTGACAGCTAAAAGTGTGAATGCAACCGAAATGAAAGAGTAAACAAATCATGCGAGTGTTATCGGAGCTTTACATTTTCCTTTGTAATCGAAAAGTCACTCCGATCGCGAAACGTCAAAAGCACATGGTAAACAAAAAAACAGCTGATCGCAGCTGTCTCATGAATTGCCTTATTGCGCCCACACGCAGCGAACTGGACTATCGAATTTCATACATTTTGCCTTATGAAAGGTGGAACGATTATTGCAATACGAACGCTTTATGTATCGTTTTAGTATCACTCCACAGCAAGGCGTCGATAGGTGCGTGGTGTGCGCTCGGGCCTGTCGATCGTAAGGTTCTTGGTTCGATTCCAGGTTGCCGCGTAAGTGTTTTTTGTTTTCAAATTCTGGTTTCATAAGGCAAATTTATGAATTTCAAACCGATTTCTTGTGGCGAATTTTCATAAGGTGTTCCTATGTTTATCGATAGTCCATTTGCCTGAGTGCAGGACAAGTATACTATGTAAGCTTTTGAATGAATATTTATCAAATATATCAAAAATGTGATAAAAGGCACACTTTTAGTATTATATTCTTGTTTTGTTTGTATGGTTGTTTTGCCTCTCTCACAACAGCAATGTTGTCAAAAACAAAGAGAGACGCAACGACCCAGCGTCGATTGACCGTAGAATATTCCAAATTTGGGTTCTGTCGAATTGGGTCCTAAAATGTTTAACGAATTCTTGTTTTTATTTAATAATACGAAATAGCATGTTCTTGCAACTACCTTAGCAATTTTTCTAGCTCAAATAACGGCTATAACCTTTTTAAAATTCAATTTTAAAAATAGTTCCAAATATGAACCTTGACACTTGTGATCATGTTTGACATTCACTTTTTCGACAAAATTGCCACAGGGCTTATAGTTTTAACACTG
Organism: Aedes aegypti; assembly: GCF_002204515.2. NCBI lineage: Eukaryota > Metazoa > Arthropoda > Insecta > Diptera > Culicidae > Aedes > Aedes aegypti. The sequence goes on from NC_035109.1 coordinate 342,690,499, forward strand.
GGGTTGTTCCTATCTGGCATTTCGGAAGGGACACGGAAAACAAAATATACCCAAAGTTTGAGTTTAAACCAAGGGGCGTGACAAAATCTCAAAAATCATAGAAAAATATTTTTTGTACTTAAATCAATGAAAATCATTTTAAAATTGAGTAAACATGTGTTTCTGCCCTAAACTTAAGCGTTTGATACTAAAATTGGGACAGGGCTTTAGGACCCTATTTACCTAACTTTAAGTTGATTTAACCCACTACGGAGATTTCGAAAGCCATCGCTGGGTAAAACTTTTTCCACTGAGTTTTTTTTTTCGCTGTTGTCAAACGAAAACTACCTAATGAGAGCTATATATGCCAGTTAACCCAAATTTGGCACCCAAAAAATCCGAATTGAGTCAAATAAAGTCAAAGTTAGGTTGATTTGTGGCTCCGTGTTGGGTTGAAAGAACTTAATTTTGCGTAAAATCAACCCGAGTTTTATTAAACTTTCCAATGGAATAAAAGGCAAACTACCTAGTGGGGGCCTTGAATCAATCCAAAATTTGATGGAACCGCGGCTCTGAAGTAAAAATCTCGCGTAACAATTCAAAAGGGCCAATCCTCAGATCATTGACTCTGAGAAAATTCGATTTGAATATTATTCACCACATTTTCAATTCCTATTTTTCAGTATTCAATTCAATCAATGTGATTTCTTGCTAGTTGAGTGACGATTTACTATTACTACATGCTAATAATTGATTTTATTCTGAAAACTGACAAAAATGTGGAAAAAATGATAAGTTTAAATGCTTGGCCCATTTTCGATTTTCATCAAGGCATGGGCCTTTTTTATTGGCCAAAATAGAATTTTATTAGCGTGCTTGGCCCAAGGCTAGGCCTTTTCGGTTTTCAATGAATGAGCAAGAGAGAGTCATTGGCCTCTCACCATGCAAAGGCCAATGACAGTTTGCGAAATTTTCCGATTGTAGGCCCTCTTGATGGAGCGAGAACCAATCATTGGCCTTTTCGAGTGGGGGCCAATGAATGATTTGGAAAAAAGCGGTTATTGGCCGTTTTGAAAACCGAGTTTATAACGGTAAGTTTTATGATTATGTTGACAATGTTTGCATAGTTTGTGGGTGTTGGGAGATGTTATCGAATGGTATCAAAACCCGATTTGTTTACAATTTAATCATTGGCCCTTTAGAACTGTTACGCGAGAAATATTAGGACTAAATTTATAAGGCTTTATTTTGGGTTTTCTAATTTTCCGTGTATTGTTTACCATCGAAACTCCGACACTGGCATCCCGCATTTGTCGGAGTTAATTTAAACAAGCCTCATCTGCAGATCGGCACTAGTGTTACCGGTGCTGAAAAAATAACGTCCGAGTCGCGATCGGGATCGCAGCAGCCAAACAACGTAAAACAGTTACTTTCAGAATTAAAAACGCCTAGATTTTGTTTGATATTCGCGGGTGACTACAAGGAAATTAACGTGATTGTGTGTTAATGAATGTGTTTCAGTTCATGGTGCAAGAATTAAAGTGAATATTGATAGGCCGCGCGCGCTTGAAGAAGAAATTATGGATTATCGAGGATTTTACAAGAACGCTTCCCGTGGAAACCGTTTGAAGGAAGGCAACAACCAGCTGCTCCGATCGAAACGGGAAAGCTCTCGGCAGGATTTGCACTTTACTAACCGGAACCTCAGCGCATCGGATTTTGTTGAAAACGATCCGGAAGAGTTACATCACCATCATTCGCAGCGTCTTCTGGATGTGGTGAAACCGAGATTGAGCAGTGGCAAAAAACGGCGTCGCTCCCGCGGGATCGAAGATAAGGAGAATGAATTCAAATCGAAGTACGAGGAACGCCTGGAACGGTTGAAGAGATTTAAAGAGCAACGTGCCCAGGCCAGACAGAACACCGTAAAAAAGAAGCCTTTCGTGGCGGTGGTTTCCAAGAACAATCTGGTGGACAGGGAGTACGAGAAGAATCTGTTCAAAAAATCCGAGGAGGAACTGAAGCGATTGGCCGAAAAGAGGAAGGTTTTGACCCCGGCGGCCAAGAATGCAACCCCGCGAGTAGACACCCGCCGCAAGGATAATCCCTCCGAACAAAAGCAGCCACGCTCGAGAAGAAACATTTTGACTGTGCACACTCCAGTCTCGGTTAAGGAGGCTAAACCGAAGGTGGACACATGGCGCAAAGGGTTGACCCCTGGCGGTGGTGCCACCGGGATGCCGGAGAAACGAACCGGTTTGAAATCGAGGAATGGCACTGCAACGAAGAACGTTGCCACGAAAAGTGGGAAAAAGGTTGCACCAGCGGCGACGACAGTCGTTTCGTACAGAAAAGGGGACGCGGCGGCTTCGGCAGCTGGTTGCAGTACCAATATGGTAAGTGGTTTGGGTGCATTATGCAGTCATTGGGGTGAACTTGTCGATGCACGTACACAATATAGTAACAGGGATGTATATTATTAGCTGTCATCTGTTCTAGTGGCAGTATACTACCACAAAAGCTTTGCATGTTGGTTTCAGTATTCTATGGGGCATAATACTGAAGTCAAAGGGGGTTAATTTTTGAGTTACACCGATTCTGTTTTTGTACGGGGGATGCGTACCGTGCAAAAAAGTTTTCAGTTCAAAATTTTAAAAACCGTGTAAAAAAAGTAACATCATTTCTGAACGTTTCATGCAAAAATAAGGTTTTGGTGGAAAATTTTGTATGGAATCTTTTTTTGCACGGCCGTGTAAAAAAAATCCGTGCAAAAACAGAATCGGGTGTAGTTTTCCGGTACCAATGGTTGTCATGTACCAGTGGATTGGACTATGGAATAAAACGTACATTTTTCGATAAAAACGACATGTGTTATTTTTGGTGGATAGATCGCCTCTAGTTTAGTTGATTCGCCAAATTTCAGCTTTTTATTCTATCAAAAAGTCATGTAAATAATTAAGTTTACGTAAAAAAATTGCTCCCTTGCACCAATAGTTGCCGTCGTGTTCCAGTAGTAAATCAACGGATGGAAGCAGTTTTTAAAATGGATGTATAAAAATGAAGAAAAGTCCCAGAGATGATCTTTATGCTTCATTCAAAAGATATTAGTTTCTGTTCGGAGGGAAAAATGTTAAACCTATGTAAAAATTTACCATTTTGTTTAAAATTCCTTGTATCATTCCTGAACGTCTACTACTGGAGCACTAGCGCAACTACTGGAACACGTGTACCAATAGTGGCTCAAGCGGTTTTATGTTAAAACAAATTGTTTTATCACTCTATTTATATTTTTCCCATATAGTAGAGGTTGAAATCTTTCTGTTGACGCCAAAAGATCTCTGTTAAGGCTTTTTGTTATTTTGTTATGATTGTTCATAGCTTAGGTAGTCCACTAATGGCACCGGCACCCTATGTGGCTAGCAAGAAGCCTAATACATCAGAAGTAAAAAAAGATTTTAGTGTTGTACCTTTTAATTCCGCCCTACTAGCTTAACCTTTGACAGACATGAGTACCGCTTCAGTGTCAGTTACTCGTAATTTTAATTATTACACAATACTTAATTCAACTTATTTTTTGTTTTATTGAAATTCACTAGTGGCCTTTTGCGGCCATTTTGCAATAAATCATTGCATAGTAGTGTAAGGCGGGGCAGCATGGTCATACGGGGTAGTATGGGTCACCTTTCATTTGAGCTTAAAAACCGATGTTGATCTCGATAACCTTAAAACCTCATAAAGTATGTTTCAATTAGCCATCACCGTGAAAACCGTGCGAAAATCTAATTTTGTACTTCATATAGTCATGAAAATCTGAAACATTGACGCTACTACGAAAATCTTACAAGACTTTGGACGTAAAAATAAGCTTTGTATAAAGTTTTGTTTATTGTTTCAATTTCATGATTCAAATCAGACTTCAACCCAGTTTTTGTACAAAACTCTCTCATACATATTGTGTGTAGTGTTTGATCCTTCGACCTTGTTGTTCGCTCCTGCGGGGCGCGGACGACGAGGACAGGATCAGTGAAGCGTATAATATATTTTTGATGCTATTGTCGCATTGCTGTTACATTCACATGCAAGAGGTTTCAAAACATTCATTTGTGACATTCAGGTTGCTACTGATACATTCTTACTGCAGCCATGAATGTATTACCTGACATTGATAAGAGCAGCGTGCCATTCTTTTCAGCCTCCCATGAACGTTATGCTGTCGTGGATGACGGGAATGCGAAATGAATGTAAAAAACAATCACGACGCAGCTGCGATCGTAGCAACAACTCTTCATTCGTTTGCTTCTGATCTAAATCGCCACTTCTTCACAGCTCTGAACTGTCAAATGCCGCCTTTATGACGTTATCTTGCAGTGTTTTGTACAGCATGCGTTTTCACTGCTGCACAATGGACCGATGCACGAGTTTGATGTTTGAGCGGTGCCGTGTTTTTTATGTGGCCATGGCAACGAGTGAATTCGGCACCGCTCAAACGTCACATTAGTGAACTCGTGCATTGATCCATGGACCTTTGCACAAGTTCACTAATTTGACATTTGAGCGGTGCCGTATTCACTAGCTACCATGGTAACGTAAATAACATGGCACCGTCCAAACGTCAACGACTGAACTCGTGCATTGGTCCATTGGAGGAGAGGGCGTTCATTGGAAGCAACAAAAAAGTGGCACAAACGGAGCACCAGGTTTTTTTTTAGGTTTGCTTCTACCCTCTTTATTCTTAGGTTTCTGCTTCGAGCCGTTCTCGCACAAGGTGCTGTCCATAAGCAACGTGGTCATCCATGGGGGAGAAGGGCGGGGGTAGTTTGTTTGACCAAAGATCACGATCGACACTTTTTTTTGTATAGACGAAACACCGACCGACGAAGGAAAAGGAGTCTAAAAATAGAAAAATAACCCGTGAGTTATGGACAGACCTCAAGCTGGTGCGGCTGGTTGATACAAGAATGAAAAGAAAAACATATTGACAATAGACCGATGCACGAGTTCATTGTTTGACGTTTGAGCGGTGCCGTGTTATTTATGTCACCATGGAAACTAGTGAATTCGGCACCGCTTAAACGTCAAATTAGTGAACTCGTGCATCGGTCCATTGCACGAATTTTTAGATTCTAATGAACTTGTTCATTTGCAAGATACAATTTACGCACTCACTAATACCAGTAGGCGTATGCTTTAAAAGCTATGACGTTTCAAAATTGTTCAAAGCAGTAAGACAAATTAATGACGGGCATGGCGTGCAATGGACCAATGCACGAGTTCACTAATTTGACGTTTGAGCGGTGCGGAATTCACTGGTTTCCATGGTCACATAAATAATACGGCACCGCTCAAACGTCAGATAGTGAACTCGTGCATCGGTCCATTGTTACCTCGCGTACCTGCAGGAATAATGAATAGACACTTTTGTGTGACCCTGTCCTGCCCAGCAACTCCAATCACTTTTCCCCCGGTACCACATGAGATACGAGATACTTTAAGAAAGATCGGGTAACCAACCCCGGTGAGAATTTTAGTTGTATGCTGACAGGGAAGGGGGGATATGCTTTTACAAACCAGGAGCATCTGTACTCCATGTCAGGGCTCACAACAGTTTCTGTTCCTTATGTCAGGTATAGTTAATCTTTCAGCAACTTCCGTCTTCATTGACGACTTTGGGTTCTCCCTGTAAGTATTCCACGTTGACGAACGAACTGAAATTTAGAAGGATTTTTCCTGCATTGCTAACTGGAGAATTCTTATGGCGGCGAAACACTTACCAGGGATAAGTTGCAGACGAGCCATTTTACTTTTCATGTAAATTCTTATTATTGCAGTAGTTTTAGCAAAAAAAAAACTAATGCCTTGTTTATGTGATAATTTACGTTCACACAAAATAAGCATCAAAACAGGGACGAAAAACGTTGGTAACGAAACAGCTGTCAAACTGTTATGCAAGTATATGTGTGAGGTGTGCAAATGTTCACTGTGCAAAAATTTTCTGCACAGTAGTCTAATAAGGTGCAATATGCTCAATATTTCAATCGGTGCACATTGTGAGTGGTACATTATGATAATACAGATTAACGTCTACTACAGTAATTCATTACAACCATGATACATTTATTGCTGACCAAAAAAAAAGTCACAGTCGCGCATGACTTTTATTTTCAGTATCACATGAATGTTTTTGTTGTATGAAAGTCATGGTAGTCTATGTGTGATTGTCACGCTCACTACAGTTTTTGACGGTACATTTTGGTTCACTGGGCAGGATCAAACATGTCGCGCGTCGTTCGCGTCGTAGTGCATAAGTGCCGCGATTCGTTAGTGGTGTTTGATCTATTGATCGAGTTGCTTGCTCTTGCGTGGACAAGTGTTGTTCGGCGTGCAATGCGATTATCGAATTATTCCACGAATCTGGTTAGGCGTGATTATATCATGGATCGCACCACCAAACGTTGGCGACTCGCAGATGTATACCTTATGCCACTAACCCAATATCCTTTCCATTACACCTGTGGAGGGGGCCTTCCTTAGCCGAGTGGTTAGAGTCCACGACTGCAAAGCACAGCCATGCTGAAGGGGTCTGGGTTCGATTCCCGGTCGGTCCAGGATCTTTTCGTAATAGAAATTTACTTGACTTCCCTGGACATAGAGTATAATCGTACCTGCGCACACGATATATGAATGCAAAAATGGCAAGTTTGGCAAAGAAAGCTCTCAGTTAATAACTGTGGAAGGGTTCATAAGAACATTAAGCTGAGAAGCAGGCTCTGTCCCGGTGAGGACGTAATGCCAATAAAAAGAAGAAGAAGACAACTGTGGAGATGCAGAGTAGACTGGCCCAGCTCAGTATGGGAGATAAATAAAGTTGTATAATTCCACGGGGCACCCCCCAAGATTATTCCTTAAGGTTAACGGAAGACGTCCTGAAAGTTTGGTCATTCCATGAGCTGGCGCAATTGAATTGAAGTTAATATGAGATTTTCAGCTCAAACATATGGGAAACAGCACATTATCCCATGTTTGGTCCAGGAAAATTGTTGATAACGTTTAATTAAACCTAGAATGTTAAAAACACGTGATACCATAGCGAACAATATTGTAGAAGGTTGTACGATGATTAAAATTAAGAAAGTTGGTGTTTTAACTATCTAAAGTATATATGCAATACTGCTTAGTATTCCTTCAACATAGCGGGGTGGTAGCCACCTGAGAGAGACTCGCGAAGAGGAAAAATATCAACGTCATATGCAGCCCAGATTCCCCTCTCACGAAACGTCAAATGCAGCCCACCGTTTTTATGGCTGAAAAAGTGAAAAGTATTGTGTTCAAAGTAAATTGTTATTGAAAACCTCAGTCAGCGGAGCAGTTTTTTCCAAAATTTCTGATAAATCTAAGCAGAAGATTAATTATTTCTAATGTCTGCTACGTTTGCTGGCATGAAATTTCACTCAAACGGCTATTTATGATTCGATGTGATGCAAACTCAATCATTTTTTGCTGAGAGGTTCATGTCAGGATTTGAACGGCTTGCGCATAATTGGTATAAACACAAAGTGGAATAAGAAAAACTCAGCAATCACAGAAAAAGAAGACCGTCTTCGCGAGTCTCGTCTCAGGTAGCCACTAAGCGCATCATAGCCACCTATGACGCTGGGCGAGTTGCGGAATAAGGCTCATGCATATATGCATATGCATATATACATGTGATTATACGGGTGTTGGAACGTTTTGGACGTTTGCGGAGTTTCTGTAGCACGCCGTTTTATAGGTTAAGCGAGCTCCAACTAATTATTTAGAATGGTTATAATAAGTAAGTAGTTCAAGTAATAAGTAAAATTAACTTACAATTGGTCTCCTAGTTTTAGTTCAACGTTAAAGCAACAGGATGACGGTTCGAATTCACGATCTATATACTCTATATCTTGCTACAAATTCTGACTCTGCCTTGTTCGTGTGGTACAAATAATGGTTAGCGGATATTACGACAGTGCTATCTGTCAAGGTTTGACGGCTTATCAATTGATAAGTGTTTGTGACGACGAGCAGGGTTGCCTGCAATCGGATTACAGTGGCGTAGGTTTGACCCCAACAACGGGAGTGTTGATCTAAGCCTAACGTTCAACAACTGAAAGGTTAAATCAAATTAGCTTAAATCCAGATAGCACCTTCTGCAACTATGTTCATTAGGGCATCAACTGAGAGAGAGGAGACAGCTGGCTTAGATTGCGAGCTCCCAAAAGTCATGGGAACCTGTCATCAACTGTCACTGGAAAACCGCACATTCGTAGGGCAAAACGTGAAAAACCGTCAAAATTTAACCGAACTAAAACTGGATGTAATTGAAAATTTAGGTTGTTTTCCTGTGCTATCGCATATAAAATAGTGTAATATATTTTAATATTGTCGATTGGACTCCAATTGCTATTGAAAATTTAAAATTTTATGATCTTTTTGATATCAAATGGAATGTGAAAATGGTTTTGACCCAGTTTGTACTCTCCGAACCATTGTGCATAACCCAAACATGAGAAGAAGGAATCAAAGAAGCCAAGAAAACAAGCCAGTTGTCAGTGAGCTGTCTCCTCTCTCTCAGGGCATCAACTAGTGAATTTGTCATTCTGAGCTCAATTGAACGCGATCAACTAGTATACGGAACAAAACAGGGACATAGGGTCAATTTTCAATAGATTTGAAACGAATATTCCATACAAACTTCGAAATGAATGCACCAGTCGGTGGAGCAACCAATTGAGTTGAAATTTTGAGAGAGCTTTTTTTCTAACCCTAAGGCACATATCTAGGGGGTGCCCCGTTGAGTTTTACAACTTTTTTGTTTAAGGGCCAGTCTAATGCAGAGGTATACTTGGTCTCAGGGGCGACTCGTAACCTCACTTTCTACCTGTTCTACGCTATTAGAAAATTATATTTTGACGAATTTTCTATCTAATTTAAAAAATAAATGTTTGAAATTGAAATATTTCGACCAGTGATCCCCAGTCCTGTTTTTTAAGCATTTTGTTTATTTCTGATACCTAGTGGATAGTTTTAGTAATAATTTTGTTTGATATTCTTGATAACTTAGGAGTATAACAGTTTCCCGAAGAAAAATTTGGCGGAACCAGGGGGCCGATATGATGGCCATATTTTGTAGCCTCTTATCGAACGCAAGCAGCGCTCACCAATACTATTACGCTATAAGCAATGCAGCTGGTGTGAATGTTGGAAAATGAACCTAGGCACACAAAATCTACGCATATTGTTCGTTATTATTTCCATAGCGTACCTCGCGGTTTAAAATAAAAGTAAGTTTCATATATATTATCATAAAAACCACAATGAAGTGTTGTTTCCTTTTTTCGGTGTCGATTCTCATAAGGGGCGATCCATTAATTACGTAAGGGTTTATGGGGGGAGAGGGGGTCTGAGATTTCTTACTTGCCATACAATTTATTTTTCATTTTCATACAAAAAATCTTACCATGGGGGGAGGGGGGTTGAAAAACCCCGAAAAATGTCTTACGTAATTAATGGACAGCCCCTAATCAGAAGAACAATTATGACGATGATAACATTTCGCATCACAAGTTTCCAACCAATATCGATGCGCGGGATAGATGGCTAAATGCCATTGCGAACGCGGATTAAACCACTGATAAGTAAACCGAAGACTTTCAATGCACATTCTCACATACAAGCTTTGCGCAGTTTTTGTCTTGTTTGGCGCATTTTGTACCTGTAACGATGAAACCCCTCGTCGCGTCAAAGCTGCAAACAACAAGCAGCGCTTCGAAAGCCGAGCTGTCAACCTGAGCCGTCGTTGACGTTACGATACGTGCGTTGTCAGACTAGAGTGATTCGCAGAAATTGAAGCATATTAATAACAACTTACCTAATCTACATACTATTACTAAAAGTACCTATTATCTAAAATTGATCCCATTCGAATTGTTGTACAAGTAGTTTAAAGACAGTGGATGAAATTATGAAATTATGTATGTAATCTACGAATGATCTCCTATACAAATTGTTTATTTATATCTTCACTTGCTCTTTGTAGTTATGCTCTAAGAATATTCAATCAGTGAATTCGATTATTATACCTTTTAAATTGAATATATAGAAGACTCGAGGTAATTACATATAACTAGAACTAAGGTAGCTTTGAATTAACCTACAATTATTCAATTAGGTATTCGTAGCAGTCAGTCTGTGACACGATCCGCAAAAGTTTTCCTGGGATTTTCACCAACCTCTGTAATTTGTTGAAAATGAATCACTAAATATAATTCTATTTTTAGCATAAAGCTTAACCCACAACATAAGGTCTGCTTCATTAAGATTTGGGAAATCTTCGCCACAAATTCCTTTAAGAATTTTGTACGTGGAGCTATGGAAACTGGACGTCACGATACGACTGCTGGAAACTATCATTGCAAAAAATGCAATCGGAGAGATTCGGCAGATACCCATATGGTGGCTTGCGATCAGTGTCATGTATGGACCCACTTCGGATGTGCTGGAGTCGACGAGTCCATTAAAGATCGTAAATACGTATGCAATGCATGTGAAGCTTTGGAAGGAGTCGCAAGTGGAATGCAACAACTCAAGCCACCCGGTGCGGACAACAAATCCACGAAATCATCTAAGCGAACCAAGAAAAATTCGAACACACCCGTGCCCAGCATGACCTCCAGTGTCCGAGAAGCTCTGTTGGGGGCACAGATGAAGATGATAGAAGAACGACAACTTCTAGAAGAGCAAGCGTTAAGGGAACAGGAATCGATAAGAGTCAAGCAGATAGAGGAAGAGCGCCGTCAATTGGATGACAAACGACGACTAGCAGAGGAAGAAAATCAACTACGAGAGCGTCAGCTTCAAGAAGAGAAAGCGTTCCAAGCAAAGCAGCTGCTCATAAGGCAGCAGTCACTCGATAAGAAACATGAACTACTCCGCCAGATAGCAGAGGCTAGTAGTCGACCCGGATCAGTTGTAGATTCACGCGGAAAAGTTTCCAGTTGGCTGGCACAGCAGCACGCCGTGGTTGACGAAGACGCGTATGATTGTGGTGCTGGTGCCCCCCACATAGTAAATCAACAAGAGCGAAACAACGGTGGAGGAACGGCGTTGCCTGCGGCTCCGATGTCGGAGAACAGATCACACAGACCTAGGTTTCAAGCTCAATCGCCTGTACAAGAAGAGGAAACAATAACACCGTTTCGTACTTCTAAGAGTTTAAATCCGACTGCACTGAGCACACAACATTTCGCTGCACGACAAGTTATAGGCAAAGAATTGCCTACGTTTGGAGGAAGTGCTGAAGATTGGCCGATATTCATAAGCTGTTTTGAACAATCAACAGACGCTTGTGGATATTCGGATGCCGAAAACTTGATCCGCCTTCAAAGAAGTCTGAAGGGCCATGCTTTGGAGTCCGTTCGGAGTCGCCTGCTACTCCCATCGAGTGTACCTCACGTTATTAGCACGCTGAGGACACTATACGGTCGACCTGAATTACTGGTTCGTTCCTTGATAGCAAAAGTACACCGTGTTCCAGCACCGAGACAAGATAGACTGGAAACTATCATGGAATTTGGTCTCGCGGTGCAAAATTTAGTAGACCATCTCACGGCGGCGCACCAAGAGAATCATCTTGCTAATCCTACACTCATGCAAGAGTTAGTGGAAAAGCTTCCAGGACCTCTAAGGCTAGATTGGGCAGTTTACAAAAGCCAACATCCAAACGTTACACTGAGGACCTTCGGTGGCTTCATGTCTAGATTGGTTACTGCAGCGAGCGAGGTGACATACGATCTACCGGTACACAGCAAGCCCGCCAGAAACGAGAAAATCAAGTCGAAAGAGTGGGGAATAGTGCAAGCACATACTGCAGTGCAGTACAGCACGGAACGCCCGAATCGTGATAGTCGGAAAGTCAGCAAACCATGTGCATTATGTGAACGCGAGGGACATCGACTACATGAATGCCCACAATTTAGAACGTTCGATGTGGATGAACGATGGAAATTCGTCCAACAAAAGGGGCTTTGTAGGACTTGTCTCAATGGCCATGGTAATTGGCCATGCAAATCCTGGCAAGGATGCGCTCATCAGGACTGCCGCCTTAAACATCATACATTGCTCCATCCACCCACCACAGCAGTATCTCATTCGGTAAATATCTCTTCTAACTGCTCTGCTAGTAATGAAAAATTGTTTCCAATATTTCGAATTATCCCGGTTGTGTTGAGAAACAGAGGTCGCTCCGAAATGGTTTACGCGCTAGTTGATGAAGGGTCATCTTTGACTCTCCTGGAAAAGTCCATTGCAGAACAACTACAAGTGGTCGGACCAACAGAGGCACTTACCCTACAATGGACTGGAAATATTACCCGAGAAGAAAACGAATCGCAAATAACACTAGTTTACAAATAAAAATAAAAGTCATGAACTTTAATAGCTGAGCTTCATTTTCAATGTAAAATCGTACGCTGAATCCAAAAAAAATGTCAAAAAAATTCACAGTAGAACCGTTTTTGAGATACGCTCAATATTTGATTTTTTTGGTTTTTCAAAAAAGTACATTTGCTAAAATTGATGTATCTCCGGATTTAGAGCACCAAATCTAAACTTTTTTTTTAGCAAAATAAAGCTAATTAAATGTGCCTTCTACCGTCTGAACATCACTTTGTTGTGCAAATTACGGTTTTCTAGATATTTATGGCATAATCAAATTTTTTCGATATTTTTGAGTAAAATTTAACCAAATTTTCAACTTTTAGCTAAGTTTTAAGCACGATGCTGATGTTTTAAAATTCGATTATCATGTTGAACTCAAGGTATGTAAAAAACCAAAAGAAAAAAGTACCTAATGACTGAAATCGGTTGAAAATTGAAGATGTTATGGCATTTTTGGTAGAACACTTGAATTTTGAAGTTTTTACGATTTTCAAGCGATCTCAACAACATGAAGAAAATTTAATGCATTTTCATTTAGATTTGCTTAAACTTTCAACAGTTAATAAGTCTTAGTTAAGATTTAATGTTGTGTTATCAATCCATAATTTTAGATCACGACTAATCTGTACAAAGGGCGTGTGTATTAACAGAGCTTCTACTTTACTCAGAACATAAGTTTTATCTCTACTTATTATCTCTACAACAATCAGTTCATTTCATATATTTCAAAGCTTCCTTAAATTAAGCTATAAATTCACATGTAAAAAATATATGTTTAAAAATGGTTGTTTGAATCACTCCGTCTGTTATGCTTGCAATTTGTTTCTCGAAAGAGAAACCAACAATAATCGCCCATCATCGCTTCATCCCAAAATCCTTGATAACGACGTTCCATTATTTTCATTTGCTGATGAAAACGTTCCCCGTGCTCATCGCTTTCGTCGCCGAGGTTTTCAGGGAAAAAGTTCAAATGCGAGTGTAGGAAATGTATCTTCAGAGACATATTCACACCTGTTAAAATAAAATGAAAATTTTTACAGCTGAAAGTAAATAAAACAAAACTTTAAAATTTACCCATTCTCTTGTAGTTTTTGAGTAAATCGGCTACAATTTCTTCATAGTCTGGGCTCCTGGTGTTCCCCAAATACTCCGCAACTACACGCTGGAACGATTTCCATGCTTCGGCTTCATGATTGTTCAATACGGTGTAGAAATCTTCATCGTTTAACATTTTTTTAATTTGAGGACCAACGAACACACCTTCCTTAATCTTGGCATTCGACAAGTTTGGAAAAATGGATTTCAGGTATCCGAAAGCTGGTCCTTCCTTGTTGAGCGCCTTTACAAAATTCTTGAACAACCCAAGCTTTATGTGCAGTGGTGGGAGTATTATCTGTTCCTTCGCTACGAGAGGATGGCACCTTACATTCTCTTGACCAATTGTAAAAGACTTTCGTTCGGGCCAATTTTCCCGAACGTAATGTTGTTTACGTGCTCGGCTATCCCATTTGCAAAGAAAACACATGAACTTAGTATATCCCTGTTGCAAGCCAGTCAACATTGCAACAACTTTGAGATCTGAGCATATTTTCCAATTATGTTGGTTGTAGCATATCAGGTCAAGTATAAAAGCCATCGATTCGTATGATTCCTTCATGTTCACGGCATGAACTAGAGGAATCGAAGGCTTATTGTTCCCTTGATGCAGCAGAACAGCTTTTAAACTTAATTTACTACTGTCGATAAACAAACGCCATTCAGAAGGATCATATGGTTCACCGAATTCTTCAAACAAGCCTCTTATGTCATAGCAAAAGCAAGCACTGTCTTTTTTTGAAAAATATTTTCCAAATTTTTCATGACGCTTTCTGTAGGAAGTAACTTTTGTATCAGCAGAAAGAAAGTTTCGTTCCATCAAGCGCGATGCCAACAATTCTGATTTTTCTTTTGATAAGTCCAAGTCCCTTATCAAGTCATTGAGTTCCGCTTGTGTAAACAGCATCGGCTTTCTTTCGTATTCCACGTCGCTTTCATCAACGCTACACACAACGTTTGGAGTCCACGTTTTGTCGAGGTTTTTGGGATCAGTTTTGAAATAAAGCCGATATGCAGTTTGCAATGAACTAGTAAAATTTACCGGTGTCGTAAAAATGTAGTTTCCGCAGACGAAACAAAATTTTTGCGGATCATTTTTGCACTTAAATTCACGCTTTGCCGCACACATTGTTTCACTATGTTCAACAAACAGTACTACCTGTCAACAATGTTTTCCCTGCGACGAAAGTGCTGCCAAAATCATTTTGTCATAACAAAGTTATAACGTTCAAACGCCAAACAGACAAGCAGCATAAATTTATCATTAAACTTGAAACCACATCAAAAATAGTTATAACCACATCAAAACAGTTAAAGGACCAAACATTTCAGGAATCAGTCAGGAATTTATATTTCTTGTATCACATTAATCGTCATGATCATTCAGCCGTTGAGCCAGCAACACTGAAGAAAGCTTGACATCGCAGTAGCCTGAACTTTCGTATGCCATAATTGAACACGGATGGCTTCGGAAATTTTTCTTTTAAGTTGCATACAGTATGTAGCCAAGGCGGATACATCTTTCACGTTCTCAAATGAGCCCATGGCCTTATTTTATACAAGTATTCATTGTAGTTTGTTTGCTGGATTTAATATTGAATCATAAAAAGTTCATCATCATCATTATTAGCTTGAAATATATCAAGACTCCATGTTAGTAAAACTGGCCTTTTTAATATATACGCAAACACATAAATTCTGCTTTTACATACGCCCTTTTCATTAATTAGTCGTGATCCAAAATTAATAATTGATAAAACGGTTAACAAAGCATGGAATCTGTACTAAGAGTCATTCAAAGTGAAAGGATTTAGTGAAATTTATATGGATTTCGTCTTGTTGTTTTAAAAGGTCAAAACTTCAAAATTCAAGTGTTCTACAAAAAATGCCATAACATCTTCAATTTTCAACCGATTTCAGTCATTAGGTACTTTTTTCTTTTGGTTTTTTACATACCTTGAGTTCAACATGATAAACGAATTTTAAAACATCAGCATCGTGCTTAAAACTTAGCTAAAAGTTGAAAATTTGGTTAAATTTTACTCAAAAATATCGAAAAAATTTGATTATGCCATAAATATCTAGAAAACCGTAATTTGCACAACAAAGTGATGTTCAGACGGTAGAAAGCACATTTAATTAGCTTTATTTTGCTAAAAAAAAGTTTAGATTTGGTGCTCTAAATCCGGAGATACATCAATTTTAGCAAATGTACTTTTTTGAAAAACCAAAAAAATCAAATATTGAGCGTATCTCAAAAACGGTTCTACTGTGAATTTTTTTGACATTTTTTTTGGATTCAGCGTACGATTTTACATTGAAAATGGAGCTCAGCTTACTAAGTTCAGAAATGTTGTAAACTAGTGTAATTCAACTAGATGTAGCAGGAAAGGGTAGTGGCACCTATCATAAGCTTATCAGTGTGCATACGGTCGATGGATAATTGCTGCCTACCCAAACATTTCGATATCAAGAACTGGCTAAACAATTTCCTCATTTACGGGGGTTACCAATAGAAGATCAAGAACAGGTACAACCTAAGCTGCTGATCGGTTTGGAAAACCTGCGACTTGCTGTACCGATAGCCATACGAGAAGGCGCGGCTGGGGAGCCAATTGCAGCAAAATGTCGCCTTGGTTGGGGAATTTATGGATGCGCCCTAGCACCTTCCGGAAATAAACCCGTTCTGAATTTCCATGTGAGTGTCGCATCAGATTCCGATCGTCAGTTAAACGAGCAATTACGGGACTATTTCACCTTAGACGCGTCAGGAGTATCAGGAGCAGGTGAAAAACCAGAATCAGACGAAAACAAAAGAGCGATGCGTATACTAAAGGAAACCACACGGCGGACGTTGCGAGGATTTGAAACAGGGCTACTTTGGAACACCGACAATCCAAATTTTCCAAATAGTTATTTGACAGCACTACGTCGTCTACAATCACTAGAAAGAAGACTATCGAAAGAACCGACTCTCAGAGAACGTGTAAATGAACTGATTCACGAATATGAGGCTAAGGGGTATGCCCATAGGGCTACACAAAATGAAATCCAATCGTCGGATCCGTCTCGTGTCTGGTATCTCCCGTTGGGAATTGTTACAAATCCCAAGAAACCAGATAAGATTAGGCTCATCTGGGATGCCTCAGCTAAATCCGACGGTGTGTCGCTCAACTCCAAACTCCTAAAAGGCCCGGACTTGCTGACACCATTGCCAACAGTGCTCTCTCGTTTCCGCCAGTACCCCGTGGCAGTAAGTGGAGACATAAGAGAGATGTTTCATCAACTCACAGTCATCGAACCAGACCAGCAAGCACAAAGATTCCTTTGGCGTGAAGATCCTGCAGGAGAACCACACATCTACGTGATGGACGTTTTAACGTTTGGCTCAACTTCCTCACCCTCGTCAGCACAATACGTTAAGAACCTTAACGCTTCAGAGTTCGCATCCGAGTACCCACGTGCAGCAGGAGCAATTTTAGAAAACAATTACGTGGACGACTACCTCGATAGTTTTGCCACGGTGGAGGATGCGATCCGCACAGTGAATGAGGTGAAACATATTCATTCAAAGGGAGGTTTCCAGTTGAGGAAATTTAAAAGCAATGAAGTCGCCGTACTGCGCGGAATAGGAGAGCTCGCGAACGATGAATGTAAAGATCTGTTGCTAGAAAGAGGAGAATCAATCGAGTCAGTACTCGGGATGAAGTGGATTCCCAAAGAAGATGTCTTCATTTACGCTTTCGCTCCACGTAAAGAATTCCACCAAATTCTCTGCCCCGAACATGTTCCAACGAAGCGAGAGGTTTTGAAAATAGTAATGAGCCTGTTTGATCCATTGGGCTTTGCATCATTTTTTCTTGTACATGGTAAAGTGTTGATTCAAGAGATTTGGGCCTCAGGATCACATTGGGATCAACCTATAAAAGATGAAATTTGCGAACGTTGGCATCGATGGACAGAAATGTTCGTCCAGCTAGTAAAGTTGAGGATACCAAGAAGCTACTTCTCTTCAGCGATTCCGACTGAGTTCAACAATCTACAAATTCATATATTCGTTGATGCTAGCGAAGCAGCCTATTCATGAGTTGGCTACTTTCGCTTGGATTCCGAATCACGAATTCAAGTGTCGTTAATTGGCGCCAAAACTAAGGTCGCTCCACTGAAGACCTTATCAATCCCTCGACTAGAACTTAAAGCAGCAGTACTGGGGGCGCGCTTCATGGAATCAATACAAGCCAATCACACCTTTCATGTATCGCAGAAATATTACTGGAGCGATTCGAGTACTGTTATTGCATGGATCAGATCAGACCACAGGCGGTACAATAAATTTGTTGAGCTACGAATCGGTGAAATCCTGATGCTGAGTGATCCCTGTGATTGGAAATGGGTTCCTTCCAAAATCAACGTAGCGGACCATGCAACAAAGTGGAACAAAGGTCTAAGTTTTCAAAATGACAGCGAATGGTTCAAGGGGCCAAAATTTCTATACGATCCCGAACTGACATGGCCTCAACAACGAACAATTTCCACAACCCAAGAGGAGATTAAACGTTGTCACACACATTGGACTCCGAGTCCTCTAATCGACGTGAGCAGATTTAGTCAGTGGACAAGATTACACCGGGCTATGGCTTACGTTCTCCGGTTTATAGATAACCTACGTCGAAAGAGGAATCGTCAACCATTGGTTATTGGACTACTTCAACATGAGGAATTGGTTAGGTCGGAACAAAGTTTATGGAAAATTGCACAACTAGAAGCTTTTCCGGTGGAAGTTGAGTCTCTCTCCAAGACACGTGGACCACCAGAAGAACGTCATCCAACAGTTGCAAAATCAAGTTCAATCTACAGAAGCTGGCCCTTTATGGACAGTGATGGTGTAGTGCGCATGCGAGGCAGACTTGGTTCAGCATTCTACATTCCAGTCGAAGCCCGATACCCTGCGATTCTCCCAAGGCAACATCGTATAACTACACTAATTATCGAGTGGTATCACCGACGATACCAACATGCCAATCGGGAGACAATAGTAAATGAAATTCGCCAACGATTTGAAATTTCTAAGCTTCGGGCTCTCATTGGTAAAATAATAAAGAACTGTGTCAAATGCCGCCTAACAAAGGCTACACCCGAGTATCCTCCTATGGCATCTCTTCCTGAGGCTCGGCTGTCGACGTTCGGGCGACCGTTTACGTTCGTTGGGCTCGATTATTTTGGGCCAGTTCTGGTACGGGTTGGCAGGAGTACTGCAAAACGCTGGATAGCACTATTTACGTGTCTTTCCATTCGCGCCATACACCTAGAAGTCGTACATAGTATTTCAACAGAGTCGTGTATAATGGCAGTCAAACGATTTGTTGCACGACGTGGCCCGCCCGTGGAAATATACTCTGACAACGCAACGTGCTTCCAGGGAGCTAGCAATGAGCTGCAAAGGGAGATAAATGATGCACTGGCCTTAACGTTCACCAGCACAAACACCTCATGGAAATTTATTCCACCAGCTGCGCCACATATGGGAGGCGTTTGGGAACGCCTGGTGCGTTCTGTTAAAGTTGCGATCGCGTCGATCAATGAGTCTTGTCGCAAACCTGACGACGAGACACTTGAAACTATAGTTCTTGATGCGGAAGCGATGGTTAATGCTAGACCTCTTACATATGTGCCACTTGAATCAGCAAATGATGAAGCTCTAACACCCAACCATTTTCTTCTAGGAAGTTCATCAGGAGTAAAGATAGCACCATTAGAAACCCCAAGTAAGCCTGCGGTACTCCGAAGTAGTTGGAAGTTAGCGCAACACATTACCAATCATTTATGGAGTAGGTGGATTAAAGAATATTTACCCATTATAACCAGAAGAAGTAAATGGTTCGAAGAAGTAAGGGAGTTAAAGGAGGGGGACTTAGTCCTAATAGTAGGCGGTACTTCGAGAAATCAATGGACTCGGGGCCGAGTGGAGAAGGTGGTATACGGGCGTGACGGAAGAGTGCGTCAAGCTCTAGTTCGCACGTCGTCCGGTGTATTGCGAAGACCAGCAGTGCGCTTAGCTATTCTCGACGTCAACGGTAATGGTAAACCCAGCAGTGAACACGATGACCTGGTGAATCATCAGCAGGATTTACGGGAAGGGGGATGTCACGATGAAACCCCTCGTCGCGTCAAAGCTGCAAACAACAAGCAGCGCTTCGAAAGCCGAGCTGTCAACCTGAGCCGTCGTTGACGTTACGATACGTGCGTTGTCAGACTAGAGTGATTCGCAGAAATTGAAGCATATTAATAACAACTTACCTAATCTACATACTATTACTAAAAGTACCTATTATCTAAAATTGATCCCATTCGAATTGTTGTACAAGTAGTTTAAAGACAGTGGATGAAATTATGAAATTATGTATGTAATCTACGAATGATCTCCTATACAAATTGTTTATTTATATCTTCACTTGCTCTTTGTAGTTATGCTCTAAGAATATTCAATCAGTGAATTCGATTATTATACCTTTTAAATTGAATATATAGAAGACTCGAGGTAATTACATATAACTAGAACTAAGGTAGCTTTGAATTAACCTACAATTATTCAATTAGGTATTCGTAGCAGTCAGTCTGTGACACGATCCGCAAAAGTTTTCCTGGGATTTTCACCAACCTCTTTAATTTGTTGAAAATGAATCACTAAATATAATTCTATTTTTAGCTTAAAGCTTAACCCACAACATAAGGTCTGCTTCATTAAGATTTGGGAAATCTTCGCCACAGTACCATTTTCACTCATACGGAAGGTAGACATTCAACAAATACATGAGTGTGCGTGAGAATTTCAACTGGAGTATAAATTTATGCACCCGATAAGAAGGCACAACAAGACCTGTCAAATACCATAGTGAAAAACTATGATGCCATCCCTCTGGGCGGAACTTATCAGATTTGAGAGATACAGACATCACGTGGGGCCCGCGAGCCGCACTTTGGTGACCACAGATTTAGAATATTTCCTACTAAGTGGATACGCATTTATAGTGAAAATTCAAAAATGTCTATTCATAGAACAGGTAGATTTGAGGTTAGGGAATCGCCACTGCTTGGTCTCTAGTAACAACGGTTATCTAATTCGATCCTTTGGTGGCAGGTCTCATTTTAGAAACTTGGTCATTATTTTAATACACGTCTCTAAATAGTCTCCATTTTAATGGAAGGTCTCTTAAGTCTCTTTTTAACAAAAATGGTCTCTGAAGCCCCTTTTTGTGCTTACTTCAAATCCTCATTCGAAATTCTAGAGGCTTCAGAGAAACTTTCTTAAATAACTATTGCAAAGATTCTTCCGGGTTTTCTTTTTACTTTCCTCGATGGAAAACTTCAGGAATTCTTCTAGTTTTTTATCATGATATCAATACTTCTGGAATTCCAGGGACGCTTTTAGGGGTCCCCCAATGTTGCCAAGAAGTCGATTAGAAATTCCATAAGCGATTTTATAAAAGACGCATACAGAAACTTCTTCAGAATCTGCTCCTGCCCCCTCCTGGGGCTCATTTCAGGAAATATATTACGAGCTTTTTCAGGGAAAGTTTATTGTAATTCTCCCTCCAGAAATTTCCCTGTGATTTTTTCCAACTTTTCATTCTAAAATTACTCCTTTCAATAATTATTTTAAGGGTTTACACTGTACAAATTAGAGATAACTTTAGGATTTCCTTTCAAATGCCTCTGGATCTGATACTGTTTTCAAATTGCTATGCTTTGTTAGAAATATATGTGTTAATGGAAGTGCCATGTGATTGTAGGCAGTGTAGGTACTAATCAGTATATTCGTCTCTCCTTGCAGCGCTACCTGGAGGTACGGTCCGGACAGAAAGCCGTGCAGTTCATGTTCAAATTCACCAAGGATGGCAAAATGGTAACATCAACGAATCGCAAAAAGCGCAAGAGTTTGGAAAGATTGAACCGCGTCAATGCACCAAACAATATTCAAATACATCGTTTTTCGCCGAAGGTTCCAAGCGATGACGATGTCTTCGAAGGAATCAGTCCAATAGATGTTGACACGCCGACTCCCAAGAAGGTGGCCCTAGATTCGGAAGCTATTGCCATCCGTAAGCGTGAAACCAGGCGTCGATCTATGGTATTCACTGTGGAGGACGTCAAGCAAGAAAAGGAAGATGATTGGGCGCCACAGGTGATCTCCATCTCGGATGACGATTCCTTTGTGGGAGTTGCAGCGGTCAAAAAGGAACCGAAACTTAATGAGTCATTCACAGTGGAAGTCAAAGAGGAGAAATTGTTCGATCGGCGTCCTACTATTGATGAATCACCGCCGAAGACTGAATCCCCGAAACTCATCGGCAGTGGAAGGAAATCGTTCAGTGGAAGACCATCGTTGGTGTTTATGGAAGAAAATAACGTTCCAGGTCTCACGTCGTTCAACAACGATGCCACGCAAACAGCCAACAAACGTAATTCTTTGGTATTCAAGGAGGAAAGGATCGATTCTCCTAAAATAGCCACGATTGAAGTTTTTGACTCTCCTTTGAGACCTAACGGAACGATGAGCCCTCGACGTCGCTCACTAACTCCAAGGATGAGCTTTATCGAAGAAGATATTGGCACAATGACAAAGCCACTTCCGGAGGGCAACCTGGCGACGGTTCTTCTCAACAAACAACAGGAACCTAAGCGCCGTAGTAGCGGTGGAAGTAGACGTTCATCCTTAGTCAATTTCCGAGAAGAAGATCAACCGCCTTCGGATGTCCGCGAGAAAGTTGCTTTCTATTATAATTTGGTGGAGAAGGAACTGAAGCGTTTGCAAGAACTTTGCGATTTGTACAAAGATGATCTGGAAAGCGAGGAGATCGACGAAAATGGGAAAGGTTTAATAATAGCCGCCCAAGGGCAGACCAACATTCTGATCAATAAGAAACTATCAAAGTTCAAAGAGCTTGTTGCCCATTACGAGCGTAGTTGGGCCGATCAAAAGGTTCGAACGGATGATCTGGATGGTTTTTGGTTAATGGTGTCGTTGGACTTGGAAAATCTCGATCGTCGCTTCGATGAACTTCGACTATTGAAGGAGAACAACTGGCAGGAGGTTGTAGAGCAGCCCAAGGTGAAGAAACTCAAGATCGGAGGAGGCATCAAGAAACGCGAAAAGAAACCAATGAAGACCAAGGCCAGCGGTCTTGCCGATTTAATCAAGAAGGCTCGCGAGGAAGCTAAGAAGAAACTAATGTTGGAAGCAGCATTAACCGAAACCGTTAAAGTAGTGACTCCGATGAAGCGCTCCATTCGTATTGCTACCACGCCGCGACGTAGCAGTATCTCTCGGAACAGCATTTGCACCGGTTGCACACCGACACCGGGCAAAAGTGCGAGCAAGAAGTCTCGGAAAACTATCTTCAATGATGTAAGTTGTTCAATTTCTTGTCAGTAAGCCTATATTGTTGAAATTTTATTCCATAGCACACACTTCGAAAGCACGAGATCGTAAAATCGATTCTAAAAACTCCCAGCGAGAAACGGCGCGCAAAGAGTGTCCTGTTTCTAGACTCCGGACTAGACACACCTGAGGCCCGTGCATCGGGCAGCGGTGGTCGCAAAATTGTCCACACTCCGAAGCCGAAAATCACCTTCAACGAAGAGCTAGAGGTTGAAGATGTAGAAACGATCTCGCACATTACTCCATACAAGTTGGACGACGAAATACGCAAACGACGACGAAGCTCGTTGTTTTCCAAAGAGTGCCAAGATCACGAGCAGGTAGTATCGGAGGAAGTATGTCAGTCTCACCAAACGAGGCGGCGGAGAACTTTGCGCTTCTCGATGAACGCAGCTGCCGAGGAAGATGCTGACCTGGAGGAGGCACGAGACCAAGTAAGCTCACCGGTAAAGTTTGACAATGAGAAGAAAGGTAAGTGATGACCATTGGCTTCTAATATGATCGTGTTTCTGAACTGATGTCTTCTATGCAGACAAAACCAAGCGAACGCGAGGGAAAAGCAGAGGACGTGTTTCGTTTCAATAAGACTTTTTCATAATTACTTTTTTTAAGTTTTAGTTGTGGCACTTGATTTTTATTTTACGACTTGTTTAGTACCTTTCTTGAATGCGAGCTATTTTGTTTAGCATACTTTTACGCACATTATACTGTTTATAGTATTCATCGTACAATATACAACAGAAAAATTCCTCATGTGAACATATATTATTCCGAAATCGCCTTGCTTTCTTAAAACAGATTTTACGATTTGCTCTGTTTCAGATTCTTGTATTTACAAACCTACGATAAAAAACGACACTACTAGTACAAATTCTTCAAATGATCTATTCCATAAGAAATATCAAGCCCTTTTTTCGATCCGTAAAAAGAGTACTCCACCGTAATCTCCCTCAAGACTTTATCCTAGAATTAATCACGTACCGCCGTTTCCTTATCGCGTTCGGTCGCAACCGTTTCCACCTCGTCCTGTTCGGCTTGGAAGGCCTCCGGATCGTAAATGACCTTAACGATAAGCGAACAACTGGGACAGGTAGCCACTTCCTCGCCGGCAATTAATTCCTCCTTGCTGATCTGGAACCGATCCCCACAAGGACACGGGTAGTAGTACATCTCTTCCTCTTCGTCGTACTCGAAATCTTCAATTTCGACTTCGTCGTGGTACACTGCCATTTGGTTGTAATGTGTACTCCGTATTGGGAAAGCTGCAACCCGTTGAACGTGGTGTATGTTTAGTGTATTTAATTTTAGAACTTGTGCAATTAAACTTACGTGCAATAGAATCCCGACGAGAAATTTACTCACTGATGCTACCTTTCCTGCATTGCGACGCAATGTGAATGAATGAGTAAACGATCAATGCATGCAAGGGAGGTTAGCAGCTGTTGTTGTCGGCTGGTGAAGAGAAACGTCAAAGCCCTTATTTCAAGCGTTACATTTGAAAGAGGCTTATTTAAGAAATGGATAAACATTGTTACACGCTGGCAGTATGATTGCATTTCCAAGGTCTTAATAGGTTTCCCATTTTTCAAACCCGAACCCGCGACCCGTACCCAATTTTATTACATCAAACCTGGACCCGACCCGAACCAGAGATAAATACTAATTGAAAAGCAAACCCGTACTCCATCCGAACCCGAAAAAAATGCTGCTCAAACCTGAACCCGGCCCGAAACCCGATTACTCACATTGCTAGACTCAGGCAAATGGACTATCGATAAACATACACGTAGCGAACTGGACTATCGAAATTCATACATTTTGCCTTATGAAGGATAGAACGATTATCGCAATACGAACGCTTTATGTATCTTTTTAGCACCACTCCACATCAAGGCGGCGATAGGAGCGGGGTGTACGCATTTATTTAATTATTGCCAAATCGCTAACCCAATGTCGGAACACATTTATTTAACTAGCAAAATAATCCAAACGTAGCTCTTACGTTAATCATAGGTAGCCCAGAATGAAAGCATGAACTTTTGAACTACGTCCTTCCACCGGCGCTACACGTAAGAGCTACGTGGATTTTCCGGTAGCCGTTACGAAGCGTTAAAATAGGATCTAGATGGTTTTGCATTAAATTTAGCTGGAATAAAGACCATCAAAACCATCTATACATTGTATACCCAGCGAACTGGACTATCGAAATTCATACATTTTGCCTTATGAAAGATGGAACGATTATCGCAATACGAACGCTTTATGTATCTTTTTAGGATCACTCCACACCAAGACGGCGATAGGCGCGGGGTGTACGCACGAGCCTATCGATCGCTAGGTCCTTGGTTCGATTCCATGTTGCCGCGAAAACTATTTTTGTTTTCAAATTTCGGTTTCATAAGGCAAATTTATCAATTTCAACCTGATTCCTTGTGACAAATTTTCATAAGGGGTTCCTATGTTTATCGATAGTCCATTTGTCTGAGTGTAGCATCGTTAATGTGTCAATCCATTTGTTTGCTCAGTAACAACATGTTTTCTTTACTAGTAATCCTTTATAAGAGAGATTCGCGGAAGCTGACATTTCTGTCAAAGTGTGAGCCAAACGAACATGCGTTATGTTTGTTTTGAACTTTTCTTGAAGAGTAATGTAATCTGCTTGAAATTATTTCGGTAAGAGTAATTTTGCGTGAAGCAAAAAAAATGAAATATTTTTCTTTTTTAAATTGTTGTCAATGCGATCATTGATTGTTGATTTTTTCGGCTGTTTATTAGTTTGGATCTGTAGCTCATAGATCTATAACGAAACAAAATACACTTTTTATCAATGAGGAAGTCATGTCCGTGTTACAATATTATTCTCGACGCCGAGCAAAATCAGCACTGTTGGTCTGTTGCCAAATCATTCCATTTTACTTCCGCTTATCTCTCTATAAAGGATCACTATTCTTTACCAATGGCTTTTAGGACGAGATCATAAATTAAGCGAGAAATGAAGTGTGTGAAAATACTCATCCGTGCGTGGACGATTTTGATAAAAATGAAACAGCGTGCGTTTTGTTTGTGAACATCAATGTGAAGCAAGCATCTTCAGCCGCTGTCTAGTTCTATCAGCTCGATGCATCGCAAGATAATCGTAATTTTATTGCAAAAGAATGGCTATTTTCGGATCATTAGCGAGGAATAAATCTTTATTCCTTTACGTGCAGGTAAGGGATTTCCGTAACTTGGTACTAAGGTACCAAAACTTTTCAAACAAAACTTCCTGAATCACTTTTAGCGCTATCTTAGCACATCTTCCCGGAGTAAGCTTCCGGCGGCTGCAGTTACATTAGACCAGTCTACGGATCAGGCCCTCGACGCCGGTAGATTCAAACCAAGACAGCACGAAGGTCGACTAACGAGCGGATGCATCAACGTGCCGGAATCCATTGTCAGTGCCATTTTACGTTGCTGCAAAGACCATCCGATTAAGGCACTGCTGTCCGAAGGAAACAAACTGGACAATTTTTTGCGATCACGTAAGGTTCCGCTGGAAAATGACGAGCTTAGGCGAAAAATTAATGATCTGCGGCACTCGGTGGGCGATGAGTTCAAAGCAAAGATGGATGTTACTACAATGTGTAAGTTTTACTAATTATTGTACACTTTCGATTGAATCCCAAGCACAATGGTCCGATAAACAGATTTACTTTAGAATCTTTAGAGTAAAATTGCCTTCTACAAAGTTGTTTGTATTGGTTTGTCTCTTTGTTTGATGAAACTTAGATATGAAATAGACCATTTACTTATTTGTAAAAATTAAGGGTGTATACTTTAGCAAATTCGTAGAGCAGCGAACAACAGAAAACAACAGGGCCAAAAAATATAAAATCTCATATAAAAAAACGGTGCAGAACTCCATACTAAAAACTTTGTAAAAGATAGTTTCGTCTAAAATTTCATTCTAAAGCATTACATCCATCTTTCCGTCTTAATCTGCTTTATGTACCATTGTGCAATGCTGCTAAATTCGACTTGCAGCAGAAGAGCAGGTGACCTACATCAACAAGGTGATTGAGGCGCAGGCCAAGAAACGTGCCAAACAGCAGATCTACGCATGGAAACCGATCAACTATGACGAGTTCAAAAGCTTACAGTACCTTCTGGGACGGTCAGCGGCAGAGTACGCGACCTTGATTCGGGTTTTTGATGAAATCAAGCAACGCGATGCCCAGTTCAAACCGAGAAGTTTTATCGACTTTGGTTCCGGTGTTGGGACCGGTACGTGGGCGGTGTCCAACCTATGGAAGGAGCACATCTTCGAGTATGTGTCCATTGATGCTTCGGCAGATATGAATGACCTGGCGGAGTTGATTCTTCGGGGTGGAGAAATGAATAAGGCTATGAGCTTGAGGAACGTATTCTACAGGCAGTTCCTGCCCGCCTCCCACAATAAGTACGACATCGTGTTGAGTTCATTCTCGTTGTTTGAACTGCCATCGAAAAAGAACCGTTTAGACGTGATAGAGAACCTGTGGAACAAATGCGATGGCTACTTGGTACTGGTGGAACAAGGTACATATGCTGGTTTTTCATTAATCGAGGAAGCTAGAGAATTTCTGCTGAAGAAATTTGAGAGCAGTGAAGTCGAGTATCACATATTTTCACCGGTAAAACAGCACGTGATTTGGTATATAATATAAGATTTCAAACATCCCGTTAATTACAGTGTCCCCACCATCAGCAATGTCCCCGGATGAAGCTGGATGACGGCACGCCGTGCAATTTCGAGGTAACATACAATCCGTTACCGCTTGGGAAATCAAGCGAGGCTAGCAAGTTCCTGTACTCCTATGTTGTATTTAAAAAGGGCACCCCAACTGCCCAAAGTCGACATCCTCGTTTGGTGAGGCCAACGCTCGTCCGTTCGAAGCATTCGATTTGTCGGATGTGTACTGATGGTGGAAAACTGCAGGAAATAATCTTCACCGCTTCGAAGCACGGCAAGTAAGTATAATGGCACATTAATTGCTCGAGGAGGGGGTAATAAAATGAATGATTTTTCAGGAACCTATATCGATGTGCCAGGGCCAGTAAATGGGGTGATCAACTACCGATCAAAATAGACAACCTAGAATAGTTATACAATGGAATGAGTTTTATGTAGGATACAAAAGAGATAGATGTGAATTATACCTTGTTTTAAGATAGTAACGAATAACTTCTTTGTGATCACAGCTATAGTTTTCAGACCACAATATAAATTTAGATTAGCACAGATTCAGCAAAAATGGATTGAATCAATCCTTTCGTTTGAATTGAAAACTTCTATAAATGCTTGTCGATTGTCGCAGTTACTTCAATCGTTGTGTTGTCTTCTGCTCGATTTTCCCTGATTGTCGAAGGTATAGTCGCGTAGAAAATACTAAAACGGTTTAAAGTAAATTCGATTCTTTTTTAAGATCTAGGCGTGAGAATTTTTCGCGACGCGCTTGATAAAATGTTGGATCTATGTGGTCGATAGAAATTACTATTTAGAAAATTTCAATTTCCTACATTTCTTACAATTACTCAAAAATGTGTTCGTTTTGGTTGGGTGGTCGACTAGCTACGTGCATTCAATCTCGATGACAATTGGTGTAGGGTTAAAAAAACTCATTTGGTTCCATCCAGGATCGAACTGGAGACCTTCTGCGTGTAAAGCAGACGTGATAACCGCTACACTATGGAACCACTGGCGAAAAACAGAGTCCATTGTAGTTACTGATGATGAATGTTTATTTATTTTTGATGATTTTTTTTTTATCATAATTTGTAATTAAAAACAGCGGTCTTGATTTTGTATGGGATTTCTACTTTTACTGGCCTTGTTATTTACTTTTACCACAAGGTTAAGGAAGAGAAAGTATCAGTGCGCTCAATATTTGAAGTTTTTCGTCTCAAACAAATGTGTATCATTTTTAGTACATTTCTGTTGGCCATATTCATTTAGCATTACCGTTTTTTGGATTTTATACTGAGACTGATACTTATGACTTTAGTTTTGACTATGTGTGTTATGCCATAAACGCTTGGGAATTGCATGTTGCTTGTATAAAATCTTACGCTTGTTGCGTTGTTCTGCCATAATTCAAACAGTTTTTAGTTTTTTTTAAGCTGTTTAATAAGGTGGAAATTTTGAACTTCTTATATCCCTGAGTGTAGGGGTAGTTCCCTCGTTATCATTATCACCCAGACACATAAGTGACAAAATTCATAATTTTAACACTTAATTTCTTGCGATATTGTTACCTATTTATGAAAAATATAATTGTTTTTGTTGTAAACATAAATTTTAAAATATAAATACAAACTTTGGGTTCGATTTCCGGTCGGTCCAGGATATTTCGTGAAGGAAATTTCCTTGACTACCATGGGCATAGAGTATCATCGTACCTGCCATACGATATACGAATGTGAAAATGGCAACTTTGGCAAGGAAAGCTCTCAGTTAATAACTGTGGAAGTGCTTTTTGAACACTAAGCTGAGAATCAGGCTCTATCCCAGTGAGGACGTAATGACAAGAAGGAAAAGATGATGATATTTCTATCTTATTGGATGCTTTCACCTCAAGAGTAGTGATGTGTTGTCCATTCGAAGCATTTTGAACATTTTCGTGGATGATTTGATTTTAACTTATCCTAAAAGTCGTCCATTAAAAAACCTCTTGACATATGATGACAAATTAGACCTTTTAGATGTTGTTCTACCAGATACGACGGCCAAGTTGTTGGAGAGGTTGATCCTCAACAGGCTAGTATCATATCCTCAGACAGATACAGATCTTCAATAGGGTAATACCGTGTTGATCCTCAACAGGCAAGTACCGGAAGGAAACAAGGAAAGGTAAATGTGATATTCTACGCCAAAAATGGTTCTCTAAATAGCTTCCTTTTCTTCTAATTAATACACCATCATGATTGGACCATGATTTATCCATTTTTGATCGATGTCTGCTCGAGTGGCGTGAGGTGAGAATTGTCGCCGTGTAAATCAAATGGAGAGTCACTTCATTCGAGTCGATAATAAATTGTCACATCGCTATACGAGATCGACAATACTTACCTCACGCCACTTGTAGATTAAGCCCAAATTTAGCTGAGAGTTATCAAATCGTGAGTACATTCTACGGCATTTAATAGAATGAAAAATCTGTCACATTATGATATATGACGGCATAACATTCACATTTGAAATGTACAGGTTTCAGATTGGCAAATTTTCTCTAGATTCAAATACTTAACTTTTTGAGCAATGGATGAAATTGGATCCATCCAGAAGCATTTGCGGCAAATTTAGTCTAGTTTTAGTAATTTGCGGACATCGGAGTTGCTCCAGATTATTCGAGGTTATGCCCATTAGCCTGGGACACGGTTATATGAAAAATTTAGATTCTCGCTCCAATCCACTTTTTGGATTGCATTTAGGTCCCATAACAACTGTGCAAAATTTCAGCTCGATCGGAGAAACTATATTTTAGCGCCAGCCGTTCAAAGTTTGTATGGGATTTACTATGGGAAAACTTACTTCTGCAAATAAAAATCGCCAGAGGTCGCCCGTTCACCTATATAAAAATTCTGAACACAGATATCGATAGGTATTTCTACGATGAACAACATTGCCGAAAACCGCGAAGCAATTCGATGCTTGTGAAAAAAGTTATTAAGCATAGACTATTCGGGAATTTTGCCCGATTTTGTTATTATTGTTATTCTTTTACGTGGTAATCAACGTCGCCTTGCCAAAAGGTTTTCATTGAATAACTTTTCTCACAGGTGTCGGATTGTTTCGCGGTCTTTTTCATCGTAAATATACTTATCGAGGTCTGTGTTCAGAATTTTTTTAGAGGTCAATGGGCGACCTCTGGCGATTTTTCTTTGCAAAAGTAAGTTATCCCATAGTAAATCCCATACAAACTTTGAACGGCTGACGCTAAAATATAGTTTCTCCGATCGAGCTGAAATTTTGCAACGTTGTTACTTACTTACTTTTGCTGGCGCTACGTCCTTCAAGACATGACCTGCGCCACAATGTTACGCCAACTAACTCGGTCCATGGCTGCTAACCTCCAATTCCTCGATCGCCCCACACTTCCAAGATCCTGCTCCACTTGGTCAAACCACCTAGCTCGTTGCGCTCCCCTTCGTCTTGTACCGGCCGGATTTGAGTTGAACACCATTTTTGCGGGATTGTTGTCCGGCATTCTCACAACATGTCCCGCCCATCGTACCCTTCCAGCTTTGGCGACTTTCGTGATACTGGGTTCACCGTAGAGTTGCGCAAGCTCGTGGTTCATTCTTCTCCTCCATACGCCGTTCTCACATACTCCGCCGAAGATCGTCCTAAGCACACGTCGTTCAAAAACTCCTAGCGCTTGCAGGTCCTCTTCGAGCATTGTCCACGTCTCATGCCCGTAGAGGACTACCGGTCTTATTAGCGTCTTGTACATGGTACACTTAGTACGGAAGTGAAGTTTACCAGACCGCAAGGTCTTGTGGAGTCCATAGTAAGCACGACTTCCGGCGATGATACGTCTTCGAATTTCTCTGCTGCAGTTGTTATCCGACGTTATCAATGATCCGAGGTAGACGAATTCGTCCACCACCTCGAACTCATCCCCGTCGATCGTCACGCGTCTGCCTATGCGAGCTCTATCGCGCTCGGTTCCTCCAGCCAGCAGATATTTCGTCTTCGACGTATTTACCTTCAATCCAACCCGATCTGCTTCACGTTTCAGCCTGGTATACTGTTCCGCAACCACCTGGAACGTTCTTCCGACAATGTCCACGTCGTCAGCGAAACAAATGAACTGGCTGGATTTATTGAAGATCGTGCCCCGCATGTTGAAGCCCGCCCGTTTCATAACACCTTCTAGCGCAATATTGAACAGGAGGCAGGAAAGACCATCGCCTTGTCGAAGTCCTTTGCGTGTTTCAAACGGGTCCGATAAAGCACCCGATATCTTCACACAGCACTGTACACTATCCATCGTAGCTTTGATCAGTCTAGTCAGTTTCCCGGGAAAACCGTTCTCGTCCATAATCTTCCATAGCTCTTCGCGGTCGATGGTATCATAGGCCGCTTTGAAATCGATGAATAGGTGGTGCGTAGGGACTTGATATTCGCGACACTTTTGGAGGATCTGCCGCAACATAAAGATTTGGTCTGTCGTCGATCGACCGTCCACAAATCCGGCTTGATAACTTCCAACAAATCTGCTTGCCAGTGGCGATAGACGGCGGAAGATGATCTGGGAAAGCACTTTATAGGCTGCATTAAGAATGGTGATCGCTCGATAGTTCTCACATTCTAACTTGTCACCCTTTTTGTATATTGGGTATATTATTCCCTCCTTCCACTCCTCCGGTAGCTGTTCTGTATCCCAGATCCTGGCTATCAATCGGTGCAGACAAGTGGCCAACCTGTCCGGGCCCATTTTAATAAGTTCCGCTCCAATACCATCCTTTCCAGCTGCTTTGTTGTTCTTGAGCTGTTTGATAGCATCCTTAACTTCGCCTATTGTGGGAGTTGGCACGTCTCCCTCATCCGCCGTACTGATGAAGCCATTCCTCCTGCTGTCTTGATCTTCCTCCTCTGCGCCGTTTAGGTGTTCATCGTAGTGCTGCTTCCACCTTTCAATCACCTCACGTTCGTCCGTCAAGATACCACCATCCTTATCCCGGCACATTTCGGCTCGCGGCACAAAGCCTTTGCGGGATGCATTTAGTTTCTTGTAGAACTTGCGTGTTTCTTGAGAACGATACAACTGCTCCATCTCTTCGCACTCCAACTCTTCCAGGCGGCGCTTTTTATCCCGGAATAGATGGGTTTGCTGTCTTCGCTTCTGTTTGTATCGTTCCACGTTTTGACGGGTGCCTTGCTGCAACATCATCGCCCGCGCTGCATTCTTCTCGTCCAAAACCGTCTGACACTCCTCGTCGAACCAACCGTTCCGTCGATTTGCTTCCACGAACCCAATGGCACCTTCCGCTGCGTTGTTTATGGCTGCTTTGAGACTATTCCAGCAGTCCTCAAGAGGGGCTTCGGTGAGCTCTCCCTCTTCCGGCAACGCTGCCTCAAGGCTTTGCGCGTATTCAGTTGCGACTTCGGGTTGCTTGAGTCGCTCCAGATTGTACCGGGGCGGGCGTCGGTACCGAATGTTGTTCACAACGGAGAGTCGTTGGCGCACTTTAACCGTCACAAGGTAGTGGTCCGAATCGATGTTTGCGCCGCGATAGGTTCTGACGTCGATAATGTCCGAGAAGTGCCTTCCATCAATCAAAACGTGGTCGATTTGTGATTCAGTCTGCTGGGGTGATCTCCAGGTGTACCGATACGGGAGGCTGTGCTGGAAGTAGGTACTACGTATGGCCATGTTTTTGGAGGCGGCGAAATCAATCAGTCTAAGGCCGTTTTCGTTCGTAAGCTGGTGAGCGCTGAACTTCCCTATAATCGGTCTAAATTCCTCCTCCTGGCCAACCTGAGCGTTGAGATCTCCGATAACGATTTTGACATCATGGCTTGGGCAGCCGTCGTATTCACGTTCCAGCTGCGCGTAGAAAGCGTCCTTATCGTCATCGTCACTTGCTAGGTGAGGGCTGTGCACGTTGATTATGCTGATATTGAAGAAACGGCCTTTGATCCTCAACTTGCACATTCTGTTGTCGATTGGCCACCACCCAATCACGCGCCTCTGCATTTCGCCCATCACGATAAAAGCTGTGCCCAGCTCATGTCTATTGCCGCAGCTCTGGTAGATGGTATAACCATCCCTATACGTATGTACCGTCGACTCTTTCCAGCAAACCTCCTGCAGCGCTACGATGTCGAACTTGCGGACCCTCAATAATTCGGAAAGAATGCGGGTACTTCCCAAGAAATTGAGAGACTTACAGTTCCATGATCCGAGTTTCCAATCGTTAGTCCGTTTTCGATGCCTGGGTCTATGCCGATTGTTCCGGTCCGAATTTACATTGTATGCTTCCTGTACTGATGATTTTTACGGCTGGCTTGTAAGGCCTGCACCAACCCCCTGTCTCGCCGGAGGATCATCGTGCACAGCACTGTTTAGAGTCCCACGCTGGCACTAGGACGATGATCAGCCGCTCCTAACATGGAGAAAAGACGCTGTTTTGAGCCGCCCCTAACATGGAGAACAGACGCTCTGATAAGCTACACCCTCCGAAGAGAGGAGCCCCCCTTCCCTGTCAGCATACGACCAAGGTTCCACCAGGGTTGGTTACCCGATCTTCCCTACGGTTACTCGTATCCCAGGCGGCACCACGGGGAGGTAGGGATAGGAGTTACTGGACAAGAGGCTAAGGACCACAAATGGGGTCTATTTTATACCTGCAGGTACGCGAAGTACCAATGGTACGCATTGTCCAGTCATTTACCACCCATTGCAACGTTGTTATGAGACCTAAATGCAATCCAAAAAGAGGATTTGAGCGTGAATCTAAATTTTGTCCCACACTATTGCATTGCCCATTTGTCGCGTGTATTTTTGTGCGGTATGAAATCTCGAAAACTTATTCATATAGACTCAAGTCAAAAAAGTATACAAACTTACTTTATCGATCCTACGTGTTTCGCAGACGAAATTCTACACGTTTCGCTCTGAACCAACTCAATTTTTCTCTTTTAGAACGTTTAATTTTCGGATTTACAAAACGACGAAAGTAAGATTTTCAACTTTCGCAACCTAACCACTACTTTCGTCGCCCCGCTGTGTGGAGAGACAAAGTGACTTAACCACGAATCAAAACAAAACACTACTTGAGTCGATTTTACACTGGTAGAAAAACGTCGCAAGTAACTGAATAAAACGGCTTATCATTTTGTCATTAAATTCTTGTGTGAAATAATAGGAACTCCATAGTTTTTGAACGCGAGCTCATTGTATGCAAAATTTGAGCAATGTACACGTCTCAAAAATGTTAAAAAGGTGATTAATTTTAAAACAGTTTTAGAAGACAGGTTGTGATTCTTCTTAATTAATTTTCTCAAAACCGTATGGATTTTCCAGGATACTAGATCGATTCAAAAATTGAATGCCGCTGGACGCATTAAAATACTTTGGAAATCTTGCTTCCAGAAGCATAGTCAGAACAATTAGATGCGCTGATCACTCTATAGTAGGCTCCAGGAGCCCTGGGGGAAGTTTTCAATTAGGAACAAGTTCTGGACCATTTCAATATGGATATCCAACTTAGGGAATTTGATCTATAAATGACTATAATTGAATCTTAATTCTTGTCCGATCACGGACATTTGACGGATGGGCAACTCCTTCCTCTGAAGAGAGTGCCAGCGGGAACAGCAGCTGACGATAGCAGCTGAAAAAGGCTATTAATGTTTCGGCTGTCCAAGAAAAAGAAACTTCAACTTTAATTTTACCGATGTTTATTGCTCGATGGTTGAAGAAAACTGATCATCTACAATTAATTTTAATTAAAATGTATCTTTATTTTCTTGTTTGTCTTTCTTACAACTATTTCACATTTGAGGGATTTAACTTGGCTTTTCATCTCTGAGGACTTTTGTTAAAGGTAACATTTTTGTTTGTTTGCTGGTATTTTGCAAGTGTTCAAATTATCGCCTTAGCGATTTGTTTTGTTTGGAAACTTAACTTTAAGCTAACCTATCTCTTAACTATTTACAACATACTATTTACAACATACTATTTACAACATACTATTTACAACATACTATTAACAAAAATCTATTTACAACTAAATCTACTATTTACAAAATATACAGGGAATTGACAAGTTCATATTCTGAATTGTCGCATTTACTCTTAAATTTGTTTAAATGCTTCTGAATACGTTCATCAATGGGATCTACCCCAGCTTGTTGATTAACTTCCACCGTACGGGTGTCAAAAGGAAGATTTAATATCATTTTTAAAGTTTTGTTTTGAGATACTTGAATTCTACGCTTGTGAGTGTACGCGCATGATTCCCACACTGGTATTGCATAGTCAATAACAGGTAAAAATATCTGTTTATACAGTAGAAGCATTAACCTAAGAATGCTAATGTCGCTGCTATTCGTGTTACCAACATCTAGTTTGCCACGAACTGACAGCGCGAGTACCGGACATCAAAGTGTCAAATTGATTATTAAAACCAAAACAACGACATGGTACTCAACAAACAATGAAAAACCATAATTTAAGGTAATAATAATTAAAATCAGAGTTGTGAGAACAGCGCTTCTAGCATTCTATTACTAATATTTCTATTGTTTATACACTGTTAATTTGTTCCTTGTTGAAAGGCTGGATCTCCGGTTTATCAAAGGGTATAGGCATTTGACGAGAGTTTGGCACTTATTTATTGTTTTAACAACATGAGAACGAAAGAGGAGCTTCGCATCATAAATGACACCTAAGTAGAGGAGATTGTCGATGCAAGAACATAATGGTTTGTTCTTGGACTCGTTAATCTTGATTTTCCACTATTTAGCGTAATTCACAAAGACATCAAGGCTACGCTGAAGTTTGTTTTTGAGTTCATTAGGAGTTCTTCCTTTGACGGTAATCGCTGTGTCGTCGGCAAAGAAGAAAATACCACTGCCATCAGGAAGACGAGGGATATCGGAAGTGTAAATATTATATAGTATTGGCCCTAAAAGGCTACCTTGAGGCACACCAGCTGGGATAGGGAACTCCTTTGATTTTTTTCATTTTTTCCATTCAGCGAAACCTTAAAATGTCTTTGGCTAATATAATTTTGGATTATTTTGACGAGATAGGTTGGAACATTCAGGCTAACAATCCGTGCTAACAAGCTTGTAAACCAAGCCGTCATGCCAGACGTTATCAAACGCCTTTTCAACGTCTAACAATGCCATGGCCGTCGACTTGGATACCGCTTTGTTAGACCTGATAGTGTTCGTCAATCTTAGTAACTGATGCGAAATGGAATGTCCACGACGAAAGCCAAACTGTTCAGGCATCATGATATTGTTCTCCTCTACTACAGCAAGAAGACGAGTAAGAATTAACTTCTCGAACAGTTTGCTCAGAGATGGTAAGAGACTGATAGGTCTATAACTGGACGATGACGTGGGATTCTTTCCCGGTTTGAGGATTGGGATGATTTTTGCTAGTTTCCAATCTTTGGGAAAGTAGCACAGCTCAAAGCACTTGTTGAAAACATGGCAAAGGAGTTTGTAGGCTTTGTTGCTCAGTTTTTTCAATACTAGATTGAACATCCCATCGAATCCAGGAGCTTTCATATTTTTAAGGTGTTTTACAGCTGAGCAAATCTGTTCGAGAGTTATTCTTCTTTCGGGCGGAACGACACAATCAGCATTTTCTAGGCGGACAATGCAATCAGCGACCCTATTTTCGAGCGGACTAACGATATTTGCACCCAGGTTATGCGACTTTATCAAATGTTCACATTGCATCAGCTTTCTCTACAGGTGTAATGAGTAGGTTGTCCTGAACTTTGAGGGGAGGAATATGTCTTGGTTTGTTTTTAAGAACCTTTGAAATTTTCCAGAATGGCCGTGTAGAGTCGCCTAACCCTTCAAGTACACGTGCAAATCTCGTATTTCTAATATGCTCCATACGCTCTCTTATGTACTTATTTAGTGCCATCATTAGGAACTTTTTATCCAGACTACCAGTTCTCTGAAACTGGCGTCTACAACAATTCCGGAGTGTGATTAAGTATTTAGTGTGGGAATCAATACTTATGTACTCACCCCTAACAGGAACTCTTCTAACACATTGTTCATCTGCAGTGTTGATCGCTTGTTGAAGAACCCCCAGCGTGGCATCGATGTCTTCGGTGGTTGTGATGACAGGATCCTCTTCGATTAGGCCATCCACTATATGTTTGAAGGCCACCCAGTAGTAGCCAAGTTGAAGATGGTCGAACAAAAGGCAGCCATTTTTATTCCTCCGATGGTTCCCCCAGAGCTCATGACGGGAATTCAGATCACCACCAACAACAAACTTGGCAGTGGTTCGGGTGATTTTGGCGAGATCATTTTTGAATTGCTGGGAGGTTCCGTTGTTATCTTGACACTGCCTCGGACAGTAGACTGCTAGGGCCCAACGGATGTTGCCACTTCGACTCCAAGGCTTTCGATGACAGTAGTGTTGAAGTGCGGGATGATGGAGAAGGTCACACTGTTCCTTACGAGAATCGCCACACCTCCCCCTGATGAGCTGCGTCGATCCAAACGAACAGTGCTGTATCCTTGAATCGAGAAGGCGTCTTTCGGTGTTAGATGAGTCTCACTGATCGTAGCCACATCGATGCCATGTTCTTTTAGGAAGATGGCGAGTTCCAGCTTTTTCGCTCGTACTGAGCGAGCATTCCAGTTGAGAAGCTTGATGGGTTTACGGTCCATATTTGATGACGATGTTAGCCAGAGCATTCAGCTGTTCAGCTTTGGTTCGGCATGAGTAGCAAGCCGCGGTGATTTCCATGAAAATTTTCATGAGCTCAGCTGTAGAGAACAACTGATGGTTAGGCTCGATCTGGGGTGGAGGATCGTTGACCACGCTCGCATACGTCCTGAATCCTGCAGGGGGGGAGGGTTGTCGATGGAAGCTCGCATCCTGACCATTTGAGCGTTGATTCGTTCCTAATGGAGGGAACGAGTTGGGAGAATACTCCGGCAGCTTCGATGGCTTCCTTACGGGTTGGATGCCTTCTTTCGGATCTGGAGAAACTCAGCCCGCTTAGGGCACGATCGATCGGTTGCTTGATGCTGACCCTGGCAGTTGGCGCACCACAGCTTGGCTGTAGCTTCCTGCTCACATTCGTCGGTATGATGCGCGTCACCACATTGGTTGCACCGGCTGTACATGTGACAATTTCTTGCGCCATGGCCAAAATGGAGGCAGTTTTGGCAATGTGTCACATCGTTTTTCCGCTGGCGGTACATGTCCCAATGCACCACAATGTTGTCGACCGTCCGAACTTGCTGGAGCTGCTTGAGCGTAGTGGTTCCCTTGGGGAAATGGATCAGGAACTGCGTGCCCTTGTGACTTGGTCCTTCTGCACGACGGGACATTTTATACACGGCAACCGGTTCCAAACCGATTTCGAATTTCAGTTGCTCCTTCAGCGAGTCCGGGTAGCAGTCCGGCAATCCTGTGAGGACCACCTTGAATGGTCGGGAGTCTGCACGGTCGTGTGTGTAAAACTCCGCGTTGGTTGTTGCCAGAAGGGATTTCACCTTTTCGTAGTCCGCTTCAGAGCTGCACGTCACCTTCGTTCCGAACCGGGTGATTTTAAATACCGGACGAACGTCCGACTCGTAGATGGTCTTTCGGAGATCCCCGAAAGAGTGATTGACCACCACTAACGGAGGAAGCTTCAGCCTAGCTGGGGCCGCTGCCTGGCCGACTGATGTTTTGGTTGCTTCCGCAGGGGTCGCCTTATGACCAGCTGCATCGTTCGTCTCTTCCGCAAGCTTCAACCTGACAGAGGTCGCCAGATGACCATCTGCTGGTTCCTTTCCATTCGCAAGCAATGCGAAACCATTTCCCGCGAGTACCGAGTCACCGTCCATAGCGTCGTCCGACTTCTTCCGCTTCTTCGTGTGCTTGTGCACAGTCGCCGACTGCGACATTTCCACAATCAACAATCACTTTCAAACTAGTACTTTCACTTTTACTTTTCCTAACGACACCGCGCGCGCCAACAATCAAACTTTGAATCCTGATCATCTACAAACCAAATCATTCTCTTATATACTGTTGCCTAATTTACCACCCACCAATCAGCAAAAACCTCGTCTCCATTGGTCGACGCGACGAACTTATCATGTTCCTATAGTAACATGTTAACTGAACGAAGAAATAGGGTAACTGTCGTATTTTGGACCCCCTAAGGAAGTGATTTTAGTTTTTTGTCCCAATTAATAAATTGCACATTGTAACCAAGTCAAAGAACATGCCAAAATGTAGAGAAAAACTTCCTCTACGAGATAAAAATGCCCATACGGTCATGTCCAACCCAAAACACGTTGAAAATAATTGAATTGTGAAGCACTGTTTTTCATTATTTTGGACACACCAATACATTTTGGACCCTCAAAGTATATATTTTGGACCTCCGGCATTTTTTATCGTTTGGCGACAAAGTCCATGACACTGTATGTATAATATGCTAGCCCGTAGTCTAATCAATCGATTGACAATGAAAAACCGAAGAAATTCTGCCCTTTTGGTTCAGAATTTTAAAAAAAGTTTTTGTTTACATTTGGAAAATTTCTGACGGCTTCAATTTCTGTGTGTAACGTGTTGTAACGGTTGCATGGATGAGCCGATTAAATTAAATTAATTTAAGATAAAATAAACACATTTTGGATGTACAAACGGTTGATGCAAGTGCGGTACCCAGACAACCAAAATGTGCGTATAACGAAATCACCTGGAGGCTCTATAAGTGCAAAATTTCACTTATAAGATGTTGCGAAACGGCCTTCTACGTACAAAAGT
Source organism: Aedes aegypti (assembly GCF_002204515.2). Classification (NCBI taxonomy): domain Eukaryota; kingdom Metazoa; phylum Arthropoda; class Insecta; order Diptera; family Culicidae; genus Aedes; species Aedes aegypti. The sequence goes on from NC_035109.1 coordinate 342,730,966, forward strand.
GGAGGCGATATGCGTGCATATATTATGTGATGAATAATAACATATAATGCGAGTGTATAAATATTCTACCGAACTAACCTGCAATATTATGCGACTTAACTTATGATAACAAATGATGATTTGACAGTTGCTACGGATTGATCCGACTTACTTTGTACGTGTGTACGGGACGAAACAAAATGTACAAATGAACTCACAAAAGAAGTGTTTTATGCGAGGAAACTCATCAATCTGACGAGTTTATCCACGGTGTTTAGCGAGTTTGATGTAATTAGTATGAATAAACGAGTTGTAACGTGAACTTTCATGCGATTTCTGGTTGTCTGGGGTATAGTCATCTCTTTCCAAATGGCATGCGCATTGAGTTGGTCTTCCGATTTAAACTGGGAAATTTGTAGGAAAATGGCTCAGGGGGTCCAAAATATATTGGTTACCCTATCATAGATAGTATAGGCCGTATAGGCCTCTGCACAAAAATCTTCCTCTCTCTTTTACTCCTCCATAAAATGTGTAAACAACAAGGCCAGTAAAAGTCAAAATCCCATACAAAATCAAAACAGTGCAGAGCCCCATAGCTTTAGAACGCTGTAGAAAACAACAGTCATTAGCGTGAATTCCAAGGTATCATCGTAGCCGATCGATGATGCTTTGTGAAAATCAGTAATGTGACGGCTGCGGTAGCTTTCTGTTCAACCGTAGAATGGAAAGTTATCTATGAAATTGCAATATTAAAAACGTCACATACTTTTACGATTATCGAATTCACATTCATCCTATGTGTATCCATTAAATGTTATGTACAAAACACGTTAAAATAAATATGATACTTAATAATATTTATCTGTTATACCGGTAAATTGTACATGACCAAGTGCTATGGATGTTACCCGATAAAGTCTATGTGATGTGGACATGTGAAAATTTATAGCAGAGTTTCAAGATGGCGCATCTGTTTGATCCACTTTTCGCAGATTTGGGATTCCCGTAGTTTCCGTGGTAGGCTTTTTAGCGTAAATTTCGTACAACACCAAATAACTAAGCACATTTATCGTTTCAGAATTCCATTGAAAACTTTGGGTTCATCTTGTCAGAGCGTGGATTGGAATTTTTGATAACGAAATGTAAGTTGAATGCTTAGAAACAAAACTAATTGGCGTCAAATTAATGTTTTGTATTTAAAATTACAGAAAGTAACAGAAAGTAGCAGTTCCCTGGGCTTGGGATTATATTTTCCAGGGAGCGATGAATTTTGATAATTGATCGCTGTTGTTAGTAGTTTTGATTAGATGTTGGGTGAATTTCAAAGCAATGGCAACCTTTTTATTACAAAATTTAGATTTTGTCTTCTGACCTTAAGATTCTGGTTAAACTACTGTACTATGCAGGTGGGCTGCACTAGGCTATCACTCATCAAAATTACTTTCACTTCGGGAAAATATAATTTCAAGCTGCTGAGAAGATTACGAACTGACGGTGGGTTAGGAGCACAATCAGACCCTTGAATGTGCAATGTGGGGTAGTAATTGGGAATGCCATTGACGGTTTGTAATCTTCTACGAGGTTTTCGAAAACCAACAGGGCGCGTGCACCGGGTTGCGGATAGGAGCAAAGAGAGATCAATAGCATCTACCTAAAATAATAGAGCAAAAAGCCGTTCCATGATTAGGTAATGTTTAGCGATCTTCTATGGTGTTCTAGTACTATAAAATTCTTCACTCACTGCGAATTCTGGCCTTGATAATATCAATAGTGATAAAAACATAAAATAATACCTAATACTTAATAAGTACAATGTAGCTTCAATGTAGTAATAAATGAAAAAAAATCAATTTTCTTTACTTGACAAGGTTTTGAAGACAATCAATGAGTGAAAAAACTACCTATTAGAAAAGCCGCATCAGCTAAGGCTATACATATACAAATCACAGACAAACAGACGTAACACTTAGAACAAATCTCGATCCAAATCATAGTCACGAGGACATGTACGCCCAATGCTTGAATTAGTGTATTTGGCCGACGGGCCAACAGATGGCGGTAGTGTGTAAACGTCAAACGCGAACAAAAACGATGCGAGCGCTGCGGGTGGCGGATTGGCCACCTACCATATTTTTGAATCGACCGTTAAAAAGGTGGTCGATGGACAATGATGAGAGTGTGACGTCTGTTTGTCTGTGTACAAATGTTGGTCATAGGGTCACGGCGAGCATTCGGTATGTATGTCTATGACTGATTCTTATCTAATAGGGCACTAGAAGACCACGCGGACTATTTCGAAACAAATTATTTTTATACATCGGTCTTACGATCCGAAAGGCTCAGCTATGCTGCAAAGTTTATAAGCTATTCATTACTACTGTTTAATTGTTTATAATTCTAAAAAAACTACATAATTAACTCATTACTAATCACTGTTCCCATATTCTCTTTTTCTCTCCTTCTTATCTGTTGCATGAGTATGAGCATCACTTATATAATGCATAGAGTGTCTTGTTTCCCGGACTCAAAAAATCCCGGGATAAAAATCAAATGCTTCCAAAACGACAATAGAACGTCCGGAGCGGGTATTGAAGCTATGTTTAATTTCATAGAGCAGGTTCATAATAACCGAATCTGTTTTTAAAGGTTAAGTTGAATTATAATAGACAAAAACAATGCTGTCTTAGATTTCGTTCATCAATATTTCAGTGATCTTCAGTTGAAGTCAATGGGCATTAATTATAGTTAATTTGAAACGAAAATTAATCGTGATGCAAAAGGTATGAGCATAGGTGATACCAATCACTCTCAAATTTTACCATATCTTGTAAAATCTCCTTTTATAATCATGTAACTCTTTACATTGTTGTGTCATATGGAATCTTCATGCTTTTAAGTTATTGTAAGGACATCCACAGGAATGTAAATCCTGAAAAAGTGTAAGATACACCGGGTAAACTAAAACGGTTACCGGAAGATAAAATGGCGTCGATAAAATTTCAATATGATGAAAAATTCAACCACCAAAGCATTTGTTGCAAAAGAAACGCACCGTATAGAACTCTGCTATAATTTATTGAAAATTACAATACTGACAAACCCGAAAAAAAAAACAACTTCTAGCATAAGTGGCCTTAAACCTCAATGAAAACGCTTATTGAGTAAGTTGCAATAACAAAAATACATTATCAACAGTCACAAGAAAAACATGATGCTTGTTTTGCGCCATTTTTTGGAAATAATACAACAATATTTTCTAGTTCAACATGCTATTTCGGGATATCCCGGGATTTTTGAAAGTATCCCGCGATTCTGGAGTTTTTAGATCCCGGGATGTCCCTGGATTTTTGTCCCGAGATTCCCGCGACAAGACCCTCTAATAATGCATGAGCATGCACAATAAGAATAATTTCAGGATTGAAAGCAGTACACCCGATTCTGTTTTTGCACGGATTTTTTTTACACGGCCGTGCAAAAAAAGTTGCCAAACATTTTTTTCCGCCAAAACCTTATTTTTGCATGAAACGTCGAGAAATGTGATTACTTTTTTTGCACGGTTTTTGAAATTTTGAACTGAAAACTTTTTTTGCACGGTACGCATCCCCCGTGCAAAAACAGAATCGGGTGTACATGGATACCTGGATAGAATAGCTTCGAAAAGGGTGCTCAAAATATAATATTTCTGGTCAGGGAGGTATTGTCATCAAGGGTATGTAAAATTTTTCCATTATTAACACCTAGATCACACAAACAAATGAACTAATAATATCAAATATTTTTAAAATATTTTTATATAAATCAGCATCGTCAATCAGTGCAAAAACAGATAAAGTTTGTAAAGTTATCACCATCGATTGAATTGCGCTCTGTATAGTAATGTTCAATCATTCTCAAAATCTCCTAAAGCGTCGCATTGTGCCAATAGCAGCCCTTAGCATCACTCTCATATTGTTATTATTTTGTTGTTTATAAAATTTCTAGAAAGCGATCAGCATATTCTTTCTTACTTGTACAATGGCCGATCTATTTGGAATTTTAATAAGTCAAATCAAACTTCAAAACTCAAATTAAATTGCTTTCAGCACATTTACATTTTGCAGCATTAATCGCATTACTGTGTCAAGTCTTCTCCATTCCCTATACCCTACCCCAACCCTTCTTATCCTTTCCGATGGTGTTCAAGTGGTCCACATAGACTATTACGGCCTATACCTATCCCTTCCCCCGGCTTTGGACTGACTTGCGCTCTCATTGCCCCACCAAACGCAGCAAAATGAAAATTACAGAAAGTAGCAGTTCTAAGAACTTTATCGCTTGAGTTACTGATGCAGCAAATCAACAATCAGGAACACCGGTGATATATTTGGAAGTCCACCAAATACGTGGCTATGGTAGAACAAAATTTTCTGGTCTAACCCTTATTTCAATGGAAACAATGTAAATAAAGTTTGAGAGCAAAAGCCGATAAATTGTAAATCAAAGAGTTTTGAAATTCAAATATTTTGTATGTTAGATTCAGTGAAACAAAACAAAAAAAAAGTTTATTTAAAAATTATTATAATATCACATGGAAATCATTAACCAAATCAATTATTGTCATCTGAATTTCACATGAAATTCATCGACAGAATCCCATAATTCATATATATTTATCACATCAAAATCCAATCAATACCATCTCGACACTGTTTATCTGATATATTGATGAACGTCATGTGAAAAACTACATGGAAAAAAAACTATAGGTGTTTTCAGATAAATCGGATATGATTCTTTTGTTCAGTGTACATGTTTGTTACACGTCTCTCTCTACGTGCAGTCCGCGTGATGTTAGCCGTCTCATCTGCTGGTGTGGTTAGCCGCCGCACGACGCTCATCAGCCGCCAGCCAATACATAATCATAGGCCTTTTCATGTGACAGATCCGTCTATGCATTTGTTTACATCGGTGGAGGACCGGTGCTAACACGGGCCTGTCATTTTCATAGAAGAACTGTCAAAGTGCTTCCCGATCAGCTGATTTGAGACGTCATGTGAATAGGCCTATTGCCAATCGGGTGGGTAATGCGTGTTACAATAATACACGCAGAGAAATATATTGTAAATGCAAACGAAATCTGTATAGATTCAACAAATTTTATTGTTGACTCACGGCTTATCGGCATTTTTTGTTGACTCAATGATAACTTCCATTTATTCCTACAAAATAAATTGTTGTTTCTAAAATTGTCTCAAATTAGCCAGCTGTCAGAAACAAAAAGAAATGCAATTGAAACAAAAATATAATTTGTTGATTCTAAAAACACCCCATATTGAAGTAACAAAGAATGTGTGTTGAAAGAAAAACCAACTATTGTTGTTTCTACAATTCTGTTCATTGATATTAACAAAGTATTTCATTGATTTAAAAATAATTTTTTATTAACATTCCTACTAATTCAATGCGCAAGCTTTACAGATTATATTTGATCATTGAGTTTGTGTTTCGAATTAATAGGTGTAAGATGATATAGTCCGGTACCAACGCCGCTGCACAACCGACCGGTCGAAACAAATTTAGGAAATTCTGAAATAAACTAAATTAAAATAATCAACTTGTCGATTGTTGTTTCATTAATCGATTGTTTTTCATTACCTATAGCTTTCCTTCCTTTCGCATTTACACCAACAGTGGATAGTAAAATCATTTTTTTTTCATATGATTACTAAAATAATATTGTATTTAAATTAAACTACGACGGAAAATGTATACTCACCAAAGGTATTAAAATTGACATCTACCGAATATCCCATCAACACTTCTTTTTCAACTTTAAACAAAATTTAATTTTTGCCTCTAACTTCTCTGTTTATTTCTCAAATACAAAATGGCGACAAGAAAAAAAAAATTGATTCAACAAAATGATATTGTTGAAACAACAATTGTCATTTGTTGAAATGAAAATCGAGCATCAATATTTCATTCGGCACAGAGTTTTGTTGTTTCAAAAATATGCCGGATTAGAAACAATCCACCAGATGGGTTGATTCAATTCAAACAAGAATTGTTGGTTCTAATAGGCGCGTTCTTAGATTCAACCCTGCAATATTGTTCTGCGTGTAGGGTGTACGGCGATAGGGTGATGACCGTTAAGATATTCTCAAACGTTCGCTCTGTGCGCGAACAGTTCTTTCATTTTATCCGTACTGAAAGAAAATACTCGCTTTAAGCATCGCTATCTCGATGCCTTCTTTTTAGTCGAATATTACAAATATGCAGTTGCAGGCATTAAAGTTGTATCACAGACAATACCTACACTGAGATTAAATCTCCATTATATTTTATGTGCGAAGATCAGATAGAACGACTTCTAGTGTCTCTAATTTTGATCTATGTGCAACATTTGAATACTATTAGCTTCCAATAAAATTTACTGCCTCTTCTTATATTATCCACATGCTCTGCAGTGTAATGTCAATGTCACACATTTCAGATTTGAATGCATACAATTATATTTCAACACGTGGGACGAACGTGGATCAACGCGTTGCAACTATCGGTTTTCAGTTTCCAAAGATCTTGTACTTAAAATGTTATTTTATGAATTTTGATCATATAAACAGGAAGTGGATGCAGAACATCGTCTAAAATGGCAACGACGCATGGATATTCATAAAGCTGTAAGTTCACATTTACAACTGAAAACAAAACTCTAAAAAATCTTTCTTCTGGTTAGCGGCCAGCGGAAGGTTTCGGGAAACGAACGCTATAACCACAACTGGCCCACACCCGGATGCAAGCGATATTTTCGGGCAGACAGCAAATCGACAACGAAAACTACAAACCTGAAAATGACGCCACAAAAACGGATTCCATTGATCGTTGGTTCAGCAGTAGACATCTTTTTCAGATTTGAAGTCAAACTAATATTTAAATACACTTTAGTCAACAATATATAAATCGTTTCAAAGAAAACTTAATATTTTTGTTTATTTTTCTTTTTTTGATTATTAGAAAAGGCTAAACAAAACAAAACAGTTCAAAAGCGCGTCATTTGTTTACCATTTGTGAACGCACATAAAATATAAATGCAAGATCATATAAATTAAACTGCATCTACCCTTCTCTTGTAGTTGCATTGCACATAAAAATTAAGGGTAACAGATTTCCTGGTTCTATCTGCGATATCAATATAATTTATGTGCAAAGCTTGATTGCAAAAATCTATGTGTGCTGCACATAAAAACTAGAGTGGGATTATTCTCAGTGTACTGTAAAAAATAATCAAAGATACCTAATACGATACTATCCATCTCCATAGTTTTATTAAATAATCATAATTCCTTTAATCACTATCACTGCTGCTACTACTACTACTGCTTCCACGGCGGCGGAGTCCCTTGCCGATTGCATATCCACCGAGGCCCAGCATTCCAGCTCCAGCTGCATATTTCATTAATTTTTTAGACTTTTTGGCCTTTTTCTGTAAGCAAAATGCAGAGAGAAAACATGTGAAAAAAAATCTCTTTCGTACTAAAATAAGCCTCATCTACACTACAGAAGCTTAGTTCGAATTACAAAGCGCTTAGCCAAACTTTGAAGCTTTTTCCTTTTTGACGTCACGTACGGGAAGCTTATGCATCAGAACGGCGGTCGTTCCAGCTGCCAAAGCTGTGGCTGCAATCCCTGTACCGGGCCCGAGAATGCCACCTGAAGGCGGTCTCTGCTGCTGTGGAGGGTTGTTATACTGTTGACCGGATAGCTGAGGGTAAGCTACAGAAGTAAACTGCGAACCATAAGGCTGTGGAAATGGTTTCAATGGATGAATAGGCACTACACGATGCAATGTGGACTATGTAGGATCATACCTGTTGCGATGGATAAGCAGCTGGTTGAGATGGATAGGATGGAAGGTTGCTGGGCACTTGCTGCATCGGTGGTTGCTGTGGATAGGACGGCGTGGTGGTTGTCTTACCGTAGATAGCATCATGCAAGAAGTTTTTCGTTTGCTGTATTCCACTGATGACCGAATCTTTCACAGTGGTTTTCGGTTGATTGATAGAAGTCGTCGTGGCCTGCATACTACTGACCATCGATGATGTAGGGGGCGCTGTCGGTTGCGATGACTAGGCGGTAGATAGGAGGAGGTATACATGGAAAGCGATTAGGACAAATACGAACATTGCAAAAGCGATTCTACTTCCACCATGTGCGAGTTTCTATTCCACGGTACACATGAGCATGCATTTAAGAATTTTGAATTTCGTGCCGATTTAACATAAATTGTACGCAGATTTGGGTTATAGCAAACTATTATATTAACACGTTAGTGAATAGGATACACAATAGTTAGATTATAGTGCAGATGGTAATTAGTCACATCAGTGCTAGAAGGATTACATTTTCTCTAGCTTGGCTTTTAGTTCTTCAGTAAATACCGAGTAAGGGGTTGCTGGTGGGTAGCTTGGTTGATGCGGATAGCCCCCGAATGGTGGAACATAAGGTGGAGCTCCTAATTTGGAAACGGAAGATATTAAAAAAAAAACTTCTCTGAATTTTCTTGTTCAGATTTTGTGAAAATGGATACTACTGGCAGATGTGAATATTTTATTTTATTCCATTTATTTTATCCATACGCAAAATACTGTTTATATACCATCTAGCTTTCCTCAAGACTTCCATTTCTGAGGATGATAATAAATATATTGCGCATTTCTTTCACCACTGGACTATCGCAGAAGTTTTTACAATCGCGGAAATGCTAATAGAAGTGCGCAATTGCATCAAATCGGGTAGGTGTCTTCGGGGGACTTATTCTTCGTAAATCAAAGAATAAGTGCTCTGAAGACACCAACAGGTTTCAATGCAATCCCGTACATTTATTCACACTTTCGCACTTATGAGGCCGCACTTTGCAGTCCAGTGGTGAAAAAAATACACAATATAACCTAGTTTATCCAAATGGGTAAACGTAGTATACGCCTTAAGAGAAGGCCCTTATGCCTTCTATTTCTAGTTCAACCATTTGGATAAACGTTGTTTAGGGTTTAAGGGCCGATTTCTTCACCTACGCTTAAGTCGTAAACCACGTTTCCCAATATAGTTAAACTATGTTCCAGGCTTAAGCGTTATATAAGAAACCGCTTATAAGTGGAGGTTAAGAAATCGACCGATGCATTTGTCCCAAAAAAAAAAAAAAAAAACATTGTAAAATATTCACATCCGTGACTTATAAGGAATCTTTTTTTTCATATATCGTCTGAGCAGTACCTAGACGACGTTTCAGCTGGATGTTGTTTTTGATTGTGTAATTACGTGTACATATGTGTGTGTGCTGCGCATCGTAGGTACCTACTAGAACAGTTTCATGAACAGAGTTCGTCTGATTCTACCTGGATAGTGGCCGGTGTTGCCAATGGGATAGCCTGGTGTCGGAGTGTACGGCGGAGGCGGGGGCATTGGTGGCGGTGTCGGTACGAATCCAATCTGACTTCCTGACAAGTTCGGTGGATAGGCTGGGGGTACATATGGTGGCGGTTGAGGACCCACTGGAAAGAAGGAGCACAATATTGTGAACATTTGTGCTTATTCTGCGCGGCGTGTGAGGTGAGACGAGTCGAATGAGGTGACAATTGTCGACTAGCTCCCATTTGATTAACATTAGTCTTCTCACGTCATTCGCGGTGAGAGCGACTCGTCTCGACTCACACGCCGCGCAGAATAAGCATAATTTTGTATTTTGTATACTAAATTTTTACTTTACAACTACATTAAAAAAAAAAACACTGAAAAAACATGACTAATTTCCTCAGCTTTGGGTCGACCAAAATTTTAAATCAATCAATACATACGAATCAAGAATAACTCTTTGCATTTCAAATGAAACATAGAGAGCTCCAATTGGACGTGTAGTCACAGAGATATGGACAGAACACTTTTGTATGTTTTTAGGGGGTGAACCCAAACTATTGCACGGGAGTGTACGATGATAATTTATGCCCAGGAAAGCCAAGGAAATTTTCCATTATGGAAAGATACTAGGCCGATCGGGAATCGAACCCAAACACCTTCAGCATGGCTTTGCTTTGTAGCTGCGGACTCTAATCACCCGGCTAAGGAAAGCCCCACTATTCATGGTTCCATTGATCAAACTTTGTGGTTTCAGCTTAATTTATCATAACTAGATTATGACTTCCTGATCTTAGAATAATTTCTGACAAAATTGAACAATGCGTTGAAAGAAAACTTGTCAAAAATTTAGCATGAAGATTTGTACAGTTATGACTAAATAAAAGAGACCTTCCAATGGAGATGTGTGTCGACTACCTTCCAATGGAGATGGGTGTCGACTACCTGGAAAAACCTGGAAAGTCAGGGAATTCGATTTTTGACCGGGAAAGTCAGGGAATTTCACTAAAGGTCAGGGAAAAATATTCAATACTACAACATCATCACAAGTTGATTGAGAAGATGCTTTTATGCATATGAGAGTGAGCTGTATTTTACTAGGGAAAGTGTACCAGTTATGGCCATAGTGGTTCCCTAATTGGCCATATGCAAAATTTGGATAACTTTTACATTTTTAATTTTTTCGAATGTTTTAACATCAAGCTTTATCCTTTATTTTACTGCAAAAACACAAAAGATTTCTCAAAATGTGAAGGTATTCAAAATATCACGTATGGCGAAATAGGAAACCCACTATGGCCATAACTGGTACACCTACCCTGCCTATACTTATTCTTAGAATCCAAAATTTTCTGTAATGAAAAGCATCAACAGTGCTCTCAGAACAATATCTTCAAAGTTGGCGTAGCTTGCTTTATTAATATTTAGTTCTAAAGTTTGCTAGATCAAATCATTGTCTCCTGTTCAAAATCTTGTGGAAAAAAAGGAATCCACTTCATCAAATCATGTAAACCTTTACAAGTTTGCCCAAAACATCCAAGTTAAACTGATATAACGAAACATAGAGAACAACCAATGAAGATTCTCGTATTTAGGTGAAGATGAAAACTGTATATCAAAATTTCAAGAGCACAAATCTGCAAGACATAATTCCTGATTTTTTTTATCATGTCGTTTCTGGAAACAATAAAAATAATACCGCAACGTGCTCTAATATTAATATTTGTCCCATCCAGGGAGACTTACGGCTTCGGCACCATTCGACTATTATCGGCAACCAAATTTCAAACGCCAAATACACAGTATTTTTCAATCAAAACACATCAGAGAAAAGTTCAGATGATTCTTTGTTCTGCCCGCTTCCCGCTGGCGAGATTTCCGAGGTTAAACAAACGATATCGCCGGAGATGTCATCAATTCAAATGAGCACGCCTCAAAATGCGACTGATTTGGAGCTGCCGAAGAGATTCACCAGCAGTTGTTATGGGAAAGTTGCCGAAGAGAGTGAGGCTGCCGACAATAGTCACACTGACAAGGGATGTTCGTAGAGTTGTAAAAACGTTTCCAAAATCATTTTGACAAGTCTTTCGGTGTGAATCGATAGAGGATTGAGCAACGCATAAATGTAAATAGACAAACACGGAATTTGTCTGCTGATGTCCGAGAAAATTCCAAAAGAAGCACGGCATCGGCTTAAGCTGCCGAGAATACGTAAGTTCCCCTATTTCAATTTTGATTTTTCAATTTCAATTTTCCAGGATTTTATGTGAATATCGTGAATTCCAAGCGTTACTTCAGGATTTTTTTTTTCAGGAGTATACTTACAAATATGCCCAGTTTGTTTTTTGTTCTGAAAATATACAGGAAATTCTCCAAAAAATATGAAGATCGTCCAAGATATCTGGAATGTGGTGATAGATTTTTTGAAGATGTCTTTAAATTTTAACGATAAAACTGGGTTATCGTTTTGGATGGTTGCTAATAAATGAATGATGAATTCTTGAGGCTTAATTTGTATAATTGAACCTTAATTTATATGCAAGTTACAAGAACAAGACTAATATTATTAGTAATATTTTCATTTTTCATCATTGTTCATATGGACTACATGGCCCAGATATGCGTCTGTGTAATTCTAGGCAACAATATAGCTGCCTGTTTTCAATGGCAATGATGCACATGGGATGATTCATCGAGGCAAGTTCAAGGTTTATTTTGTGCAATGAGTGATTAAAAGCACTATTGCGTAACTAAAAGCGCAATTTCAAAATAACTGTCTATCAATCTAATATTATATAGGCACTTACCCGATCCGGCAGTCCCTGGATACGGTGGCACGGATCCAGCCGTGTCCATTTCCGTCGTAATCGAATGGATCACACAGCCACCGCTGATCGAAACGTATCTGGCCGAATGCACCGGCAGACGATGATTGAACATACAGAAATGCACTCCGTTGATTGCGATCTTGTACTGATTCACCTCGACCAGCACCAACACGTCGAACGACTGGCCATAGCTGATGGGGCAGCCGCCGTAACGTTCCTCAGCGCCCCACACCTGGTTTTGGAGCGTGTTACGAACGATCGCCGCCTCATTGGGCCGAATGCTGATGTGCAACGTGACGTCATCGCGTGGATTCAGGGCAGCTCCAGTTTGTATATTGATCTGGCACCTGTAGGAAGATACAAGTTTAGACGACAACGGAAGAAGTCAGAGCCGATGAACGAATGCAATATCAGTTGTCTATATCATTAACTGATACGTTATCAATTTAAAGCTTGAGATAAGCATCGTTTTTCACGATAAAATGGCAAAAATACCCTTTAAAGAAAATTTACGTTGTGCAAATATGAGACATGATTCATAGCACTATTTTCGCATCAGTTAAAAGTTTATGACGTGTTCTCTATCGCATGGATCATATAATGCATTAGTTCTCACCGTTCTCCATGATTGTTGATAATGCCTTTGATCCGCACCATCGATCCATGACGGAGGCCACCCGGTACAAGGCCCAAAAATGGAACTACCTACAAAACGAGATGCGTTCAATATAGTGCCTTTAGAAGGCAAGCCGTCACGATCAATAAACGATTGCACTTACGGGTGAATAGACTGGTACTGTTGCCATTGCGAGTCTTGCCGCTAGTTGATCGACCAAGAAAAAATTCCAACGGTTTCGGGGGGCCACGGTTGTCTGGATTGTTGTTACTGAAGTCCACCTACCACCACCTAATTGGTGCGTGCTCTAAAACTGTACTGCCGAGCAGAGTGTTCAGCGCTACGTAGGTATAGGAACCTGTCGATACCAGATATGCTATGCACACACAGCTGCTATCAGTCGATGAATGTTGTAATGATAACGATGAACGTAAAGTTCATGAGCTGTGTCAGCCATAATGTATCTAATGTATAGCTCTAGTCTAGGGTATGTGGCCTTATCCAGGCCTTGCTTACATTTTATATTTATTAAAAAAGTTGCCTTTTTTATGTTTAGGTTTTTAGGAAGGAAGATGCAGTCAGTGACAAAAGTTGTATTTCCATACAAAAAGCCTAAGATCGGAGCTCTGTATCTCAATTACTGGTAGTCCGAATTGGTTGAAATTTGAATGTAAAAACTTAAATAAAATATCTTCATTGAATTTATTACATTGCATTTATTTTTCGGTTCCAGAGGGTTGTTCAAAACGAAAAGTAAGCAACCCAAAGCTATTTTATTTTAACTTCTGAAAGCTAACAACTCTGCCATCCATAACTTACCCTTTTCGAATTGATTAAAAAAATCTCTTAGTAACTTACTTTTGTCTTAGAACAACCATTTTACATTCTTTGAAAAATGATTGCAATGAAATTAAATCACTTCAGAAAAAATCAGGTTATTTGTAGTTTGTCATCTCAGACTATTCGAACTGAGATACAGTGCTCCAGACTTGGGCATTTTGTATGGAAAATACTAGTAATCCTTTATAAGAGAGATTCGCGGAAGTTGACATTTCTGTCAAAGTGTGAGCCAATCGAGCAGCGAGAGCTGTCAAAATGTGAGCCAAACGAACATGCGTTATGTTTGTTTTGAACTTTTCTTGAAGAGTAATGTAATCCGCTTGAAATTATTTCGATAAAGGTAATTTTGCATGAAGCAAAAAAATGAAATATTTTTATTTTTAAAATTATTCTCAATGCGATTTTTAGTTGTTGATTTTTTCGGCTGTTTATTAGGTTGGATGTGGCTCAAAGATCTATAACGAAACAAAATACACTTTTTAGCAATAAGGAAGTCATGTCCGTGTTACAATATTATTCTCGACGCCAAGCAAAATTAGCACTGCTGGTCTGTTGCCAAATCATTCCATTTTACTTCCGCTTATCTCTCTATAAAGGATCACTAGGAAATACATACATTTCGGAAAAATATGGTAAAACTTTAAGGCCTTTTGGTGCGTCATCACAAAATGGCTTTTTCTAAAATCATTAACATATCGTTATGATAGTATTGGTATTTGCAGCATCGATGAAATATAACTGCTCATCACCTGATTTTATGAATAATTTATACGAAAAATGCTTCAGGTGGTATTTCAATATTTAATAAACACAATCAGATACAGAATTATCAATTTAGCGACAATACTGTGCATTGCGCGGTTATTTATCGCGACGGCGATCTTGAAAACTTCTTAAAACGCATGTAGATCGCCGCAGGTACTTCAAATCGTTTTGGTGTTTTCTGCGCGATTACTCCTGATTGTGCAAGGCATGATCGCGCAGAGGACACCAAAACGATTTAAAGTACCTGCGACGATCTACACGCCTTTTTTAAGACAGTCGGCGCGAGAATTGTTCGCGCCACGCATAATAAGGTGTGGCCCACTTGGAATTGAAACAAAAATCTTTGGTTCTTACAACGACTCTAGTGGACCAATTTAGAAGCTGAACCGTCCATAACATTAATAACATCACACGATTTTTTTCGCAGCTTTACTGAGAAATTCAACATGGAAGAAGAGAGAAGAGAAATAATTGTGCACAAAAATTTGAAAAAAAAACCGCTTGATCAGGACTAGACATTGTAAAAGAGTTAGGTTTTTCAATAAATACTGTGTGGCTCGTACTGAATAAGTACGAAGTAACTATTTTGATAGATCGCAAGCCACGAAGGTAGCGTTGGGCAGTTACTGTGCACCGTCAGCTGTGGATTAAAGTCAGGACCATTGATTTAAATTCAAACATTTCAGACCGCGATTCGCCAAAAAAGTTTGGTGCTGCTGTGCAGTGCCGTGCAATGGATTCGACTTCAGATATTGAAGCTCAGATCATACCATGTCTTCAGACAACCAAATAGGGAACAAAATTGAAGAAATGTGGCAAAATTCCGTGCCATGAAGTTGTTTGATGAAATGTTGACGAAATTTAAGGATTTTTTCATGATAGGTGATACCCACGTAATTGACCCCAACTCAGGCTAATTAAGATATTTTGGGCTATTACGGCGGAAGCTAAGAGCGAATTAAAGTATCACCAAAACATCGACGAACTGGGATGAACTTGTCAAAAATATTTATGAAAATAGTGTACGCAAAATAATTAACCTATTCCGGGAAAAGTCCGACTATTTCATGTAAAAGGGGATGAATTTTTTTTGTTATTTTTCCTTTGAAGCTTACAATAAATGCAACATTTGAGTTAAATAGAATTCATTTTTGTTGAATTATATCCAAATTATTCCAATTGGGTATGTTTCAATTCTAAACGGGCCACACCGTATACAGTGCTGTTCTGAATTATAGCAGCGCATGTCGATTTTCATACAAAATGCTCAACTTTAACATGCTGTTGTTTTGTTCCCTTTCAAGCAATCGAGTTGAAATTTTCTCCACAGAACTACAAATATGCCCAATTTTGTAAACACAAAATTTAAAAATTTTCTAAGCCCCTGCCGGAAAGTGAGATACTAGGTGAAATTGTTCGAAAAAATAGCAGTTTTAAAAATTTGAATTTCGGCTTGACATTATAGTTTTAAATTGTATATCACTTACCATTGGAACAATCTCCTCCTACTTATCAAACCTACACCTAAACCGAAAATCTTTAAAATATTTGTAGAAGAAAAATTTTTAAATGAAAAACTGCTATTTTTTCGAAAAATTTCACCTAGTGTCTCACTTTTCGGCAGGGACTTAGAAAAAACTGAAAATTTTGTAGTTACAAAATTGATCATATATGTAGTTCTGTGGAGAAAATTTCAGCTCGATTGCTTGAAAGGGAACAAAACTACAGCATGTCAAAGTTGAGCATTTTGTATGATAATCGACATGCGCTGCTATTATTCAGAACAGCACTGTACATGAGGTTTATATTCTCAAAAGAATCTCCGATCTTATGCCGCATTTCATTGCCTCACACAACCACACTTGTAAATAGAAGGTGCTTATCTTTTCCATTGTAATTTAGCAGCAAGCATTTGTGTTTTACATGTCATATTGCGTTCCTTAAAGGAACGCATTTCAAACGGGAATCAAATATTTATAAAGTTTTATTAATCGCAACACTGAAAACTATTATGGCGGTGATTTTCACTTGCTGCAAATCGACCCCGCCGCACACTGAGACATGTCTGTGTTCATAGTCTAAATTTTTTTTCCGTTCGGCCTAGAAAGGTTGGGCAATGCATAGAAACTTGAAACTCATACGCTATTTGTTTGCGATTGTCTCAAATCACAAAAACCATCTCTACGAAGCATAAAATCATACCAAGTGTTTATCAATTTGGACCACCCAAAATCATGAAAAACTCTACAGTGCGATGCGTCGGGACGCGTTTATCGTGTGTGCACAATCATCGCGATCGTTGAGCACAGTGATGTCAAAGTTGCTATCTGTAAAATCATGTGAATCATGTGAATTGATCACAAAAATCATTAAAATTTTATTAAATCAGTGATCTTGTGATGAACAACTATTTCCAAAATGATAAGTTTCTATAATATGCAGCAAATGTTCCGAAAACATTCATATAACAACTGGTAGAAAAATCTGTCACCTGGCAACACCGTCATCTCCTGCAAACATGAAACGTGCCGGTGCATAACAAAAATATGTGATAAATCCAATAAAAAACAGAGAAATTCTGTTGCCCTTCATTAAATCACAATGTTTTCTTTTAATATGTACGGTTGAAGAGTAGATTTTGATTTCCAATACTCGTCAATCTACCAATTTTCCCATGTGTTTACATAAAAATATGCTTAACACAAATGTTCTTCTTCTTTCTGGCGTTACGTCCCGACTGGGACAAAGCCTGTTTCTCATGAGCACTTCCACAGTTATTAACTGAGAGCTTTCTTTGCCGACAACACAAATGTTATATTTTTTGTTTGTTTGTTTGGAAAATGCACATGGAAAGGCAACACTACGACTATTACATCAATGATGATTCTGATGAGTTACACGCCGCTTCACCTTAACTGAGAGCTTTCTTTGCCAAAGTTGCCATTTTCGCATCCGTACATAGTGTGGTAGATACGATGATACTCTATGGCCAAGGAAGTCAAGGAAATTTCCATTACGGACGGATCCTGGACCGACCGGGAATCGAACCCAGACACTTTCAGCATGGCTTTGCTTTGTAGCCGTGGACTCTACTTAACCACTCGGCACGCTATGTCTAAACCAGCAGATTATGTAGATCGAATACCTCGGATTTTTTCACGCTACAGATCCGTGTTTGGTTTATTATTTCATAATCGGAAGGTTTTAAAATATTCCACCGGAGAAATTTTTTCCATACATTTTGTATGGGCTGAAATGCGTAAGAAAACGTGATTTTTATGGGCTGTATATGGAAAAATAGCTTATAAGTAACCCCAATACTGAACTCTAACGGAAAAAAATCCGAGGTACAATTTACAATTAACAAATCTTGATGTTTTAAGTGTGCTGTCCTTAGTGCTATTGCCTGAAAATGTCTCCTCGGGACCAACGGCTTTACTTCCCTTTATCGACGCGCCGGTTCATGGTCGTGTAAGATAAAAACTACATAATGTCGTGGATTATCGATTCTAATCCGCATATTTTAACGTGGCCGAGGATTCATACAATAGTTGACCTCTTTATTTGGTGCACTATTCATGCATTAAAGCCCAAGAAACAAATGTCGAAATTGAAAAAGCAGATTTCTCCATAGTTATTGGCAAACGAATAAAAATAATTAATACACAGCTCCAAATAAAATTGCTGTTTCTTTTCATGTCTATTTTCGTTTGACGAATATTACGGACAAACTGCTTTTTCAGTTTTGAAATTTGCTCGATTTTCAGTTGGACCTTAAGGTAAAGATGAATCGTATCCAAAATGCCAATATTAAAGAGTACCTGTTGAGGCTGAAAACTTGCTGGTGGTGTTTAATCGATTAAGTTTTCAGTTCAAACGGATGTTCGGTTCTCCAGATTTGTGCTCTTGAAAATTTGAGGTTTGGCTTCAATTCAGCTTCAGCTTTAAGTCTCTAGCTATACATAGCGAATTGTGTGAAACTGAAGAGTAGAGGGCGGTGCGGAATAACTCAACCAAAGCTCGAGGTTGAAGAACAGCGCGCTTCGACGGTGAGATATTCATTGCAAGTGTTTAAATGAAACCCGACTTTAGTACTATACCATTGATTTCCGCTAGAGTTTGTATCCTGATAGATACGCGTATTTCAACTTCAATTGAAATACCATCTTCAGTGTTGTGTACTAGACTAGAGTTCAACGTTGGGGACCCATAATTAAAAATCAGCAAACATCTTATGTTACATTCCCAAAATTGTGACCCTTAAAACCTACGATGAAAGTTTGACCCTTCAGACAGGAGTATGGTTTAACATAGTCATACAGTCTTGAACAAAGTGTTTTGTTAGAAAAGACCATTACTAGCGGTGGAAACTTTGCTTCAATAGATGGCAGCTCATATCATCCTACCCTAACCCCGAGCACGTAACAGCTGCCGTTAATCGAGGCTATTCTACGAGTCGAGTAATGTGAGAAATCCCGGTCTCGTACAGCGATTGACACTACACGAGACCAAGTCGGGTTCACTTCACTTTACTCTGGCTACAGAGTACAATGTACACACCTTGCACGAGACCAAGTTCACTCACCTTACTCCACTCGTACTGCCACTATTTGCTTCGCTCTTCAATGATTAATGCGAAGCATAGAATAAACCTAAATGTATGTTTTCTGGAGGTTATATTTGGGCTTGTTCCATGAGTGGTCTTGTATACTATCCATAATCGCATAACTTTCCCATGTATTATATAGAAAATCTTTTAGAACATGGGGCAATCATGCGTACATGAGCAGTATAATGAGGAGACAATTTCGACTTCACTGAATCTACAAACAGTGTTGTGAAAAACTCAATTTCTCACAACTCACGCTTGAGATTTTTCATGTGTGAGTAGTCAATCATGCAACTCAGCAGTCAAAAAATCATGGATGAGTTGGCTCACCTTTTTAACTCATTGTCTCGTATTTCTACAGTTTACTCACACACGGCAATAATTTCTTGTTAGTCTGCTAAAATTATGTTAATCCTTTCTAACGTAAACAACAACATTCGGGTTTCACGAGTTTTTGCCGGGTTTTGCGACTGAATCATTTTTTACGGTTTGAGTTCATTGAGTTGATTTTGCATCAAAATCTCAGATTTGCGAAGCAGATCTCTAATGAGTTTGCTCTCGCGGGAGAGCGTATTGATTGAGATTTTGAGTGTGAGTCTATCAACACTGTCTACAAATATCATAAAAGTTATTAAAAACGTCACATATCCTTTGATTAATTGAAATCATATCAATGCTATATGCATCCATTGAAATGTATGTGAAAAATACATAATACTCATCAAAATACTCTGTCACATTCATTGGTCAATACTATAAATTGAATATGAACAGAAGCCATGTATGTTATCCGATAATGGTTATGTGATGTGCAGATGTGAAAATTTTGTTTTCTTGTACATCATTTTATTAAGATGGCGTATTTGATTAGTTGTTGGGGATCCTCGAAAGAATAGTTATAATCTTTTAGTGTTTTTGTACAAAGTTCATTATTAACAGAAGAAAAATGTACACTCTGAGAAGTAATCATGTTCAAGTCATTACCAAAAACATATAGCTTTTTCACATAACTCTTATTTACAAATCGCTTTTCACATAACTCTTATTTACAAATCGTATAGATAGAGTTCATTATGGATATCACATACCTTTCAAGCATAAAGACGATGGATATGGAATCCAATGGAAGTTGGTATCATAGACAAAATCATATACATTTCGTCCAAAACTAATATAGATAATAATTGATTCTTTAATAAAACTGAAATGGTTTTCAAATGGCATTTACTACAAGATTATTTGAAATAAATTTTCAAAAATAAAAATACGTTCACGTACTACATTTTAAAATTATTTATTTAAGATAATATTAGAATAACCGAAAAAGATTTATTAGTTGGAATGGTTTTAGAAGGGCCAAGTACTTCTCCAGTCTTCAATTTTTTTATCATTCGGGTATTTGGATCCACTACCTGTAAAGCCATCTCACAGTAACTACTGGAACTTGAATAAAAGGGATTTTTGTTGTAGCATGGTCGGTATATAAATCTAAAACAATAAAACCATGTTAACACAATTTAAGCTCAAAACTAACTGCCGAATAAAATAACTCACCTATATCTATAGATATCGTCG
Source organism: Aedes aegypti (assembly GCF_002204515.2). NCBI lineage: Eukaryota > Metazoa > Arthropoda > Insecta > Diptera > Culicidae > Aedes > Aedes aegypti. The sequence goes on from NC_035109.1 coordinate 342,751,565, forward strand.
AGCAGAACTTCATCAAGTTCTCAGTTGTATAGAATTAGAAGCTCAATTCTTCAACGAGAAGTAAATAATGGTTCCACATTCTAAAATATATACATAAAACTATATAATTATTGAAAAACTGATATTTACCCGCTTACCTTAAAAAACTTACCTTTCGTCGCAAATCCTTTATCTGCTAGCGAAATGAATGCAGTGGCCGCCATCGTGTCACTAAATATAAACACAGATTTTTTCACAATAGAAAATCATATACCATGTATCTGATTTTTCGATGATTTAATGGATAAACGATGTCCAATAAGTTATATGTGAAATTCCAACGATTTCCATATTGTTATTATTTAAACCTCATTGTACCTTCATATAGTCTTTATTGGGTGTTAATGAAACCTATCAAATATGAATTCTGATGCGTGTATATGATTTCCCAGATAAATATAATCGGATTAATTGGCTCAGTGTAAGTTTAATGTATATATTCAAAATAATCAAATGTTAATTCATTGTTTGAATTTAAAATTTGCAGGAGGAACATCATCAGATAATCTCAGTCTTCTTCAAGATAATGAATCATGGGAGAAAGAAGCAGAGTTGTAATCGGTACACGATACAAAACAATATTTTGTTGTTAATATGTGGAAGTCGAGCTCATCGGACAATAGACGAAGCGATATTTCAAGTTAAAATAATATTTAATGATGCATTGAGCTATCACACAATGAAATTATATAGAGCATATTATTACTTTCGATTAATGCGTCTGGAGCCGGCCTTCTGATACCCATCTTCGTTATCATTTGCAAAAAGATGAATGAACGCAGATAATGTATTGAATAAATAATTTAAAAAGGAAATTTTATGTTTCGTCTATTTCAGTAGAATAAAACCCTCAATGTAAACTATACCCCATTAAAATTCATTAAACGATCATATAAAAGTCGCGAAGAAAATTAATAAGTTTCATCTGAATTTCGCATGGGATTCATTAACAAAATCCAATAACTCACATATGTATTTCTAATCAATGATATGTGTTTTGTCTGATGAATCTGATCATAATCAAATAGCGAATATTCATGTCGTAAACTGATGAACGTTATGTGAAAAACCACATGGAAAAAAACTATATGTGTTTGCAAATAAATCTGACATGAAAACTTGGCTCAATTAATTGAATTAAGGGAATCATCGGGTAAATCAAACGGGTACTTATCACATTCGGATCGAGTTCTGTCATCTCGCTACGAGACGAGATTCCTCTTCACTCGCATCGAAGATTACCAGAAACCTAAATTTTAGGTTTTAAAAACCGTTACAGAATTCGACCAATAAAAAGATTTTTCGGAAAAAGTAATCACTGGCTAACATTTTCGATTCAATGCAAATTTTATTCCAATTCAGCCTAACGGTTTGAAATACCTCGCTCGTTACACTAGCTTAAATCACAAGACAAAATGTTACGATCTAATAAGGAGTCTGATTCGTGTCTAACAGGACTATGCTGCTGCACCAATTCGAAGTAAAAGGAAATAAAAGATACAATTCAAATCAAATACATTTTGAAGGAACATTTCGAAAACAATTTGAAGCTACAATAATGATAAATAGCTTAGGCTGGAATCGCATGCTAGCAGTAATGGACAACATTATTAGGGATGCATTTGGATGTAGGTGATCTAATTAAGTAGTTTTAGAGAATTTTTCCTCACGATGAAACTAAGGGTACTTTGGAAGGTACTTTGTTTCCTAATAAACGATTCGCTTCTTTTTCGTTTGTGTAGGATGAATGCTTCTAAAGCAGCGTGCGTTCTTATTCCGGTATCCGTCTCCGCGATGGACTAGATGCATTTTTTACGATTTGGCTCTCGTGATTACTTTTCTTGGTTAAGCGCATTGATAAACTCTTCCAGTTTCTCCTGAATATGTCGTACTCGAACTGAAAAGAGGAAATTATTAGAATTAAAATCATCGAATCGAAACGAGAGATTACTCACTAAGTTCCTCTGCTAACGTGACACGCTTTCCAGTTAGCAGCTGTTGCTTCTTCTCGTCGTCTTCGCCATATTCGTCCAACACTTCCTTGATTTCTTTGTCCAACCGGCGGGCTTCTCGATTGATCACCTGCTGCCGCAGGGCATTGGCAGTCACTTTGATCACCTGTTGGATGCGCCAGAACAGCACCACATCGCTGCAGTTTATTTCGCAATCGGAACCCTGCTGGGTGTAAAGGTAGTATGCTTTACGGCAGTCGTACGCTCGGTTGAGGGCTTGCTTGAGGAAGTGCCTGCGATGGTAAATATGTTAAAAGGTGAAGAATTCAAAAATTCACAGACTTACCTTCTATAGATGGGATACCAGGTTTCACGGATATAGTCCGTCTCGACTTCAACGTTGTTACGTTGAAGGTTTTTCCGCACCGTCGTCAGTTCGTCGTAGCTAAGTGTGGGCGAATGTTTTGAGTCACTACCGAGAATTTTGTCGAGTTCACTTTTAACGTGTTTCCGCTTGTTCTGATCTTCAGTGGACGAGCGCCAATGGAGCCACTTTTGAGTCGTTGTCGGTCCGAACATTTCACTAATTGTTTGCTCTGTGTGCTGAAGCTTCTCCTTGACAGAGCTCTCGAAGAACCGCACGGCCTGGTCCCACTCGTTCTTATCGTGCACGCTTCGGTCTTCTAGAGTATTTAGTTGAATGACTCGCAGCATATCAATGGCTTTGTCTTCCCAAGAGTGGCGGCGAATGGCTTCATCGATGACTGCGCTCTTCAGATTGTCGTACAGATCATCGTGATCGGGCGTTTTTCGAGCCACCTCCATCAGGTGCTGGAACTCTTTCTGTAGGGCTTCCCATCCGGCTTCTACAGACTTGGCGGGTAGAGCTTGTTCGGCCCACTGGCGCAACTTGATGTCCACCATAGTGTTGAAGGAATCTGAGTAAAACAATACATTCGTAAATTATTTTTCATTCTTAAGAATGTGTTTCTGGCAGTGAATCAAATTGTCATCAAAGGAGACGAAAAACAAACAACAAAGCAAGTCGCTCACAACCCGTTTATCCATACTTTTGCGGATTGGGATACAATTAGAAGCAAAATTGTCATGACAATCACAGGGCACAACATTGTTGCAACCTTTTCAACTCGTGATTAATCAATTATTTTAAACACAAAATCAAATTTTTGTTATGCATGCTGTTTGATAGTGTGCCAATGTTTACCAACGCAGAGAAAGTTCTCGAAAACTGCAATTCGAAGCCCAGAAAATCGCTGCACACGTGGAGATCGATCTTCGTCATATTCTGTTCAAGTGGTGATAAACTGATGTTGCGGAATAAAATTGTTGCAACAAGAATAGGAGATGACAATTTCTTAGTTGCTGGGTGTTGTGTGACAATTTATTCACTGGTTTCTGGTATACTGAATATAAGAATATTTTTGTTGACAGTTTACGATAATGACTTTATTTTTGCTGCTCTTTCTCCCAGCGATCATGTATTTTGTCTTGCTGGTAAATCCAATACACGCAATTTTGATCACATTATTCGTATATGTTAGGTCTGTTTAACTATGGTCAATCTGATTTCCGATGCAATCATGTTCTCTTCATTCAACAAGATCTCGAAATGCTCTTTCTACCCTATCTTTTACCTGTCAACAAGTTACCTTCACAATCAAAGCAGATGACATTTCGTAAAATTGTCGCATGTCTTCCTTCATTCATTTATTAAGTTACAATTAAACAGATAACACTGAATCAAAAATTTCACGCTACAATACTCGGTTCGTGGCCGTATACCTCCATCCTCGGCTCTGGCCTACGCTCGCCAAACCGCTGTGCGCTATATCCGCTCACCTAGCTGGCTGCGCTCCACGCCTTCTTGTACCAACCGGATCCGAAGCGAACACCATCTTTGCAGGGTCGCTGTCCGCAAGAATGGGGAAATTTACTCACTCACCCGAACGCCACCGATAAAAAATAGCAAAAAATCTGCTGCTACCGAACATTCAGTGATAGCTGAACCGTACTGGGTGGAGTGTAGCATGGAAGCGTAGAAACCGATTGTTTTTTTTTTCCTTATATTTATTTGAAAGGCACTCTATGCTCGTGGCCACACAGATACAGATCTATTTTCAACTAATTTATATTTAGGGGAATGTGGGGCAAGATGAGCACCCGGGGCAAGATGGAGACCCCCAGTTTGTGTCGTTCCTGCCGATTTTTTTCAATAAATTATTTGCGGTTCTGATGAATATCATTAAGTTGATATGATGGCCATAAATTTCTGCTAATAAATCAACAGCACAACGTAAATATTGTTAAAAATACATAGAAGTCCAAAAATTTACCTTGTCATATAGGATTTGTTCATTTAAAAGTGATATTTTTGTTGCGTAAACAAATTAATTCACACGTTTTTGGCCGTATAGTTATAGAACAATCTTCTGTAGATAATCACGAGCAAAACTTTTATCAAACTTAAAAAAATATTTCAATTGTTTTGATTATATTAATAAATTTACACCCTTGGGGCAAGATGAGCACCATGTTCAAAATTAAGTAAAAGTGTGAAATTATAGAACTACATTTAGCTGTGGGCTTGACTTACGGTATCTTCTTTGCACAAAACAATTTTTATATAAACAAACAACAAATTTAATCGTTTTTTAAGTAAAATCTTAGCAATTTATGAAGTTATTTATTTCCTGATAAAAGTTTCAAAAACTAAGCTAGTTGAAGATAAATATTATCAGATATTAAAGATAATATCTTGTGATATTGTATTTAGCAAATTGCATCTTTTTATGGGGGTACCCATCTTGCCCCGCAGTTTTTTTTTGACCAATGATAAAAAAGCTATTTTTTAAAACTTTCAATGGTTGGAGGTCAAAGTAATAATGTAAAAGTTAAGGATGGTTACCAATTTTACCAAAATAAGAACGTTTAAGTAGGCTTAAATCTCGCTTATCCTTAGGGTGCTCATCTTGCCCCGCCTGACCCTACATCTACTTTCATTCTCTTCTACTCTCACACCGAGTAGGTAGGATAGTGCTCTGCTGTTATTCCCGTTATTCCAATCAAATTCCATATAAGCCATAGTCCAATGCTCTTGCGGTGGTTTGTTTTGCCGCGTTCCTGATTCGTTTGAGGCTAGCTGCCTGTGAAGAGGGTCAGTTTGTCTCAGTCACCATCTGATACTGACGGAGGATGGATGTGCTCCCCAAAGCACGATCCTCCGTGCGGCATTTTCTGATGGCTGGACGGATTTTTAATGGAGGGGCTGGGAATCAAACCCATGACCTTCCGCTTATGAAGCGAAAGCGTAACCTCAAGGCTACGGACCCCCCGTTAAACCGATTGTGTAAAAGCGAGAATCGGAAGATTATGCTTAAAGAAACAGCTTTCTAGCTCCCGACTATGCGTGGAAGCGAGTGAGGGAAACGCAATAACTGGCATTCTTGCAACATGCCCGGCCCATCGTATCCTCCCAGCTTTGGCTACCTTCTGGATACTGGGTTCGCCGTAGAAATGGGCGAGCTCGTGGTTCATCCTTCGCCGCCACACACCGTTTCCTGGACGCCGCCGAAGATCGTCCTAAGCACCCGGCGTTCGAAGACTCCAAGTGCGTGTCCTCGAGCATTATCCACGTGCCATGCCCGTAGAGAACTACCGGTTTTATAAGCGTCTTGTACATGGTACATTTAGTGCGGGGGTGCATCTTTTTTTACCGCAGCTTCTTGTGGAGGCCATAGTGGCCCGACTTTCGCTGATGATGCGCCTCCGTATTTCACGGCTAACGTTATTATCAGCTGTCACCTAGGATCGAGAGCAGACGAACTCGAACGTATCCCGGTCTATCGTAACACTGCTACCTAGGCGAGCCCTGTCGCGCTCTGTTCCACATACTAGCATGTACTACTTTACTTGGACGCATTCACCACCAGTCCAACTTTTGCTGTCTCGCGTTTCAGGCAGGTCGACAGGTCTGCTACCTTTTCAGATGTTCGGCCGACAATGTCCATATCATCCGCGAAGCAAACAAATTGACTGGATCTCGTGAAAATCGTACCCTGGCTGTTAAGCCCGACTGTCCGCATAACACCTTCTAGCCCAATATTGAACAACAGGCACGAAAGTCCATCACCTTGTCGTAGTCCCCGCGCGGGATTCATAGAATCTTTTTCTTCTTCTTGGCATTAGGTCCTCACTAGAGGATCAAAAATGTCGAGCGTAGGTCGAGTAGTGAAATGAAAAAGCGCCGCGGATCGTTAGTAGTGCTTGATCTATTGATCGAGTCGCTTGCTCTTGCGGGGGCGAGTGATGAACACTTGTTCGGGGTACAATGCGTTTTTCCAATTATATCGCGAATCCGATTAGGCATGATTAATCATGGATCGCATCACCAACCATTGGTGACTCCCAGATCTTTACCTTATTTCACTAACCCAATATCCTTTCAATGACAACTGTGGAGATGCAGAGGTATACTCGGTTTCTAATAACAACGGTTTTCTAACTAACATTCCTTCCCTTCCCCGATGACCGTAAGGACGTGGCCGGCGCCGTTATTGACTTTTAAAATTTGAGCTCTCGATTTGTGCACATTAAAGAATGGTAAGCTAATCCCAAGCCCCATTCATAAATTCCCTGTGCAACTTCGATTGTTCTGGTCAATCACGGAGTAGCAACTACGAATTGTACGGTCATCTATTCTCATGCTCATGCTTATGCTCTTGGCATTAGGTCCTCACTGGGACAGAGCCTGCTTCTCAGCTTAGTGGTCTATGAGCACTTCCACAGTTATTAACTGAGAGCTTGCTTTGCCAATGTTGTGATTTTCGCATTCGTATATCGTGTGACAGGTACTATGATACTTTATGCCCAGGGGAGTCAAGGAAATTTACATTACAAAAAGGTCCTGGACCGACCGGGGATCGAACCCAGACACCTTCAGCATGGTTTTGCTTTTTAGCCGCGGACTTTACCCACTTGGCTAAGGAAGGTCCATAGAATGTTCGCCTGAAATCTTCCACAACCTTATGAGCTTCCCGGGAAAGCTGTTCTCGTCCATACCTCTACGCGGTTGATACTATCATATGCTGCCTTGAAGTAAAGTTCTGGTCCGTTGTCGATCGGCCGCCAACGAAACCGGCTGAATAACTTCCAACGAACTCGTTTTCTACAGGTGACAGACGACAAAAGATGATCTGATCTAAAATTTTGTAGGCCGCGATTAGGATGGTAATCGCTCGAAAGTTCACACAATCTAACTTGTCGCCATTCTTGTAGATGGGGCATATTACCCCTTCCTTCAACTCCTCCGGTAGCTGTTTTGTTTCCCAGATTGTGCCTATTAATCGGGGCAGACAAATGGCCAGCCTCTCCGGCTCTATCTTTATAAGTTCAGCTCCGATACCATCCTTACCAGCAGCCTAATTGTTCTTGAGCTGTTAAATGGCATTCTTAACTTCTTTCAAAGTGGAGATGGTTGATTTCCATCGTCCGCAGTACCGACGAAGGCATTTACTCCGTTGTCTTGGCCTTCATTGCCTGTGCTCTCAGAGCCATTCAGCTGTTCATCGAAGTGCTGCTTCCACCTTTCGATCACCTCATGTTCGTCCGTCAAGATGCTCCCGTCCTTATACCTGCACTTCTCAGCTCTCGGCACGAAGCCATTACCATTGTACGTGGTCAGAGTCGATGTTAGTTCCACGATAGTTCCTGACGCATATAATGTCGGAGAAGTGCCGTCCATCAATCAGAACGTGGTTGAGTTGTGATTCTGTCTGCTGTGGTGACCTCCAGGTGTATCGATATGGAAGGCTGTGCTGGAAGTAGGTGCTACGAATGGCCATATTCTTGGAGGCGGCGAAGTCAATTAGTCGTAAGCCGTTTTCGTTCGTCAGCCGGCGGGCGCTGAACTTTCCAATAGTCGGTATGAACTCCTCCTCCTGGCCAACCTGAGCGTTAAGATCTCCTATGATGATTTTGACGTCGTGGCTTGGGCAGCTGTCGTACTCGCGTTGGAGCTGCACGTAAAAAGCGTTTTTATCATCATTAGTGCTTCCTGAGTGAGGACTGTGCACGTTTATTATGCTGAAGTTGAAGAACCGGCCTTTGGTCCTCAACTTGCACATTCTCTCATTGATCGGTCATCATCCGATCACGCGCCTTTGTATATGACCCATCACTATAAAAGCTGTTCCTAGCTCGTGTGTGTTGCCGCAGCTCTGGTGATGGTATGATTACCTCTAAACTTTTGCACCATTGATCCCTTCCAACACACCTCAGTATGCGTATGCTCCCGATAAGGTTGAAAGATTTACAACTCCACGTACCGAGCTTCCAATCGCTAGTCCCTTTACGACCCTATGGTCTTTGCCAATTGACCCGGTTCTTCGTTGATCATTCGTTGCCTGATTTTTTACGGCTGACTTACTGCTGCGCTCACCGCTCCGTGAATATACCTACTCCCACAGATTGTTGAGGATCAGTCGTCTACGTTGAATCCCATTATCCATTCATCAAGCTTGCTGTGGTACTTGATAGTTACACCCGCTGTGAATGCGTTATGACCAAATGTCATAAAATAAATCAAACTTACTTGTTGAACCGGACTGTGCCGCTGGCAGATATACGTTCTCGAACACATAGTTCGACAACTTTTCCCAAAGCTTATCGTTGAGCAATTCTTCCCACTTTTTCGCAGACACCTGTGAAAGATTCACCACCTCGTCCAGCACTTCGCCTTTAGCTTTTTCAAAGAGTTCATCTCGGCCAGATTCACGTAGTCTGCGTAAAAAAGCAATCATGAGGAATAAATCATTCGAATCCGTTCAAATCTAAACCTACCTCGGGAAATTGTTCTTCCACTCCGTTTCCAAATTAAAACGAGTAGCTTTGAATGCGTCGGCCTGTTGTTCGATAGTTTCCCGAACCATTTTCCAGAAGCGATCGGCCACTGCGAGACTGAGGTTGCGCGTTGTGACCTGGTGCGACATCGTGACACCACTTCTACAAAAGAACATCAAAGTCGTCAAGTTTTCATATCACCTGTTTTCCCAAATGCAACCTACTGGAACAATTTGGAGTTTTTGAAGAATTTCTCCTCGTACTCGCGGATGGTTTCGATCGAATCGTCCTTTCGACCGCGACCGGTAACGACGGCAAAGTAACCGAGAGCCTTCATAGGGAACAACTTTCCGGACAAGATTTTCCTGATTCGATTCGGATCAGCCAAATCCTCGGCCATGTCGACCTTGGTCAGGACGAATATCGTCCGCTTGCCCAACGGATCGCATTGCGATACCAAATCCGTCACATTACTACGCTCGGCGTCCACGGAACCATCCTGTAATATCAAAATTTCGCGTAAAAGTTTCTAAATCGGTCAGACTATACAAACCTGAATGCACAGAATAATCGCATTGGGATTGCTCATGTAGTGCTCAGTCATGTGCTTTATCGAGTCTTTGGTGTCGGCAGCCATGTCCACCGTCTGCGTAGAAATGATACCCGGTAGATCGACCAGAACCATCCGCTGCAATCCGGGCCCCTTCACGGTCATCGAAATCACGTCCATACTAACGGTTTTTCCACCGCGCACGGAATTCCGCATCCTAATTTCCACATCACGCCGTAAATCGGCCAGGTCGCTTTCCCTGGTGAGATCGTATTCTCGATCTGAGTCACGGAATTGGGCCACGTGGTAGGGGCCTTCCGATAGTGTTACCTTCACTGGTGCTCGAGTCATCATTTCGCCACTGCCTCGGGGGAAAATCCGAGCTTGTGCTATAGCTTCCAAAACCGAAGTCTTGCCACTGCTTTGATCACCAACCACCACAACTCGTGGTAGATGATCCGCTGTGCTGTAGCTGGTATCATATCCCGACAATTCATCTAGCACTTCTGAGTACATGTCAATGAGCGATTTTTTGATGCGCTTCTTCTGCGGCTGCTTGCGGTTAGTCTTTAGGATCAGGTATTGCTGCCGAAGATCGCGGTTCTCTTTCTCCAGCTTTTCGATCTCCCGCTGATATTTAAGCTGCACGTTCATGATTTCCGTTTGGAGCGCATCGACCTGCGACTGGAGTGTATCTACACGCCTTCGGCTTTCCTCCGCCGACAGACTCTTAGCATTCACAGTATTCTTGCTGCGAAGTTCTTCTTTGGTAGCTAGAATGTGGAAACGTTAAAATAGTTAATACAGTGAGAGTGATCGATAGTCATATTCTTTTGGATTCAAGAATGACTAAATCACTACAGGAGAAAGATGGACAGATGGTCGAATAGATAGTGAATTTTGTACGCGATTTGTTTTTTTTTTATGCATTACCTCCGTAAAGATCTGATATGAGTTCAGATAGATTCTGGAAGGAACCTAGAGACCAAAAGAAAAGAAATAAAAGTTGGCTTGGTTAAATATGTTGTGCGACTCGTCGTGGCTAGGCTTCGTGGTTTATTGAATAGAATCGATTTCGAATTTGCTAGAAAAATATTTAACACATCTACTTCACGTAAAGTTAGTTTAATCATTCTTGAATGGCCCAAAACCCCAACCAGCAACGACGATGCTAAAAATACTTGAGCAGTAGCGTGGCCCATAATGATTAAACTACAAAATCTTTAGTTACACCATCGAATTTCTTCATTTGGACCTTCAGAAGCTGTGGAAATTTGAGCGTTATCCATCATATTTAAGGGGGAAGAAAGAGTTAAACGAGCTTGAAGTTTGTATGCAAAATAATGATTAAACTTATGAGAAAACGGTTTTAATTACACATTCGACTATAGGTGGCACTATAGTCAATGAATGTATTTTATTATTGATTTAAAGATTCTCCAATCAATAGAGAAGAAACTGAAACAAACTGGAAGTATTTTCGTTAAGAAACAAAAAAGCATTCCCCTACAAAACTGTTACTAACTGAAACGCATTGAACAAGCGAAACAAACTAATTGAGTGACAAACCCTCAAACACTTTGAAAGGTATCACACTTTTCATACAAATATATATCACTCAAAAAAATCCAAACGTCATTGCTACGTGAAAAATCACGTAGATCAAATTCATTTTGCCTCCTCTTTACCTGACTAAGATAAAGATCACTAAGCCATTCATAACCATCAAATAGTAAATCGGTAATTGTTACTGAGGTTACCTATCGCACTTACGTGAAATTCACGTAGGTGCCTAAGTTCATTTTGACATCTGCATGTTGTATGTACATTTGGTGTTGAGCGCAAATCCTAAGATGGCGCCCGCTTGATTTTTGAGGAAATTCAGAAGCTGCTGAACTTTAAACCCTGTGTTAGATTGATTTCAAGGTAAATATGCTTTGAATACCGAAGAATCCCTGCATTACTTCATATTTTATACCTGATTTATAACCTCTATCAATTATAGCACGCGAAGGCGAAGGCTGCAACAAAACAGAACAAATTCGCAACATTTGGGAAACAGGATTCACAATGCCCAGATTGAATATAAAAATATCACAATCTTTTAGGTCTGTTTACATTTTCCAATTGGGAATTAGTTTTCTAGCCTATTAGAGATAAGGTTCGTCTTTATTCCAGTTAAATTTAATGCAAAACCATCTAGGTCCTATTGAAACGCTTCGTAAAGGCTACCAGAAAATCCACGTAGCTCTTACGTGTAGCGCCGGTGGAATGGACGAAGTTCAAAAGTTCATGCGTTCATTCTGGGCTACCTATGATTAACGTAAGAGCTACGTGGAAAGTGCGATGGAAAAAAACCACGTATGTTTTCACGTAACAATGACGTTTGGATTATTTTGAGTGTATTTATTTTGAGATATCCTCTATGCCCGGATCATCAAGGTGGCCACCGAAATTCAGTTTTGAAATTCCCGAGTTTTTCCCGGTACGGTTCTCAATATTTCCCCGGCTTTAAATTGAGTTAAAAATTAAACCAATTCTCGAAAACTTATTCAAACAGACTCAAGTCAAAAAAGTATACAAACTTACTTTATCGATTCTACGTGTTTCGCAGACGAAATTCTACACATTTTGCTCTATACCAACTTGATTTTTCACTTTTAGAACGTTTACTTTCCGGAATTACAAAACGACGAAAGTAAGATTTTCAACTTTCGCTACCTAACCACTACTTTCGCCGCTCCGCTGTATGGAGAGACAAAGTGACTTAACCACGAATCAAAACAAAACACTACTTGAGCCGATTTTACACTGGTACAAAAACGTCGAAAGTAACTGAATAAATCGGCTTATCATTTTGTAATATTTTTTTGTGGGAAATAACAGGAACTCCCTAGTTTTTGAATGCGAGCTTATTGTATGCAAAATTTAAGCAATGTACACGGCGAAAAAATGTGAAAAAGGTGATTCATTTTAAAACAGTTTTAGAAGACAGGTTCTGATTCTTCTGAATTAATTTTCTCAAAACTGTATGGAAGTTACTTACGTCGATTTGAAAAAGTAATCGAGAATTCCTATTTACAGTATTTACACTCAAAATAATCCACACGTCACTGCTACGTGAAAACATACGTGGTTTTTTTTCCATCGCACTTTCCACGTAGCACTTACGTGAATCATAGGTAACACAGAATGAACGCATGAACTGATGAACTTCATCCGTTCCATCGGTGGTTTACGTAATAGCTACGTGAATTTACCGTAGTTAATACGAAGCCTTCCAATAGATCCTACATAATTGTGCAATAAAAGTTATTAACATATTTTAGTAGAAGCCACCTGTTCTGTATGGGTTTTGGGTAGTTTTTTTTTTTCTTCTATTTGGATAAAAGTGAAACGAACTAAAAAGGTGAAAACATTTATCACATTCAATCACTATCCAGTATCAGTTTATTCAACAAAGCTTAACAGTATGTAGGAGAATTAGAACACTACTGTTTGATTTCGTTTGCCCCAATAAGTGCTTTGATCTCAGAGGTCGTAGTACAAGCATCGGCGTTATGATACGGTTTCATTCGAATATTTCTGCAGAAATGTAAAACATAATTATTCGTAGAAATGGGGAATTAGAAAGATCACTTACAAACTCAAGTTTCCCATTTGACTAAACAATCCGTCCGGTACCAGAATCCAAAACTGTTTACAGTTAGCGAGTCGTATCTTGCTGCTTGAAGTTTCACAAAACACTGCCATAATTAATAACTGTTTCATTAATACGAGATTATTCGAATCTAAAGCATATTTACCTTGAAATCGATTGATTGAAACATTAAAATCCGAGAAATTTCTTGAAAAAAATGGCGGGTACTATCTGCCCATTTGAGCTCAACACAGAATGAACGCAAGGTGCAAATGTCAAAACTCGCGTCAGAATGAACTAAGTGCCTAGATGATTTTCACGTAAGTGTGATAGGATTACCACAGTGAAAATGACCGGCTCTCCATTTGATGTTTATTTATGGACCGGTGACTATTACATTAGTCAGGTAAAGTCAAGGTAGAATGAATTTGGATTGATCTACGTGATTTTTCACCTAGCAATGACGTTTGGATTATTTTGAGTGTAAGTTTTTCCTGAATGGCGCAATGATTGGTTTAAAATTTGCTGCTATAACAATTTGCAAAATTTCAATTGATAAAATATATTCTATATTACTTCGAACATCTTTCTAAAAATCTATCGTTCAATCATAAGCAATATTCAAAAACTAAAACCCGTTTTTTCGTTCAAATTCAACAAATCATAACTAAAATTGTTTCAGACAGGGAGTCGCATCTTATTCTTGACACTTTTGATTCACTTCGCCAGTGGGGTTTTTCGAAAGCTACTGAGCTCATATTTGGCCACAATATGCGTCGCATTAAAGTGCTTCTAATCGCAAAGTTTCAGACACCTCGGCCGAGATAAAATCCCCATGCCAAAGTGAATCATGGAAGTGCCCAAGTATCTAGCAAGTGTAGTTCAACACGCAGAACAATTTTGCTTAATTAAAATTAAAAATTCTATGATTTGAATCAAATATGTTTAGTTTATATCAGTTGAGCCAATCCAACGACCAAAATGACAACAAACTTCTAGTGTCCCTATACCCGGAGACTCTCTCCTACCCTACCTGGACAAACTGCAATTTGGCTTTTCCCTGGGGTGGAACGGGCGCGATTTTCTAACCCTCTCCCTCCTGATTCCGCACAAATTAACAAAGTAGCTTCTGGGGGTCTAAATGAACAAATTTGTGGGATTTTTTTTAAGTTAATTTTTTCATGTATATGGGCCACCTTATTGAGCTTGTCACCAACATGTTCTATGCATACATGAAGACGCTATACTTACTTTCAATTTGAGGGTTCTGTTGCGTTTCGGCCGCCTCAATGGCATTATCCAACCGTTTATCAAACCACTCGCGCCACTCGTTAATCTTGTTCTCACTCAGCTGTTTCAAACGTGGATCTGAAAACAACAAATTATTTTGTCAGCTTATTCAACATCATATTTACAATACCTCGAAAACTCACCGATTTCGATGGAATCTTTGACCGAGTCCTTGACGGCTAGCAAACTTTTGGTGAACTGGCCCCATTTGTCATTATCGGGCAGTACCTCCTCGAGCCACTTCATGTCCGGCAGTCCATCCTTCCACTCTTCGTAACGCTTGTTCAATGTCACTCCACCGCCTATCGCTCCACCGAGAACCAGATAGCGCAGCTTTAGCACCCCTCGCAGGACACGACCGACCAGCATTCCGTATCCCCGCGAAGACTGATAGTACTGGTAGCCTCCGAACTTAGGTCCGCGCAGGAACTCCTGATAGTAGAAATTCTGACGGCGCTGGCTGCCCCCGGAACTCCGGCCGCTACCGTTTCCATTGTACGTAAATCCGGAGAAGTTCACACGACTCAGAGCGTACACTGTTGGTCGGATGTGTTTGAACCGCGGGTCAATGCTGAAACAGCGTTCAAAATTAATATTCTAAATTAATTAACTCATTACGCGTGGTAGAGATGTTCAATATACCTTCAAGAGTTCAACCAGGATTTTTTTTTGTTAAGAATATCCCCAAAGATTACTCAAGAGACTCTGCCATGAATGTCTTCAGGAATTATTCCAAATATTTCAAAATAAATTTCTCACGAAAACAATGGAGTTCATCCAGTGATTCTTCAACCGATTTCGATAGGTTTTCATCCAAGATTTTCGTTCAAGATATTTTCATGAGCTCAAGCAATAATTTCTCCAGAGATGACTACACTGATTTCTTAGGATTTCCTCCAGGAAGGTCGTTAAGTTTTTCCAAGATTTTAACCAAAAATTTCTCTAAAGATAATTACTCCAGAGAACCCTCCTATGATATGAGCAAGTGTAAGAAAGTGTCCGGAAAAAAACATTTTTAACGATTTTTTTTCAACTTGAATGAATTCTAGGAAATTTTCTTGAAATAACGTCTGTAGGGTTCTTTGGGAGATATGCTAAAGTCACTACTGGAAAAGTGGGTAGAAAACTAAATTTGATAAAAAAAACAGAGCTGTTAGCGGCCAAGCAGCAACATAATAGTGACTGTAGTGAATAATATAATCAAAATTATGACTAAAAGTGACTTTTATAGTACAAGGTGTTTGTCCAATGAAAACGAAAATTGATATTAAAATGTAGTTTGCACTAGTAATTTGAAATATTCATCAAACGTTATCCGTCAAGGCATTTCTTTTCAGAAGCATCACAAAGAGGCTAATATTTTAAAACTTTGTTTTTATTCAGCATCTAATCTAGGAATTTTGAAAAAAATGTGATAGAATTTCTGTTTCTGTTCCTGGTTAAAAATCATTGAAGACTTTCAAATACTGTGAGAGGAGATTAGCAAACAAATTTGTTCGAATAGCGTTTGGTTAGAGTTTCTGATAATCTGGCTCACCTTCCGAAGAAGTTTTCCGAAGCTCTTTCAAGAAGGTAGGTTGGAGATACCTTTTAATTTACTACTATTCAACACTTAGGTCAGAAATTCGTTCTGGCTCTCGTAGAAAAGTAAAAATAACACCCTCGGCCAGACTAATCAACTGAAAATCGTTTCTAAAATTTTGCTCAGGTCTCCCAAAGCCCCAACAAAAATGTATAAAGAATATTTCGTCTTTCTCTCTATCCAGAAAATGAATCGAAACTCTCAGGTTTTTGACCTTTTGATTTTCAAATCAACAAAGTGTGTCTTTAAAAAAAGTGTTGTCTTCCTGTTTGAATAGCTTACTCAGCCTATAATTTATTTTTATCATAATATTGCTTAGTGCTCATTTTTCTGACGCTACCAGCCCTGATAAAATCTCCGCAGGATATCCTGATCCCTGGAATAGCATTTAGCAAAATTTTCAATCCCTTTGTAAATCCCTGGTTAAATATTTTGGATCAGAATTCACTGCAAAGATAAGGGAAATAGTGACTGACTTTTGATCGAATTCCACTGAAAAAGGAAGAAACAAAGGCCAATAATTGACTTATTCGATTTGTATTTGGGATTATATGGGAATCCTTTCCATAGGTGATCCATCTTATCCACCCTTACCCTACGTTAAAAACTCTTTTTCTGCACGAAAAGCGTCACCCCGGTGCAACATTTCTCCATCCCCTCAAGGACAGCCCTACGCATCCACAAGCAAAGATAAAGCGAAGAAAATAATCAATAAACTTTTTACATAACATCATCTGATTTTCACCGATCGCTTTATGTGCTCTGTTGCAGTCGGCTGCGAAAACGAATGACGATCATCATCACTTTTCTCCGTACCTCAACTCGCTGACCGCAATGAAAGAAATCGCATTTTCCAGCGGAAAACGTTCATCTTACCTGGCTTTTCCACGCAATAACTGTGCCATCGTTGTTCCGGTACGGTTTCCTGCACTGATTGCACTAGTTGGGCATTATTTTCCAGCGAAAAAATGTAAAAATTCGACACCACAATCGCCGAACGATGTCGCGAACTTTTACCTCGGGCACTGACAGGATAGAGTGAAGCGATGAAAACCGCTGGCGTGACGCAAAGTTGACAACCAAAAAACGATGCAGAAGCGGCCAAGAGTGGTTTCTGCGTTCGTGTACATACACGTTACATGTCACCAACACTACTTAAAAATTGCTGGTTGAAAATATAAATAAAGATCAGCTGTTCCCAGCGAAATCAAATGGCAGTATTTTCAACCAGCAAATTTGCGCATGTGTTCGTGACACCGCTCGGCGAGAGCTCAAGTGGATTGCTATCGTGCAGGGGCAAAGGAAGTGAAGCACGATCACCAATTTCAAAGGGCCAATGATTAAAATGTATACATACTCAAGCCTGATTTGCTGCTGAACAGGAATCGCTATAGAAATTTCTCGCCGATTCCTTTCAGAAGTTTTCTACAGTGACTCCCGTTTGAACTGACACTTCTTTTCAACTGCGTACTGCGATCAGAAAAAAAGCGCTTCCTTGATCGATTCCTTGCAGAAATTTCCCATGCATCAAGATAGGCCAAGAAATTACTTGTCAGCAGCGAATCAGGCTTCAGAATTGAAAATAATCACCGAATAACTAAAGTTTGAGCGCATTAATGACTATCTTAGTAATTTATGACAATTTTATATCTGCTTCTCTTTCATTGTGCTGTGAATTTTTACACTAACCGTAATTTCTACTGGTTACTAGTTCAACGATGTTTCAACCAAGGCGAATTGACCAAGCCCATGGCACGGGACGACTTTTAGCGTAGTCAACATCTCCATGGTTTTACTCATTTTCAGGGAAATTTGAATTGAGAGTGCAATCAGAATGCGAAGTTTTGTTTAACGTTTATGATCCATAATCGAGCAAGTGTCACAATCAAATCACTGATTGCTTGCTTGGAGGCTTGCAGGATGCCTTTTAATGTTTGCTCTCCTTCCAAAACCATCGAAATGTTGAATGTGCTTCAACTTTTCGGCACATTATTAGCTGATTTACCAATATCAAAAATTGATAATCAAACCATAACAAACAATTAAACAAAACAATGGTCTTTATTTTCACAGTTCCTACAACTGACAGTGGGCGATATTAACTTATCGCCCGGGACATCCTGGCTACGGAGAACACTGTGTATCGATATATGGTTGTCATGGGCCTGGAATTGACAAATAGCATAAAAATTACCACCAAAGTAAAAAAGAGACAGAAAACTGTCATTAATTGCCAAAATTTCTGTGTAATTCTATGATTAACCGTGTTTCTGAGTGTCTCCTACCAATAAAAACCATAAAAACATACCACTCAACCAAAGTAACCTTCGAAGTTCATAAAAAAAACCTTGCTTCTTTTATTATAACAAATATTGATAAATGTCTTAAGGTGATTATAAAACGAAGCCAAACTTCGAATTTTCAAGTGCACAAGACGAGAGAATCTGACAACAGTTCGCGTTGAAAACCAATCAAATTGCTTGCATGCTGGTGGTGACCAACGGGATAGATTTTCAACGCGGAGTGCTGTTTGGTTCTCAAGTATTGTGCTCTTGTAAATTTGAGGTGTGGCTTCGTTCTATAATCACCTTAAGGCAAAGTAGTCCGTCATTCGTTTTGACAGCCATGTTGATTTTGCAGCTTGCAATTTCAAGTGATAAAACTCATTCATCATGAGTAATATGATTCAGAAAAGTATCACTACTTGCGATTAGGTATATGCAGAAAGTATGCTGATCCTTTTTCAGCTATGTCAGTGCAAAACCAAGTGATTTTCTTTAACTCGCAATCGTTGAACCAATGGGGCGATATTCAAAACTGAAAAGGCAATAGATGGCTCTTTTTCAATGGTAGTAAAAACGAAATCCTGAAGCAAAGAAAGCACCACGGAAGATAAACTAAACACAAAAAGTTATGTATTCACTTTACACTTGATTTCTAATCATTATTTTTTTGATCCGGTTTCCTAATTGCAAGCAATTTACGATTTTCATTATTTTTCATACGTTTTGACAGTTCTCCGACTACCATTCTTCCATGCGTTTGTGTTGAAAGTTTGAGAAATTTGAGAATCCAGCGTAGCGCGATCAGTGGGTGACATACAAACAACAGTGTCGTCGCTCGGCGGCCGGTAAGAGAAACTGAATGTTCGAAAGGTTGTTGTCTGTAATTTTTGCTGCTGGCGCCAACTGTTAGCGTTTGAGAACAAAATAAACAGTCATTACCCTATTAGCCACAATCATCGATGTCCAGTACAAATTTCAATGACGGCCTACTTTGCCTTAAGGCTGCTTGATAAAACTTAGTCTTTATAGTTTATATTGGCTTAAAAATGTATCATAGTACGTGCTAACATGTATAAAGCATGCCGATACTGTTTCAGATGTGTCAGTGCAAAACCAACTGATTTTCTTTGATTCGAAATTGTGAGGTGAATTAGCAACAATCATCAACGACGCGTACAGATTTCAATGACGGCCCGCTTCGCTTTAAGAATACCTTATAAAAAATAATCATTATAATTCTAACAAATTTCATAAAATATATTCATCAAAAGTGCAAAAAAAATAATCAGGAATCGATCAGAGAACCTTGAGATAACCACCCGGATAAAAAAATACAATACAAAAACAATATAACGTATTGTAACAGTACCATTCAATATATTGGAAATACAATACAGTATATTGCAAAATGACAATACAATTACAGTACAATATATTGTTTTGAACAGTTCACTGTATGGTATATGAGATTTTTGCAATATAATGTATGGGTTGTTAAGTATATTGATACGATACTACCGATAATACCGGGTACCCCCGTTGGTTTGACCACATTTAATCTGAACACTTTTTAATTTGTTCCCCGCTAATTTGCACGTCGTTCAGATTAAAAATGGTTCAAACGTCATTTAGCTCATGGAACGGAGTAAAGTGAAATGGAACGCTGTGAAACGGAACGCAAAATCAAAACAAAACAGCGAAAGAGGTTACCAGAAACACGATTCTAGGGTGACTAGATGTTCAAATTAAAAATGAACCCCGATGGTTTGCATGAGGTACCGTTCAAATTAGCGGGGGTGCACGGTATAGATATTTTCTCATACATACATTTTGAAAATACAATACGATATATTGTTCATGTATTGTCTTCATAAGCAATTTGTGAATTATTGTACAATACAAAAACAATTCAACGAACTGTATTCCAATTAGTGGCGAAATGTATAGTATTCCCGCATAGCAAAATATAGTTTGTCTTATTTTAAGGACAATAAACATCTTGTAACGGTTACGGTTAATGTATCATAAATAGTTGCTTTTATGTATAACTATATGGATTTCAAAACAGCTCACCATTTCAAACAGTATGAGTAACCCATACCAATCAGTAACAATATATGATACTGCTCGGATATTGTTAAATGATATGGGAATGGATTCAAGCAAGATATGGTGGAAATATACCACCACCATTCGGCAAACGTACAGAAGAGACATCATCAGTTACACCCTCCCGCTGTTTAACCCACCCCACCTTACATTCTTTTGTGTACTTTGTTCTTTCTCTCATTCTTCTTTGCTCTTCGTTCCATGCTACTAGCATAGGAATCCTCCCAAGCTATTCATATGCTTATTCGGGTTCATAGTAATCAGTCATTGTAACCTATTCAAGGGCCAAAAATCGCATGCATAAAATATATTTCGTCAAATATCATCTAAAGGATTGAAGATATCGCAATTTTGAGGTGATTTTTTGCCCTTAAGGGTCCTAAAATCACCAAAACAAGCTGAAAAGCATACCAAAAGTTTTCAGAGTTCACTAAAATGGAAAAACTGCACATACGCCCTTTGCGCCACCTCTAAACCTTCACCAAAAATTCTCATTTTTTCACAGGATGTTATTTTGGGACCGATGATCATTTTCCACTTTGTAAATCCTGACTACGGAAGATTTTTGGAAATAAGCCCCACCCTATTGTCTCCCCCTGGTGATAATATCATTCACGCAGTTGAAAACCGGAATTTTAAACACTCGAAAAACGGATTTTCTTCAACCCTTTGCGTTGGATCTACGTCGGGCAAAGTGCGCTGTGTAGTCCACCAGATCCGCTGTCCCAGGGCACTATGCCCGATAAATAAAATAATAAAACGCGTAACGGGTGCACAATGTGCATCTTTCCTGTAATAGTACGTGAAACACGTTGTTGTTGTCCCTCTGGCTCGCTAGGTTGTCATTTTCAAGCACGTGTTTTTTTCTATTATCTGTTATGGTCTCATTTTCGTAGTGATTACTACAGAAGCAATTTGGTAGTGTTGTAACTTCCTCTAATTTTGCAAGAAAAACATATTTAAAAGATTGTTAACCATGAAAATAAGGTAATTAATACGCTTAACATTTGTACTAATCACTATCATTAACATTTGTGATGTATCTTCACGTAAAGACCACAGAAACACGTCCGTCTGGGATTCTCGGGCAAATCAAAGCAGCAGCGCCGAACGAATCAGCCGAAGACACGGAAGGAAATCCGCAAGGAAAAGCGCCAACAGAAGAAAATCAACAGGTTCAATTACCACAGCCGGAAACGGAAAGATCGCTTTCCACAGGAAGAAGATCGTGCAGAAAATAGTAAACGTGATGCCGACAGCGAAGAAGAAGATGACATCGACGATGAGGAAATTGAGTCCGATTTTGAAGACGAGATTGAAGAAACGGGAATGAGTAAAAAGAGTGTTCAGCAGCCCATGAGTCAGTTGGAGAAGGAACGTCAAGAGGAATTAAAGGAACTAAAAAGCTATGAACATGGATTGAAGGATAAACGAATTGAACAACTCGAGGCTGCGAATGAGGAGGATGATATGGTTATCAAAAAATACGAGAAACTCCTGAAGATCAATAGGCGAAAGAACAAGCAAGGAGTACCGAAAAGTTTCAATGATGGATTGGATTATGCGTTGGAGCTTTGCTCGGAGGAAAACATTAAGAAAATGTACGAAGCGGCGAAGGAGGCAGCTGACATGAATGAACAATCGGAAGATGAGTTTGCAGATGACGTGCAGGAAGTTCTGGGAAAGAAGGCTAAGGAAGCTAAGGTCGAAAATAATATTTCCAAAAAGGGAAAGAAGTCTCGGCAGGAGAAGGAGAAGCAGCGAATGGAAAAGTTGAAGGAAATCGAAAAAAAGTATCAAGGAGATGACGAGTTGGACAGCTTAGGTGGATATGACTCCGAAATGGAGATCGAATTGGATGAAAATGCAGAGGATGATTTTTCTGATAACGACGAGCTGTATGAATCGAATGACGATGAAATAAGTGAAGATATGTCCATTGAAGAAGATGATGAAGAGGAACCTGTTGCTAAAAAGCAAAAGAAAAGTAAATCCAAAAAGGTAACATTTCAAGAAGAAGATAACTCTTCCAAACTAAAGAAAAAGCAAAAGAAACATGAACCAGAACCTGAACCGGAAGAGGATTCAGAGTTTGACGAGGACGTTTTTGGCGGTGATGACAGCGAAGAAGATGGATTGGATGATCTATTGGAAGGAATTCATTCGGAAGGTGAAAATGACGATGAAGATCACGAGGAGAAAGAACAGACATCCGATGGGAAAAGTAAAGAAAAGGCAGAAGTTTGGGAAGATATCTATGGTCGAAAACGAGATAAAAGTGGTAATGTAATCAAAGAAGATTCCGGCAGTGGAAAGTACGTTCCTCCTCATCTGAGAGCTCGCATGGAAGCCGAAAATGGCGGCGATGCAAAACGTCAGGAGAAATTGATGAGACTCAAGCGGCAACTGAAGGGACAAATCAATCGACTAGCGGAAACTAATGTTCACAGGATTTCAATCGAGCTCGATAACTTGTACATGCAAAATGCGCGATTCGATATGAACAACACGCTGACGAATTTGATATTGGAAGCGATAGTGTCTAACAGTCTATCGCCTGAGAGAATGGTGTTGGAACATACGCTTTTGGTTACTATCCTGCACGCAAACGTCGGTTCGGAGGTGGGTTCTCACTTTTTGGAAACGGTTGTAGAGCGGTTCAACAGTCTTGTCAAGCAAATCGACGCCTTCGATGTCGAAGACAAGACGCTGGACAATTGCGTGTTGATTCTGTGTCACCTGTACACGTTCCAAATTTTCAAGAACAAACTTATGTACGACATCATTGATCGGCTGCTTTGCAATTTCAACGAAAAAGCGGTGGAATGTATACTGCTGGTGTTGAGATCTATTGGTTTCGTACTGCGAAAGGATGATCCTCTTGCGCTGAAGGAAATGATTCAGAAGGCACAGAAAAAGGCAGCCGAAGCTCCAGCTGAATTGAAGAATGAGTAAGATTTCATCGGCTCTAAACTGTAAACAAAAGTTCTAAAATACTATTCAATTTTTTTTTCAGCACCCGTGTTAAGTTTATGCTGGATACGCTTTTGGCGGTTAAGAACAACAACATGAATAAGATTCCCCAATATGATCCTACCCTGGTGGAACATTTCCGTAAAATATTGAAGGGTATGATCACAAGCGGAAAGTACGTCAGCACGATTAATATTGGTTTGGACGATTTGCTCAACGTTGACGAACGAGGCAAATGGTGGTTAGTTGGGTCTGCTTGGCATGGCAAAAAGGACGGCAAAGATGCAGCTTCTGGCAATAACTCAACAGGAGGAAACGCTGGTGGTTTCAGTCAGCAATTGTTGGAATTGGCACGAAAACAGCGAATGAACACTGATGATAAGCGTAACATTTTCTGTGCTATTATGAGTGCAGAAGACTATTTGGATGCATTCGACAAAATCCTGCGTCTGTCCATCAAGGACCAACGAGTGATGGCTACAGTTATACTGCACTGTTGTCTATCAGAGAAAGATTATAACCCGTACTACAGTATACTTTCGCAAAAGTTCTGCGAATATGATCGTCGCTATCAGTTGGCCATCCAATATGCCATTTGGGATCGTCTGAAGGAAATTCATACCCTGAAGCCATCTCCATCGAGGAACATAGCGAAATTGCTAACGTATTTGATAAGTGAAGGGGGTTTGGCTTTGTCTGTCCTTAAAGTGATCGAATTTGCCGAAATCGATAAGGTAACCCTACGAGTGGTACGGCAGATCATGTTGGGCATATTGCTCTTGGAGGATGAGAACAAATGTCTGCAGGTGTTTAACAGGATTGCTCCCAGTTTCAAGCTGAAGGGCTTCAAAGACAGTTTGCGTTTATTTTTGCATCATTTTCTGCTGAAAGGAAGTGACAAGTCGAGTGTTCCAGAGGAGCAACTACAACTGCTGCAGCAGCGAATTCGAATGGCCGATCGGATGCTGGATACTTCGGAATCGCGGGTGCAGTTCTAGGTATGGTAGATAGAATGTAATTATCTAATTAAATGCTTAATATTTGAAGATTCCACTGTGTGTTATATTGTTGGTAGGATGGAAAGAAATTTGCACACGGGAAAAAATCTGAGGTAATATTTACTATTGTAGCTGACCACGCCCATTCTCAAAATTACACATTCTACAGAAATTGTTGCAGACGCTGCAATAAACGATTTTAAAAATAACAGACATATAGGAAAATCCATTGCAACAGAAAAACCCTTTGTTCAGAAAAACGTAGCGATTGTAAAATCATTAGGATGAAAAGAATTTCTACCTCTTAAGGCCTTTTGGTGCGTCATCACAAAATGGCTTCTTCAAAAATCATTATCATATTGTTATGATAGTATTGGTATTTGCAACATCGATGAAATATAACTGCTTATCACCTGATTTAATGGATAATTTATGCGAAGAAAAATACTTCAGGTTGTATTTCAATATTTAATCACCACTCTCAGATACAGCATTATCAATTTAGCGACAATATACATGAGATTTATATTCTCAAAAAAATCTCCGATTTTATGCCTCATTTCATTGCCTCACACAACTACACTTGTAAATAGAAGGTGCTTACCTTTTCCATTGTAATTCTGCAGCAAACATTTGTGTTTCGCATTTCATATTGCGTTCACTACACTTCCACTAAACAAATCTTTCATTCACTTTCCTTAAAGGAACACATTTCAAACGGGAATCAAATATTTATAAAGTTTTATCAACCGCAACACTCAAAACTATTATGGCCGTGGTTTTCACTTGCTGTGAATCGACGCCGCCACCGCACACTGAGACATGCCTGTGTTTATAGTCTAAAATATCCAACTTTTTTTCTGTTGTATTAATTTTCACTGCGGAAAGGTTGGGCAAAGTATAGAAACTTGAAACTCATACGTTGTTTGTTTTTCGATTCTCTCAAATTACAAAAACCATCTCTACGAAGCATAAAATCATACCAAGAGTTTATCAATTTGGACTACCCAAAATAATTGAAAAGCTCCACAGTGCGGTGCGTCGGGATGCGTCGGGACGCGTCTATCGTGTGTGCACAATCATCGCGATCGTTAAGCGCAGTGATGTCGAAGTTGCTATCTGTAAAATAATAGCATTTAATGTGAATTGATCACAAAAATCATTAAAATTTTATTAAATCAGTGATCTTGTAGCTTAGCTTAGCTTAGACTGACTACACATATCAATGGTTGCTATTCCGTAATTGACCGAAGTCAGTGAAAATGCACAAAGAATCAACTAGAAGTTCGGCTGGGATTGGCCATAATCTTCTTCAGTGTACATAATTCAGTGCCTCTATTTATACAGGGTCAATAACGGCGCCGGCCACGTCCTTGCAGTCAGGTGGGATTGGGGGAAGGAATGTTAGTGTGTAACCTTTGCTTTTTGGAGACCGTGTTTGCCTCTGCATCTCCACAAAGGTTACTGGGAGGGATGTTTGTTAATGGGGAGGATCGTTGGGTCATAGGATTCACTTTGATAAGCGATTAGACCATGATAAACAATGATTTGTGAGATATATACATGCTTATACGTAAATATAATATTTTCATTTGATATGAACAATTTCTATGTAGAGGAAAATTATGCCGACACTTGAGGTGACGAACCATTCAAAGTTTGTTGAACAAATACCTAAATGTAACATTCCTACAGCTGTCAGGACGAAAGCATGTGTTATTATATTTTACTCATTTGAAAAGAAACAAAAAATTGGTTGGGACATCATAGAACACTCTTATTCTTATGCCGACACTTACAGTGGCGAACCATCCAAAGTTTGTTGAATAAAGTGAACCTTTCGCAAGTCTACACTTGTAGTGTCGAACCATTCAAAGTTTTTTTTAATTACAAAAATAAAGGTATATAAGAGGTGTTCTGAAAAAAAAGTTAAACATAAAAAAATCCTGAATCAGAGTTTGTGTCGACACTCACAGTGACGAACCATCCATAGTTTGTTGAAAAATCATATTTACATCCCACCATTGTAACGATTGAATGTGCAGTCATACATATTTTATAGATTAGAAATAGTAGCATGAAACGAGCTCACCAATTGATCCGTTATCCTTGACTGAGCAGCCACAATCCACTTTCGGCTTCACTCGTTTGCTCGGCTATAAAAAAGCACTCAGGAAAAAAAATAAGCGCGCGACCCAAAAAGAATTAAAAAAAAAACTGTTCGGGCTTTCTTGACGCACTGCCCAGTACCCCGAATGCAACGTTACCCCGAATGACACATTACCCCGAAAACCATTACCCCGAATGGTAAATTACCCCGAAAACCAGTTCCCCTAATACGACACTTCCCCGAAAATCTGTGATGCACTTCAAGAAATTCTTCAAGGCAGCTTGCGAATTTGAGCCTGAAAGTTTTCGGCTTAGTAACTACTACTATTCCTATTAGTGATTTTTTATTCTTTCAATCATTGGCTGTTCTTTCGAGGTTGTATAATGGCAGTGTAAAAATTTTAATCAATTATTTTCTCTTCATTGAGTTATAGGCTGTTCTTACGAGTTGTACCGTTTGGGTTGAAGTTTGACAAAATTGTCTTGAGCGAAATTCAAAGTTGACAGTGACTTCAAAAACTAAATGAAAATAAGCCCCTGGATTACTTGTCTGTATTACATCTTGTCAATATTACAATTTCCAACAAGAGATTTGTCCTTCTTTTAGTTATCGGCTATTCTTTTGGAAGTTGCACTAGCACAGTGATTGTTGGCATCATAATTATTGACGCTTTCAACAGTGATTTTTTCTTCTTTTATCATAGGCTATTCTTTAGCGATGTGCTTTTGAAATAGTGGTCAGTTTAATAACAGTTAACATTTTCATCTGACATTTTTCAAACCATAGTCTAATGACATTTTAGAATATGTTGAACTCGCATTGCCTCCAGCAATATAAAAATATAATTATACATTACCAAATAATATAACGCTTTTGAAAGAGGGTGGGAAAGGTCTCTAATATTAACATGTCAGCATTATCATCAGCTCGAAAAATGATTTATTGCTGTGAACACAATCATTCGCACAAAATCAAGTACATGCCTGTGAGTAAAATTTGGGTTCTCACTTGGCTCATGAAGAATAGCTGTTGAATAAAAGAATAATAAATCTTTGATAACATGAAGAACATGAATTCGAATGAAAATCAAAATTCTATGAAATAGGTATATGGGATTCATTTGTCGGATCTTCAATTTTTCGTGCCAAGAAAATCGGGGTTATGGTCCATTCGGGGGAAATGGTATTTCGGGGTAACGGAACTATTCGGGGTAATGGATTTCGGGGTATTGGTTTTCGGGGTACTTGACCATTCGGGGTAATTGACTTTCGGGGTGATGGTTTTCGGGGGTAATGTATCGGGGAAATGTATTAGGATCCCCAAGGAGCAAGCGTCAAGGTGCGAAGGATCAAACAGAACTAACCGATCGCGGCACTTTTTCAGTTACTCCAACCGAACTCACCGATCACGCCACTTTTTCACTTACTAGACCAACGCGCGACATGTTTGATCCTGCCCTCGTCGCTCGCCCCGGCAAAAGCAAGTGTCAAGGTCGAAAGATCAAACAGAACTCTTTATTAAATCAGTTGATCTTGTGATGCAAAACTATTTTCAAATGATAAGTTTTTATAATGTTGCAGCAAATGTTCCGAAAAAAACATATAACAATTGCTAGACAAATCTTCACGAATCACCTGGCAACACTGCCATCCCTTGCAAACATAAACCGTACCGATGCATAACAAAAATATGCGATAAATCCAATTAAAAACAGAGAAATTCCGTTGCCCTTCATAAAATTGTAATGTTTTCTTTTGATATGTACGATTGAAGAGTTGATTTTGATATCCAATACTCGTCAATCTACTAAATTTCCCATGTGTTTACATAAAAATATGCTTAACACAAATGTTATATTTTTTGTTTATTTGTTTTGAAAATATACATGGAAAGGCGACACTACTACTATTACATCAATGATGATTCTAATGATTCTTTGAGTTACACGCCACTTCATCTTAATGAGCGTGGCCAAAATCCCCGAGCAATAAAATCATCCCTCAAATCAGGCAACGCACGCATCTCGGTTTTAAACAAAAGAGTAATTATCTATTCCATGCGCAAGGGTAGTTTGAAAGAGAGAAACCCAAAAGGTAGAATAATAAAACATAGACAGTAGCCGAGAAGGGCGCCGCGACCGAGAGGGCCAACCGTTTGGGTGCTCAGGTAACCGTAGGTAAATTTAGTTGTAAGTAATTTCTTGTATATATATGCCATACATTTTTGAAAATATATGGTCATTCATAGTTTAGCGTCCAAGATCACACGCTGTAGTTTCTATTCGTTGGCTTTCTCGACAATACCTTGGTCGAACTCACATCCAAACGCTTCGTTTTCAGTACTGTCTTAGAATTTTAGAATAGCTTTTCGAATGAGTGGAAGGACAGCCAAAGATCAAGCTTTACTTGAAATCATTGCCATTTTACCAGACCCTTTAACCCCGGAGCCCACAGAAATCATTTTCATCCACCTGATTTCGACTATAGGTTATCATTTTTTTTTTCTTTTTTAGTAGGCTTGTAAATAGTAGTTAGAATAACAAATTTTATCTAAGTTGATGAAAAAAAAACGAATTTATTGTGTTAGTACTATACCATTTAATTCCACTAGAGTTTGTATCTTTTGACAGATACGCGTATTTCGACCTCAACTGTAAGGCTGTCTTCAGTGTCGTGTACTAGACTCGACACTGAAGACGGCCTTACAGTTGAGGTCGAAATACGCGTATCTGTCAAAGGATACAAACTCTAGTGGAATTAAATGGTATAGAACTAAATTCGGTTTTTTCATCTATATATAGGTATTCTACTAAACAGCTCGAAGATTTATTATAAATTTTATTTTTTAAAACTACCAGAGTCTGTAAGGCCTAATAATACTACTAGGGTAAAACCAAATCAGAAGCATAACCTTTGAAACAAAAAAAAAAACTCGGTGGTCAACCTTTTAAAATGTAATGCAAAAAAAAATACATTCTCAAATTGCCGATATTGTATGATGCTACAAGATGAATTAAGAGATTATAGCAAGTATGTGGTGAACACATTAGGGAATATCACACGATTAACTCCTTAGTACACATTTGTTAGCCCTGAAAAAGGCCGATTAAATTGTTAGATTCGAGTAACACGGGCACATTTTGATGGCGCACATTATAAATTTTGACGAAGAATCACGGCGATTTTATTGCGGTTTTTCTGCATGCACAGTTTTATTAGCGTGTCTAAACGGTTCTATCCCGCTATGCCGAAAGGGACCTAATGGCCGATAGTTCTAATGAATCGTTAGGTCGAATGGGTAATTAACAGGGATAGGTTAAGATAATTTACATCACCTATAAGCCGCCGGATGAAAGTTCAGGTGGAATGGATTGTTAGTTGTTAGATCAGGATACTCTGCATTACCTAGAACCCTACAATAATCACTGTGAAATCAATCTATATAGAACAGCCTTTGATCAAAAGAAGGAAAAAACATTGATGAATGTCTTCAATTAATGTTTGAATCCTCTGAGTATCCAGTGGATACGAGTAACTGACACTGAAGAAAACTGCAAGTGGTAGTCGAAATACGCGTATCTGTCAAAGATAAGGAGCGGAATTAAAAGGTATACTTCATCTCCATCTACTTTTAAGTTTTTCTATTGATGAATGTGTTAGCCATTTGAAATAGTTGCCAAATTCAAGTTGCCGAGTCAGAATCGAATGAGCATTGTACGATGAAAAGTATTCTTAGTATTCTTATGATCACTCAAACACTTGTTGTACCCTATCTCAGCAATCATTCTCCTGCTTGTTTCGTAAAAGACTATGTTGGCATTATACCGGGCAAGCGCTTGCTGTCCGAACTCGCTGCCGCTCGTCGGACCTAAAAATGGAAAAACATCCTCTGTTTGCATTATACCGGGCAAACGCCTGGATTTGCTGTTTGCATGACACCGAATAGATGCTATTCGTGATCAAACGTCAACATCCTACCGCAAAATCGCTAGTGTTTGGAGGTGATTTTAACCTCCAAATTGCTAAATAACCTCCAAATCATCACCTCCAAGTTAGTTCTAATAACCTCCGTTATATGAAATATGGTGGCGCGTCGATCGTCGCAAGTTTATCGTTAAACAGTCAATACACACCCTTCGGATATCAGAGACTTCGGCGGCCTTCTGCCGCCTCAGTTCCTTTATCCTCAATACGGCTTCGCCGCATGTAAATTTTACACTGTTTACTGACATGACTGCATTTAACTAAGTATGGACTTGTTCTTTTCATATCCAACCTTTATTCTTTAGGTGATTCGGCCTTCTGTGCATTCGGCCTTTTGTGGTAGGCTAGAATGTATGGGGCTCTACACAAAAATCTTCCTGTCTCTTTCACTCTACCATGAAATTTGTAAACAACAAGGCCAGTAAAAGTCAAAATCCCATACAAAATCAAAACAGTGCAGAGCCCTATTCGGCCTTTTGTGATAATCCCGGATAGAGTACTTCGAAACGTTACTGAATGATAGAGTGTGGCATCTCTGCATCTTCATTCACCCATTCTGCTATCAATATATCAACACAGAAGGTATCTTACAATTCACTTGTAGACATCGTCTGCTAAATTTCTTCTCACGCAACATTGTTGCATGAATCCTCCAGAGCAAGCACTCTTTGCTTTGCCAAGAATACGAAACCTTCTTTCTAGCAAAACAATAAATTACAAAACACACTTGACATTCTTCTGCTTCGACCAACATCTGGTAAAAGTAGAACAATGCTGAGTCTCTTTTCACCCTTACTCAATTTACAAACATTACCGTTACGTCTATGCCTCTTCCGCACAACGTGCGTAACAGACGACGCAACGTTTAATATTTATGACCACTTGAAACCCGAAGCAACGAATTGTTAAATCATCGCCTAGTACATGTTTTCAAAACCTTTTTCTTCGTTCACGTAAGCTCCAAACTTCTCTGATAAATTCTAGACATAAGCAAACTTATATGTATAGGTTAAGCAAACTAAACTATGTAACTTTATAAAAAAAACATTTGAAATGAAATATACGAGAGTTTCTTACATCAGACACCATCGAGACCAGTGCTTTCTCCGAAAGTACACTCGCCACAAGAGCATCGGAGAACAGAATAAACATCGAGAACGATGGTCGAGCTGTGGAGCCTCCATCACTAAATGAGGTTGAGAAGGCGATTAAGGAGCTGAAGAACAAGGCTGCTGGGAAGGATGAGCACGGTAGTAGCAGCTGCATTAGACTGGCCCAGCTCAGTATGGGAGAAAAATAAAGTTGTATGATTCCACGGGGCACCCCCCAGGATTATTTCTTGGGGTTAGAGGAAGCCTTTCTGAAAAATTCAGCTCATTTGGTCGTTCCATGAGCTGGC
The DNA here is from genome assembly GCF_002204515.2 of Aedes aegypti. Taxonomy (NCBI): domain Eukaryota; kingdom Metazoa; phylum Arthropoda; class Insecta; order Diptera; family Culicidae; genus Aedes; species Aedes aegypti. The sequence continues at coordinate 342,783,333 of NC_035109.1, forward strand.
GCATTGGAATTGAAATTAATATGGGATTTTAAGCTCAAACATATGAGCAACAGCACATCATCTACTGTTTGGTTCAGGAAAATTGATGATCGCGTTCAATTGGACCCAGAATGTCAAAAACACTACTTGATGTAATAGCGAAGAATATTGTAAAAGATTGTACCATGATCAAAATTAATAAAGTTGGTGTTTTAACCATCTGAAGTATATCATGCAATACTGCTTGTATTTCTTCAACATAGCTTTGAGGTAGCCACTAAGCGCATCATAGCCACCTATGACGCTGGGTGAGCTGAGGCACATGTTGCATGCATATAAGTGACTGTACAGGAGTGCTGATCTAAGCCTAACTTTCAACAACTAAAAGAGTAATGAAAATGAGATTAAATCCAGATACAACCTTCTGCAATTATGTTCATTAGGGTATCAACTAGTGTATTTGTCATTTTGGGCTTATTTGATCGCGAAAAATTAGTATACGGAACGAAACAGTGACATAGGATCAATTTTCTATATATCTGAGACGAATATCCCATACAAACTTCAAATCGAATGCGCCAGCTGGTGGAGCAACCAATTGAGTTGAAATTTTGAGAGAGCGTTTTTCTTACCCTAAGGCTCATATCTAGGGGGTGCCCCGTTGAGTTTTACAACTTTTTTGTTTAAGGGCCAGTCTAAGCTGCATGAAATAAGAACTGCCTGCTAGCTGGATGAATGACCCCATCTATCCTCTCTTCAAAAAGGCTCCTCAATTCGACGTTCAAATTATGTTCAACAGATTGAGACCCCTTGAAGAGTCCTTCGTCGGCGAATACCAAGCTGGTTTTTGTGAGGGCTGGTCGACGTCGGATCAAATGTTTACCCTGCGACAGATCCTCGATAAATTCCAGGAGTACAACTACACGCAGAACAATATTGCAGGGTTGAATCTAAGAACGCGCCTATTAGAACCAACAATTCTTGTTTGAATTGAATCAACCCATCTGGTGGATTGTTTCTAATCCGGCATATTTTTGAAACAACAAAACTCTGTGCCGAATGAAATATTGATGCTCGATTTTCATTTCAACAAATGACAATTGTTGTTTCAACAATATCATTTTGTTGAATCAATTTTTTTTTTCTTGTCGCCATTTTGTATTTGAGAAATAAACAGAGAAGTTAGAGGCAAAAATTAAATTTTGTTTAAAGTTGAAAAAGAAGTGTTGATGGGATATTCGGTAGATGTCAATTTTAATACCTTTGGTGAGTATACATTTTCCGTCGTAGTTTAATTTAAATACAATATTATTTTAGTAATCATATGAAAAAAAAATGATTTTACTATCCACTGTTGGTGTAAATGCGAAAGGAAGGAAAGCTATAGGTAATGAAAAACAATCGATTAATGAAACAACAATCGACAAGTTGATTATTTTAATTTAGTTTATTTCAGAATTTCCTAAATTTGTTTCGACCGGTCGGTTGTGCAGCGGCGTTGGTACCGGACTATATCATCTTACACCTATTAATTCGAAACACAAACTCAATGATCAAATATAATCTGTAAAGCTTGCGCATTGAATTAGTAGGAATGTTAATAAAAAATTATTTTTAAATCAATGAAATACTTTGTTAATATCAATGAACAGAATTGTAGAAACAACAATAGTTGGTTTTTCTTTCAACACACATTCTTTGTTACTTCAATATGGGGTGTTTTTAGAATCAACAAATTATATTTTTGTTTCAATTGCATTTCTTTTTGTTTCTGACAGCTGGCTAATTTGAGACAATTTTAGAAACAACAATTTATTTTGTAGGAATAAATGGAAGTTATCATTGAGTCAACAAAAAATGCCGATAAGCCGTGAGTCAACAATAAAATTTGTTGAATCTATACAGATTTCGTTTGCATTTACAATATATTTCTCTGCGTGTAGCGCACTCACCATCTGTTCATTGGTTTCAAGGCGACGATAGTGAAAAGAAACATCAATGATGAAACATTTCTAGATTAGTTTTTGGAGATACGTCCCCAATATTGCAGAGAAATCTGGAGAATAATTCCTAAAGCATTTCCTCGAAGAATCTGTTAAATTCCTGTAGAACCTGTAAAATAATTGCGTAAGAGTCACTCTGGAGCCTATAGAATTTTGCACCAGAGTCCACCACAAGTAGAGAATGTAAAAAGTGGCTTCATGAAAAGCACAATTTTGGTTAAATAAGAGATTTTAGGAACCTTCAATGAAACTGTTTAGAGATTTGCATCAAAACATCGTGATGCTACCATATTTCGCTCACTGTCACTGTACTGTGGGTACTTTACGGTAGTGACAAAGTATCTGTAAAGAGACCTGCTGCCAGTCCTGACTTTAGGGTAGGTGTACCAATAAATAGTCAAATCCAACTAAAAATCCTGCTGTTTATTCAGGGTGTCTACTCGTTTACCGAAATGAAATTCCCTGATATTTCCAGGTTTTTTCCAGGTTTTATAACTTAGTTCCAGGTTCAAGAAATACTTTAATTTGATATGACTAAAACAAACTAATGCCAATTTTAAAAATTGTTTTAAAGTGTATTCACTCTTCTAGACATTATAAAACAATGTGCTAACAATATTAAAGCTTAATTCGAATATTCATGTGAATTGTATTTAATAATGATGGTGTTTTTTTATTTTGTTTTTATAATTTCTGTCTATAATCGTGTTTAGAAAACGGATAATAAAGTTTCCGTTTAATCAAATCCGACCTTTATAATATTTACAAATGTGGTAATTTAGGTAAATGATTAATTGATTGCATTTCATTCGAAAACTTTCAAGAGCTCTGAATGAACCATGGTTGTAAAAAAATAAATCGGTTTTTCCGAAATCGAATATTTTCCAATAATTTTAGAAATTGTTCATGAAGCATGGCTGGTAGGGACTGAGTGTTTTGAAAATAGAAAATTCAGAAACCTCTTGCTTGAAAAAAGAGACCTAACAATAATCAAAAAACAAATCGAAACCTAACAGGAACTAGGAGAAAAGAGTTTGATTTTTTATGGAATCAGACCTGACATTTCTCCGAGAATATTTTTTTGTTTGAACTTCCTCGAGATATTACGACAAATAATAGTGTTTGTATTACTGCTTTTTCAATGATTTTCTCAAAGAATTTCATCAGAAATAATCTCAGGTATTTGCCCAAAGATCCAAATATAACTCTGAAGATTTCTTCAAATTAGATAAATGGATAGATATTTTAATTTGAGAGATTTGATTTTTTCTCCAGGAGTTCATTTAGTAATTATTTCCCATAAAATCACTTCAAGAATTTTCCTAAAGTATTTCGCTAAGAATTTTATTTTGGATATCTTAAATAACAACCTGAATTTTTCCAAAAATAAATCACAGGAATTACCTCGAAGATTCCATCAGGTATTACTTCATATATAATTTCAGATATTTTTCAAGAAAATCTCTAGTCCCCAAGGTTTTTTTTTCGGTGACTTTCCCATCGGTTTCCTAGAACATCGTCCAAGGCTCCCGTTTTAAACATGTTGCAATTCTTCTTTCTGGCGTTACGTCCCCACTGGGACAGAGCCTGCTTCTCAGCTTAGTGTTCTTATGAGCACTTCCACAGTTATTAACTGAGAGCTTACTATGCCAATGACCATTTTTGCATGCTTATATCGTGTGGCAGGTACGATGATACTTTATGCCCTGGGAAGTCGAGAAAATTTCCAACCCGAAAAGATCCTCCGGTGGGATTCGAACCCACGACCCTCAGCTTGGCCTTGCTGAATAGCTGCGCGTTTACCGCTACGCTATCTGGGCCCACATGTTGCAATATTCAACCTGAAATGCCTTCAGGGATTTCTCAGGATTTCCTACATAATTGTCCTTCAGAATTTCTTTAAGATTTTGACTACGAATTTCTCTAAGGATATCTTGAGAAATTACTCCAGAGATAGCTTCTAAGATTTCTTTGGAAATTACAGTAACAAGAAATCCAGGAAATTCTAGTATCAGTAACTCCTCCTGTAAAATCAAGAGATTTCTCAATAAAGTTTTCACAGATTTTGCCCAGCATTCTACCATAAGTTTTTCGTGACGAATTTCCAAAGCAAATATTAGAGTAACCTCTAAAAAACTTGTGTAAGTTCTTAAGTCATTCTTGATAAAAAAGGATTTTTAGAAAAACTCTTGACAAAATTTAAGAGTAATTGCTAAAATTATTGAAAAAAAACAGATCAATTTTCAATCTCTGTGATGCAACTCCTTGAAAAACGAAATCGCTGAGAAATTGGTAGGAATGATCTAAGGATTTCTTGGAAAAATAGTTGTAGTAGTAACTAAAGTGGAATCTTAGATGAACTTTTGAGAATTCTATGGTATTTTTTATTTGATTCATTGAGGAATGTTTGGGACAACTGTAATCCTTGGTTGAAATGCAGAGGAAATTCCAAAAATAAATAATTGAGTCACTGAACCACGAAACACAGGTCGAATTTGAAATGTTTCTAATAGATTTACTGATTAATTACTCGAGGATTTTTTGCAACAATTCTTTGGAGTGAATGTGGACATAATGGCGTAGAAATTCTTAAAAAAAAAACTGAAAGCTTATGAATCAACCTTTGCGGGCTTCTTGAAAGATATTCTGTGGGAATCTTTGGAAGATCTGATAGAGTTACAGCTGGAAAATTCGGTTGAAGAATTATTGAAAAAATATCTCGAGGAAGTCCTAGAATAGTCTTTGGAAAAAAAATTTAAGTAATCTCTAAGGAAATGCCTGGAGGTAGTAACGTTGAATTGCTCGAGGATGTCCTGAATTAAATTCTGGTGACATTTCCTTAAGCATCCTTTGAAAAATTGCTGGTAGAATTGGTAGAGGAATCTCTTGAAGAATTCCTGGAGAGAATCCTGCGTTAGTCCCTGAAAGTATTCCAGATGAAATATCTGGAGAAAACACAAGGAAAATTCTTGGAATGTTTTCTCTAGAAATATGTGAAGAATTTCTAAAAGAATTAGTTGAATAGTCTCGTAACAGGCTTTGAAAGTTTCTCGAGGCCTTATAGAATATTGCATCAGAATTCACTACGAGCAAGATAGGGAAAAAGATCCTTTAGAGACCATATTGGTTAAAATAGGGACCTTTCATCATAAATAGAGACTTATTAGAGATTTGAATAAAAATAGAGACCAAGTATATGAAAAAAAACCCTGCCCCCAGCCCTAGATATGTGTATCCAATACTGATCAAATATACCTGAAGATATTTGATGTTTAGATAAGGCGATAAAGTTCCATATCTGAAAAGATCCTCACTGAATAACTTAAGTAACGTTATGATAGTGGCGTAGCCGGATATTTTTTATTGAAGAGAGTATTCTGGAAAGTAATGGTAATCTCTGGATTTTGACGCAAAAATTCTTTTGAAGTGAACATATTCTACCATGACTAACTGCCTCAAAATATTTTCCCTGATTGTAATTCAAATTCCCTGAGAATTCCAGGTTTTTTCCAGGTTGAATAAAATTCCCTGATAATTCCAGGTTTTCCAGGTTTTTCCAGGTAGTAGACACCCTGTGCTGTTTATTGTGCGTCACATAAATTTCCATAAACGCGCATTAGCCCAAAATTCCACGCGACGAATGGTTCAGGAAAGGAACTGCCGCGTTTGATGCACTACCTACACCGCAATGTCATCTCCCATAAGAATAAAGTAAAAAAGGAGCAAAACCGCGATTGTTCCTTTCCTCCTTGGAACGTTGCGTGTCCTTTTGGGCAAATATGCTAAAATATAGGTGAATATCACTAGCTTCAAGGCGCAAGCGTAACTCTTGATATTTTTTTTATGAAGAATAGATCAAAAGCTTTCGTGGACATGTTCGACATTTTCCCTGTATTTAGTTCAACAAGAAATGTGTCTCTTAGAATTGACACAATAGCGCTACTATAGGTGCAAGGGAGCCTAAATTTTAATCTAAACTATTTGATTCATTTGGAAAAACGAGCCATGAATCAACGGTACTTGAATAAACAGCTACTGTGAAAATTTGTAACGGTTTACACCTTACCCTACTCCAAAATCGAGATCTTTCCTTGTAGTGCCGCCGCAGTATGCCAATTGGGATTTCTGTTCCGATAATATTAGCTTTTGTTAGAAAATTAAATATTTTATTCAACATAAGCTTGCTGGATTTCAATTTTGTAAGCGGTCAATCTGGTTCTTGTCCACTGGAATCGGATGTTTCTCAGCCATCAACTTTCCGTTGCGCTTCGCCGTTTCCTCTCGGCTCGGCACCAGTGTCTGGTCTTGCTCTAGCTCTCGCCGCCTCTCACGGATGAATTTCTTTAGATATTGATTCGATTGTTCGGGGGTTTTGTTTCATTAAATTATTATAATATTTTTATTATATTATATTGGTTTTCTCCTCCTTTAAATTTATTATAATAATTAATGTGTGTTTCGATTTTTCTTGCCTTTTTTGTTGATTTTTTTTTCTTGAATTTGTTGTAGCATTGTACAAAAAAGGGGGAACCTGTGCTTCTCCACTCTAGTGTTCATTACACAACTTATGAAACACCATCACTCATTGATCTGTCCCTTTTCTCTCTCTCGCTTTCTTTCTGTCTCTCCTCCCTCCCGGCATGGATTTGTTTGTCGCTGTTTTCGCCTTAGCTCTGCTATCCTCGGTCTTCTTCTTTTCCACTATTGGTTTTTGAGTTTATAGTTTTGCTGCTGCTGCTGCTGCTGAATATGGTCTTTTGTTCTACCTCAGTTAATTACTTTTACCAGAAAGTATTAATTTATTAATTTTCTTTTCTTTTAATTTGTAATAATAGCTGTTTATACTAATAAGATGCAACTGTATGTGTTTGTGTTCGTTCTTTATTTAACCGTTTTGTGTTTGTGTAAGTGTTGGTGTGTACAGAAGAAGGGGAGGAACACGTTTTGCTTGCACTAGAGTATCTGTGTTCTCTCTCCGGTATCCGGCTGTTGTTACTGTAGTAGAATGCGAATGTTGTGGTTCTTGCTGTAGGAGTAGTAGCAACGCGTATAGAACTGTTTGGATTGTTGCTGAATTGTGTGTTTTTAACGGTTGGTGTGTGATTCGCGGGATGTTATAATAAGCAACGGGCGAGGTATTAGTTTTTATCAGCAGCAGTGTTGTTCTTGATGGCAATCACAGTTTCTTCGCCGCATGATTTAAGAACGGTACACTGGGGGAAAGAAGGAGAATATAAATTTGCATGAGTTCGGTGCAACACGAATGTAATCCTATCAAAGGACTTCTCCACAATTAGAAGTGAATCTTCTTAGGCAATGAAAGTCGATACTTACAACTAACTCCTTGCCGGAATCGAATTCAGAACGCAATTGAGTTCCCAAGTCACCATCTGGAATCTTAAGATCTTCACGTAAATCGCCGTTGTCATTCAGGAGAACTAAAAATCCATCATCGATGTCAGTGAGCTGGTAGTCTTCGCGCTTAACGTGTGGGACGTCCATGTTGTGAGTGGATGGGCAAATATCTTCGTATCTGTGAGGGATGATAACGTTAGAGATTAGAATCGAAATTCTGGTTGCGATCATTCAGTAAGGCTAGGGAGAAGTCACAGAATACGTGATGAACGTGGCCATTTGAAGCTCAGATGAAGTCCATTATTTGTGATTTATAGGGGGCGAGCCAATTTTGCTCTAAAACTGGATCAAAAAAAAAAAAAAAAGAAATAGAAACTAAGATGTTTTATTTTGTATCCAGTAATGTCTTCAGCGAATTATTTGTTCCAATATGAACTAATGCCCAAAAATTATTTATATGTGCCAGAACATCTACCAAGCGTATCCAATGGCCTTTTTTCTCATTCCATTAACATTCCACAATACTCGTAACACCTATGAAAGGTCGTAGAGTTCTCTGCATCTTTCTTAACCCGTATAGGCCTGAGTGAAAACAAAAATACTGAAACCCTCACCGCTCAGAGAATTCTTAACGGATTCAAATATTTTTTTGGCTATTCACTGGCCCACATATCTAGTTTCTAGAAGTGGCCAGAGGAACTCGGAAATATTCCTGTGGCCGGAGTTATTCCGGTGGATCACTGGGTCAAGTCGGGTAAAAGAGGGCTATTTTTTGGGACATGCCAAGTTACCTTTATTTATTTGCAACGGCAATCATTTTAATTTGCATAAATCATTAAGATCTGATATTCAACATTATAAATGAAGTGTTTTGCATCGTTTAAAATATACCGGATGCAGCCATTCGGACATAATGTCCGGAAGAACCGGCTATATTATTGTTGGATACTAAACCGTTTCAATTCTCGAAAAGTAGAAAACAAACATAATTGTGCACTAAAATGCATTCCTATAAGCTTGGCACAGTTGTTCAGATACAAATTGGCCACTTTATCGTAAGTTTGAGGCGTCCCGGGACCCGAAAATGGTCATTTGTAGGATTAATCAAATGCAAAACTCATAGTTATCCCATTCAATCGTTTCTCATAAGGTTTATACTGATGCAATTTTCCTAAAATTCCGTTATTTAATGGCCACATTATCCGTGACTTGATATTTGCCTACTTCCAGGGGCATAAACGCACAGTAACTGCCTCACCCTACCTGACCCAGAGATCCACCCGAATAACTCCGACCACAGGAATATTTCCGCGTTCCTCTGTCCACTTATAGAAACTAGATATGTGTGCCAGTACACTGACAAAAAATTATTTGTATCCATTAAGAATTAGCTGAGCGGTGAGGGTTTTAGAATTTTTGCTTTCACTCAGGCCTATACGGGTTAAGTAGGTGTTCACTGGTGGATGAGTCGGTTGTTTCTTCAGCTTGTTAGCGTCTTTCTCAGCGACTTTGGTCTTCTTAAGCGTTTTTACTGCTGGAGCCAAGGCGGCAACTTCGACGGCGGTTTCAGTCATCTTGATTCTCACTAGTTGGAAATTGTTCTACACGTTAAATCAAACCCAAGTAGGTGTTCAATTAATCATTCCTTTCCATTCCTCAGCATTCACAAGGACGTGGCCAGGACAGCTCTCGATCGTTTGTGAAGGCGTGAATCTTGTCTAAGAGTCAAGGGTTGATCCCAAATCTTTGACTTTGGTAACGGACGAGAAGATCTCGGAATCCAAAGATGGCCGGCACAATGGACTTCTCCCCTACTCACGTTTCAAAGGCACAAAACTGGAAAAATAGTTGGCAAACGTTCCTGATCTTCTTATTTTAAGCTTTCTGCTAGTGCACAAAGCCAAAATAAAAAGAGCACTGTTGTGGGATACTTTCTTCGCGAGATTTGTGCCTTTGAAGTTTTAGTGAAACGCGAAAAAGTCGACACTTGTAGTGACGAACCATTCATAGCTTGTTTGAAAATAAAATAAAAGCAACTTATAGCAACGATAAAAATGAATTGTCATAAGCATGAAACGATCTCACCAGTACTTCATCCTCTGCTGAACACGAAGCCTTTTGCACATGATCAACACGAACCGAACACGATTGCTCTTGACTCCGTTGCGCGACCCACCGGAACATGCAACCGAATCAAAAGACCATGCACTATTGTCGATTTTTTTTCCGCACTCGAATGACGCGAACCGAACACGATTTGTTTTGATTCCGTCGCGCGTTCCATCGGAACACGCAACCAAATCAAAAGACCACGCACTCTGCTCTGGCCTTTGCAAAGCACTGGGCAAACCAACGAAGCCACCGAAAACACACTCCGAGCGCGCGAAAATGAGTCGGACTGCTTGGGTCTTCGCAAAGCACTGGGCAAACGAACGAAGCCAGCCACATAAAATCTCTATGAAAATTTCTAAAAGATTTACTGAAAAATCGCCGTAGAAACTCTTAGAGACGATTCAATCGGGATTTCTAGACCTCCTCCGCCTCGTCACGCTTTTTTCAATACTTAGCACTGTCACACTTTCGTGGACCCCCTCTCTCCCCAAAATGATGGACATAATTTTTGAATTTTCCCTAAGGGAACTATTTTATAAGTCGAGTCGATCAAAAGTGACTAGTCTGGAGTCACTGTCAACTAAAAACTCTGCTCAACGTGGCTGTCACTTTTTATGACTGCAATACTATGGAAGTCGAAGTTCAGTTTTCAGCTCGAACCGTTGTCTGGTTGTTTAGATTTGTGCTCTTGCATATTCACCTTAAAATTGTTCTGCAAAAAATTCAAATGGAAAAGATCGATTTGAGGTTTATTATGTCAAGTTTGTAATGACTTCCTTCAACATTCGATTAATGAAGCTTAAACAAAAAGCATCGTCGGAAGGCTAAATTTTCAACCTTAATTTTACTGAATCAAAGTAATTCTAGAACGGCAATCTTTTTTTTACGATTTATGGGAGTGATAAACAAAAAAAAAACTTGAAATAATTATAAAAAATGGAGGGCTTTCCGTAATCTTAAACAGGGATTCTCCATAAATTCTGGACAAGATTTTCATGGATAAGATGGAAAGGATTCTTTTAGAATCATCAACAGGATTCCATACCTCTAGATAGGATTTTTATCGAATACAATACGCTATTTTCAAAAATTCTAGCTAAGATTAGAATAAAATCCTAGACAGAATTCTGTAAGGTTTCAAGGTATAATTTCGCAATGAATATAATGCGAAATATGAAGAAATCCTATGCACAATTCTTGTAAAATCATGAACAGAATTATTACTTAATTCTTACTAAGATTTTCGCAAAAGTTTCTCATTTAGGGCCACAAGCCTCCAAATCTTATGCTAGATTTCGAGTAATACTAGGTGCGATTTTAGGTAGAATTCTGAATGTGATTTCTATGGAGTCCTGGGCATTATTTTCACAGGTTCAAAACATTCTTGAGTAGAATCTCTATAACATTCTGCGTAAGATTATTGTATTATTTCCTCTCGATATCCATGCTTGTGATAGTAATCCTGTCACATAGAGCGATAACTTCTGAACAAATCGAGTGACAGAGCCTTGTCAAGTGATTTTTTTAATCGACAGTAACTCCAGCCGAGTTGGGTTGATCAAACTTAAAAAAGGACCCTTATTTTGATCGTCAATGACTACAGACGAGTCGCATGAATCTGCTTGATTTATATAAAAGGCCACTTAAAAAAATATGGTTGAGTTTTATAAAAAAAAGCTTAAGAAACCTTTTTAAGCGTCCTTTGAGAAACGGCTGGCGAAAGTTCTGGACAAATTCATGGAAGAATTGATGGAGAAATCTTAAGAGCTATTTCTGGAGTTTTCCAGAGGAACTTTTGTAGAAACCATTAGGAAAAAATCCTGAAGCTCTTTATCGAGAAACCTGAAAGGCAATTCCTGAAAACCCGTGAAAAGAGACCTGCTACCCGCCTGGAAGACAAATCACTTTTTGCATAGATTTCCAATTAGGTAGGTATATATATTTGTGCACTGCATCAAATTTTTAATAAAAAAAGCAGATTTAAATAATGTTCATTCGCTAATTTTAACTAGGGAACATTCAGGGATAAATTTTCGTACAGTTGTTAATAGTTCACAAATTTGGGTTTTGCGCTTTATTGTGTTATCCGTATAATATCTGTAGAAGATATGTACAAACATGTGACCACTTTTACTTCAGATCACACATTTCCAAAAATACTTCTAGTGTTGCTTTGTGCACAATTCTGCATTGATCTGGGAATGGAATGTCCTCAGATCGTTAGGAATAGAATGTGCATTTTCTTTTGCGGCCATGTAAACGTCGAGAGAAAAGTTTTTCCACAACTTTTTACGGAAACTATCGCATTTGACATACTGTCGCTTGAGGTAATGGTTGGCCTTACGTACCAAAAAGTACTTAAAGCCGGGGAGCCGAACACCTCGACAAACAAACCAACCGTTCCTTTACCAAATGGGATACTCTCGTGACAAAAATTGTAGAAGATAAGTACAAACATGTGACCACTTTCACATCAGGTCACACATTTCCAAAAATACTTCTATAATTGCTCTGCGCACGATTCTGCATTGATCTGGGAATGGACTGTCCTCAGACCTTTAGTATAGAATGTGCACTCTCTTATGTGGTCGGTAAGTCTTCCTGGAAACTATTCCAGTTAGCACATAGCCGTTTGACGTATAGACGTAAGGTTGGCCTCACATTGCCGAGAGGTAGTGAACGTCGTATACCCAAACGATACTTCGCTAAACAGGATAATCCCGTGAGTTTGATAATAAACTGTAGAAGATATGTACAAACATGTGACCACTTTCACATCAGATCACACATTTCCAAAAATACTTCTATAGTTACTCTGTGCACGATTCTGCGATGGTCCGGGAACGGAAAATCCTCAGACTTTTTAGGATAGAATGTGCACCCGCTCGTAAGCTTAAAAGGTGACGTAGAATGTAATACTTACTTCTTGCCGGTGAAAATGTCGATGCCAACCAGATGTACCTTGGCGTGTCCGTGTTTGCCGGTCTTGGAGGTGGACATTTCGACGATTTTGCATGGACGAGACTTGAGCATAACGTGACCATTTTTACGGAGCGCCGAACACTGCATCGGGAAGGTGGCGGACGCACCGGAATCTCCGGCCTCGAAGTGGGTATCCTCCATTTCGGCCATTGCTGCTGTTGGTTTTCTTCTTTTCTTGGATCAACCAAACGAAAATTAACGAAGAAGTGCGCGGTGTAGCGTTCTTCTCTACTGGATGACGACGGTACAACGATTTATACCAACAGGACCTGCTGTATAAATGCGGATCTTATCGGCGGTGTGTGACGATCTCGAAGATCTTGCCTACGCTGCTCGCGGAAAATGAGGAAGAGAAAAGATTCGATTAGAATCAGATATTTTTGGCTCAAGATTGCTGTATAGAAAATGCAAAACTACGATTAACTGTCGGTGCATACTGGAAGCTGGAACGTACTCTGTCGGAAGCTGGAAGCACTAAGATTGGATGACGAAACTTCAATGTATGACATTATGAACCCGGTTGCGCTCGACGTCGACGACAAACTGAATCTAGGCCAAACGTATTCCACCCGGTTTAAATGGGGGCAGGGCTATGCAGAATCAATTTTCCGAGAAAAGGAAACGCTTTTGCAAATTTGCAGTTTAGTAACGGAATGGGATTCGACTATTCATAACCATTCACTCAGAAAGAGTTCAATGATGCAGCAAGGCAAGCCGCACAACCGATCAACGGGGTGCAGTATGTATTGCCATTGTGCACGTTTCGCAATTCTCCGCGACGCGATGGAATGGGCGTCACGAGAATATTTATTGATTGTTACAGTAGATATTAAACGTTATTTATAGATGTCATTAAGGGGGATGGCTCTCTGATTAAACGTTGCAATATCGACGGTTGTGGCATTGACCTTGGCATTGAAGCTGTATCTCGTTTTTTAGTAGTTTCAATCACGATCAATGTCCACACTTTGAAATCAAAGATGTCGTGCTCTCTCTTGAAAATAATTCCAACAGATTCAATGCCACATCACAAGTACTCGAGTTTCTTCTCACACGTCAACAGAACTGAATCCTGATTACTCAACACGTTAAAACACACCGCACGAACGCCTATCAGCTGGATAGCCTTAAAGCAGCAATGCCGCAATGTGACTGGTGAGAACCTCTCGTTATCTATGGCTCAGCGTTGGTTGGTTGGTGATAACAAAAGCCGGCTGCCGGCTACCTTCCACTGATAAGAACTGACGTTGTCGTCGTCCGACGCGATATTGATATCGCTGACCACACACGAAAGGAAAATTTGGAAGAAATAACGGAAAGTAAAAAATACTAGTTCGTTGCGGGTCTAGGTAATTTGGCATGGAAGACATTTGACATAACGGACATGATATATTTTGAAAGTAGACGTTATAGGGGTAGTCGGGGCGGTTTGGCCAATGGGGTGGGATGAGCACTCCTTGAAAACTGCATAAATTCTTTAAATTTCATCTGAAATAACATGCAACCCAAAAGCTTATAAGAAAATAAAGCAATAGGCATGTTATAAGTCAGTGTTCGAAACTCAAATAAAAATAAATAAATGATGTTCGAAAAAACTGCCCATATTGCCCCGAATGGCTCTTTTAAATTTCATCATTTCAGAATGTTGATGTTTGACTGGTAGAATGTTCCTAAAAAAATATATCTTCTTGCATGGAGTGTTTATAAATACTAATAACATTCAAGTGTAGTTACAAAATAATTGAATTTTTAGATTATATGAGATTATTTTGCAATCAAAAATGGGGTGCTCATATCACCCCATCAGTAAAAAATCGACTCGAAAAATGACAAATTTTGAATAATCAATCATTCATCCGTAAACTTTATTAGATAAAAGAAATCATGCGGATCTAGTGTGCTCATCTAAAAATTGTTGGAAATCCTGAAAACATTCGAAAAGTTCATAATATTTTCAGCACTTTTATCGACTTTACCTTAAGGTGGCCAAACTGCCCCACTTTCCCCTACCTACACTGGCATAATCGCTGTTTACTGGATTTCCTATTAGCATGGGACAATTATGCGTTTATGGTTAGTGCCCACTATTATAAGTCATTTCCATGTAGAACAGAGTAACTAATAATCATGGCTAAGGGACGATTCAAATATGACGTCAATCGTTTTTTTGAGATTTCTAGACCCCCCTCCCCCCTCTGTCACGTTTTTTCCAATACCTACTACACGTACTGTCACACTTTCGTAGACCCCCCCTCCCCCTAACGATGGACGTCATTTTTGGATGATCCCTAAGTGACCTATAATAGTGAGAGCAGTGTAACTTTGTGTATGCCAGACGGCCTTATGCCAAAAGGTCCGGTCCCCTACAATGCCCCATGACACCTTGGACAAAGCTAAGACATAGTTCATTCGTCGGAAATTCTCCCGGGCATAAATTATCGATTTGGCATTTTGTTCGATTGGATGAAACTGCCGATCTAGCGCGATATCAAGCACATTCTGGTAGAAAGAAGAACCTTCATGTTGTTAGTGACGACAAAGTAAGCAACAAATTCATTCGAACGCTATAAATAGGCTCACAAAATCTGAAGAAAGCGAAAGAAAAAAAAGAGCTCCCGCGACAAAACACGATGCTAATCGAATGGAAAGATTTCGGCTGCATAGGCGCCGCAACCCACCCAAGGCGGCCTTTTTTTTTTGGTCGATTCAAGGTACTATTTTGAGACGCCTTACACTTCGATTGTTTTACTGACTCATTGACATGTGCGAGCGCTGGACACAATATGATGTCACTTCGGTCGGCTAACGCTCTGGATGGCAGCATGGCGAAATCGGAAACCACGTGACCAGTTCTCGAGCGGACATTGACCTAGTAAAATTAATGGTATGCAAAGTCGTAGTAGTGGTGCGACATGCAATGAAAGGTATATTCGCAAGTCGGCAGACCCGCTTTCTGGGTGCGAACGATGATCGACTGATTGTTGCGACTATCAATTAGATGGGACTCTAATTGTTACCTGGCTTATTGATTGCGCGTTTAGAACATCTATTCTGGATTCACAACGTGCTTGAAAAAAGGAAAATCCTTCTAGAGCTGGGAACTGTCTATGACAACATATCTTCTCAGCATGACAACAAAGACAAATGATTGTCCTTAATATTACCTCCTCACCATTGATTTTGTTCCTTAGTTGTAGACGATCTTTGCAAACACGCTGGACTCTGCGGACGACATTTCCAAAAAATGTGTACCGTCAAACGGGGTAACTTGCAACAATTTTAAACTTCAAAGCTATCTGGATGAAAAATTTGAGGATTCAGATGAGACAAAAACCATCTAGTATCCTAATCGACACGGGAAGAATACTACGCGGTATTAATTTTATCAGTATTTGGTATTCTGGGATCAGGAGAGACGAAAATATACATTTTTCAGGCTACCCCTGATGTGGGGTAACATGCAACACACAGGGCTACACTATTGAAAACTTAACCTGTATCGTGTTATTATGATCATTTAATAATTTTCTGCAGTAAAATATGACGATAATTAGAAACAGGTACTGTACTCTTAGCAAACTAATTATTATTGGTTGAATTATGATTATTAAACCAATTTGATTGAAAACTTCATTTGTATTGGATAGGGTGTCCACACGGGGAAATTCTAGCATATCATAAGTCTTGAAAGTAATTGGAAAGCCATTGAAACGATTTAATGCAACTTTTCTACAAATACAATTGTACTTTAGGTTATGCTTCACATAACTTATTGTTTACACAAATTAAAATAAAAGCGACGTATCTCATATTGATATGTATGTTTTAAAATATTCTCTGTTGGAGCTCTGAAACAATTTTTATCGTACTTCATGCAGAAAGTTCCCAATGGCAGATCTGCAAGTTAGTTTTCATACATATTTTCATTTTTTTTTTTATTATTCACGAAGAAAATAAATCTAAATCTAATAATAATGCGATTCATGTAAATTTTTCAATATATAGTACCAAACGTGTATTGAATTAATTGCGGTACAAAAATGTAATGTTACTGAACAAATTTATGTTCAATTTTGCCGATTCATGTGTTTTCGATGGTAAACGGCAAAAAATATCAAGAAGAAATTCCGGTGAACAATTTCTTCAACTACAGGAGTCTCTTAAAAATATTGAAGAATTTATTTCGGTCATGATTTTTTTCCTAGAAATTAATTTAGAATCCATAGGAATATTATTGAAATACTTCAAACAATGTTAAGGGATCACATAGACACTTTTTACAAAATGTATTCATTTTTTCTTAAAATTCTTCACCATGATTCTTTACAGGTAATTTATGTTAGTTAATTTTTAGAATTTCGATGTGATTTTTTTAATTCAAACAACCGTTCTTCCCAGAAATTTATATAAATATTTTTAACGGAATGAATTGTGGAATTGAATAACGCGCTAATAATAAGTATTCAGATGTTCATTTTAATGTGTCGTGCCTCCAACAATCCTCGATTTAACTATATTAAGAATGAGTATTCAGTGAGTATCTTCCAAGTACTTTTTTTGGGGGTTTGTGCAAACGTACGAACTTCATGTACACTCACAGAACGCGACACGAGAACGGACATAACACATATTGTTCTCACAAACAATTAAAATAGGATTCAAATTCTCATTTTTATTCTACCGGTTTCGAACTCGATCTCGGGCCCATCTACGGGAAGATGGCCGACTAACCTTCCAAGTAATCTTACTAACTATCAAAGGATTATCGACCAGATTCCTTCAAATTAAATTCCTGAAAGTTCTGCTTCCATGGATTTTATGGATTCACAAAGATATCTTAGATAATGATCTTCATAATTTTTGGAGAATTTCCTGTATATTCTCAGAACAAAAAACAAACTGGATCTGTAAGTAAGCTCCGGGATAAAATCCTGAAGTAACGCTTGGAATTCACGATATTTTCATAAAATCCTGGAAAATTGAAATAGACAGCAAAATGGACAAATATCAATATTAGAGCACTTTGCGGTACTATCTTTATTGTTTCCAGAAACGACATGATAAAAAAATCAGGAATTATGTCTTGCAGATTTGTGCTCTTGAGATTTTGAGATACGGTTTTCATCTTCACCTAAATACGAGAATCTTCATTGGTTATTCTCTATATTTCGTTTTATCAGTTTAACTTGGATATTTTGGACAAACTTGTAAAGATTGACATGATTTGATTAAATGGATTCCATTTTTTCCTCAAGATTTGGAGATAAGACAATGATTTGATCTAGCAAACTTTAGAACTAAATATTAATAAAGCAAGCTACGCAAACTTTGAAGAAATTGTTCAGAGAGCACTGTTGATGCTTTTCATTTCAGAAAATTTTGGATTCTAAGATTAAGTATATGTAGTAAAGTATAGCTCACTCTCATATGCGTAAAAGCATCATCTCAATCAACTTGTTTGATGTTGTAGTATTGAATATTTTCCCCTGACCTTTAGTGAAATTCCCTGACTTTCCAGGTCAAAAATCGAATTCCCTGACATTCCCTGACTTTCCAGGTTTTTCCAGATAGTCGACACCCTGCTGATGCTTCTATGAGCCTTTTCGAGCTAGATTTCGGATTTTTAATTTGATCAAAATAAAAAAAAAACGATCAACTGATGGAGCATACACTTCGTAGTTGCTACTCCGTGATCAATCAGAATAGTGATATTGCACAGAGAACCACTCAGATGAAGCTTGGGTTTTAGCTTTTTTCCATCTTCAATGTACAATCCCACAACCCTTGATATTTTTCGATTGATAACGGCGCCGGCCACGTCCTTATGTCCACCGGGGAGAGTAGGGAAGTTAATTAGTTAGCTGTAGTTACTAGAAAACCGGAGAATCTCCTGCATTTCCCACAGCTACCTTGGAGGTAGGAGTGTTTTGTTAGTGATGGATGAGGTATTCGACCGTATGGATACCACTGTGGTAAGCGGTTAAGTCGATATATTCAATTCTAGCGATAGATAGAACTGATGATGTTTGCGCCATAATGACGCAGAGAGATAGAGAAAGACAGCTATTAAAAAGAGTGTTACAACAAATGAGTGAAAGGGACGGGCCTGGGATTGAACCCATGACCTTCTGCTTGCGAAGCAAAAGCGATAGCCATTAGACCACCAACCCCGTCTCTCTAGATTTTGGATTTTTAATTTGAAAATACAAACTTGTATTCTCCGGTTAGATCAAGATCCTCCTTTAACTTCCAGAGTAAAGTCCTTATTGTTCATGAAGGCATCTTCAGTAACGTTAACTCAAGAGCGGTCGTACATTCAGCCATCGCCAGCATTATCTCACTCGAGCTGTTTATGTGAAGCGAGGTTTTTTCTTGGTGCGTGTACTCCACGCATGCATTGATCATGGGTTAAAAATCGTTTTTATAATGTCTGAAACTCGCCATACGATTTGTAATAGTGCTGCAGATGACCTAAGAATTCTAAGTTTGATTGGAACGCTGAGTTCTAAGGGGCACTTGGAACAAGTACAGTAGTTTCTCGATTTTATCACTGCTCGCTTTAGTATCACTTTCGATTTCAGCACGCTTTTCTGTTCGATTTTATCACGCCACAATAATTTGTGAATTACATACATTTTATATTGAAAAATAATACAAAACAACCAACATATATCTATTTCACCCATCTCTCACGTGTCTTTCATTTCATTCGCTCTATATCTGCAACATAAAGCTCAAAGTTGGATTAAATTATATGGCGGAAAAAACATTTTCATATTTTCATATTCATTTGAATAGAACAAAGCTGCCGAACATACAACAAATTACCCTACTTCTACCCAACGAGTAATTTTGTTTTAAGGTCATGGTGCGTAAAACAACAAAAATTGCTCGCAGTGTACCTGAATGCAGATATTCATCTTCTTTTTGGCACTACATTCAGACTATAACGAAGTCTGCTGCTCTGCTCACTTTTCTATTCGTATGCCATGTGTCAATCACGCAGATACCGCATGCTCAAGTCATGGTAATTTCCAGCCCAAAAGGATCATGGATCGTAAATGAAATTGAATCCAGATACTTTTAGCATGGTTTTGCTGTATAACCGAGGACTTCTCCACATCATTAAGGAAAGAAGCAATCACAGCGAAAGATAACTGAATTCGTGAAATTGGACGTTGTCATTGCTTTGTGCTTCGATATTCAGATTCAGTGACATTCTATCGATGCAGGGATTGCTTTTTCAACTGTGATGTCAATGAGGCCAACGCCACCAGTCGTGTTCCTCCTTTCATGTTAATTTAACGATTATCATCACCCACCACTTGTAACTAGCTGGAGAACACCTGTTGAAATCGCTTCTCGAATCACTTGCTATAAAACTAATACTAGCCAATGGCTCCCATCGCGATTGGCAACAGAAGCACGTGCGCCAAAGCTAAGTCTAACGAAAATCAAGCATTGAAGACTGCTGGCTGACCGGTAACCGACAACCACTTGTCATGTGCGCAAAAAAATGCGTGGCTCGCGAAGTTTCGTCACCCGGGATCGAAAATCTCCAGGATGTGCAACCATTAACGTGGATCGGCGAGTTTGGAATGAGTCAATTGCAACCAGAACCTCGTTCCAGTCCGGTGGAAGCGAGAAAAAAGTGCAATCTAGGCTAAAAATAGCTCAAAACTCCATTCGGAACGGAAGGCAGGCAAACCCACATCGGCTCGGTCGACTATGACGATGATGTCTTTTGCTTGCTTCTCCCATCGACCTTCCAGCCGGCAACACTGGTTATATTAAAAACATGTACGAATAACGGAGAGGCAACAGCAGCGGCATATAGGTGGCAGTCTGCCAATTTTTTGATTCCTTTTGTACACACGTTTTCTGATGTATTGTGCATCCAAGTATTATGTTAGGGTGGTCCAAAATGATATCTACAAATGATATGTTGTAGTTTAGTTATGGTGACGTTGTACAAAACATAATCATCAACATAACAATTTTCTTATGATTACACCTCGAATTTCCAATTTCCGGTATTTTTCCAAAAAGTGTCGATTACGAGTTTTTTCTGAAGATATCCATCCCACAGATGCATCAGTAAAAGAAACAGTTTCCTATTATGAATCAAATGTAGCCATATTATGAATCAGAACACTTCAACAGCAATTTATCTTCAAGGTGAATGAAAGGAATATGAGCGAAAGCATGCGTTTTGATGATTATTTTGGAATCACTTTATTATTGATTCATAATTGTGGTATTGCTTTGATTACTCCAAAAGTTATGAATCTAGGCATCTATGAATATGTTTGACATCAGGGCTGTACACTTTAATTTCCTTGAAAGTATTTTCAGTCTCCAGATGGACTCCAGCTCGATTTTCAATTGAAATTCTACTGCTTCGTTTCAAGCCGACAAACATTCATCACAACAAACGTAGTTTTTCCTTTCTTTCGTGCTGCTTGTGCATCGCGCATCATAATCAGAGCCTCACCGCAGCGAGCTGGTCTTCCAATCGGTAGCCTCAAACCTTAGGAGCTGATTAATTCAAATGAACAACGTGGAGCTTGTTCAGATGGGTTTAATCATGAACTTTTATCCCTTCGATATATTCAGAGCTGTGCGATAAACAGACTCTTATGAAGTGCAGCGGATCATGATTGTTAAAGAGAGCAATTAGTGAGAGATACTCTCATTTTTCTCAGAATTCAACCCTTCCTTCATGGTTTAAGGCAATAAGCAAACAAGAGGATGCTACCAAATCCATGAAAGATGAAAAAGATACTCACAGAGTATACGTGTTGGCAAAAATTAGCCCACCCTAATTATCACTAGAGAATGATGAGTACGTGCATGGGGTGGTGAACCTAACGCCCTGGCTGCAGTTAAGAGATCCGTTTGCCTCGTCATCACGCCCCTAATAGGGCTGGTAGCGACTGAGTGTCTTAAAAATCTTTAGAGGCCATCATGCTTGAAAAAACGAGACAGAACTGGCGCCAAAACGAGGCCAATAAGAAACCAAATAGAGACCATAAAATAAGAGTCTTTGTTTTTTTTTTTCAGGAAAGCCGGCCAGCAATTGAAATTGCGACAAGTATTACTCGTGATTGCAGATCAGCTGCGATACTTGCTCTGATTTCAGAAAACAAAAAATAAATCCTCCGGAATTGTTGCGCAGATTTTTTTTAAGATTTCAAGATTCCTTCAGAATAGACCAAGGGGATTTCATCTGAAAAATTTCTTCAGATACTTCCAGAAATTACTTCAACTATCTTGAATTTAAGGAATTTCTCCAGAAAATCTTTGATAAATTCCTATAGGAAGTACTCGAAGAATTCATATAGGAATGTTTTCAGATATGTCTCCTAGAAATTGCCAGTGATTATTTAAAAAAAATGTTCGGAATACTGGAGACATTTCTAAAACAAATCCTATAGTAATCTCTGAAGAAGCTGCTGTGTAAATTCCTGATCAACTCATAAATGATTTCTGAAAGAATCTTGTCATTCCTGAGGAAGTCATGGTGGATTGTAGAAAAACATCGAACGTAATCCCTGAGTGAAACTTCAAATGCAAATTGGAAGAATCAATGGAGATTTAATTTGAAAAAAATACTCGCAACATATTTTGAGGAACTGCACGAGTCATTCATTGGCGAAATGTTAATGAATTCCTAGAAAAAAAATATGGAAGAGCCTTTCTGAGAGCATGGGCAGTGCCAGGCAGAGGAATACAAGAATTCCAGGGTTTCCTGGAAAAATCCCTTAACAAGTTTCTTCAAGAACTTCAAAATCTTTGAGGGTTTTTGTGTAAGAACTTGAGTAAACGGTACAGAATTAGTGGAGAATGATCTGAAGAAAATCCGGGAATAGTATCTGGGAAAATTATCAAAGTAATTGCTGAGGAAATTACTGGAAATGGTTTTGTTGGAAGAAAA
Organism: Aedes aegypti; assembly: GCF_002204515.2. NCBI lineage: Eukaryota > Metazoa > Arthropoda > Insecta > Diptera > Culicidae > Aedes > Aedes aegypti. Next base: position 342,805,701 of record NC_035109.1, read on the forward strand.
CAACAAGAAACTGGACAGGAAAAGAGTTATTCCTCTGAGATTCTTACCAAAAAATACACTAAAAATATTCTGAACATATTTTTAGGAATTCCTGTATGCATTTTTCATTATTTTCTCCAGGAATTAACAAATTATAAAACATGCCTAAAGCTTGCTTCAGATGGTCGGTGTTCAGACAGACCGGACTAGATGAATTTTTGGAGCTCTGAAGATATGTTAAGAACTCCATAAATTCTTATTTCTCCGATGCAACTTTGATACAGATGTATCATCAAATAGGTAAGTTCCATTATTGCAACGAATAACGCGAATATTTATAAATTTCGAATGCCTGAGATACGTTTTCCGGAAACCATAAAAAAGCATTTGGTCCAGTCTGTCTGAACACCGACCAGATAACACTCACATTTCTTCTGGAGTTCATTTAGTGATTTTTACAAACTTTCCATGAGCTTTGTTTTAGATACCTTCAAGAATTCAACCTCAGAGATTCCGTTGGAATTTTCTCCAAAGATTTTTTCAACAAAAAATTCAAGAAAATCTACCATTATCTTCTCAAGACTTCCACCAAGATACACGTTCAGAACATCCTCAAGAATTCAGGCATTATTTTCTCCAGAAATTTGCTACGTTTTTCAAATTGTAGTTGAGGATTTCTGTAAGATTTTAACATGGATTTTAACCACAAATTTAGTTACTAATATTCTTTCAGGAATTATTCCAGAAATTCTATAAGAAATTTCCCCAGGAAGTCTTCAAAGATTTTTTCGAAGGGTTGCTTCAAAAAAAAAAAAAAAAAAAAAAATGCCTGGGATTATTTTATCAGTACTTAATTGATTTTCTTTTATTCCGGTAGGTATTTCAGAAGGAAATTTTAATCACATTTCATGAAACTTGATTAAGCTTCAAAATAATCCTTGACGAACTTCCGGTTCTCTGAAAGTACTCATGGACTCATGGAGGAATAGTGGAGATAATTGAAAATACTATCAATCAAATTTCTGGATAATATCCTATAGCAATTCCTTGCGAACTATCGGACGGTATCCCTGAACAATGATGAATGATGGGAGGTATCATTGGAATAATTACAGTAGTATTTGATGGTGTGGCCATAAAACTTTTACTTGAGAAATTGTTTGGAAGAACTGCAGGATGCAATGCTGGGAACTTCATAAAGAATCCCAAGTCGAATTTATTGAAGAATCCTTGGAAGAGTATTTCTTCTAATAATCCCTAGATGAACTTTTGGAGTAATTCCGGGAGTAAATATTGATGACTTCTTGAAAGAATCCATATGAAATTGCCTGCTAGGAGAGCTGGATAAATTAGCATAGGAAGTTTTGTAGACCTTTGTGGAAAAATCCCTCAACGAATTTCTTCAGAAACTTAGGAATGATTCGGTATTAATTTTCTTAGAAAAACTCCTATCAGAAGGCCGGCTCCAAAAGCAACGTGCCCCACCATCAGTTGGGAGATTTACATCTCAGTAATCCTTGTGGAAATTACAGTAGGAAGATTCATTGGAGTACTCAAGGATGTACCGGTGCAAATTTTGAAGTAATTCTCCTAAGCATTCCTTGGAGCACCGCTGGAACGATTTCTGGAAGAAATCACTAGAGGAATTTCTGGATGGACCTCTGGAAGTCCCTGATAGCATAACAGGATAAATCTCTCTTGGAATCTCTAAAGTTCCTGAAGCATTTTTATCGAGGGAGACTAAATTACTGAAGATCTCTGAAAGCTACTATGGAACCAGACCAAGTCAAAAGAGACCTGCTACCAGCCCTGCAACCGCTTCTCTCGTACAGGTAGGTGTAAACACTCGAAATTCCTTCGCGTAAGGAACCGCAGACAGCAGACTGCAACCCACGCGGAGATCTGGCATAATTTTAACATCCAACCGGAACCGAACACCGAGAACCGGCCGGAGGTCTTCGACAATAAGCATCCGGAGATCTGATTTTTCCTTCCCGTGTATGTACGCTTGGCCGAATCGAAAGGAAGCAGAAGCCACGTCGACGGAATCCGTCCGCCTCTTCCTATCAAGAGGATGGAACTTCTTCCTTGCAATTAGCACTGGAAACGTGTTTTTCTCGTCGCGCCGCTTCGGAAGCGGTTTCTTTTTCTTCTTTAGTCTGCTGTTTCGTAGGTTTTATTCTGCTTTACATCGGTCCTTTGGGAAACACCAAAACGCGTTGTAAATATCAATGTAAATTTGCACATTCCTTAAAATAGTATCCTGTCGCTCCGGATGCAAGTCCTTTCAGAAATGTAACGTTCAATTTCGGAGAAATATCTTCCAAAAAACAATCCGACCTATCTTCACCGAAAAACACCAGAGCTATTAAAAAACCGATAGTCAATCGGCCAGTAAGTCACCTCCAGCGGGGTCAGAAATTTTCGCACACAGCACAGCAACAGCAATGAATGTAGGTTCAAGCTCTTCCAGAGTATAGGCCGATGGCACTTTTCATTCCCTGCTATGGTCATTCGTCGCCTGATATGCTTGCGTCCCCCTCAAGTCAGCCCACAAAATCTTCACATTCGCTCACCGCTGCCGATACCCATCCAAAGAGAATCGACTAGCACCTTCACTGGTAAGCCAAACTTTTCCGGAATTTTCACAAAATAACACCGCCTCCAGGGGTAACTTCCAGCATTTCCTCGAATGTCCGCACCAGTCGCTTCCGGCAGCACCGACAATTACCGTTTAGCACCACAATTTACAGCACTTTTTCACTTCACTAGCGGCAGAAAACCCCAACTCACATGTGGAGATCAAAATGGTCACGGACAAAAGAAGATCGCAACTATGGCGTTAGGTTGCGGAAATACATCGCTCGGCGAGGTGTGACCGAAAGGCAGCAACTGATGGCTCCCGTACGCGCGAAAGAGACGCACAAAGTACAAGCGATGACAGACCGGCTGTCAAAGTTTGCGTTTCGGATGTGCGACGTGTCAACGGGGTTTCCGGTACGAGATAGGGCGGCCAGATTGATCTAGTACTTCCATGCGCCTGGAACTAGACCTGTCGCTTGTGTGCTTTAAGGCGGAGGGGCCCATTCACAAATTTCATAACGCTGAGGAATAGAGGTAATAACACAGACAAACAGACGTCACACTCTCATCACTGTCCATCGATCACCTTTTTAACGGTCGAATCAAAAATATGGTAGGTGGCCAATCCGCCACCCGCAGCGCTCGCATCATTTTTGTTCGTGTTTGACGTTTACACACTACCGCCATACTCCTCGTGACTATGATTTTGATCGGGATTTGTTCTAAGTGTTACGTCTGTTTGTCTGTGGTAATAAACTATGGATCATGCACGAGTTCACTATTTGACGTTTAAGCGGTGCCGTGTTATCTACGTGACCATGGCAACAAGTGAATTCGGCACCGCTCAAACGTCAAATTCATGAACTCGTGCACAGGTCCATAGAGGAAGAATGTCGCTGGCGTCGCTGCAGGAACATCTTTTGCTGGCGGAGATAGGCGGGGCTATAAATGTCAACGCGAAAAAGTATGCAGTTTGACACTTATATACCCGACATGTTTCTGAGCGAGAACAAAGGGAACAGCAGCGACATTCGTCCTCTACACGGTGGTTTGCGAATACCCTTTAATGGGTAAAAATTTACCCATTCTCAAATAGCACACACTTCTGTCAAAAAATGGGTGAATTCAGAAATGAAAAACGGGTAAATAAACACCCATTATAGTTTAGCTACTGCAGATTAAAAATGGGTATTTAAAAACTCATTTATGGGTGAAAAAATAGTTAAAGAAAATATTCCATAGATGCAGCTGTGTTGTGCGCAGTTCCGAAGACTAAATATAATTTTGCTTCCTTTAGTTCAACTTTCCTTTTTTTTGTAAATACAACGTTCAAAAAGAGGTAAGTTATCGGCTTATACAGCAATGTTTAATGAATTTATATTGATTTCAAACTACACATATATTTCAGTTTTTCCTGATGTTCCTGCTTCGGTTCCAGCCAGCAGCAGCAAAACTCACTCAACTGACAGAATGGAGGAGCTAAATAAATTTATGTTTCAATTCATTATATTTGTAACATAATGTTTCTTATTTTGTAATAAAAAAGTATTTATGTGGCAATTTTATTTTACACATATTTTACAACACATTAATAGAGTTGAGGTTATGATAATTTGCATTTCCCTTCTAAAAAATGGGTAAATTTTTACCCTTTTTGTACCGCAAGCGAGATTTACAAAAAGGGTAAAAATTTACCCATCATGTGGCAGAAACCGCGTTTACCCGTTAAAGAGTAAACCGTGTTTACTCTTTGAATGTGGAGAGGCACTTCTAGCGGAAATGGGTAAATTTTTACCCATTAAAGGGTATTCTCAAACAACCGTGTATAGTTTTCTATCTTTATTCGCTGAAGGGGGTGGGTGGGTGTCCAAACGCTGTTACGGCCCATACAAAAACTGAATAATAGCGTTACAAGGGGGTGAGTGAGTGTCCAAAATGACCAATTCCAGCGTTATGAAATATATGAATGAACCCGAGATGCATCGAAGCCACACCTCAAATCTTCAGCTTGAGCTATCCTGTTTTATACGCTGCTACCTTCACGGAGAAATCAGACTACCCAAAAAAAAAAGTTCTTTTTACTCAAATTTGGGTAAACTGCATTTAGTTTTTACCCACGGTTGGGTTGTTTTGCCTCTCTCGCAACAGCAATGTTGTCAAAAACAGAAAGAGAAGCACCGACCCATCGTCGAAGTTCAATGGAATACGCCAAATTTGGGTTCTAATCCCGGATAAAAACCATTAATGTGCAATATAACGTATTGGATACAATACAGCGTATTGTAATTGAATGTCGAAGCAACATTATTCTTGTTTGAATATACAATTCAAAAACAATACAATATATTGTAACAGAACACTGTATTGTTTTTAATTGATTTTATACCTTACAATTTTGGTCAAACTCCTATTTTCGCGTAAAACAACTGTTGCTTTTTTCTGCGTAGCTTGGCTGAAAGAAGTAAACAAAACAAGTTCAGAAAGCAAGAAATGTTGGGTGAAATATATTCAAAAAGTAAAAATAAGTAGTTTTGTAGAAGTCACTTGACATTAGCTGTAACGACGAATGCAACCATGATAAATATCTTTACTTCAAAGGAGTTAAAATTATTTTGCTACTGTTGGCACGAATATCCGGTAAGTTGGAGGACAATCCAGAAAAAAAAACAAATACTATGCTTTTCATCACTAATTGAAATACAGTTCGTTGAATTGTTTTTGTATTGTAAAATAATACACGAATTGCTAATCAAGACAATACATGAACAATATATCGTATTGTATTTTCAAAATGTATGTATGAGAAAAAATATATATTTGTATTGTTACGATACTTAACCACCCATACATTATATTGCCAAAATCTAATATACAATACAGTGAACTGTTCAAAACAATATATTGTACTGTAATTGTATTGTCATTGTACAATATACTGTATTGTATTTTCAATATATTGAATGGTACTGTTACAATACGCTATATTGTTTTTGTATTGTATTTTTTATCCGGGATGCCCACTCCGAAATGTCAGATAGGAACAACCCCAGTGTTAAAACTCAAAGCCCTGTGGTGTTTTTGTCTGTTAAGCGAACATCAAACTGATCTCAAGTGTCAAGGTTCATTTATGGATCCAATTTTTAAATAGACCATTTCAGTGAATTTTTTTTAATGGCTTATATGCTTTCTGTTAATTTACTAGACAAACTTTCCCAAGGAACACGTATGTTTTGAAGCCTCTAACTATTGAAAAACAATGAAAAACTGGCGGCACAACAGTACACCCCACGGTTCCCTACAATTTATTTCTCTCCAATTTTTATCAGACCCCTTTTTCTCCTATGATTTTTGTCTCCACGTTGTGGTGAATATTCGATCAGCTGATTTGGATCAATCATGACAGATACCGCCGTGGCTGGAATCAACAAAACCATCCCGGAGACCATCTTGGTGCTGCTGCTCGTCGTTAATGTTTTTAACTTCGGTTTCACCACCGGTATTCAAATATGTAGAAGAGATCCAGCCCGACGGAATCTTCCACGATAACGGCGGGTATCCTTTTCATCTCTATCACCGGTAACTGCTGTGGTGTGCTCCGTTTGGCTATGTGGCTCCTGCTTGTGGTTGGCTGAGGGTAGCGAAGAAATTTTCGCTGAAATCCGGAAGATCGCATCTTTCGAGATTGGTCATCATTCTGTTCAGATCCCTGCAGCTTCAATTGGAATCGAGTAATCGAAACACGGTGAAATTTTCCCCAGTTTGCCGCCGGGAGCAGAACCTTTTTCGAGGACTATCGCAGAGCATGGCAGAGGCTTCCGGCGGGAAGATGAAGGAGATATTTGTTGTGGTCGTGGAGGATTTTTCGGGGAGATTATGGTTCATATGGGTCATATGGTTTTGGAACATTTTGACGACACCAGTAGCAAATATCAAACGGTATTTGCTATCCGTTGTGTCAGATTTCTCCGTTTTGTCGTACAATGTTTAGATTTTACTCAGGTTGCGCAGATCATTGATACGTGCCACTAGTTTTCTCTTTTATTCTCCCGCAGTTCTTATGCAGCGCAAAGCGTGACGTCACTATTTACTCTATAAGAACAGCGGGAGAGTAAAAGAGAGAACTAGTGGCACGCATCAATGAACTGTGCCACCTGAGTAAATCCAGAACCTTGGTCGTCGCGTGCTTGTTTTGACATTTACATTTCGTTTTGTCTACAAACATTCAACGCAGGGGTGAGATTGGAAGTTGTGGAAATATCTTCACTTTATTCACCCACAGGGTTGAAACAACTGTGCCGCACTACTCAAAATGTGGTGAATTCTCAAGTTTTCAAAAATTCATAATGAAAACGGGAATGCATATAAATTAGATCTGAAAGCGTAAATAATCATAAAAAATAATCGTCTTTCGAAGAAAAATATAAAAATAGGGGGTAAGGTCTGACGGAAATGGTCTATTAAAGTTAAAATATGATATAGCCGTTATTTGAGCGGGAAAAATTGCTAAAGTAGCTGCAGTAACATGCTCTTTCGTGTTCTTAAATAGAAACAAGATTTCATTAAACATTTTAGGACCCTATTGAAGTGACATTTTGACGAAAAATGAATTGACCACATATTAGTTACTACGACCATCAGTCGTAGAATCGAGTACGTCTTTGCTCGAACCGTGTAATATATGGAGAACAGTTCGTTCTTACAGAGGCTCGAACAGTTCGCGCGAACTCTGAACCACAGACAAACAGACGTAACACTTAGAACAAATCCCGATCAAAATCATAGTCACGATGACATGTACGCCCAATGCTAAAATCGGTGTGTTTGGCCGATGGACCAACAGATGGCGGTAGTGCCTAAACGTCAAACGCGAACAAAAACGATGCGAGCGCTGCGGGTGGTGGATTGGCCACCTACCATATATTTGAATCGGCCGTTAAAAAGGTGGTCGATGGACATCGGTGAGAGTGTGACGTCTGTTTGTCTGTGTCTGAACGATTTTTTTCGAGCGAACGTTCGTGCATTGCGCGCACTGTGTAATCAAAGCTTTATACACTCCGAATATGGTTCGATTGGCTTATTCGGATCAAAATCCGAACACTGGTACAAAGTGTATAGAACATAGATGTTTATAAAGTTCAAAAAATCGATTCAATTTTGGCATAAAAAATCCAGCAAAATTCGGCATATTTTCTGAATCAATAAAAAAATGCAGTTATTCTAGTATTTCTATGATTGAACAATAGAGCTTAGTGACATTTGAACACACGTAGATTAGCATACGCTCGTCATACACAGTTTGTTTTTGTTTTCCTCAAAGAAACTTGCACACGTTTTCCAGACTCATCAAAATGCATATGGAAATATTACCCAATTTGGAAAATTTACATCCGGTTTTTGGGTGTTTTTCAAGACTGAGTGCATATTGTTTTCCTCTAAGGTTCACAACTACATCTACACTAGGGTACCCATACCATTGGGCGTGATAACTACTATAGATCGTTGCACGCCTGACCTAACCTCGAAACTTCATATAAAAATCAGAGGTTGTGTACAAGACACGACCGCATGACGTTAACTACGCCAAGTGATTTTTTGCATTTGAATTTTAGTCGATTTTCATAGTTGCAGCCTTCCTTTAGTTCAAACTTTAACATAATATCGTGACGGTCCCAACATTTTAGATTTTTAATTGACACCCAGTATATTGCCGTAAGACGTAGTATACGTCAACAGAAGAATGCGCGAAGAAGCAGAAATTGGTCTGCTTTTATAGTGCACTAGCCAACCCAAAGGAATCTTGGAAGACAATAGGAACGAGTTTTGTTGCGTAAGAAAGAGGTCGACATTTTCCCAATTTTCGACAGTCTATCGTCAAAAATCAAAAGTTTTCTCCATTTGAGTAAAATGTTGTATAAATTTCCAACCGATTGGTGGGAAGATATTGAAAATCTACCGATAAATGGCTGATTTATTAGTATTTAAAATCTTACATAATTTCGTGACGGTTGCAACATTTCAGATTTTCAATTGATACCCAGTATATTGCCGTAAGACGTAGTTAACGGCAAAAGAAGAATGCGCGAAGAAGCAGAAATTGGTCTGCTTTTATAGTGCACTAGCCATCCCAAAGGAATCGTGGAAGACAGTAGGAACGAGTTTGGTTGCGTGATAAAGAGGTCGACATTTTCCCAATTTTCGACAGTCTATCGTCAAAAATCAAAAGTTTTCTTCATTTGAGTAACATGTTGTATACATTTCCAACCGATTGGTGGGAAAATATTGAAAATCTACCGATAAATGGGTGAGTTATTAGGGTAACGTATATAACTTGGACATGCATATAATTTGGACAGGCTAGTTGTTGTATGCTCATTTACAATGAGATGATGAGGAATTTATGTACGGAAAATCATGTATTGCATTATTAATACACTATGCTACTTATTAATGATGACCATTTTCTTAACAATTACAAATTGGCTTCAAAAATATCAAAATTGTAAATTGTATCAACAGAACATCTGTGAAACCTACGAATGCAAGAGGATGTACGTTTCAAGAACATACATTAAACGCAATAATAGCGCTCAGAATAGGCATTCGTAAAAAGTTTAAAGGCGGCAATATGATAAAATATGTCTAAAATTGAAGTTAAGTTCATCTAAAATCTTAACATGAGTATATAAGCCATAAATCAGGTGGTGTCCAAATTAGATTACGGTTTTTGTTCAATTGATATAATTTGGCCATCTGATGAAACGCACCGCAATGTCGCATGCATGCATACTTGCAGGCGTATTTCGTGGATCTGATGATATTTGCTTGCATTAAATGAAATTATTGATTATCACTAATATACACATCCAATAAGCGAAAAAATGCCTAAGTCACATGTAGACTTTTAAAACATTATGATATGATCGTCTCTTTAAGAAACCATTGAATAGATATTGAGATAACGCCCCTGTCCAAATTATATGCACATGAGGGTGTCCAAAATGTATAATTGATGTCCGAAATGTATAACAGACAGGCCGCTAAAAACGCTATTTTGGCAGCTAATGCTACAGTTTGTAAGCTTTTTCTCTCGAGAAACTCAAAGCTCAATGATACATCAAGCATATAAGTATCATAACGTAATTAAATATTAGTATCTAAGGCAGTTAATCGATCGCCGATTCCAGACATATCCTTAGCCTGTCCAAAATACATAATTTACCCTAGTATTTAAAATCTTACATAATTTCGTGACGGTCGCAACATTTTAGATTTTCAATTGACACCCAGTATATTGCCGTAAGACGTAGTTAACGTCAAAAAATGTCAACAATTCCAGTAGTTAATTTCAACTCCACATAAAAAAAATCTAAACAATTCCAGCAGTGAGTGTCAAAGATCAGGACAGTCAATTGAGCGTGATGAAAGAGGGACAGAGAAGGAGAATTTTGCGTGGCGTGTTCAATCATTGAAGTACCAGAATAAGTTGACTGCAGAATTCGACTTCTCTGACGCAACACGCCAACTTGAGACACAAACCTTTCGGAAAAGCACCACGGGCTGACTCCGACTACAAAGTTTGCGTTTTATTAAATTATTGACAGTTCCTCTGACAGTTCGCATCTTTGTTGTAAACAACGGGAAAATTTTCTACTGATGCAGTTTACGGGTTTCCTGAGCGCTTTCGCAGCTTTAGTCAAGATAATTCACCAAAAATCCAATTAAAAGTCATGATAATTTTATAGTTTGCTGCCTGAACGTTTCGTAAAATGTTGACCTCAAAGATAAGCAAAGTGGGCAAGGTGGTAATTTGCGGTGCCAAAGGTGTCGGAAAGACCGCCATTCTGGAGCAATTGATCTACGGCAATGTTACCATCGAGTCGGTAAGTAGCCCTGCTGCAATGAGTAATTCACTCTGCGTAGCGGAAACTGGTGAATAACTGGACTTTCTCTAATTAATGTGCAATTTATGCCTGGGGATGGGAGTGCTTGCTTGGGTATTTACCGCTAGCGCTAGGTTGGAATTCATGAGTTTGATTAGGTTTGATGACGAAGATGTATGTTTTTCAGGAAATTCACAGCACAATTGAGGACACCTATGTAGCAAGTGTTGATACAGGAAAGGGCAGCCGAGATACGTTGAGGATCTACGACACTGCTGGCCTTCAGGGCAGTGTTCAACTGCCGAGACACTATCTGTCCTACCCGGATGCCTTCGTTTTAGTATACGACCCAAGTGATCCATCCAGCTTGGACATGCTCGGTGGAATCAAGAGTGATATCGATAAGTATAAAGATAAAAAAGAAGTGAGTCATACGGGTTTCGAGTTGCAGGGCTGGTAGCAGGTCTTTGTTTATAGACTTGGTCACTACATATCTATTTTGAAGCACGTATCAAAAAAATCTATTTTTAATGGAATGTCTTCAAAGTCTCTATTTTAACCAAAATGGTATCTGAAAGTCACTTTTTTCTTCATTGCGTTTGTAATGATTCCTGGTGCAAAATTCTAGAAACGAACACAATGTGCTCCGATCAAATGTATTTCTTTTCACATGAATATGTCATACTTGGGAGAACTGCATCGTTTTTTTTGCAATTGTGCGTTTTTGAAAGGTCTCGATTTCTTAAGTTTTTCATGCTAGGATAAATTTTATAGATTTCTTAGGAGTTTGTTCCACAGATTTTGGAGAAAATAAAATTACCGAAGACATTTTCCTAGAATTCCTTCGTCAATTATTACAGTTATTCTTCCAGCCATTTCCAAATGGATTCCTTCGGGAATAAATACACGGTTAATCCCAGAAGTAGAACAAAATCAAAACTACTTTTTGTAAAGGGTGGCGACAACACATTTGCAGTAAAATTAATTACCTATCTGTTATGAACGAAGTGCCCGTTCTCTGTTAACCCACATCACAACGTTCCAAAAAAAAGATAAATAAACTACTAAATCTCTAATCATTTCTGAAAAATCGCCCTGGCATTACTTCGGAGACATCCCAGGAAGAATGTCTAGAAAAATTCTTCGAAGGTTTCCTTGGGAAATTTCGCATAGAATTTCTGGAGTTTCGGAATTCCTTTTGGTAATTCTACAAATATAACAGATTGACTTCTTGAAGGTCCCTTAAACGAAGTTCTTAAGGTGAAACACCTCGGAATCCAAAAATGGCCGTCACAATGGCCGACTTGTGCCCCTACTCACGTTTTCAAAGGCACTAAACTGGAGAAATAGTTGGCAAATGTTTCTGATTTTCTGATGCTAGTGCACAAAGCCAAAATAAACAGTTCACTGTGCTTGGATGTTTTCTTCGCGAGATTTGTGACTTCGAAGTTTCAGTGCAATCTGAAAAGTTGATTCCAAACTGTATCACCTTAAAGGAAGTCCGTAAATCTTCGGAGTAATATCTGAAGGAAACTTGGCAAATTGATGAAAAATATGAAAAATCATACACTTAGGAATCTAATTTTTTCTTTAAGTTCTTGTTAGGTTTCTTGTTTGGTCTCTTTTTGATATCTGTTTGTTTTTTAGGCAAAAGGTCCTGAAGGTCCTATTTTCAACACACTTAAAAGCGGTTTTTTTCACCACCGCTTAGGCCTTAAACCTAGTTTAACCATATGGGTAAACTTGGTTTACGGCTTAAGCGAAAGTGAAGAAATCGGCCCTTAGTCGCTAGTCGCTACCAGCCCTGTAGTTGAAAACGGGTTCGTGAATCATCACCGTTTTTTTTGCAATCTTTGTTTCAGATATTCATAATCGTGATAGCAAATATGCGGTCTCGGCAGACCCGCTCGGCCGGATCATCCCCGATCAATTCCTCTCAGCATTATCAGCTGAACAACGATGCAATCGAATCGAATCTCACGCGGGCCAACAATTGGTGCGCTCGTGAGAGGATCAAACACTATACCGTCAATGCAATGGAACGGGCTTCGCTGTACGAACCATTCGTGCAGTTGGCCAGCCGATTGTATCCTCCTCAGACAAAGAGTAGCTTCCCACAGCTTCGTCAACTGACACAGAAAACCTCCAAAGTAGACAACAGTTAGTGAAATGTTCTGTGCATTTTTATACTAGGAACCAAAAATTGCTTGAGTTGGAGTCGACATGGCGCGACTCTTGCCTGCTCGAGACTAAAACGGTCTGAACGAGCCTATTGGGCTGTTCTTAGTGATTGTACGTTGCAATTATTACTAGAGTATTATAGTTTCTTTCCTTTTATGTTCAGGGAACCCGTTAGACTGCACTTTATTGTAATGGAGTTTTAAAAATTATTTAAAAGAAGAAGCACCATTCTCATTAGGGCGGCGCAAGGCCTCGGCATCCTCGAATTAGAACGCTAAGTTCAATGGGCATTTACAACGCCCGGCGAGTTGTACTTAGTAGTTGAGAAGGTTTGATGGATAAGCGATACTTTGATTCGTGACAAATCGTGTGTTATGAATAGGAGAAGGCTACGTCATTTGTGTACCCTCTTTTATCCGTTTAGGTTCATTTTTAAGTATTAGTTCATTACGCACCCAGTTTATAAGCATTCTGCTTCCTATTAGTCATCTATCGAAACGTGCATCTCCTGAAAACGTACTTACTAGAATTAAGGCTCGGAAAAGTAAAGTTAGGATTAGTTGATATCAAATAGTAAGGAAAGCAAACCCAATAGAAACGAAATACATTTATTTTGCTTTACAACATTTTGATTGCAATAAAGTATTTTTTTTTTCTTGTTGAAAAATCTAAGACTAGTTTTAACTGCTTAAGTAGGTAAGTACTTGATATTACTTAATTTGGTGCTGCTGCATGACTTGAACAGAAAGGGTTCAAATTGCTTCCTTGTCTACCATTTGAGAAGATATTTTAGCTTCCGCAGAAGAATCGGTGTGCCGAATATCTTGTCCCACATGGTGCTGCTGATGCCGAAGCCTGTAAAGAGTGATTTGAGAAAAAAAAAGTATTATATTATTTTCTTAATTAATGATAACGAACTGTCGATAAATTACAACACGATTCTAATATTACTATGATTTAAACCTTCACTTGTTATTTTATATTTCGATCCATTGGCGGATCCTGCATCAAGTTCAAAGCTTTTGTATTTTAGAACTAAAGTAATCATAGAAGCAGCTTGTAATTTTACTAAAGATAATTGTTGCAAATTATTTGTAGTTTTTTAAACAGATTGAAAAAGAGTAAAAACAGAAATGTATCATACCCCATTAAACATTTGACAGTTCAACAGCCGACTAAATTGGTTGAATAATCGGTCGATTGTTGCACCGACGCTTATGGAAGATTAACACAGGGATCAACCGAATATCACCCGATTTAATAGGGTGGGCCGACGCAATCCTACTAAATCCAAGCAAGTTGACCTACTAAACATCAGATTTTCTCGGTCACCCGATTTAATCTAGCGATTAGTCAGTTGATCGCTGTGTTAAACTTCCATAAGCGTCGGTGCAACAATCGACCGATTATTCAACCAATTTAGTCGGCTGTTGAACTGTCAAATGTTTAATGGGTATTTAAATCGCCTAACATTATGCAAATCGCAGACCCCGCAATTCTAGAAGCTCACACACGGTAAGAATTGTTTACTCAGATACAAAGTAACGATGGCACAATAATTGTTATGCTAAGGGAACATTCAAAAATTATGTCCATCTTTTGGGGGACGGGGCCGGGTTATCTTCAAAAGTGGTAAACATCAGTGAAAGTCAGGGAATTTAATTTTCAAAATTGAATAGGCATTTTGAGTATAGGTCGATAGGTTGTCTGAAGTTTATGTAAGAAATCTGGGGTTCACGTCTATCTGGCTTGGGAGGCTTACAAAATGTTGGAATTACGATAAAAAAACATATTTCGGGGGAGTTAATGGAATACCGGGTTTAAATTTTCTGAAAATCTTTGGAATTTCGATGGCTGGGCTGGATTCCCGAGGAAATCTTTGAGATTCTGTCATGTACCTTCTGCAGGAATTGAATCCTGAGAAAATTGAGAGAATCGCTCTCTGTAACTATCATAACATGCTGCACATTATGAGAGACTGTTTATCGTATACTGCTACAACTTTGATCAGATTGGGGGGGATAGTAGTGCATGATAAAACCCCTCTAAACATGCTCCAAGCCTGGGTACATTATTACTATTGGAAGTTCGTGGATTGTTTATCGTGCCATTAAAGAAAAATACCTATCCCCAACGGTAAACAAGCGAGAAAAATGGATTGTATCATCGCTCTCTCTTTTGGGGCTCTCGCTCGCTGCTTCCATTTATCAGACTTGTTACACCTTGCGATCCAATGACGATCGTGTACCGCAACAGATGGGATGTTTTTCTTTGCCTGCTTCGATCGTGCTAATTCTGCAATGCCTGACCTTCTGAATGCCGGTAGGAATCTTTGGAATACCAACGGAGTTTTTTGCGATACCCGTAGAAATCCTTGGGATTTAGGTTGGGATCCTGGGGCTCTGAAGAGGGTCCTCATTAAATTCAAACATAACCCAATCAATAAGGACGTTTTTTTCTACAAATCTCAAGGTTCCCACCTGAAGTTAAATATTCCCATAAGATTGTCAGTATGCTTATGTCCGGGGACGTCCCTGGTGTAGTGATTAGAATACACGCCTCTCACGCCGAGGACCTGGGATCGAATCTCATCCCCGAGATAGTCACTTATGACGTTATACAGTGGGATTCCGTTTTTGGCAACAAAGTCGAAATTTTTAGTTGCCAAAAATGGAACCGTGCCAAAATCGGAATCCATGTTTTAATTTCACAAATATTATTTGTTTGTCGTTACATCATCAATATGGCACCAAAAGATGGATGCGAAATTCCTCGGCCCGCAAGCCGCATAAGCACCCAAGATCTATAACTGTGGACCGTAAGCTAAGCTTCTTATCACTTCAATTTGAAATGAGTTTTAATTGTGTTCTAGAAGATGAGCACACATGCAATGTTATAAATCATTCATATGAAACCAACAGAAATTCTCAAGATCCCTATATGAAACCCCAAGAGCCTGATATGAATCTTCAGGTATGGGGCCGTTCAAATATTACGTAACGCAACAGGGGGAGGGAGGGGGTCTTACATAGTGTTACGGTCCATACAAAAATTTAAAATTTTCCATACAAATGTTGTTACGTGGGGGTGGGAGGGGGTCTAAAAGTGACAAATTTTGCGGACTCTGAAGTTGCTTGCTAGGAATCAACAGGATCTTGCATAAAATTTTCAGGATCTTGTTTGTAAGTCAGATAAGAATTGACATCTATCCAAAAGCTTGCTAAAAGTTTTAAGGGAATTAGGAAAACTAACTAGATTACAACTAAAAATTTACGAATTATGCATTCTCAGGATCCCGCAAGAAACTACTAATGTCTAATAGAAATACCTAGATTACACCCCCCCCCCCCTCAAGAATCTGTTGACAATCTCAGAAGCCCACTATGAAAACATACAATCCGTAAAAATCTCCAGAATCCAGTAAAAAAAACTCCTAGATACAGTTAGCGATCACCAGGATCTCGTAAAGAACATTTGGATTTTTTCATAGGACCCGTATTCTTCATTTAAACCTTGATATGGTACGCACTATACTCCAGCCTGAGCGCCGTTGGTGTAGAATATTCGATCGTGTCTTAAAAAATCGAACATCATACAGAGTCTTTATCGTTTTAATCACACACTTTGCTGTCCTCGCTGAGATTTTTTTTAGTTTAGGATTTGTCATGGTGGCGCTATTAAAGGGCATATAGAAGGAGCTGGTAAGTCATTTATTTATTTAGCTATTGCCTAAGTTATGGAGTATAAGTTGACGCTTCTGAAACTTACTTGAATACGAATTTACTTGAAATACGCCACTCATTTTATGTATGAAGTTTTATAAAAAGCTAAGAGACACGGTTTGCTTGGCTTGCTTCTATTATTGCAGTATGATGTTAAATACGCAAGGGATGTAGTTTCACCACGAAGATTACAGCTGAAAAGGCGAGACAAAATATATGATTCAAACTCTGTGAGATTCATAGACTTCTTGATGCCCTAGTGTCAGTGCTTTGTTCAAACGAGCTGTTCAAAACCTGAAGAAAAAATATTTTTTATTGAGTGTATCATCTACCGGAAGACTACAGTGGGCTGGTCAAACAGCGTGAATGTCTGAGAAAAGATGTTGAAACCCTTGTTAAGATACTCGTAGAAATTAATAACCTCGTGAAACATTGCGAACGAACGACCATCTCGAATTAAAAAAGGGGATACGGGATCTCTAGATTGCCAATTATTGCACACCACCCAATTATTGCCCACTTGCCAATATTCGGGTGAATTTTGTTTACGTTTGCAAGCTGCGGGACCTAAGCTGGTTACGTAGTCCGTAGAAGGCCCTATTCGCAGCCGCAACACGTCTTTTCACTTCGCGGGAAACGTCGTTGTCACATGTCACAAGTGTTCCAAGATAAACAAATTCTTCAACAACTTCAAACGCATCCCCATCAAACACTACCTCAGCACCTACACCACTATGCCTGATTCTGTCTCTACCTGCAACCATGTACTTCGTTTTGGTAGAATTAATTGTCAGACCTATCCTTGCTGTCTCCCTCTTCAGAGGCGCGAAGGCCTCTTCCACTGACCTGCGATTGATTCCAATTAGGTCTATATCGTCCGCAAAGCCAAAAAGCATGTGCGATGTTGTGATAATAGTGCCATTTTTCTGCACGCCATATCTCCTAATAGCACCCTCGAGTGTAATGTTGAACAGTAAATTCGAAAGTGCGTCTCCCTGCTTCAATCCGTCTAACGTCACGAACGACGTTGACACCTCATCTGTGATCCGAACACTTGATTTCGAACCATTCAGCGTAGCACGTATCAGCCTAATTAGTTTCGCCGGAAAACCAGGTTCAGACATTATCTGACAAAGCTCATTTCTTTTCACTGAGTCGTACGCCGCCTTCAAATCAATAAACAGATGTGAGTCCGGAATTTATCTAGGATCATTCGCAAGCTAAAAATCTGGTCCGTTGTCGAAACACTCTTCTCATGTGAATTCTTCCCAGAATTCTTCAATGATAACAAAGTCTAAATCATGCTGAGAAGATCATTTAATTACTTTCAGAGCAACACTGATTTTTGCTGTCGAACATAGTAGCCTGGATTACTTTGATCTATTCTACCCGTCAGGAGCACCACTGTTGCATGCCGAGCTGTTGGTTAAGCATGCAAAATACAAACCCACTTTATGATTATGAACAGCAATTTATCCTGACGTTCAATCGAAATGTGGTCTTCGGCAAAGTTGTAGCTGAAAGGATTTCACACGAGAAGAGTTTGTTCACTTTTCTATAAAATATTATGACGACGAGATAGGGTAAATTATGTATTTTGGACAGGCTAAGGATTTGTCTGGAAACGGCGATCGATTAACTGCCTTAGATACTAATATTTTGTTACGTTATGATACTTATATGCTTAATGTATCATTATAATTTGAGTTTCTGGGGAGAAAAAGCTTACAAACTGTAGCATTAGCTGCCAAAATAGCGTTTTTAGCGGCCTGTCTGTTATACATTTCGGACATCAATTATACATTTTGGACACCCTCATGTGAATATAATTTGGACAGGGGCGTTATCTCAATATCTATTCAATAGTTTCTCAATAGAAAGGTCATATCATAATGTTTTACGAGTTTGCATGTGACTCATGCATTTTTTCGCTTATTGGATGTATATATTCGTGATAATCAATAATTTCATTTAATGCAAGCAAATATCATCAGATCCACGAAATACGCCTGCAAGTATGCATGCATGCGACATTCTAGTGCGTTTCATCAGATGGCCAAATTATATCAACTGAACAAAAACCGTAATGTATTTTGGACACCACCTGATTTATGGCTTATATACTCATGTTAAGATTTTAGATTAACTTAGCTTCAATTTTAGACATATTTTATCATATTGCACCCTTTAAACTTTTTATGAGTGCCAATTCTGAACGCTATTATTGCGTTTAATGTATGTTCTTGAATTGTACATCCTCTTGCATTCGTAGGTTTCACAGATGTTCTGTTGATACAATTTACAATTTTATTATTTTTGAAGCCAATTTGTAATTGTTATAAAAATAGTCATCATCAATAAGTAGCATTATGTATTAATAATGCAATACATGATTTTCCGTACATAAATTGCTTTTCATCTCATTGTAAATGAGAATAGGACGACCAGCCTGTCCAAATTATATGCATGTCCAAGTTATATACGTTACCCTAGAGGGCTGAACACAAAAGGTTGGCGTTCTCCATAGTAATCTCTATATAAACTTCAAATGGCGTGTGTACAGTCAAATTTCTTCACTTCAAACTTTGGGAGGATGCTATTTACCATAATAAAAATGATTTAAGCATAGGGGAGTCAAAATTTTAAAATTTGCGTCACTCTATTGACATGAATTGGTCGGCGTTAAGTCAGAGTGGACCAAGCGACATTTTTCAAATTTTGAGTAAAATGGGTTTAAAGTTTAACGCTCTGTAATTTTTGATGTCGTTTAAATTTTGGATCAACATTTCAACACATCTTTATGTTAATTCCAAGCAATATAATGTGAAGTGATAATCATGAAAAATCATAATCCAAACCTCTGATAGAATGTCGAAAAATCTGACGAATCTCTTGAAATGTTTTTCATTTCCTCGCATTCCTCAGCGCGCTGGTCATTTTCGCTATTATGGTAATCAACACTTGGTCCACTCTGGCTGCACACTTTTATCGTTTTTTTTTATTATCATCCAAAGTAAATTTGTAACATATCTCTCGCAATTTACAGTATTCATCAAATCTGATCAAAGTGAAACGGACGTAAGGTAATTTCGCATCTAATGAGAAAATAATCCAATTTTCCCAAGTTTTGTACTTGGTCCCCTCTGACTTAACGCCGACCAATTGAAACTAAAATGTTAATGCTAAACACTAATGAATACTGCATCCAGCTACGAGTAGATTGTTTCTCTTTAAAAAGTTCAAAACCATGTACTTAAAGCGAAACTAAACTATCATTTGCAGCGCAATTCAAGTAGCACTCAAATTGTAACATCATGAGCCAAATTTCTCCCGCCATAAAATACCTAGCTTCTACCAAAGCCAAATCTGAATGGATTTCAATTTTTTTCAACGAAAACGGAGATTTATTTTATGGTTGCATAAACATTAGTTTTTCTTTGTAAATATGAAAGCGTTCAATAATTGGCGCACCACCAGCAGCTGTAGTCTTATTTACTGGCTATGAATTACGCCTCGAGATATGCAATGCCCAACTGACAGAACAAAATGCAGTTTTGTACTCCTACTGGGTGTTTCTTTGATAAAATCATTATTTCATCGAATTATCATGCAAACTAATTTGTTAACTTTGTTGTTTGGAATGTTAAATAACGCCGTCTTCAATTACATTAGCAAGTCAACTTCACGCAAAAAGCAAAATTAAACTTGTGTGCAATATTGTAAAGTATGCATTAATAGGATGCGGGTGTTCCCGAAGTGTGCAATAATTGGGTTTTGGCAAAGGTTTATGAATGTGGAAAAAAATCAATCAAATCAATTAAAAGTCACAACAATTGATGGGAAATCAGATTGTTGAATATATGCGCTGCTTCCTTAACCGCGCAATAATTGTCAATTTAACCTAGTTGGTGCGATTAAGGAGATTATCGACAAAAATTGAGCCCGGAATAAGATAAACGTGAAGTTGACATGCTTTTCAATTGAATAAAACATAAATAAATTGACACAACGATAAATACAAACAAATAATTGTTTTAATGGTATTTAAAAATCGGGGCCTTCCTTAGCCGAGTGGTTAGAGTCCGCGGCTACAAAGCAAAGCCATGCTGAAGGTGTCTGGGTTCGATTCCCGGTCGGTCCAGGATCTTTTCGTAATGGAAATTACCTTGACTTCCCTGGACATAGAGTATAATCGTACCTGCCACACGTTATAGGAATGCGAAAATGGCAACTTAGGCAAAGAAAGCTCTCAGTTAATAACTGTGGAAGTGCTCATAAGAACACTAAGCTGAGAAGTAGGCTGTGTCTCAGTGAGGACGTGATGTCAAGAAGAAGAAGAAGAA
The DNA here is from genome assembly GCF_002204515.2 of Aedes aegypti. Lineage (NCBI taxonomy): Eukaryota > Metazoa > Arthropoda > Insecta > Diptera > Culicidae > Aedes > Aedes aegypti. The sequence goes on from NC_035109.1 coordinate 342,826,389, forward strand.
GGTATTTAAAAATGCTGCCAAAAATGGATCCATTTTGTTGCCTAAATCGGGGGGTGCCAAAAATGGAGCATGCCAAAAACGGAATTCCACTGTAGTGACGACTTCCTTCGGAAGAGAAGTACAGCCGTTGGTCCCCAGATGTAGTAGCCATGGGCTAAAAATCTCGTTAATAAAGAAAGAAAATAAAACATCAAGATGTCCTCATTGACATTCCTAAGAATTCCACTTCAATTCTCGGATATCCATACTATGGATAATTCCAGAAATTATAAGATTCACACCAGAAACACAGGAATACCACAGGGATCGCAATACTTTCATCAGCATTCCAGGGAATTATATCAGGAACCATCCAACATCTAGTATATACTGTAATACTAAATGCTCTCATTTATCTTATGCGATTTTCCCTCTTCAAGGGACCTCATATTTCCTCCAATCTTCCTTTTGACCGATGGCTCAAATCTCTTCATTGGCCGGAAACGTGCCCCTGGAGCCGGCCATCTAATACCTGAAATCATTTTTGATATATCACGGTTGATATATCGTGAATTGGCATTTGTCTTCAAATGTGTGGCTACTGATTAGCCGGAGATCAACCAAATTGAAGAAGACACAGCCTAAGAAAAATAACATTTTTTCATGTCTGAAGAATCGAATTATTAGTCTCTAATAAATTTGGGGTTGCTGAATTGTATTCCACTCTCATAAATGTTCCAGCACCGTAATCCGGGGTATCATTGATCAGCGGGGTAACATTGATCGGAATGACTCATCTCGTAAAAAGTTCGTATCATCATTTATTGATGGAACATTTCCAATTCACAAATGGTGCTTCTCTTTCTTATATTCATAAGCTAATGTAAGTGATTATTTTTGCGAAAATTGCGTTTACATTATGCGTAAATTTGTCAACTTTTCGAAACAATGATTTCAATGGGTAAGGATGACACTACCGAAGATTCATGTCTCACATATGTTCTGCAAACGATATGAGCAAGGAAAATGAGGTTCTTACTAAAAATGGTATTGCCGAAAACGATTCCGTTGTCAAAACTTTCATAGACATGCTCAATTAGGCAACATAAACGAATTACTGTAAAGAATATAGAATTCCCTTAGTACATTGGCTACCTTTAGGCGTATTCCGTGATTCGAAGTGTTTTTAATTTTAAAATAACTCGAAAAGTAGTGTTTGATCTTCAAAAAGTGTTTGACCTTCATATTCGGCTTTGGGGCCATGATTTAAGTAAGTAACGATATTTTCAATATTACCGTACATTGTTTACATAGGTGATCAATGTTACCCTTTATCAGCTAAATCAAAAAATAACTTAAAACATTTTTTTAAACATGCTTAAATCTTTCAAAAAACAAAATGCAGTATATAGTCACGAGCTATGGGTGGCAGTACTTGTTTTAAAAATATAAAATTTGAAACATTTGCATTTTCAAACGAAATATTTAAGAAATATAAAAAAAAAAAATGATCAATGCTACTCCGGATTACGGTACTTACTTTCGTTCAAAGGTCGCCAAAGTTATATCACAGACAAAAAGACATAACACTCAAATTATTTTCATCACTCAGCAGAATAGCGCCCAATTCAATATTTGGTAGTTGTCCGACGGGCCAGTCGTGGCGCTCGGATCGCTTTTGCTCGAGTTTGACGTTTGCTCACTACCGCCATCTAGTTCGCGGTTGGCCAAATGAAATATTTTTAGCATTGGGCGAAAATAATCACGTGCCTATGTTTTAATTTGATAATTGTTCTAGCGGTTACGTCTGTTTCTCTATAATTGTATAAAACACTGGTTTTAACAATGTTTATATGAAATTAAAAGATTAATCTATCTGATATTTTAGTTATCTAATCCAGCAAGCATGGAAAACAGGACTTCAACTTCCATGTAGGATAGGATTCGGTTTGAATAGCACGACTTCGATCAAATCGTTTTTTTTTTCAACATAGTATGAAATAGTAAATTCTGAATTTTCAACAGCCAATATCTCAAGAACTTGACGTGCTATAATATTGAAAAGAAAGACTGATGGTTCTGCAACGTTAAATTAACGAATTGAGGTTTTATGATACTTTAGATGAAAAATTATTCCGCAATGTAATGCTTAAGTCGACATTTTACTGTACATGGTTGCAGATGAATACAGAAGCTGTAACACTACAGGTAGGTTATACGTAATGTGAATGAAAAACTATCAAAATGGCAACTTACCCAGATCATGATGCACGAAGTGATGCTGATAATGGTATCGCTTCATATGATACAAGTGACCACCATTCGGGCTTCCGTAGTGAATGTAGTAGTGAATCATGTCGTACGCGAGGTATCCTATTTTGATTAAATGATTAGATAGGTCTATCAAACCAAAAATGAACTTAAATTTGTCCGCTCACGTACCAATCAATCCACCGGCCAGCATCAGCTGTGGGTAGGGAAGCAGTAATCGCACCGGTTGGTAGAAGAATGTGGCCAGCAGCACTGCTGGAACCGGTGGGAATACCAATCGATACGGATCGAACGGCACTTTGTGATGAAGTCCATGCAGCAAAAAATGGAACACGTGCAGGAATCGATTATTCTTCGGGTCCAGATGGAACACCCATCGGTGCAGGGAATACTCTAGCAGGGTCCAAATCAGCACTCCGAAACATAGACAACCGAGAATGATCGGCGAGAGATGGTCTCCGAGGGTCAGTTCATCGGGTCGTTTGGACAGGTTGTATTTTACGCCCAGGTGAATGATGTAGCCGATGGCTGGGATCCAAAATGCGGGCACTAACCACCAGGGGGTTTTGGTGAGGTTCTCCAGTAAAGCTGGTCCAAAAAGGCGCAATTCTCGGTCAACCGGTTTATTGACCCAGTCCACGTAGTGTTTGCCGAGCGTTGGTATCTGAACCAGCATGGGTTTGTTCCAATTCACGAGGTGCTGTATAGGGGATAAACATTTTGGAACGGTATAGTAGGCAAATAATTTAGGAAAGTCGTTAGATGTGGGCAGGTGATTCAGCCTAACGAAACCATACGTTTAGACAAATAATTGAAAAGGACGGAACAATAACTGCAATCCAAGATTAATTATGTTTATCTCCTAGCACATTATAATTAAAGCTGTCATTGAAGGATGGGAAATATTTGACTAACAACGGCTAAAAGTCTCGATAATAAAGATAATAATAATAATATTTGACTTAGAATGCAATGGTGGAAAATGAAAAAAAAGATTAATCAGAAAAAAGCTCTCAGTTATAATAAATATAGAACTTCTTCTTTTTTCGGGGATGAACCAGCCTCGGGCTAAATTTCCCCATAATAAAGAGCCAATTAATTAATAAACTTCTTCTTCTTCTTCCTAAATAGCCCAGGGAAGTGGTTCACCTAGAGTGAATTTATAGTAGAAAAAAGTAGAAGTAGAAAAAAGGTAGATTTTGTATGAAAATTGACAGGAAAATGAATGACATGTTCATCCACTTCTCCTGGCCTATGGTATAGTACTGAATTGGGGTTTTCATTTATTCAGAGCTATTCCACAAAACAGCTCGAAGATTGACTGCCATTACAAAGGTTGAACCGCCCTTTTCACACGTTAGTTAAGAAATAATGTGTCACCTTGCGTAATTCACTTTTTAGATTCCGTTATCTATTTGCATAACCAAACCGACCGGTGACTTTGTGATAAGATAAGCCTAGTTTGACTAACGGCTGTATTGATTGATTGAGGAAGAGAGGACACATACGGTGATTTTATTATGTTCATGACGTATGCCCATAATCATAGACAATCAGACGTAACGCAATACTCTGATAATTTCCGATCGATACGCTTTTAATCATTTGAACGACATTTAGTTAACCCAGTGTTAAATTATTTTAGAGATGACGATTTCAATCGTATTCGTTTGAGTTATTATTATCAGAGATAAAATTTGCGGCTTTCATGTTCTATTACTCAATTGTAGAAGAACAAATATAGGTCTCAGTTCTAAGAATAGACAAATATTCATCATCAGATCTAGTACGACCATTTTATTAAAAATTTGATGACGATTTTACTTTTCTCCCATATACTTTTTTATTGACTTTTTGTAGATAAACACCAAGCATAAATCACGCATGTTCTAGAATTAGAGTGAATGCAACATAATCGATTTCTCTTAATTGATCCCCCTTTTGCGAATAAAGGTGACAAGATGCAAGTTTCTTAGCACTTTTTCACTTGAGGACGCTAGTCAGCGATGCAATCTTGCATCATGAGGTGGAAACATGCCAACAAACTTACATATTGTCAGCTTCATTCACAGAAGAGAGGATCGATAAAGAGAAATCGATCATGTTACTGTGGCCCTAATTCTAGCACACGCTTGATTGAATGAGCGTAGTTTATTAAGTAAATATACATAAAACTAGTGCCCCAGATAGCCGTAGCGGTAAACGTGCAGCTATTCAGCAAGACCAAGCTGAGGGTCGTGGGTTCGAATCCCACCGGTCGAGGATCTTTTCGGGTTGGAAATTTTCTCGACTTCCCAGGGCATAGAGTATCTTCGTACCTGCCACACGATATACACATGCAAAAATGGTCATTGGCATAGTAAGCTCTCAGTTAATAACTGTGGAAGTGCTCATAAGAAAACTAAGCTCAGAAGCAGGCTCTGTCCCAGTGGGGACGTAACGCCACCTCCGAAGAGGACCGTCTGTCGAGTTATGTTTGCCCGGCAAGAAACCCAACCTCAGGGCGGGTTTGTTTTATAAGAGTCCAAATGGCAATTTAGGGAACGATACAGAAAACTCAAAGGTATAGTGGATCGAGATTTGTCAGTTATAGAGGTCGCCTTAAGCGATTCTCAAAAAATAGTTGATGCTGACCGTCATTCTACCGACACAAAAAGACACCACTCACGAGTATCATCACTGGAAGAACTCACTAATTCAAATTTCCCTGTCCGCTTCAGACACGTGAGTGGAGAGACTGATTTCCCAGGCAGTCTACCCTGGCGTACAAAAAAAAAAAACAGAAAAAAACAGGTAGAACGACGCGAAACGTGAGAAATCTCGAAGACCAAAAAAAAAAACTGTTACAGGGAAAGCACTAACATATTACAAAATTACATTTGGTTGTGAACAGCAAAAACATTTAGAAATTTATTCAAATTTGATAACCTAGGTTTTTATTCATAATTGTGTGTTCCTTTCTTCTTCATTCTTCTTCCTACTTTCCCTAATGTGTGTGCGGATTTCTAATCTGATTCTATCGACATTTATCGATCATCTTCTTCTTTCCGAGCTCGGTTAGTTTGGTTTGGCTTGTACTCACGGACCCTTTTAGATGCTGCGATGAATGCCGCCGGCAAAGCAGAAGAGCCGGACGAAGAATGCGACGGCAAAGCAGGATTCCGGATTTAGCGCATATCGACGATGGTGGTATTGCGACTACCACCCCAAATACAGCAACGAACTGCGACTTTTTGGAATTACTAAATGAAGAAGCGTCGCACGCCGGAAATTACATGTGTCGTTGACGGATGACGCAGTTGACGACGGTGGGGATCGTCGGGGGCTTCACACGTGGCCTGTCCACGCTAATAGAAATTGGTGATGGCCGTTCTGTTGGAACGGTTTGTTCCCTTCCGGCTTTCCCCTCAAACCGGGACTTTTGAGCGCTGAAGCGTGGGGTCGAGAGCAGCATTTAGCGCGTAGATGCGGTGTGCCGAGCTTGGGCCGTAGATCGCTAGACTTCGATCCTAAATAAAAAGCCGTCGAACGGCTTTTCAAACGACGATCCTTATCAACTACGAATGAGAACCAATAGAAGCGCTATCTCTTTCGCTACCATTCCATCTGAATGACCTGTATCGTTACGTCTATTTTTGGACTCTATTTATAACGATCGTTAACGTTCGGGCTTGAACTTTGAACCTTAGGCTTATTCGTGTTTCGTGGTGTAGTGTGTAAGGCGACAGGGACTTTTATTTGATATAGTATTCGTAGAAGGCGACTTGTATGCAAGTTTTGTATGCGGTTTTGGAAAAGTGCATTTCATTTTGAACGATGATATTGAATATCGCATATATTTAAGTGAACTATTGAATTTGTTAATTTTGACATTGAAATAATATATGATTAAATGAAAAATAAATTAACACGAATAATAAATTAACATTGAAGAACATGAAAAAAAAACAATATAATCATATAACAATTTATGTACATCTATATTTATATTGAATAAATCTTTAAATAATATTTACAAAAAAGTGCCCATGCTACAATGGTCGAAAATTGATAAAATATTTAAGGTCGATATTTTTCATAAATTCTGTGCGAAATAGCCTAGAACCGTATTTTTTTGGACTTGGTTTGTACAGTCTACTCTCCCTTACTCGATATTGAAGGGACCATCGAGGTAGCCATGAAAACGAACTTTTACTATGGTTCTCTAACTCGATATCGAGATACGAAATATCGAGTAAGGGAGAGTGAACTGTAAAACAATGATGTTTCATACATAGTAAACTAGGTTTTAGATCCGCCAATATATCTACAAGATAAGATCTAGCCAATAAGATCTACAAATTAATATTTATTATTCACAGATTATTGAAAACTGCGTACTGAATATTTTGTTCGGGTTTAGCGCTTTGAATTGTATAGCGCGACAGTTATGCGTAGGCATACAGTAGCGGGACAGTTATGCGTAGGACAAATTCACTTGGATTGCTTTTCATGGGTTTAAACACTTTACATTTTTTTAACTCTTGAAAATGTTGATACAATATTTGCACACATCTTTGGGTTGCTTTCAAACAATCTGTTGTGAAGTGAGAAAAACTACTAATTGAACTTTAACGCTTCACTTCACTTTTACAAAATACAAAAATAAAATACTAAAAATCACTACAGTCGACTCTCCACTTCTCGATGCTGTACATCTCGATATCTCACCCAATGTCGATGATTTTCTCGGTCCCTTCATTCTGCACTGCATACATTTTCTCTCTCCATCTCGTTATCCTCCTTATCTCGATGTGTTTCTGTTGGTTTTTTTGTTCCCAATTTTCTCTCTATATGTCGATATGACCATTATTATCGATGGATACTAGATCAATGTTTTGGGATTCAAAACAAATTAGGAACGCGAAATGACATCTGATTGTTTATTATTTTCTTGGTAACGGAGTGGTTTTCAATCTAGTATTCATTAAAAATTTGTTCTTTGTTTCGATCTCTCCATATCTCGATGGTCCCTTCGATATCGAGTTGTGGAGAGGCGACTGTAGTAAGGTGAGCAAATTTAAGCTAAGTATGCTGTTTCACTCAAGAAAAGTAAACAAATTCCTTGACTGAATGATTCATGAAATCTCCTACAGAGAGCCCTGTTTGAAATGACATTTCTTCTCAACTGCGTACTACAAAAAGAAAAACCTGTGATCTCGCCCTAAAAGCTATCGGTAAGCAGGTGTGTAGCTTGTTGTTACTGAGCAGTTGTATGGATTTAGACGTTATTCAACAATGCTACGATGAAGAAAAGATCCTCCTTTATCTACCAGTGGTTATAGTTTTCGTTCGGTTCCATTCTTTTTCTTAGAAACAAAGAGCTACACACTCGGTTCCCAATGACTTTTAGGGCGAGAAATGTGATTTTGTGGACCATTTCTGGGAAGAAATTTTCCACGCATCAAGATAGGCGATTGCTTGTCTTGTCAGTAGCGAACCAGCCTTTAAGGTAATTATAGAACGAAGCCATACCTCAAATTTTCAAGAGCACAAGACTTGAGAACAAAACAGCGCTCCGAGTTGAAAATTCATCCCATTGGTCATCACCAGCAAGCAAGTAATTTGATTGATTTCCAACGCGAACTGTTGTCAGATTCTTCAGTCTTGTGCACTTACTATAGCTTGAAAACTAAAGATTTGTTGGATTAGGGCACTGAAGACCATAAATATTCAAATATGCGTTTAATCAGAGTGGAACAAGTGAAAATCTTAAGTACCGGCCTAAATATACTGGTTCAAAAACTAGGTTCTAGGATATTCCATACAGACACTATAAACTTCTATCGGACTCTGGAATCGACTTAGGAAAAATAAATGCAATTATCAATCGGTTTATTGCTTTTCGACACTTGGTCCACTCTGCACATATATTGTTGCAATTTCTAACCAACTATCTACATATGATAAATGGCCGGAAATCAGAACAGAAGCAGCGAATTATGGTAAGTTTATGAATTTCTATTGATAAATGAGAAGAAGACTCCTTCCATGTCGAAAAATCTGAGAAATCACTTGAAATGCCTTGCATTTTCTCTAATTCTTCAGTTGAAGCAGTTAGTTAGATATCAACTCACTCACCTCCATGCTGTCGTCGGTCGTCTGTGGAATGACTCCGTTGGCGTGTTTCGTTCCGTTAGCACCATGTTTGAGGCCATTGGATTTGCCATCGATTGCATTATTGTTTTTATCACAGATTTTGTACTCCTTCATAAGGTATTTTGCGGCCTCCGAGTGACCCGGTGCCTTCTCGAACCGTTCCTGCATGTCCTGTTGATGCAGACCTTTCAGTGTGTTAAGCCCTCCGGGGTGTTTGTGGGCAAAGTCAGACAAATCATAGACAGAGTCCTTGTAGCGGACCAGAAGTGGGTCGCCTTTTGTCATTTTTATGCTGGATTTGGTACCTACTAGAATTTAGCTGATCATGGGGTGTTTGCCATACGGGCTCTGTAAAACAATATAAAGACAAGAGGAATGTATTTAAAACATTTTGCATTTGTGGACTTTAAAGTTTCATTGCGGTTTTATAACTGATTTAAAGCCAAAAATGATCCTTCTACGATATTCTAAGGTCCCGTTAAATAAACTCAATTTCAAAACTATACATTTTGTTTCGGATCCTACACTCTTACTACTTTTCGATGCGCCTCTAAGCACCATGCAGTGTTGAACGATGCTATCATTAATATGAATCAATATTTGCTTGAACATTCAATCACATTGCAAACGCCAAGCGTGCCACGGCAGCAAATGGAAGTACAAATACTTGATGTGATTAGATATCCAATACTCAAAGTACAATTTCCCACAAAGGTTACTGCAGTTACGTATTGTGCGGCCTGGTATCCTAAGTGGAAATCTCCGTCATCCCGTCCGGTCTATTAGATTATTATCACTCCCTTAAACCACGGCGACAACGAAATTTTCCACCTCGAATTATTTGTCTACATAGAGCATGACCGTCCGTGCATTGACTGTTCACAAGAATACATCAATTGGATCCTAGTATCGATTTCAGCCATGATAAACAGCAAACATTGTCGACTATAAAAAGCACTATAGATCCAAAAGTAGGTAAATCGAATCAACCGCGAATCGCTGATATCCGGCTGGCAATGGCTGGTATGTAATTATTTACATGGAATCAATCATCCACCCGGAATCGGAATATGGATGGATTCTTGAGGCGGTTGCTATCAAATATTTATTAACTTGTTGTACCACACCGCATCGGATATGGGTTATTTTGCTATTTTAGTGGGAATGCAGGCTTCTAAGTGATTTCCAATCAAATAATTGCGTTGGAATTCTACATACTGTGCCCTTCTTCTAATTTTGTTGTCACATTTTTGTGCATTTTATTTTTGGAAAAGGGAAGGAAGATTGCATCGGATCGTCTCGTTGAATTTGATGCACTTATCTCTTGAGCTACATACCCTTCGAGTTCTTTTGAGTTGGATTTTTTTTGTCAACCAGCACATCCAACCATCAATTCATTCCATGTAGCGGACCTTCAATGAGCGAATCCCCACTGTACACAAACAGGTCGGAACAGTTTAGGAACATAACTATGGAAGAATTTTCCAAATCCTCTAGCCCGGTCTCAAGTTATTTAGTGACATCCAAACATTCCATTCCATTTTTATTTATATAGATTTAATAAGGATACAAATATTTCACCACTTTACTCGTCATAATTTTACCAGTTTAACAGCACACACAATTGATACAGGAAGTTATGAAGTGGTAACAAAATTACTAGAACGACTGAGTAATGTATTTTAACAGCCGATTATAAATTTCTAACAAACGCTGATAGACTTGATAGACGATTACTTGATCAAATTTGTCGGTGATAGCAGTTATCACTGAATTGCGAGATATTGACGGACTTAATTATTTGTACACTTAAAGTGGTTCAATTATAAGGAAAACTTGTTTGAATTTCCTCATTATTGCAATACAACGTACTAAATTTAGCAATTCAACGTACTAGAATTATTGATTTTCGAACTAACACCTTTTTACATCGTAACATTCATATTTTAATATACACTTCACTACGCATTTGCACATTTATACACTTTGTTTGAAAATGTTGTGGAAAAATATGAAGTTGGTGCAGTCCCATATTGGAAAATAAAGGCATAACAGTCTTTATATAAACATTGGATATTTAGCAACTGCAAAATTGGAATTATATTTAGTTCATATTTTTACTGATCAATATTCACAGAATGAGTATTCTGTGGGGTGGATCCAAAAGAATATGGAATTCAGAAATTCACTAGAGAATTATAAACATTTGTATGATAATGCAAACCTCAAACTTTGAGTGCTATTTTCTCAATGCCTACTAATGCTATATGGAATAGTTGGTCGGCGTTAAGTCAGAGTGGACCAAGTGACATTTTGAATATTTTGAGAAAAATGGGCTTAAAGTCTAACGCTTTGTAATTTTTGACCTCGTTCAAATTTCGGTTCAATATTTCTACACATCTTTATGTTACTTTCAAACCATATAATGGGAAGTGATAATCATGAAAAAAACATAATACAAACCTCTAATAGAACGATTTTTTGATGGACTATGTGCACTTGGTCCACCCTGACTGAACAAAAGATAACCGTTCAGTGATTTGGTGCACTCTGACTGAACAATTTCTAGGAAAATAACAACCATTTGATGCTTGCATGGTCAAACTGGGTGCATATCTTTAAGATAAACAGACTATCAACATCCTTCGACATCAGTATCGTAAATTATTTAATAATCCATAACCTCAATCCTGAAATCAGTGACATTATGATACAGTCGACTCTCCACATCTCGATGTTCTACATCTCGATATCTCTCCCTATGTCGATGAGTCCCATCAGTCTGCATACATTTTCACTCTCCATATCTCGATATCCTTCTTATCTCGATATCTCTATATCTCGATGTGTTTCTGTTCATTTTTCGTTCTCAATTTTCTCTCCGTAAGTCGGTATGACCAATATCGAAGGTTACTAGACTAAAGTTTTGAGATTCAAAACAAATTAGGAGCGCAAAATGACGTTTGTTTGTGTTTGTGTTTTCTTGGAAACGGAGTGTTTTTCAATCTAGTATTCATCAAAAATTTGTTCTTTGTATCGATCTCTCGCTATCTCGGTGGTCCCTTCGATATGGAGATGTGGAGAGGCGACTGTAGCTTGAAAATTCAAGTTTTGCTGAGTCAGGGCATTGAAGCCAGCAATATTCTAATATTCGTTCAGTCAGAGTGGACCAAGTGAATATCTTGAGTCCCGGCCAAAATATACTAGTCCAATGAGCGGGTTCTAGGACATTCCATTCAGACACAAAAAATTTCAAAATTCAAGTTTTGCAGAGTCAGGGCATTGAAGCCAGCAATATTCTAATATTTGTTCAGTCAGAGTGGACCAAGTGAATATCTTGAGTCCCGGCCAAAATATACTAGTCCAATGAGCGGGTTCTAGGACATTGCATTCAGACACTATAGAACTACTGAAAGCTTCTATCGGACTCAGAAATCGATTCAAAAAACGAAATAATCAATCAGTTTATTACTTTTTGACACTTGGTTCGCTCGGTCTGCACAGAAAGTGTGGCAATTTCTAACCACCCATCCAAATGTGGTGAACGGTCAAAAATCAAAATCCAATGTATCAAATTTAGTAATATTTACGAATTTCTATTGATGGATGAGAAGATGAATCATTCGATGTGAAACAATTCGATAAATCACATGAAATGTCTTTCATTTCCTCGCATTCAACAGCGCGCTGATCATTTTCGCTGTTATGGTAATAAGCACTTGGTCCACTCTTACTGCATATTTTTATTGATTTTTATTGATCATCCAAAGTAATTTTTCTACATTTCTCTTGCAGTTTACAACATTCATCAAACCTGATCAAAGTGATATGGAGGTAAGGTGATTCGCATCAAATGAACCCAAATTTCCCAAGTTTAGTACTTGGTCCACTCTGACTTAACGCCGACCAGTTATGCCTTTATGGGCAGTGCTGTAGTCATAGAAAAACAGACGTAATATTTTTGTATTTTGACATGGCGACGTGGTTAACGAGTTGCATTTGATGATTTTATATCTCTTGCTTTCTTTGTGTCTCTCCTTGCCCTGGTAGAGTAACGGTCGTATTTTGGACCCCCTAAGAAAGTGATTTTAGTTTTTTGTCCCAATTAATTAATTGCACAGCGTAATCAAGTCAAAGAACATGCCAAAATGTAGGGAAAAACTTCCTCTACGAGATAAAAATGCCCATACGGTCATGTAGGGTTCAAAAAACGTCGAAAATAATCAAATTGTGAAGCACTGTTTTTCATTATTTTGGACACACCAATACATTTTGGACCCTCAAAGTATATATTTTGACGGCTTCGATTTCTGTGTGTAACGTGTTGTAACGGTTGCATGGATGGACCGATTAAATTAAATTAATTTCAGATAAAATAAACACATTTTCTATGTACAAATCGTTGATGCTAGTGCGGAATAGTTGTATCTTTCCAAATGGCATGCGAATTGAGTTGGCCTTTCGATTTAAACTGGTAAATTTGCAGGGTAAACCCCAGGGGGTCTAAAATATATAGGGGTCCAAAATATATTGGTTACCCTATGCATTTATTTGTCGTGGTTTGCGTTTTAGCTCTGCTATCTCCGATCGTGACAAATTTACAATCATAACATGATTTCAATCGAATAAAAATCATTTCATGTTCTCTAAAACTGATTTAGGTCAATCAATCATTTTTTCATTCGTTAGCCGAAGCACTTCTTGCACTTAATATATGCGAAATTGTGTGTCTTATTCAGCATATGAGCTGCGCTATTTTTAAAGTGATCAGTGAATTCGTATAATTACACTTCAATAACTTAATTTTACATAAATGATTGAAGAGATTGATTAAAGTCATAGACACAAGATCATCTCAATTCACATAAACTGTCATCCCTAAGTGAAATTTGCTGAGGGATGAGACATGAACGATTTCCATATGAATTTTGAATTTTGGTCCCAGGGCACCAGAAATTTTGAAAACTTGGATTTAATTTGTAACGTAAATTCAGAATATACCACATATCCTAGGGGCCCAGATAGCCGTAGCGGTAAATGCGCAGCTATTCAGCATGACCAAGCTGAGGGTCGTGGGTTCGAATCCCACCGGTCGAGGATCTTTTCGGGTTGGAAATTTTCTCGACTTCCCAGGGCATAGAGTATCTTCGTACCTGCCACACGATATACACATGCAAAAATGATCATTGGCATAGTTCAGTGCGCATCGTACCTTCGTGCTGTGCGTACACGAATTCTCTCTGCTCTTGGAAGTTTTCTTAAAAACTACCTAAAGCAATAAAACAGTACTTTTCAGTGCTACAAAAACAGTACTTTTCAGTGCTAAAATTAAAAACGGTACTTTTCAGTGCTACTAAAACAGTACTTTTCAGTACTATTTTTCTACTATTGATCCCTTTACGATCCTTGTTTGGACCCGTGCCTTCGATTTTTCGTTGGACCCGTTGGCGAAAGCTAGCGGTGGTAATCCTTCTTGGACACCGTCTTGGGAAAAAACCTTTCGAAGGTCACGTCTTCTTTCGTTTATTAATTAAACATGGTATCAACAACAAACAAAAGGAAGGGTGAATCTCTGAATTCACTACTCCCTTCCAAAAAAGTGGGTTTTAAAACTGTCACTACACGTGGCAAGAATGGAAGAAAGGACGTTTCTCCGGAATGCGAACTTTCTTCCAAGGGTGAAATGAATAATTGTATAGAAATGAGCAATCAGTTCGATGCTCTAGACAAATTTTCCGAACACCAAATCGAAGCAGCCTCTAGCCCAGGCTCTTTGATTCAAGTGAGGAAGCAAAGAGTGCCGCCTATCGTGGTCAGTTGTTCCGAATTTGCGGGATTTAGGCAGGAGATCTTGAACTCCATTAGGGGAATCAAGGTTTCCTTCCAAATCGCAAAGAAAGGAGACTGTCGCGTTTTGCCGGAAACTCTTAAAGATCGTGAGCTTCTTCTCAAACATCTTGAAGAGAAGAAGCACAAATTTTTTACTTATGACGACAAAACTGAACGTTTGTTCAAAGTTGTCTTGAAAGGTCTCTCAAGTGACTATAAATCACCTGAAGAGATCAAAAATGGAATAAATGATTTACTTGGATTTTCCCCAGTCCAAGTAATCATTATGAAAAAGAGAACCCAATCTGGCATTGTTCGGAAAGGGCTTTCTCAAGAATTTTATTTAGTTCACTTTAACAAAAAAGAACTAAATAATATTAAAGCTTTAGAAAAAGCAAAACTTTTGTTTGATGTCCGTGTGACATGGGAACATTTCCAGAAACCTGGAGGAAATTACCAGAACCCCACTCAGTGCCGTCGGTGCCAAAAGTGGGGTCATGGTACAAAAAATTGTCGCATGGATGCTAAATGCATGATTTGCGGAGGTTCTTCTCACGCCAAAGACGTCTGTCCAGTGAAGGAAGATACCACCAAATTCATATGTTGTAATTGCGGGGCTAACCATAAGTCCAATTTTTGGAATTGTCCTTCACGCAAAAAGGTCATTGAGGCACGTGCCAGGCAGATGAAAGATAATATCCGTTACGATAACGGTCGTTTCCGGAATTTGCCTGGTAGAGTATCGAACAATGCTCATTTTTCAGTTAACGATCGCTTGATCATGAATCATACCCATCATAATCATTCTCATTCACAAACTAATTTTAATCCGTCGGGTAGCCGTTCGAATCTTTCAATTTCGAATGTATCTACCCACGGTAAATCCTTTGCCGATATCGTAGCAGGAAATTCGAACTCCTCCCCTGTTCGATCCATGGGTACCCATTCTACTTGTTTCAAATCAAATGGAAAAAACCCTACCGCCACAGGTAACTCCGCTTCTTCGTCTACCGGAAATTCCAATGGGAAATCACATGACATGTCTGCCTCTGATTTTAATTTTCTAACTGAACAATTGAATCTAATGATTGATGCAATGTTCAAAGCCACCACTATGACTGAAGCAGTCCAAGTAGGTGTAAAATTTACAAATCAAATTGTTATTGGATTACGTTTTTCTAATGGATCCAAATAATAATTTAAATATTTTAAATTGGAATGCTCGTTCTCTGAATGGTAAAGAGGACGAGCTGTTTAATTTTCTTACGGTTAATAACGTGCATGTAGCAGTTATTACCGAAACGTATTTAAAACCTGGATCTAAACTCAAAAGAGATCCTAACTTTTTTGTTTATCGTAACGATCGACTTGATGGGGCATGTGGGGGAGTTGCAATCATCATTCATAGGCGTATAAAACATCAACTGTTTTCATCATTTGAAACTAAAGTTTTTGAAACTTTAGGTGTTTCTGTTGAAACACAGTTTGGTAAATATACTTTCATAACTGCCTATTTGCCTTATCAATGCTCTGGGCAGCAAGTTAATTTGCTCCAAACTGACTTGCGTAAATTGACTCGCAATGAGTCAAAATTTTTTGTCATTGGTGACTTTAATGCCAAACATCGGTCATGGAATAATTCTCAAAGTAATTCCAACGGCAGAATTTTATTTGATGAGTGCTCTTCAGGATATTTCTCAATTCAATACCCTGATAGCCCCACATGTTTTTCCTCTTCTAGAAATCCATCTACGATTGATTTGGTCTTAACCGACTCTAGTCATCTTTGTAGCCAATTGATTACTCATGCTGATTTTGATTCTGATCATGTCCCTGTTACATTTCAAATATCCCAAGAAGCGATTCTCAATCCTATCAGCTCCACTTTCAATTATTTACTATCCGACTGGAATATATATAAAACGTATGTTGACTCCAATCTTGATGTTAACATTTCTTTAGAAACTAAACTTGATATTGACAATGCTCTTGAAACTTTAACAAATTCCATTGTTGAAGCCCGGAGCATTGCAATTCCAAAATGTGAAGTAAAATTTGAATCCGTGATTATAGACGATGATCTTAAACTCTTGATCCGTCTTAAAAACGTGAGGAGAAGGCAATTTCAACGCACTCGCGATCCTGCTATGAAAATTATATGGCAGGATTTGCAGAAAGAAATCAAGAAACGTTTTGCTCAATTAAGAAACAAAAATTTTGAAAATAAAATTTCTCAATTGGACCCTGGCTCTAAGCCCTTTTGGAAATTATCGAAAATCTTGAAAAAACCTCAGAAGCCAATACCGGCATTGAAAGAGGAAAACAAATTATTACTAACTAATTGCGAAAAAGCTCAAAAACTTGCTATGCAGTTTGAAAGTGCGCACAATTTTAATTTAGGACTTACTAGTCCAATTGAAAATGAAGTTACTCAGGAGTTCGAAAATATTCTCAATCAAGAGAACGTTTTCGAAAATGCCTGGGAGACTGGTTTGGAAGAAGTGAGAACTATTATTAAAAAATTCAAAAACATGAAAGCTCCTGGCGATGATGGAATTTTCTACATCCTCACCAAGAAACTTCCAGAAAGTAGCTTATCATATTTAGTTGATATATTTAACAAATGTTTTCAATTAGCATATTTTCCTGACAAATGGAAAAATGCTAAGGTTGTTCCAATTTTAAAAACAGACAAAAATCCTGCAGAAGCTTCTAGCTATCGTCCAATCAGTTTGCTTTCCTCCATCAGTAAACTTTTTGAAAAGGTTATTTTGAACAGAATGATGGCCCACATCAACGAAAATTCAATTTTTGCCAATGAACAGTTCGGATTCCGCCATGGACATTCGACCACTCATCAACTTCTACGTGTAACAAATTTGATCCGTTCCAACAAATCTGAAGGCTATTCTACTGGTCTTGCTCTTCTAGACATAGAAAAAGCATTCGACAGTGTTTGGCATGAAGGTTTGATTGTAAAATTGAAAAACTTTAATTTTCCAACATACATTGTTAGAATAATTCAAAGTTATCTGTCAAATCGTACACTTCAGGTTAATTATCAGAACTCCAGATCTGAAAGACTTCCTGTAAGAGCTGGTGTTCCTCAAGGCAGCATTTTGGGACCAATATTATACAATATTTTCACATCTGACTTACCTGAGTTACCTCAGGGATGTCAAAAATCTTTGTTTGCGGATGACACAGGCCTCTCCGCCAAAGGACGAAGCCTGCGTGTCATCTGTAGTCGATTGCAAAAAAGTTTGGATATTTTTTCTTCATACTTGCAAAAATGGAAGATTTCTCCTAATGCTTCCAAAACTCAACTAATAATATTCCCACATAAACCAAAAGCTCTTTATTTGAAACCTTCAAGTAGACATGTTGTCACGATGAGAGGGGTTCCAATAAATTGGTCAGATGAAGTTAAGTATCTAGGGCTCATGCTAGATAAGAATTTAACTTTCAAAAATCACATTGAGGGCATTCAAGCCAAATGTAATAAATATGTAAAATGTCTCTATCCCCTTATTAATAGAAAATCAAAACTTTGTCTTAAGAACAAGCTGTTGATATTCAAACAAATTTTCAGGCCAGCCATGTTGTATGCTGTACCAATATGGACTAGCTGTTGTAATACCAGGAAGAAAGCTCTGCAGAGAATTCAAAATAAAATTTTGAAAATGATTCTGAGGCTTCCTCCCTGGTATAGTACCAATGAGTTACATAGAATATCCAATGTTGAAACATTGGAACAAATGTCAAATACAATCATTAATAATTTCAGGCAAAAATCGTTACAATCTTCTATTGCCACGATTAATGCGTTATATGTTTAGGTTAAGTTAGGTTAAGTATATTAAAAAACATTTTTTTTCTCTTATAAGCAGGTGAAATCAACTCACCTGTAAAAAACTGAACTGCTACGGCAAATGAAATGTAATATGTTGTTAACAAAATTTTAATAAAATCTTAAATTTGTTTTACCAAATTAGGATGATAGTGTTGTCAAATAACACAGAACACCTAGATATAAGAAATGAATGTAATGTTTGGAATGATACTAATAAAGAAATTTTAATTAATAATTAATCATTGGCATAGTTAAGCTCTCAGTTAATAACTGTGGAAGTGCTCATAAGAACACTAAGCTGAGGAGCAGGCGACGTAACGCCAGAAAAAGAGGAAGAAGAACCACATATCCCTAAATAATCCAATTCAATCTCAATGGTACCCAGGTGACCAATAAGCATTGTTATGAGCAGTATATGGGCCATTAAACGGCTTTTCAGTGCCTACTAGCTTCATGAAACACTTTCAAATGATTATAGGCATTGTGACCCGCAGGAACTGACATTGGCAGTATATAAGTAGGGTAGATGTTCCAAAAGTGGAGATACTAAGTACGATTCAACTTCATTTAACTGCTTAAAACTCAAGAAGCTCAATGAAGGTATATATCGTCCCCTTAATGCTACAACTAGATAATTCGAAATTTGAAATTTTTGACTTCAATATGCCAAAACATTTTTATTAATTAGATCTGTAAAATACCTACAGCTCATAAGCGTGTGATTCAAAATACATAAGTTAAAGTTTATTTTTCAACCATATCCTCTGCGATTAACCGTCACCTTGTAAAACGGTCATATTTTCAAAGTGGCACATCCCAAAATTTTGATTTTCGAGTTATCTAGTTGTAGCATTAAGGGGACGATATTTTTGTTGTAACAGGAAGTAAAGGACATTTACTTAACGAGAAAAATCATCTCATCATAGTAACAAAAGGCAGTGAAAAATGATGCCTCCATCTTTGGTACACTGTTCGTTTAGTTGCGGTATATTTTGTCTTCTTAATTTTGAGATATCCGTTGTTTTCTTATGGAATCCTCCATTATAGGAACACTTTACTGTTGGCTATGATTCGAACTATGATTTGAACATACAAACGTCAATATTTAGCGAGAGTCATGGGAAACAACGCAGGGAAAGATGTTTAAATAAGTTCAAGTTCTCGATCTTATTTCCGAAATAAAAGGATTTCGTGACACGAAAGACTATTTATATCTCGTTCAACGAAAGAGTTCCGTAAATGGACATGAAAAGGTTAATTGTTGAGACTGTTGGGATCAATATCATTCTTCGAAATCTCATTAGTTATGCATGATCTATAACAGCCATATCATTATTTGAGCTCATACATATTGACGTGACTTCCAAGCACAGCCCAAAAAATTGAAAACTGTTTCCAGGGCCTTCCTCCTATGATTGCTTAGAAAAATATATATAAGTTTTTTCGGACCCATTGACCTACTCAGATGTTCACATTGCTTTCCCTAAAACAGTGAATCAGGGGTCATCCAAGCAAAGTTGGGTAACAAAAATATAACAATCCTGTGTTATTCGATAACAAGCATTTGATAACTCAGTTTGTTTTCTTTTTGGTCGAATAAGCAGGCAATATAACAGACGTGTAACAAAGGTTTATACTAAAGATATCATATTAATATCTAATTGTGTTATTATTTGAAACACATTTATAACAATTTTTTTTATACATCCAATTAATATCTCATTATGTTATTAGCTAAGAAGATCAAATTATGATAACAAACATTTGACGTCATTCGCTTATTGATGACATCGTCGATCTGACAGCTCAAAATTCGTTGATAATAAGAGTCTCCATATTGATAACAAAAAATAACAAAATGAATTCATGATGTATATCTTGCTATCGCTATGTTATGTGGTTGTTATTCAACTTTGCTCGGACAGTTAATCATTTTTCGCGTAGTTTTTTGAATACTACATTCTCGTTGTCGGGAACTGTGCTTATAATTTCGAATCTTTTCGTTGCAAACAGAAGAAGGTAAAATTCATAATTTTTGCAGCGAATTTAAGTGTCCCTTTCCAGTTTCATGCAAACTTCCTTTCACAATAAAATCACATGTATGATAGAGATTAATTTGTTTATGTAATAAATTGTAAAGAGAGTCATAGGCCTATGTGGCCTTATTAAAACAACAACAATAGAAATTTATAAATGAAAAAAAAAAAAAAAAATTAAACCTTTACCCATCATACTCTCTATTTTATTTGATCAATGAAGAAAAGTCTATCTATTACTATAAAGGATTTATAGCGATTTTCAAATAAAAACCACTTCAAATGTGCAAATATTCGTGATTTTCTTGGCCTATATTGTTCTAGCACTCACTATGTATATATTTTCAAAATACAAAACATTGCTGAACATACCAAGATAATATCTTCATTTTTTCTATGAGTTATTTATTGTAAAAATTCACGTTTTTACACTGAAATATTTCAGATAGTTGCAAACATTTTTATAAACATTTGAAAGGCTAACAACTACACTATATGATGCAAGTAGACTCATCCGTGTCTTCACGTGTCTTTGTCAATTTTCTACCAGTTGAAAATTTTAATATTTTTATTTTTTATGTATTGATTATGCGAAATTGAGCACTATTATAACTATAGTTCATTAACACGCATCATTCAAAGATCTAAATGCTATCAGTACACACTTTGCCAAGTAAGCAAATATCTGGCTACGCATAATATTTGCAATAGAATAGAATGGTCGATCATATTCAAATAACATTGGTTCGTGTTGAAGGTATTGTTAATAACTGAATACAAGAATACAATAGCCAACATATGTTTGTATAAATCGAAGAATTTTAGGAGATCCATTAATTTTGGCATGGAGTTGTTGCTAAGGTTGTTCATAATATGATACCAAAACAGAGGAACAGTGGTAATGAATCGAGATTGTGCATATTTTCTCGGTGTATTCTTGTCCTGACCGAGATTGGAACCCAGCCCCCTTCGAAAACGCTTTGCTTCATAGCAAGACACCATATGCAAAGAATATTGGTTTGTGTTGAAAGTATCGTTATCAACGGAATTCAAGGTTTCCGAGTCCAAGCATGATGATGAGTTCCATTGTAATTCATCGCCGATTTTCATTTATATTGGAGTAATCAATTTGAGAAGGAATTAAAGAATAGTGTCCATAGGTACCAACTTGTAACGTATTTGATGGGGGTTGGCGAAGCTCAAATGCAATTTGTTCCGATCAAATGCACTTATTTTCACATAAGTATGTCATATGTCAATATGGGTGAACTGCGTCAATTTTATTTGCAATTGTGCGTTTTTGAAAAGTCTCGCCCCCCAACTACGTCACAAGTTGGCGCCTATGATAGTGTCACATACTTTTTTTCTGTAACGATATACCGAACAGAAACAGAGAAACTCTTTTGGTGAAAACTCGCACCGGAAGTTTTAAACCGATTATGGTTATTTCAACAATCGTAGTTATTCCCGTGAGGCTGAACTGATTAGCACTATTTCGTTGTTATTTAAAACAACTGTACACTGTGTATAGAAATGGTTCTTCCTTCCTGTTGGCGATGAAGCGCAATCGAGAAGACGTACTTGAACTCATTAACACCTGTGTGATACAATTGCACTGTAGCACTTGTTCCTGGAAACGTTAAATCTCCGTCGAAGAAGTAACGCTAATGAAGGTTCATATCCATCTGAAGCCCAAGATTAGTAACATCCTTCACTGCATTTTATGGCACTTGTAATCGCTGTCCGTTAGGTGCCGATAGGACCGATTCGAATCAATGTCATTACACATGTAGTAGTCCTGTCCACTGATAAGATTGGCCGTGGTGAAATTGCCCCAACTGAAATTAACGTCGATATCAGTTGCAAAATCACGCATGTCGCCGGAATTCACCTGACTCATTCGTTTCAAAATTGCACCTTATGTAAGCGCAATTTGTTTCAATCACTTTTGGAGCTGATTTTCGACTGACACCATCCAATAAAACTTACTAATAGAACAAGTGTGACGAAGTTCTTCTGCTACTTTGACAGCGCCCGTTAAATCTACGGTTATGCACCACGCGCCCGCTCCGAGAGTTCTAACAACCCAACGTAAATGTTAACGGCCCGGAGTTTGAATCAGAACTGCGGTAGGCACTGAACTGTCGTGCCCCGTATATTCCCGTTTGACGAGGACTAACATCACCATAATCACAAATAAGGCACACGCAGAGAGGCAGGTGGAATAAGTACCTTACATAGATAATATGCTACAGTTTGTGGCTGGACGGGATGACAGGGAGTCACAGACGGCTTAAGGCGTGGTGAGGATTGCACTGCTGTTTGTTTCATAGGCATGCGTGAAATTTTTCGGAAAGGGACAACGATTCCAATATCACACAGGCTGACTGATACAGACTGATAATGGACGTTTATGAAAATGCTGAACTTGTGACGCCTGTACTGACGTACACCTGTGATGTACACTGCCGTGCAAAAGTTTGGGATGAGCCCTTCAAAAACATACAATAGTGTTTTGTTCATATCTTTGTAGTTATACGTTAAATTGGAACTTCGAAAGGCAATGAGTTAACATTTCTTCGTATGAATTTTAACGTCTTTGTGAATTTAGAATTCTTAATTTTAACTTAAAATTGTGTAGTTTTTTTAAAATGCCCTAATTCTAAAGCCTTAATTCTTTACTCTCTGATTGGCACCTGCAAACATTTGTAGAACAGATTTTGAAACTATTTAAAGTCAACAAAATGGGAGTTCAAGTAATTGTGCAAAAGTTTTGGGTCACCTTTTAGTATGGTATATCGTGCAAAACTTCGGGTCACTGAAACTTACTTGAAATTCTGTAAAATCACATACCAGCTATTTAAGTTCCATTATTTAATATAAAATAAGCGATCGACTTTTGAAATTGGTTTAAAAATGGTAAAGATATCAACAAAAATGATTTGCATGCATCGAAGGCAAAGCCGTAGAGTTGCCTCATGGCGACCTTGGCGAACCCCCATTTGTGCGCCCCTAGTCATGTGTGAGCATATCTCCGGTTTTTTTGTATCTTTCAACAAGTGTGCGTTAATCATTCCAAAAAATGATCTAGAAGGATTCTTTGAGAAATTCATTGAATCAAAGACATCATCTTAATCTTTGAAATGTATCATGTATTTACCACAATTAAAAAACAGCAATAAATTTTTGGTTTCTTCATAATGAAAACTTTCCGAACATTATTGGATGTCATTGAAAAGTTTTTGGAGAAATTCCTGTAAGAAGCTTCTAAATTTTAGGGTGTGATTAAAAATATACATGCAGAAATTACTGACAAATTTCGTTGTGAATTTTAGTAACAGGCATTGAATTAAAAAAATGTGTATGTTTGTAAGCTGAAAAAATTGTTTCAGAATTGTTGTATCCAGTGTTGACAAGACTTATTCCCCGAAATCCGAATTGTGAAGCCATGAGCTGTTATAACTGTGCGTTGTATTCCTGAGATGGAGGGGGAGGTGATTGGGCTTGAGTGTTGCACATAAGATCCGACAGTTTCGATCTCGGTGGGCCGCAATTCAAGTTTCGGTGAAATGATTCGCACTCACTCACTCACTCATTTCATTTCACCGAAACTTGAATTGTGCCTCTCTGGGATCAAAATTGCTCTTGAAAATTTGAAGTTTGGCTTCGGTTTATCTTCACCTTAAGAGGAAAATAACCATCATCGTTTTACATATTTTCAAACCCAGTTTTTTTTGCTCAAAATCGAAGCAATACTCAAGAAAATCTATCATTGCATTGCACTGGCTATCTGAAATACGATGATAGATTTTCATATGGATCAATTGAAATTTGAACGAAAAAACTGGTTTTTAATTTTTGATGATTGCTGATGATTGAATGATGGATTCTTGAGCCGTAATAAGACATGTAATTACAGAGATACCTATGGACAAAACACTGTTGTATATTTTTTGAGGGTGATCCCAAACTTTTACACGGGAGTGTATTTACCGTGCACATTCAATTTCACACGTAGAAGTTTATTCTAGCCCCTTCGAGCATTTTTAACCAATAGGTGAGTAAAACTAAATTCTTCTGAGTACGCGCGACTCTCCAGGGAAATACGAGAAACGAGAATCTCGCAGCTTGCGTTTTCTACAGTAATGATGACTATTCGATGGGGTGCTCGTTATTCCTGACGGGCCGGTTCGAGGTTAGGTGCACGAGGAATGCAAAGCCTGGGTTTACTTTTTGTCATCATCGTTCTATTACTCAACTGATAAGATAGGCGGCCCTCATCGGCGGACTAGTGGATAGTGGTTGATTTTAGAAGTGACATTTTTTTTTCGGTTGAGCCCATTGATTGGAAGGGTGACTAAGGAGGTACCCACTGTAGGGAGCAGCGACGTGCGGCATATTTGTCTGATGATAACGATTGCAGTTGTGTTGAGCTTGGTGTGATGCGTGAGAAAAATCTCTGCTTGGATTACTTGGAGTGTGATCGAATCTTTCTTGTCTACTTTACAACTAGTATTTTAGAATTTTTTCAAGAAGTTTTCTGAAGAGAGAAGAAGAAACTCTGTTGAAACACTTGAAGTTATTGCTTGAGTTATTTCGAAAGAAGAATATTCTGGAGTTATGATCCAACCCTATTAGTTTTGAACCGGTAGGCAAAACTGAATGTGAGAACCGTTGTATTATAACTTTCGATTTAATAAAATAATCAATGTAGCTTTGAGCTGCGCCAAACTAACGCTGCTGCGAGATTTTTTGCTGCCCTAATAACCTATTTAAACAAACAATTGCAACTTCTCCAAAACTAAACAAAATGTATTGTTATGCTGCGTTCATTGTATTCAAGTTGCGTTTCAATGTTCACTAGTCACCACTTAAGAAGATTATTTCCCGTTGCGCGAAAGTTGCTCTCAACGAACACGTCGTAAAATATTGTAAAATATTGTCATTGACATGCGAGATGACTTTATAGAAAAGTATAAATGCAATACTTGACAGACCGCTTTTTTATAAGAAAAGTAATATCTCAAATAACCAAACACTTTTCTATAATGCACTTACTCCACGCTAGTGTTCATTCTTTATATTACATTACTGTAGTACCCCAACTCCTTTGTAAGTTTTTTTATGTAATGTCAATAATGCAGAAACAATTCGCATTGTAATATAGCACTTTTTGGTGTCCGATCCTTTCAAATCTGTCATGTTACGATCACAGCTCATTATCTTATCTTGTGCAAGATTCGAACAATAATATATTCCAACAACCTTATTGCCTAAATATTCGTCGTTCCAACTCACGGAAGAGTTTCCTGCGGCTTTGATGCTCATATTTCAGTTCAGTTGATAACGATATTGAAACATATAAGCACAGACAAACGGTCAAATCACTGGCATTGTTTTCATTATATTCAGCCGATGAATCAACATTTTAGGTGGCTAACGGATCTGATTGAGTTTGGTATTTACTACCGTTATATAATTACTGTTTAATTAAAACCAATGTTGAAAATATGTTTGTGAATAAATCTTCGATCCTATAAAAAAACGAATTTTGTGCTATACCATTTAATTTCACTAGAGTTTGTATCCTTTGCCCTATACGCGTATTCAGACCTCAACCGTCTTCAAGTTCAGTGTCGTGTACTAGACTCTGATATTTTTGTGAATATGCAACAAACTGGTACAAATCATACTCATCTTTCTCCAAAATGTAAAGATTAGAAAAGGTGTAACATGTTTGACACATGTATGAAATAATTAAAGAAGATCAGACATGTGTTTGAAAAATGGACTGACAAAATCGGGCCATACTGTATCTAAACGTTGTATCTGTTAAATCTGTCTGTCTGTGATATGAATTCAACGTTGACCCATCATTCGCATGCGAACCAAACCGTATTGGTGAAACAGTATAAGGGATAGTCTCAGGGCGCTCGACTGGACGTTAATTAATTTTGCATGTCCCTGTGGTATAAGAATACTTAGTCGAGCCGGTAGCTGCAATGGCAAGGGCTTGATAATAGTGGGTTACTTACATCATAAAAAAGATTACTCTACGTTTGAATGATTGAAAAGATGCTTGAATCCATCCAGTATATGCTGTTCAGAATGGTACACTCATGTGCAACTTAAATGTACAATATTTTGCAATTCTTTTGATTGTTTGTAGTTATATTTTTCATGCAGCGTCTTAGAGCATTATGGCTGGATGGATTCGGCTTTCAACATCATAACAAAAACTAATTACGGGTTATTGTTAAACCGTATCAGTTTTAAGTGATTATATTCAAGTTGTTACGGTGAACATATAGTTGTTGAAGATCATCAGTTTTGAGTTTGTTCCCGCAGAAAAACACGGAAGTGCACAGTTGAT
This sequence comes from Aedes aegypti, assembly GCF_002204515.2. Taxonomy (NCBI): domain Eukaryota; kingdom Metazoa; phylum Arthropoda; class Insecta; order Diptera; family Culicidae; genus Aedes; species Aedes aegypti. The sequence continues at coordinate 342,852,868 of NC_035109.1, forward strand.
GTCACTTAAATTGCTTGTTTAATTGGTTGCAGATCATAATTTTAGATTGGAGCAACATGAAACAACTGTGGTGTGGGATGGCGTGTTCTAATGTTTATTGTATAAAAGCACGTTAAATTAGTTCAATACAAATAGAGAGCTGAAATGATCATGTTTGATTGACATGATCGTTTTCTTATTTTTCTTTATTTATTTTTCAAACCTTTCAACAGTTCATACTTGTAGTTTGAGCTTCTATCAAGCAAATTTACTCGAAATTCAATCGAGTTATACGTATTATGAAAGCGATTGTAACTTTTTTTGTCCACAGTGAAATGTTTGGCAAAATCTTGCGCATTTTCTGCAGGACCCCAGTAGAATTTAGTCATTCTCAGAGGAATTCAGAGGATGCCTTTGTAATCGACAACCAGCAGAATCTCTCTAGATTATGAGAAGAATAATGGTCTTACTACGGACTTCTGAGATTCTTAGTGGTATTCTTAGATTCTTGAGCATTACTACTTGGGGTTCTTCTGTTTCTGTTCGGAATGAACCACTGCGACCAGTTTTCTTTGATCTTTTGTAGTATACCCGTGTCCTTTGTTTAGTGCATGTCGTTCTACTCCATTACTATTGAGAAATAATGAAGTAGTCGTTTTTTATACAAATATCATTCTTTACCATTTTGCATAGAGCCTCTTTGGAAAAAGATACCGCTATTTATACCTTTTGGAGAAAACAGTTTGTTACCATTAAACTCTCAAAAGCGCGCCCCTTAATCAGGTTCGGCCACTAAGCTGGTTGAATGATACTGATTTTGACCATACATCGGTACTCTAGCGTATCAAATTAATGCTTCTACTTTTAAGGTTCAAAGTCGTTTTTTGAAACTGTGAACAGGTTTCATCGCATGAGACACTTAGATTCCTTGAAACAAAAAGCTTATTTTAGAAGTTAAGAGGTCTGCTACTCCACTGATTCGGAATCGTTTCCCTCCTAGATATCGAAAGATAAACTCTTGAACTTGGAAAGAAATTGTCTCATGCGTTGAAACCAACCTCAGATGCTGATTGAGCCATTTTTCCACTTCGACCTCCTCATCATCTAGGACAAATAGGTGGGTCTTAGTGGCTTGTTACTCTCTTATACTCTTCCGACCGTAACTTATAAGTATTCACAAGAAAAGATACAGCAAGAGTACAATTTGGTAGATCTTACCCCGTAACGCACCTCGAAAAGGTGATCTACCCGCGTTATGGGGTTACTAACGATATACCAGCGAGTGTAAGCGGGATCCTAAGAATTCCAAGTGTGATCCACGAGTTTCTTAACTGGATTCAAGATTCCTTGATTGTTGATTTTTAACGATATCAAGACAATTTTTAGCGGAATATTGTCAAATTATGTCCGGGATTTCAAATAATCTGGGAGTTCATGAGTTTACAAAGGAATCTGATACTGATTCGAATGATGAACAGTCTGTTTGTGTGTTCTATGACAAAACTTCATGGTCCGTATTTATTGATCTCGAGGGCCACATGCGGCTTGCGTGGCCCAGGTTGAGCACCACTGCGCTAGAGGGTGTCAAGCGAAGAGCCGGGTTAACAACTGAGATACGATTTTCATAAGCTCCAGTCAATTCATTTGCTTCGCTGATGACATACCACACAGGGAGGCAGGTATAGCGTATTGATTTAAAAACATTTTCTAAGTTCCTAAGAATAGAATAGGAATCATTGATTTTTCCCAGTGTTCCTTTAGAAGACAGTCGCCTATAGTCGCTTTAGTGGCTTTTTACGGCCGTTTTGCTATAAATCTTTGCAAAATATTTTTGACGTGAAGGTCAGGAACAATAAATCTAACCATTAATTCACTGCACGATTTTGTTAAAAATATGATCGTAAGATATGGCTATATTTTATTAAATGAAAAAAAGAATAAGAACTTTTTTACGTCAATATGCTTCGATCTATTCTTTAAAGGAGAAATATGAAAGTTTTGTTAAAATACCATTTAAATTTGTGTTTTGCCTACGTCTTTAAGCTATAATAAATAGAAAAATATGAGTTTTAGTAGAATTTGTACGAATATTTGTTCTTAGCTATGCGACTATTGATACACCGACCCTATCAATAAAAAACATCTGAATATTTTTTTCAGTTTTTAAGTTTGCGAAAAAAAACATTTAAAAAAGTATTCATTATAAATTTCCAGTTGATTTGAGTTGTATAAACAGATTTATACTGTTTATGTTCAACCTCAGTTTGACATTCAGAACTATGCGGGGTGCCATTGGGCCTAAGTGGTATCGTTAAGTACCCCTTTCGAAACATCTTATGGCTAGTGAAAACGTCAAAAAACTAATTTATGATTATATAATAATTATTTTGAATGTATTCTTGAAGTTTGATACTTTGTGTTTATTATTCTGCTATTAGTTTGCTGTAAACAATGTTGCTCAATGTCACCCCACATGACGGTACATCGTGCTCTCCTTAAGTCGATATTGCCATATCTAAATGACACATGTAGTATTCATTTATCTCCTTCCATTTAAAAATCCCTCTTATTAGGCGAAACTTAAACTGCTTCTTATTTGGGAATCAATAATGGCAAAAAGCAATCATGGTTGAGAAATATATAATTAAAAATATTAATAACTAGATGTCCCGGCAAACTTCGTCTTGCCATCAAGTAGGCTTTTGAAAAACGTTAAAGATCATCCCATACAAAATGACAGTTCCGTCCACTCTAGTTTTTCCGACTTTCCCGGTGAATATACTGTAATTTTTATACACACAAACACGTCGGAACCCTTGACGAACAAAACGGAGAAATTAGCATTCAAATCCGTTGACCCGTTCTCAAGCCATTTCGTGACATACAAACACCACTCTATTTTTATTTATATAGAAGATAGATGTACGCGCACAGCAACATCTAGCTACGAGTAAAAATACAGTTTTCTGGTAGGGGGTGACCCATTTCGCATAAAGACGTTTCACATAAGGACGTTTCGCATACGGACGTTTGGCATAATGGACATTTCGCATAAAACAGTTTCATACAAGAACAAGTAGAATTTAAAAGAACGTAGCTAAAAATATGTGGTAAATTTCAATTTAATTTCATGTTGATAAACTGAAATGTCAATGACAAATTGCTAATTTTTCAATCGAATGCACTTTAAATTTACGTTAAATTAAGCGTGATGCTCAAACAGTAGATAAATTTGATTTACTTTTACTATACTCTTCTGTTTGCGCTACATTGAAATTTAAATTTTTTTATCTGTGAAGGCATATAATTCTGATTATGCCAAATTTACATTATCCATACGTCCGTATGCGAAACGTCCTTATTCGAAACGTCTTTATACGAAATGTCCCACCCCCGTTCTGGTATTTGACCGTAGTTTTCAAAATACAGTCGAAAGTACAACATGTGCGTAAAAAGAATCCGTCCACGTAACATCGTGACATAGCGAAGTCGCTTAAAATTCTTCGTTCTCCACAGTTTTTTGAACGCTTGCAGGATAGACTGAATGTTGACCCGAAACCTGGATTTCGTGGGAAACAGAACAACAACTTTGAATTGCAGCGGAAAGCAGTGCTTAGGATAATTAAGGATATCCAAACCTGTTTCAAACCAAATTGTGCTTAAGGTTAAGGTTTGCTTATGTCTAAAAAGTTATGAAAGCAGCAAGGTATAAGAAATTCTGGATATTTAATAAAGTTCCGAACAGAAACGGAAACGGAAGCAGGAAGAAACTGCAAAAACGCGAGCTCGTAAGCTTACAAATTTCTAACTGCGCAGTTATGAATGACGAAATAAACGTTTAAGTAGACTCCTAACAGCTTCCAGATCTTGCATCAAAGCTAGAGCTTCAACGACGCAAGATTGACGATAATTACAGGCCATTTTTTAAATTTGCTAAAAATGACTTTGTTTGGTAAGCTGTATGTAGCTGTGGTATAAATAGCATGTTACAATTAATTAGTAAAAGTATACCAAAAAGTATCAGCAGAAATGACTCTTGTCATTCAATCAGAAGTCCATGCATTCTGTTTTATTCTGGCCTGAGCGTCATTCTATTTCGGAAAAGTGGTTCAGTGGTGATATTCAGAATACAGCATTAACATTGTACCAAAAGTCTGTGATCCCCAGAGATTTTGAACCACCGTAGAGCAAAATCACGCAAAAAACAAAAGAATGAACAAATAATGAGCAAGATTTTGCAAAAAAAGAGGGAAAACATTCCAAAATTTTAACTTATGCATTGGATCACACTAAAAGTTCGATGATTTGAATAATAATATTTTGGGTGAATGTTTCGTCAATTTATTCTTTTTTGTCATGAATTCAATTGGATATCGAAATAATTTCAAACAATTTTTTTCTGTGAGTTTTTGTTTGGCTAGTCATATTTTACCATTCTCAAAATAATTTTTTGTCAATTTTTTTTCCTCAAATGATTTTCAACAAATATATAGATAATGAACCTATTCAAAAAAATTATAAGTTGGTGGCCTCTTGAATATCGAATTATGGAAAGTTGACTGTATGTTGTTTGAAAGCCGCATTTCGAAGGAAACACATATGGAAAAGATATGCGAGAAACGACAGCTTAGTGATTTGGTGAAAATCTTAGATTCTCTGGGATTTTGTGAGAATTTTCTGTGTTCTTTCTCGAAAGTTATAATAAGGTAAACATTACTTATACTTGGCAATTGGATTGAATGGATAAATTGATGTGAAGTTTGCGAAAAAGTTACACGTCTGCTCGGTGAGAATCAAACTCACGACTCCCTGTGAGTTCGATTCTCACCGAGAAGACGTTTAATTTTATTTCGCAAACTTCACATTGAATCCAATTGCAAAGTATATGTAATGCATGACGTAATGTTTATTTTTTCGGTATTTGTTAAACTTCCACGCGGCTGATTAGCCGTCAGCCACGTATCATAATTAATTAAGTAAAATAAGTGGCAATTATTTATCTGCCTATGAACTGAAGGACAATTGTATGAACATCTTTTTGACAGTGAAAATGTCTTGTCCTTTCAAACAGTCAAGACTGTGTACTGTTAACTAAATAGAGTAAGATTGCGATCACTTAAGATGCAAATTTATCTATAGTCTAATGGGTATTAAAAGCAAAATATGAATTTATTATGCGACAAGTAAGCTGTTTTGGTGATATTGTTTATGTAAATTCAAAACTATTGATATTTAAGTACAAGTATTATATTTTTTCTTATATTTCTCCAGTACCCTTATCAACCGGAAACCAGACTCATTTCTTGGATTTCTTTTTATCCTTCACCTCATCTTCACTCTCGCTGTCGCTTTCGGACGAGGAATGTGAACGCTTCTTTGCGCTGGATTTTTCCAGCTTTGTACAGTATGCCTTTAATTTATCGACATTGGGACTGTACGCCCAGTAAATCATTTCCAGATGTACTTTCGTTGGCTTCCCATCCGAGTCAAACAACTTTTCGCCGTTTTGCTTGACCGTTTCCTTCAATTTAAGCAACTTTTTGTTGCGAACGATATCCCAACTGGTGCTGTCGTCATCTTTCGGAAACTTCGTACGCAAATGCTTGTAGTTTCCTTTGGCTACCTTGTCGTAACATTCGAAAAACTCAGCAGCCAAGGCGTCGGACGGTTTATCCGAGAGATTCTTGATTAGGTCCAGCGAAAGGTAGGCCATGTTTTGCTTAGATCGCTCTTCACGATCGAAGGTTTCCAAGAAATCTTCGAATGTTTCCATCGCCTCCTTGATGGATTTGATTTTGTCTTCATTCTTAGTGGATGGCAGCACACGCTTGGCACTGCCCAATAGACCTTTGATAGCCAGTTTTTGATAGTCAGGATCGCGACCCTTTAAAATTCTACGCAAAATGGAAAATTAACGTTGAGTTTGAAATCTGGGTAGAATTATAATACTTACTTCAAGGTCTTCTCGGCTGCTTCCTTATCCTTGAAGCCAAGGCCGGCCACGGTTTCAACCTTTTCCTCTGACTCTTTCGGTTTGGCATTTTTCGTACTGCTGTTGGAGTTTTCTTCGATCCAGTTTTCGAACACCTCAATCGCTTCTTTGATGTTCTTGACCTTCTCCTCCGCTTTCGTCACTAAAATAGAGCAGAATGATTAGTTTCGAAGAAAACAAGTTTGCGGTGCCTTGAACTTGAAAAGTGTGTACGTGCATTTTGGATCAGCGGATTCAAAGCAATAAATAACAAATTGTGTTCCCAAAACCGTTCGTCCATGACCCACGTGTTTCCCGGCGATGATTGCGCGTTGGGCTCTTTCTCTTTGCAAACGAACTGGAGAGGAACATTTAGTGAGCGACGCCTATTTTGATTGGTCAAAGTTTGTAAACACAACAAGCGGTGGGTAAACGAGCCGGCGTATCGTTTGCTTGTAGACGGCGCGGTCTTCGCTACGACAGGCCGGACGCGTCATCGAATCTCGTACTCGTCACCAACATCACCGCACCAAATGGGCGATGTAGATGCGTGAATTTAAAAATAGAGATTACTTCACAAACATAATGTACAAATTATGCACAAAACCGGATAGAAGGGTTGACACAATTTGGAAACGAGGATTGCCTACGGTTTCGGGTTATTTAAATACACCAAAAACTAAAATAATATAGCAGAATTCAGGAATGCAGATTGCACATTAATTATTGAATATTAGGTTAGTCTATTATTTATATTTAATAGTTCATGAAGACTTATTTTATCCTTGAAGAAATATAACTGTGGATACTCTGTTTAACGAGTTCACTATTCAAAATTCTATTGTTATCTGATGATCTCATCACAAGCTATTATATGCACAAAGTAAGCTGGAATACCAAAAAACTATCAACCAAAATCATACTTACAAGTCAACACACGTTTAGCTCGTCCCAGAAGGCCACGAACCGTCAGGACCTGGTACTTGTGATCTTCGCTTTTGAGCAGCTCCAGCGACTCCTCAGCCTTGGCCTTGTCTTTGAAACCATACTTGGACTCTTCTTTGGACATTTTGTTCGGCAGTTACAACACAGTGCGATCCTTCACTTAGTGCAGTTGGCGATCAACTGAGGCAGATTTAGTGAATAATATGTCGGGTCGTATCAAACAGTCACCACACATCAAGCTGTAGGGTAACTGGGATTAATACGCCCACCCCGACAAAAGTGTCACTTCGATATTTAACGAATAAGATTCAATATAGAATTTGAAATACGCCCTTATTCAGTTCGATCTTTTCTTAATCTCATAAAATATTGTGAAATGATTTTCGCTCCAAAATGCACAAGTTTTGTGAACACGTCGTGGCGGTATTCTAATTTTTCGGAGTGTTTTTGTATGGTAATTTTTCACATAGTTTGGCCGTATTTCCTAATCCGTTTATATTTGAGCATGGCTATCAGCCATAAAAATATGCTCTTGATCAAGACAAGCATTTTGGTTAACATTTTGATAACCTACGAACGATCCTTATTCTTGTTTTGGTTATATAAACACTTCAGTGCTCGCGCTGTTTTATTTTGTACACAATTAGGGAGAAACCCCTTACTCTTTGTACATAGCATCAGCGCGGTGCTTGAGGGTCGCGCGATTAAACTAGTTAAACTAGTCTTATCTTAACTTAACTAGTCTAAACTAGTCTTTTTAAAGATTTGGCAGCGTTCATTTATTAGGTAACGATAAATGAATGATCAAAAATAAGAACAAATCTGAGATATTCATTTTTTAACGACTGCCCATTTCTGGTCAATATGCCCCACCGTCATGGGAGGGACGAAATGACCCATCTATTCCCAAACAGTGTTTTAGCGTTTCTTAGCATATAAAAATTGTCTAAGGAGAAAAGTGGTTCTGATGGCCGCACGGATTGTTATCATGCCCATTTTATCCAAATTCCCCATTTATATTTAATTTTGATAAAATTTCTCACATTATATGCAGGGAAACTGTGTATAAGCTATTGGAAAAAGGTTTTTAAGAAGATAAGAATATAAAGATGTGAATGCAGAAAGAGGACCTGACCATTTCACCCAAATTCCCCATTTTTCATAAAAGTTAACGCATTAAATGAAGGGAAACCGTTTATTATCTGTTGACATAACGTGTTCTGAGCGATAATAGCCTAGAGAAGAGAGTGCAAGAATTAAAACTGACCGTACGGATCGATATCAAGCTAATTTCATCCGAATCCCCGAATTTATCAGGTTCTTGATAGGTATTCTTATTTTATATGCGGGGAAGCATAAGCGTTTCTTAGCATTTTTTAGCTTGCATAAGTACCTAGTTGATAACCCTGAGGCATATAAAACCCTATGTTGTTGGGCATACTATCCATTTGTCATGGGGCGTACTATTTGTTTGTTGGGCATATTATACTGAAGCTGGGGCATATCGTACGGCTCTTTTGAAAGTGATTTTGATAAAAAAACATTTACATTGTAAATAACTAGTAAGATAATAAACCACTTGCTGTAGTTTTTACATAAGATATAGTAGTTGTGCCTTCAATGTTTTGGTACATCATTGAATTTGGAGGCTGTTTCACCTCAAAGGGGCATATTATAAAGGGTTACCCTATTATAATAGGCAGCTGTTAGGCTAGCGTTCGGTATATCAACACTTTGCTCCGTTGAGTAGATGCAAATTTTTGTTTTTGTCGATTTCACTGGGCTCTGACTGTGTGTATGCCGAGTCCGAGTGAAACCAGTGAGAGAAAAAGAGAACTTTGCGAAAGCTTTCTTGTGGGAACGTGATTTGAAGCGCTGCGAGCGCGATGGGCATTCCGATGCGTGATGTCACTGATAGATTTAGACAAGTGTGAACACAATGTAGTGGAATGGAAATTGAGAAAGTTATGGTATGTCATCAGTCTTATTAGTTACATACAAATAATTTAGTAATGATTTCTTAGACGTTGATTCCCATGGTACGGTTGAAATATAAAATGCAAAATATTTCCCATACCGGGAATCGAACCCGGGCCTTCTGGGTGAAAGCCAGATATCCTAGCCACTAGACCATATGGGATATGCGTAATGATGGTGTTTATTGCATTTTGTTGGTATTTTGAGTAAATTATTGCATTTTTTCCATAGTCTTCGATTTTTGTCCAACAACATATTTAAAACTCAGATAACGGACATTGCGACCAGTTTTCATTTCTACACTCATTTGTTTAGATTCTTGTCACTTAGAAATGTTATTTCAATTGGTCATAATAAGTTTTCTTAGACATAGCACGTGAAATACTTTACAAATCTGATTGAAATAGGAAATGTGGGTAAAATGAGCATTTCAACAATCCGTTCGCTGAGTTTAAATTACTGCACTCACTTTTTTGACTGTAATTGTTTAGATCAGTGGCGCGGGAAGTGCGTAGGACAGGTAGGACATGTACAACGTACAAAAACACCTGGCTAGGACAGTCAACGAATTGTCCTACCCACGATTCAATAATAAAAAAAAAAACAAGATAAGCAGAAAGCTTGGAAAATGAATCAAACTATCTATCATGTTTTCAATATACCGTGACCGCCTCTAACTCTGCGCATTTTCACCAAAATCCACCAAAATCTGGTAAAATACTTAAATTTTCGTTCAAAATTAATTTAACATACAAACTTGATCAACGTCGTACATATTCTTATGGAGTATGGAAGACATGATAATGTTTTTCAATGCATTCTCATGCCTTGTAAAGCGTGATTTTGTCAGTGCATGACCACCAAATTTTCTGGCCGGTTAGAAGAACGATATGAGGGATTCCACGGAGGCATGCAAGTCGATTCTGATCGACCATTTCAAAAATATCTGAAACTTTGCACAGTTTTTCAGTTCCATCTAAATCGTCATTTTCCGATATCAAATCTTCAAGTTGAGTCACGACTAACTTTTCAAAAGGGTGTATGTGAAAATGGTTCAAAAATATTCAAAAAGCTGCACAGCAAAAACGGTTTTTTTGCATTAAAAAACATCATTTTTGTCACAAAAACTCAAATATCTCAAAACCCTATCGGAATACCAAATAATTTTTTGAGGGAAAACGGTCTATTATATTAGCTATCTACCATAAAAATTTGGTGATGGTAAGCCAATAAACAAAAAAGTTATGACATTTCAAATATTTCACAAATTTGACACTTAGTGAAAAAAAAAAATTTTTTTCATTGTTAATTTTTTTAGGACCGCAGTTTGTTGCTGAATTTTTTGTTAAGGGTACCACATGAGGTTAACAAGTTGTTTTCATGATATTTTATTTAATTATTCATAACTATTATAGCATCTATTAGAAAGTTAGACGCGATCCAGTGTTGTGATCTAAAGTCTTGATAGTGCCATATTTTTTATTGTACGTAACTGAAGAAAAATTCTCTCAATAGTGTTGAAACCTTTTGATAAAAGAAACCTATAAGAAATCTAATATTGAAGACAAAAGCTACAAAAAAAGTTTTCTATACAGGTATACGACTAGTTTACCTGCAAAAAGTTTACCTCGTAGAGAACAAGGCGGGTCTATACCCAGGTGATCTAGTATACGTAAAGCAGGTCGGTTTTCTCGGCGCTGGTTTTCTCCACAAAGTTAAAATCTGATTACACCTGGGTATAGTCCCGCCTTGGTAGAGAATAGACTTTGTTAATCATATTTGGGAGAAAGCGAGTAACTTCAACAACATAAAAAACATGATAGGTACATACCATGAACATACTCACGAAAAAGCTAAAAATATACTACCACTATGGTTATAAAAGATTTAATTGTAAAATTTTTCTTCAGCCAAGCAAACGACACCAAACTAGTCAGTAAAAACTTAAAAGTGATTTTGTTTATTAAAATCTAACGAGCAACATGAGTAGTCGCTTTCTCAACTGTTGCAGGCCGTTTGCAGAAAAAAAGTGTTCGAAAGAGCTACGAAATCTCACCGAAAGCACCATAGATAAACTGAAAGCGGCTGGTTATGCTCCAATGTCTACATTGAATACAAATTTACGCATTTGTACGTCCTGCCGTTTAAACGTTGACAAACGGGCAATCTGTACATCATCGGTGGATCAGGTTGCAGGAAGTTCGAAAACAACAACAACTGAGGAATTACTAGATGCACCGACAACAACTGAGGAGTTACCAGAAGTACCAAGTGCAGATAGTCTTGCCACGGTACCATCAGCGACATCTGTTTCAACAAATCAATCAGAAGATGAGTGCATCCAGAAGGTCAACATCGAACGCTTCAACGAAGGGATAGCTGGAATAAAAGTGACTCCGGAATAAAAGTGATATTGTAAAAAAAGTTGAATAACAATAAATAAATAAATAAGTATTAATAAAATGTTTTCATGATCTCATAACGCATACCCAAATCCAAAACTTTTAAAGTTTATATATAACATTTAGAAACTCATCGATCATACTCTAAAAAAAAACATCCTGGTAAAAACAAATTTATTTTCGTGTAATCTGTTAATTCATTTTAATTTATACATATATACATATACATATAATATTTATACATATACATAATATTTATACATATAATAAACATAATACTAATGAATACATGAAAACGACTTGTTTAATTCACGCAAGGCCCTTAACGATAAAATCAGCAACAAACTGCGGTTCCCGTAATAATTCACACCGAAAAAAAAAAATTTTTTCTACTTAATGTGAAAATTGTGACATGTTTGAAATGTCATAACTTTTTTGTTTATTGGTTTACCATCACCAAATTTTTATGGTAGATAGCTAATATAATGGACCGTTTTTCCTCAAAAAATTACGTTGGTATTCCGATAGGGTTTTGAGATATTTGAGTTTTTGTGTCAAAAATGATGTTTTTTAATGCAAAAAAAAATTTTTTTTTACTGTGTGTATTTTTTTTGGAATCTTTATTTAGTTGTCTAACTTTGTTTCTTTAGTTGTCTAACAATCGAACGAACCGTTTTTGCTGTGCAGCTTTTTGAATATTTTTGAACCATTTTCACATACACCCTTTTGAAAAGTTAGTCGTGTTTTAACTTGAAGATTTGATATCGGAAAATGACGATTTAGATGGAACTGGAAAACTGTGCAAAGTTTCAGCTCAATAGAAAAAAATGAATTAAAAAATTTACCAAATTTTGGTGCTGTTGCTTGGAATCACTCATATAGAATATCTATAGTGAAAATGATCGGAAACTAACTGTAATAATTGCTACAAGAAATTTCTTTCCCCGTTAGAAAACAAATGGAGCAATCCTCGGTGGCATTTCGGAATGAATCAATAGATGGTTTCTAAAAATTATACTGCTGACCTTGTATATGTTTTGGGACAAATTACTTTGACCTTACCTAGAAGAAATTCTTGAGATATTTATCTAGATTATTGTATCTTTTTCAATTTATTTATTTACTTATTTTAACCAACAATTTTGAAAGAGGGAAAAGCCCCTTTGAGTGATTTCCTTTCGAAATCTTTCTCAAAGAGGCATAAAACCTCTTTATCTTTTCAAATAACGTTACAAAACAAAAAGAAAACTAAAACTAAAGGCTCATACGGTAAAACAAAAACCATAACAGAGCCATATACTGCAATATAAGGTAGATTTGAGTGTGTATTGATATCTTGAAACATGGGATGAGGGAGGGGGATTACTATACATCATCTTGGTATCCAAACATTATCTTGATATCTGAAAATAAAAAAAAAATACAAAAAAAACGAGTATCAAACAATACATGAGATCTCAATTAAAAATCAGTCGTGAAAAAGAGCAAATAAAATTTTTACTACCTGGTGTATTCTTAAACCAAGGAAAGTGACTGACCTTAGGACAAATTGTGGACAATTCCTTTGTCGCTAGAATTCCAACAAATTTGCCTTTTGCTAATGGAATATTCTTTTAATTTGGGATAATATTCAGAAGAAGAAATGTAACGGTTATAAATAAGCCCCCGAGCAACACCAAATTTAGCCAATAAATCAGCCTGTTCATTACCATAAATTTTGCAATGGGAAGGGATCCATATTATTTTTATGATAAATTCCTGAGAGTGTAAGTCAAATTAAAGTTGTTTCAACATAAATAATATATAATGAGTTTTAAAATTGAAAGAAATGGTGTTCAAAGCATGAAGACAACTCAAGCTATCAGAACATACAATGTAAATATTTGGTGGACACTCCTTAATCAAGTTGCAAGCAAAGTATAAAGCGACTAATTCTGCTACGAAAAAAGAACAAGGAGCTTGCAATTTGAAAAAGTGAGCTGAGAACGTATTATATACTCCAAAACCCGCGATATCTTGAATTAATGAACCAATAAAATAAAATTGTGCAGGGGTAATTCCATCGAATTTACGCTCAAATAAGATATTGGCAAAATATATATATCTTTTTCAATGGAAGGCCACTAAAGTACTTATTTAAACTCTTTTCTATTTTTTAATAAAAAAAAACTTTTGAAGGACAACCGTTATTCAACAGGCTCTTTAAGATTTTTGTCTCAGATTCCCCGAGGTATCATAGGTAAATCATAGAGATTCTATTGAATACTCTCAGGGTCTATTACAAGGAACACTTCAGAAATTCTTCTGGAGGTTTCTATACTAATTCTTCCAACGATTTTTCAAAGGATGTTTAGAATAATTTCTCCATAATTTGCTCCAGGTAATCCTTGAGAACTCCAAAGCTACTGCCTCTTTTTTTTTTTTTATTTACTAAATAGTTTATTAGGCTCATTGGAAGACCTTAACGGAGCCGATTTTTCATGTTAGTTGTTTACAATCTATTTACACATAGTATTTTTGTTAGTTTTTTGCACAAAATGAACAAAAATGGTGTATTATTATTATAAGAACAGTTCACAGTTGAATTTTTGACTTTTTGATGAAGTTATTAACGATTTGCATATAGATGATATCCATATTTCCCAAAACATCTCTGATGGGTTGCGGAGCTCGATTTTCTCGTTCCAATTGTTGTAACAGGGATGGTCTTGTCTCTTCGAATTTCTCACATTGCCAAATAGTGTGATCAATGTCTTCGTAGCTCAGGGAACAATCGCAAAGGTTGGAGTTGACTATGTTTACTCTGAAAAGAGATGCTTTTAAAGTATAATGGTTCGATATTAGGCGAGACATATTTTTTACGAACAGTCTATTGCACTGTAATGTTGAAAACCAAGAAGAAAGACTAACTTTGGGTAGAATACTGTAACAGTGTCTACCTAGTTCACTATTAGACCAACTATCTTGCCAAGACGACAAAGCTGTCTGTCTTATGATTGCATAAAAATATATTGGCGTTTGGCAAGCCATGCCACGGTTTCCTTAATGTACAAAGCAATTAGACTTGTTTTCGTAGAAACTCGAATGTTTTTTAGACTTTCTATTGAGCTTAAGCTATCGGAGCAAATGAGGTATCTTTTGGGTGGAAGAGATTTGATATAATCTACTGTAAATTTTACAGCTAACATTTCCGCTTTATAGATTGAACACGGAAACTCTAGCTGGAAGCTTGCTTCGAAGTTACAATTGTAGACTCCGAATCCACAGTTATCAACTCCTGAAGAGCCATCCGTGAAAAACATCTCCTCTGCGTTAATGTTTGATAAATTCTCAAGGTATGCTTGTTTAGCTTGACATGGTAGTAACGGTTTTGGCAAATTCGCCAGATTTTGGACTAACGACGTATTGACGTCGATTTCAAATGGGCGTGCTGGCACTTCATAATCATAAAAATTATCCGAGCTAGGGGAAGTTGGCAACATAAGACATTCTCGGTACGATCGAAGGAAATTTGACTGTGGGTGTATTCTGAACAGTTCATCTAATTGGATCATCACTCTAGAAGATGTTATGTGACAATTGGCTAAATACCTGCAATTCAATTCTTCAGCGGAAGGACACCAGCTATCACTTCAACCGACTGAGTATGAGTAGAATTCAGCAAACCCAAGCATATCCTCAGGGACTTGAACTGAATCCGTTCGAGTTTGATGAAATGGGATTTAAGTCATGTGAAAAATGAATGAGCCGTATTCAATTACTGATAGGATAGTCGTTTTGTACAATTTTATCATATCCGACGGGTGAGCTCCCCACCATGTCCCTGCTATGGTACGTAGAAAGTTTATTCTTCGTTGACATTTTCGAACAACATATTGGACATGAATTCTCCAAGTACATTTTGAATCGAACCATAAACCGAGATATTTATAACAGAGGCTTTGGGTTATTCGAAGGTCATACAGATGTAACTGTAGTGGAGACAATGTTCGTTTATTCGAGAATACCACGATTTCCGTTTTTGAAGCAGAGAATTCCAATCCGAGGTTTTGTGCCCATATTGCGAGGTTATTTAAAGAGGTCTGAAGAGTTCCTTCCGAAAATTTAACATCTTTAGCAGTAGCCCATAAACATGCATCATCAGCGTATTGTACTAAAACACATCCGCTTTCAATGCTGCTATCTATATCACTAGTATAGAGATTGTAAAGCAGAGGGCTTAGAGAAGATCCTTGTGTTAATCCTAGACATGAGTTGCGGACATGTTTAACTTGAAAGTTCTGATAGAAATGCATAGTTTTCAGCGACAAGAGGTTGAACAAAAAATCAGCTAACTGAACTGGAACTCCAAGCTTGCATAGCTTGTGGCATAGAATGTCAATTAGCACTGAATCGTACGCCCCTTTTATATCAAGGAAAACTGCAGTCAATGCTTGTTTGGATCGAAATGCGATTTGAATATCAGTAGCTAATAATGCTTGGCAATCTCTTGTACTTTTTGCGTGGCGAAAACCATATTGCGTCGGAGAAAGTAGTTGATTTTTTTCAGCCCAAACTTCTAGTCTAACGAGGATCATTTTTTCGAGAATTTTACGAGTGCAGGATAGCAAACCTATTGGACGATACGACTGTGATATACCGGGGTCTTTACCAGCTTTGAGTATAGCAACAACCTTAATATTCCTCCAGGCTACTGGAATGGATTTGTTTTTGAAGATCCAGTTGTATGAACGAAGGAGGAGCTCTTTAGCAGGAGTAGGTAGATTTTTCAATAGAGAGAATTTGATTCCATCCATGCCAGGTGAAGAATTATTACACGATACGAGAGCGTTTTCTAAATCTGTGAAGCTAAAATCCTCTACTAGATCCATTGAAACCGTATCATTTTCAATGAATAACGGCGGTTGAGTAGACACAAAACAAGGGCTAACGTTTTCAGCAAACCGATCGATCCAACTCAAATCAAATTCTCGAATATCCGAAGGACTTGGATTAAAGTTCCTCAGCCTACGCGCTGTTTGCCATAAAATAGGCATGGCGGTATCTTTGGTCAGAGATTCTACGAACTGCTTCCAAAAATTACGTTTCTTATTTTTGAAAATCATTTTACTTTTGGCCTCTAACTTTTTATAATTCAAGAAATCTTGCATCAATCCAAACTTTCGGAACATTTTGAAGGCATCTGACCTCTGCTTGACAATATCAGTACACTCTTGGTCCCACCAAATTGTGGGAGCCTTAGTTTTGGAAAGTGACGAACGGATTGGCTTAGTTTGCGAGTTTTCGGCTGCCATCAAAATCAAGTTTGTTAGGAATCCGTGCAAATCCGGTTCCTGTACTGAAACGTTTTCAATTTCTGTTAAAATTGTCGAGGAGTATTTGGACCAATCAATATGTTTTGTCAGGTCATAGGGAACCACTAGTTCCCTTTTAGAGTTTGTACAAAATGATATGTGGATCGGCAGATGGTCACTACCAGCAGGGTCATCAACAACATCCCAGACACAACTTAAAGATAAATTCGATGAGCACAGTGAAAGGTCGACTCTACTGTTACAAGATGGAGGACAGGCTATCCGAGTTACTTTCCCTGTGTTTAACACTGATAGGCGAAATTCGTCTAATATGTCGTAGATCATATTAGCTCTACTGTCATCTTTATCCTCCCCCCACGCACAACCATGGGAGTTAAAATCTCCGAGTAGAAATACAGGATGAGAAAGTTTGCTGACTAACGTTCTTAAGACACTAGGTATCAATCTAGCTGATGGAGGAATATACAGGGAAGCGATTGAAAACACCATATTGTCAATCTCAATTTCAGCCGCAACCACTTCGATTGGATTAACATTTGGTAGATCTATACGACGAAATGAATAACAGTTCTTTATACCCAACATAACACCCCCTGCTCGGATATCTCGATCATTCCGAAGAATATTGTAGTTCTGTAGATAAAAATTCAAATCCGGAGTAAGAAATGTTTCCGAGAGCGCGAAACAATCAACATTTAGCTTAAGTAAAAAGCACCTTAGATTTGCTATTTTTTGCAGAATACTTCTGCAATTCCACTGGAATACGGAAAACTTCTGGTTTAGAAGTGAGTTAGCCATCGATAGATACTAACAGTCCAAGGAGTGGCCATGATGAAATCAGTTTTTTCAGAAGGATGTTCAATATGGGTGTCAGTTTCAGCAGGATGTCTGTCCAAGCCGGAGTTAGCTGAAATATCTCCGAAAATAGCTTAACTATCTGGGTAACTGTTAAACCTACAGCTGTAGAGGAGTTTTCTGTGGAGCTGGCCACTCCAGGGAGGTTTGGAAAATCGGATTCTTTGTATTGAAACTCAGGAGGTTTCCGGGAGGGTTGTGACAGACGAGAGGTGGATGGAAAATCAAGAAACGGTGGGTGCGAGCTAACGGATTGATGTTGTCGCGAAGCCAACGGTGCAACACATGGTTGATGATTGGAAGATTTGCTAGTTGGAACATTCATTACATTTTGAGACGACAGAATGGAATCTGGCTGATGATCGGAGGATTTGGTTCTCTTTGATTTTTTTGCTCGGGTTAACTTTTTGCGTTTCAAGGATTCCGAACGGCTACATACTGACTCATTTTCATCAATGTCTGACAGTTCACTGAGCGACGCATACGGGTTTTCATGACAGAAGTCAGAGTTAGGCAAATTACCGACTGTTTCAGCATAACTGAGTTTGGATTTTTGCCAGATTCGTGCTGTGGCAAATTGGGCACGTTTTTTGTAAGCAGAGCAATCGCGGTGCGATTCATGGCTCTTTTTACAATGGAGGCAGATGTTTTCTTGGATTGGACATGTGGCATCGTGATGAGATTTTCCACATTTCCCACAACGTGCTTTGTTCGCACAGAGTGGTTCCGTGTGGCCATACCGTTTGCATTTGTTGCAAAGCATAGGCTTCGGAGAATAGATTCGAACGGGGATCAAGACATTTCTGATTTCGAGAAAGTCCGGCAAGATTGTTCCTTCGAACGTCACCCGGATAGAATAGGAGGGCTTGAAAGATTTTCCATTTTCATCATCAGATGCAATGGCTAGCTGATTGCATTCCAAAACTGGAACCGAAGGGATACGAGGGTCTTTGAATTTGCCAACACCTTCATCCTTAAGGTACGACAGATCCATATCAGCCTGCTGAATCACGCCATCGATCTCCACTAAATTGCATGGAACATATACCCGATAGAGGCGAGACAAACGCTCATTAAGAGCAACATTATTTGCTTCTTCACGATTGGTCAGCACAACGCGGACCTTGCTGAAACCAATCTTTCGGACTTCTTTTACAGTCTTGAAATTACTGTAAAGCTCTGCAGAAATCAACAACACGTTAAGCGGTTTATCTTTTTGCCGGAGGAACACTTCATATGGACCTTTTGCTGATGCCGGATAGCAACGATGGCGGGAAGCAGTAGGCTGAGGGTCTGTGCCAATCAGTTGAGGATCGGCTACTGATGGATGATCGGAGGACATTTCTTCGAAGATTGGTGGCATCTGAGAGGAAGACCCCTCATTGCCAACCATATTTTGCTACCGAGACCAATCTCGTGCAACCAGTAATGGGTTGCGAAACAATGCGTTCCCACGACAATAAAAAGCACAATAGATACTTAGCTTTGAAATGAGTCCCTCGAATTGACCTTCACACAATAACACCGCACGGAGTTCGAAAGCAGAATAAAGGAAAAACACAACCGATTCGATCGAGAGTTGAAGAGCGACTCCCAGCTACTGCCTCTTGTAATTTCCTTGGGTAATACAGTCCACTCTCCCTAACTCTATATTGAAGGGACCATCGAGTTAGGGAGGTATCGATTTACAGAACACTAAACCAGTGCAACTGCGATCCGAGGGACCATCGAGTTAGTCGTGAAAACCAACTTTTACTATGGTTCTCTTACTCGATATCGAGATACGGAATATCGAGTAAGGGAGAGTTAACTGTAATTTGATTATTTTGCCAAAACTATTCTAGTATATCCTCCAGATATTTTTTCACTAATCCTTCAACCGAATTCTCCAGTCACTCCAGGAATCTTCCAAAGATTTCTACATAATTCCTTCCGAGGTAAGGTTTGTTCCAGAGATCTAAAATTCTTCAAGAAATTCTTCGAACAAATCTATTTATTTTCTAGGAATTTCTCCTGCATTTGATCCACTCCTGCGGTTTTCCAAACATTTCTTCAAATGTTTCTCGAAATCTTCTCTATCAATCTTCAAAAGTGTTCACACCAGCTAATACTATATACATTTTTAGAACCATCGAGATACGGAATATCGAGTAAGGGAGAGTTAACTGTAATTTGATTATTTTGCCAAAACTATTCTAGTATATTCTCCAGATATTTTTTCACTAATCCTTCAACCGAATTCTCCAGTCACTCCAGGAATCTTCCAAAGATTCCTACATAATTCCTTCCGAGGTAAGGTTTGTTCCAGAGATCTAAAATTCTTCAAGAAATTCTTCGAACAAATCTATTTATTTTCTAGGAATTTCTCCTGCATTTGATCCACTCCTGCGGTTTTCCAAACATTTCTTCAAATGTTTCTCGAAATCTTCTCTATCAATTTTCAAAAGTGTTCACACCAGCTTATACTATATACATTTTTAGAACCATTCCTCAACATTTTTTTTTGAGATTTTGTCAAATATTCTCCGAGAAATTTCTATACAAAATCTTGCGGATTACTATCCCGAGATAAGATTGGTTTATTTTTATTATCTTAGAAAATCATCTGAGAAATCTTCTAAAAATCCTCAAGAGTCCAGGAGTTATTTCAGAGATCCTAGATCATTAAGGGTGACTTCAAAACTTACACAAGCTTTATCATAGGTTACTTTAGGATTTTCTCTAGAAATAACTCAAGGATTTATTTTTAAGAAAACAAACTTCCTAACATTTCCCTGGAGACAAACTTTCACAACTTATGAAAAAACCGAATTTAGTACTATACCATTTAATTCCACTAGAGTTTGTATCCTTTGACAGATACGCGTATTTCGAGAGTTATGTCTGATCTTTCGACCTTGACGCTTGCTCCTACGGGGGCCAGCGACGAGGGCAGGATCAAACATGTCGCGCGTCGGTCTAGTAAGTGAAAAAGTGGCGTGATCGGTTAGTTCTTTTTGATCCTTTGACCTTGACGCTTGCTGCTGGGCAGTGCGTCAAGAAAGCCAAGTTTTTTTTCCTTTTCGGGTCGCGCGCCTTTTTTTTCTGAGTGCTTTTATATAGCCGAGCAAACGAGTGAGGCTGAGAGTGGATTGTGGCTGCACAGTGAAGGTTAAAGGATCAATTGGTGAGCTCGTTTCGTGCTACTATTTCTAATCTATAAAATATGTATGACTGCACATTTAATCGTTACAATTGTGGGACGTAAATATGAATTTTCAACAAACTATGAATTGTTCGTCACTGTGAGTGTTGACACAAACTCTGATTCATGAATTATTTATGTTTCACATTTTTTTTTATTTTCAGAACACCCCTTTTTACCTTTATTTTTGTAATTAAAAAAAAACTTTGAATGGTTCGACACTACAAGTGTAGACTTGCGAAAAGTTCACTTTATTCAACAAACTTTGGATGGTTCGCCACTGTAAGTGTCGGCATAAGAATAAGAGTGTTCTATGATGTTCCAACCAATCAAGTTTTTTGTTTCTTTTCAAATAACTAAAATATAATAACACATGCTTTCGTTCTGACAGCTGTAGGAATATTACATTTAGGTATTTGTTCAACAAACTTTGAATGGTTCGTCACCTCAAGTGTCGGCAGAATTTTCCTCTACATAGAAATAGTTCATATCAAATGAAAATATTATATTTTCAAATAAGCAAGTATATATCTCACAAATCATTATTTATCATGGTCTAATCGCTTATCAAAGTGAATCCTGTGACCCAACGATCCTTCCCATTAACAAACATCCCTCCCAGTAACCTTTGTGGAGATGCAGAGGCAAACACGGTCTCCAAATAGCAAAGGTTACACACTAACATTCCTTCCCCCAATCCCACCTGACTGCAAGGACGTGGCCGGCGCCGTTATTGACCCTGTATAAATAGAGGCACTGAATTATGCACATTGAAGAAGATTATGGCCAATCCCAGCCAAACTTCTAGTTGATTCTTTGTGCATTTTCACTGACTTCGGTCAATCACGGAATAGCAACCATTGATATGTGTAGTCAGTCTAAGCTAAGCTTTGACAGATACGCGTATTTCGACCTCAACTGTAAGGCCGTCTTCAGTGTCGTGTTCTAGATTAAATGGTATAGTACTAAATTCGTTTTTTTCATGTACTTATAGGTATTCTACTAAACAGCTCGAAGATTTATTATCAATTTCACAACTTACTTGAGAAACACTCTTGGCGTGCTGAAGAAATTACTGAATAAAATCTTGGAGGAGTTGGGACTTTCTGGAATTAGTTAGTTTTTAGGAGGAATTGGCCTCATGTTGATTCCTTTTAGATCTCTTTTAGTCGCTTAGTCGCTACCAGCCCTGTGAAGACGAAAAGCTTTCTTTTGGCAAAGACAGCGAAAGAGTGTCAGTGGTAAAAACACAGACAAACAGACGTCACACTCTCATCATTGTCCATCGACCACCTTTTTAACGGTCGATTCAAAAATATGGTAGATGGCCAATCCGCCACCCGCAGCGCTCGCATCGTTTTTGTTCACGTTTGACGTTTACACACCACCGCCATCTGTTGGCGCGTCGGCCAAATACACTAATTTTAGCATTGGGCGTACATGTCCTCGTGACTATGATTTGGATCGAGATTTGTTCTAAGTGTTACGTCTGTTTGTCTGTGGTTAATGCTTTATTGCTTGACAGCTATTGAAAATTGTTGAATAAAAGCAATGTTGCATCAATGGTGTTGATATGCAGTAGAATACGTGCAATGTTATAATGCTTGTGGTTACTTGGGATACCAGCCGTTGTCGTGGAAGATTTCGTCGTGCTGGATCTCTTCCACATATTTAAATACCGGTGGTGGAACTGAAGTTAAAAAATTGACGGCCAGCAGCAGCACCAAGATGGTTTTGTTGATTCCAGCCACGGTGGAAGTGGCGGATGAAAATATAAACAAAGGTATCTGTCATGATTGATCCGAATCAGCTGATCATAGGCCTATTCAAATGACGTCTCAAATCAGCTGTTCGGGAAGCACTTTGACATTTCTTCTATGAAAATAACAGGCCCGTGTTAGCACCGGTCCTCCACCGATGTAAACAAATGCATAGACAGATCTGTCACATGAAAAGGCCTACATATTCACCACAACGTGGAGACAAAAATCATAGGAGAAAAAGGGGTCCGATAAAAATCGTAGAGAAATAAATTGTAGGGAACCGTGGGGTGTACTGTCGTGCCACCAGTTTTTCATTGTTTTTAAATAGTTAGATTGAAGCCTCTAACATATGGGTTCCTTGGGAAAGTTTGTTCAGTAAATTAACAAAAAGCATATAAGCCATTAAAAATTTTTCACAGAAATGGTCTATTCGCGTCGAAGCCGAACGCCGCGGCTTAACATCGAGCGGCTACGGGACTCAGAAGTAGCCCAAGTAGCAGCAGTTGGAGGTGGCCCTGGGTTTATTCACATATTTCATAACGTTAAAAGTGGCCATTTTCGACACCCACCCACCCCCTCGTAACGCTTTTTGCATGAACATTTTACAAATTTTGTATGAGCCGTAACAGCACGAGGACACCCACCCACCCCCTTCAGCGTTATGAAATTTGTGAATGGGCCCCCTACCAAAGGAAGAGCAGCTTGGCGCCGCCACTCTTGAAGATGGCACCGCAACAGCAGCAACCGTAACAGCAGGACTAGGTCCAGCGGCACCGAATCAGAGAAACGACTGGTACACGCTAAGCCTGCTCAACGCAGCGCATGTGTAAAAACTACACAGAATGAGGCAACCAATGCAGGACTCTCTGGCTGAGTGAAAATTCTGTGTATGTCGCACTCATGCTGTGTGTAGCCGATGTGTTGGCCTTCGGCTGTGCGGGGATCGATGGAAATGGAACTGTCAATCTCTCCCGCGCGGCAGCAAACAGTTGGCCGTTGGTAAGATGGGGAGTTTTCAGGGATTTTTTCAGGTGAAAAGCCGGAAGATGGTCGTAAATGTGGAAGTTTTTCCCCATTTGCTTCCGCTTCGGCTATTCGAATGAAAAAATCTCTGAAAACTTGAAAATTTGAATGTGTTTTTTTAATGGTTTCAGAAGCAAAACAAAAATGGAAGCAAATTCCGCATTCCAAGCGTACCTCCTCTGTGCGCATTTCACTCATTCGGTTTGTTTACCACCGTTTGCACAAAACTGTGTACAGCCCCCTTTGCACAGAATCTGTGCTGCATGAAGAGAGGCTGATTTTGTGTACTCGGCACTCATTTCTGAGCGTGACAAGTTTAGCGTGTATAAACAGACACGGAACAGACAAAACTCGATCTTCCGGAGAAAGAAGCGCCATCAAGATGAACGAGATCGCGTAGCGATGGAACAGCTGTTCTGCGCTAAAGACACACGGAAGTTCTACGAGAAGCTTAACCGTTCGCGCAAAGGCTTTCTGCCACAAGCCGATATGTGCAGAGACTGTGACGTAAATCTTCTCACGAACGAACGAGAGGTGGTCGAAAGGTGGCGGCAGCACTACGACGAGCACCTTAATGGTAATGTGGCCAGTAGCGAAGGTGGCACGGAAATAACTTTGGGAGCACGCGCGGATGACGCGCGGAAGACTTCCGCCTCCAGATCTCCAAGAGGTAGATACGGAGATTAGACGGTTGAAAACAACAAAGCCGCTGGGGTGGACTAACTACCGAGCGAGTTGCTAAAATACGGTGGTAATGCCAAGATTTGGGAGGAGGAAGTATTGCCGGAGGAGTGGATGGAAGGTGTCGTGTGTCTCATCTACAAAAAGGGCGACAAGTTGGATTGCGCCAATTATCGTGCGATCACATCTTTTTTTTGCGCCGCCTACAAGGTACTCTCCCAAATTCTTTGCCGCCGTCTATAGGTTTTCTACGGGTTTTTCCGCTGGATACCAGAATAGACGCTGTTTGAGCCGCACCTCCTGGTGAACAGACGCTTGAGACGTACCTCCTCAATCTAGCTGATGTCAGAAGGACAACATTGAACAGGCTGCACTACCAGCTAAGTACGCAACCCTTAGCTGGCGGTCTTTGTCATCGTTTGACCCATGGAAGCGTGAGGTTGGAACCAGAGCTGCGTTAAACGCTCCTTCCTAGTAGTCGACTCACCGTTTTGCAGGTTCGAAGGATTAGAATTTTAGAGGATTCGAATACATTAAAAAGATGATCAATATAAAACTTACTGAAATAATTTTTAAACAACTCAACTCACAACAGTGCTAGCAAGATCATTAGCAAAACCCTAGGAAGATTCATTGCTTTTATTTTTTTGGATTCTCTGTATGATTCTTGGTGGATATGCGACGAAATCTATAGGAAGATCTTTGACAGAGGCCTGAAATTTTGACGAACTACAAAAATCCCTTCCATCATCGATTGTAATTTTCAATTGCCCCATATGTAAATTGTGAAAAAGTCTCCTATGTTCCATGTAGGTAGGTATCAGGTGGTAAACTGTAGAATTTACTCTGAAGAGAAAAGGATTTCGGATTAATAGAAATCGGCCTTGCCAGTAACGCAAATTTCACCTTAACGAACTATGGTTTCTCTGTTTATTCTGTGGGTTTGTCAATTTGAAGTAGTTCCCTTACATAATAACTTTCAGTTTGTTTTTCTTCTTCTCTGTAGATTTGTTCTTTTTTCAATTTTCGTTTTGTAATTTACACTATTTGCAACATTTCTTAATAGTGGATGATACTAGGCGGTAGGGCCAGGTTTTCTGTGTGTTCAATGATTTTATCATATGGGAGAAGAAAACCCGATTGTGTGTTTTTCAGTTTGTGTAAATTAAAACAAATGAAAAGATTGCATCCAAAATTGAGAAATATGTGTCTTTATATGTACGTTGCGTTTGTGAGTTTGAAGCGAAACAGGAGGCAGGGTGGGAACACGGATATTTACGATTTTACGTAGTTCAGTTTCCAAAAACGGTCATAGGTAGGTGTTCGGTAGCTACGATTAACTTCCATTCTTTCTTTTGTTTGAGTTTCCATTAGAAACGACGACACTTCTAAAGCTGGGAGGTCTTTTACAAAGACCATTAACACGTTAAATGTTTTACTTGTGTTTGTTTGCCCTACGTGGAAACGATTACTTTAGATGGCCTAATTTTCCTAATCAATAGTGTTCTACATCTGATACAGTAGACGGGGACTTGGGGATGGAGGACTAATAGCGTAGTAGTATGGTACATACTTTACACGGGAAAATATTTTCCAACCAAAGCATCCCACCAATTGGGGGAGAGATTAATGCTCAAACGTCTCAGTTAAACTTGGTTTCAACTCTCTAAGATGAATGCTATTATATAATAACATTTGTTTTTTCGGTAGTATGTTTTTCACCCGAAGGTAAAATCTCTTTGAATTCCATCTTGAAAGATATTTTTTCGTTAAGCCACAATTAGTTTTTACTCAATTTCGTGTTAAGCTAGGGTTTCATGTTGAGTTTTCTAATATTAATTCTTCTATGGTCAAATCAACCGATTCATTAAATTAGGTAAGAATGCTTCGTTTTACTCGAAATGTAGGATAGTTTAACTCAGTTGAATCACCCTAATGGGATACTCTATTAAATGGGTTCCATTCGTCATGAGGGCCGAAAACAAAATGCTGCGATAAACTGATTTGACTATGAGAGCAGTTTTTTTTGAATGAATCAAATTTAAAGCATGAATGCCAACGAGAGGATGCTTTATAACCAGATTCGCCCATTGTAGTCTTGTGTACTGTTTTGGTGGAGCAATTGACTGTTGAGAATTGGTTGTCTGCTATCTATTACTAATGCTTTGTGATTGATTCTGTAATTTAGTCCAGATTGATAACGAGTGGTTGAATTTTCGATCGAATGATGTTCGCGTACTATTGTGAGTATTGGGTTCAAATTGCTTATTTATCTTTTATTTTAAATATAGAATTCTACTTTGAACATGCGTACTTCAGTTATTGAAACTGATAATAACATAGACGGGAACTAATTTGGCCTTAATACTAGGTTTGCTCACAGTCATCTTGTTGATTTACTTCTTTAAAACGTATTTGATTTTTGTTTGTAGGTAAAATTAGTTCTGGTAACCAATTTCTGAATGACAATGCATCGTTGATTCTCTTTGGTAATTACGACAAATCATAACTGGGACTTCTCTCAGAATACCTTATCCAATCAACGATGCATTTGGTTCTCGCAAAGCTCATTTTGTAGCAGTTAAATGGAAGATTTACACGTTTTGTCTTAAAATATTGCTCTTATAATTAATTAACTGAAATTCAAAATGTAATTGTTAGTTTAACCAAATCTTTGAAAAGAGAAGCAAAAACTTGTTGAAAACTTATTCTGAAAACTGCAATATAATTGTGCAACAATAGCAAAATAAAATTGACTGTTTAACCTAAAATACGAAAAAGATTCGAAACGTTACAATGAAGGTATTTTCACGTTTCTCCTTTTGCCGTAGAAAACCTTTCGAAAGACAAAAGAAGATGACTAAAAACATACCATAAAAAACTGTTAATTTGAATGAGCAAAAACTTCATCCTCTCAATCACATCCAGATTAGGATTTGTGTCAATGTCGATCCAGTTAATTCTACCGGGTAATGGAATTGCAACGTTTTGTCGGTTCCGATTGAATTTCAAGGTACTCCCGGATGAGTCATATTTCCTATCAAATTTGGATGTGTTTCACATTCCTGATGCAATGCTAGGTTGTTGTCATAATTAAGAACTAACTTTTCACTTATTTTCGGTTTGTAATCATTTTACTTTGCTTAACTTTTACAACATTAACTTACAAGCTACACGTTGTATTCTCATTAAATATAATGTTGATCACAATTTTTATTGTTTTTCCATCTTTTTTTCTCATATCATTTCAGCTGCTTATAGTTTTTCTTAACTAAACTAAATATTCAGGTCGAACAACTCAGGAAGGAACATCATTCTATGTACAAATTCTTTTGGTTTTGAATATTATTTCATAAACTGTAATTGTGCATTAAGTGCAATTTTGGTAAAATTATTTCGAGTAGATGCGATAACTTCGAAAGAGTACAGTGGCAACCTAACCAGACTGAATAGTTTCCTAAAGATTTATACGATCAATAAGTCTCTCAAATGAACCAGTCTACTACGGTCTAGTGATATTTTGTTCAATCTTTTTCCACTTAATATTAATTTTCAACGTCTGTCATAAGTTATTTGCTGGCATAGTTCAGTTTGGTGAAACGACTTTTATCATCCAATTCATTCGGGGCAGAGAGCTGCTCTCTTAACATTCTAAAATCGTCAAATTGGCTGCTTATTGTTGTCCTGTTGTTTCTGCTACATGTGGTTTCATCGGTTTTGCTACTTACAAATTATATCACTTACTAAAATACTCAGAAAAATTGAATACATCCGAATCGAGTGTCAAAAACTGCTCTTTTCCAAACTTATCTTTAAAACCGTCGTTCGTGTTAAAATAAACTACATACTTTCTGTTTCAAAATCCTACATTTTTTTTGTTTTCCGTTCTGTGTTTTGTATAAACTACATTTGTTTTGTATGCATTGAGTAATATCAAGTGTTTGCTTATTGTTTCCGTTCGTATTTGTTTATCTTGTAACGTAAGTGCAGGGATTTTTTCGACGATTGATAACGATGATAACTGGAGCTTGCTTAAATTTGTTTGGGTGATTCGTAACTTTTTTCCGATTACAAAAAAAAAAACTTGAACAAAAATAAAAAAATCTTTTTGGCTCACCGTAAGTAGCTCACTAAATATTTTCTGGCACACTGTTTTATATGCGATCATATACCTCACACGGTTTATACTCTAGCATCTAGAGTAACTCGACTAACTTAGCGTAACAGTACGTCAATAGGGGCTGCTTTCTTTGGTAGTAGCCTCAATACTACAAACTTCTCACTATCGCACATAGATATATACAAACAACTTAGAAAAGAAACGATCAAATGAAATAATAATCCATACAATATAAAATACCGACGAATATGCGAGTAATCTCTCAAACAAATGTGTTTGTGTCGGGAAATCTGTACACGTACACAATGTAGCATAAAACACCTTTATAAAAATATAGCTGAGCTTGGTTGTTTGTTCTTGCTTAAGTACACACACCTTAACAGGCGAGCAGGATTTCGGAATAACCGGAAGTCCAGGATACTTAGAAATCCATCACCTCCATACTGAAGGGCTTTTTCCGGGTCGGACTCGCAGCCAAAGGGTTGGGCGTCAGGTGGTGCTGGTTTTTGAACTGAAACGTCTGATGGGAGGCTGCCACGCCAGCGGCTGTCAACGGTGAGGACTTGTTCGACAGCATCTTGCCCATGGTGGGCGGTTCGTCCTCGTCGTCACTGTCACTGCGGACATTCACCGGTCCACCCAGGGCCGGCCCACTGAAATCATCGTCATCATCATCCTGAACGCGAGAAAGAGAGAGAGAAAATGGATATGAACGTTGGTTCATTAATGAGAAGGTTTTTACAGTTGGTTGGTACTACGATCGTGCATATTAAACTTTGGAATAAATTCGAACGAAAGTTGTCAGAGGTCTACAATAAATCAACATCACTGAGAATGAATGAGCGCATATATATCCGAAAAGAAAAACTTATATGTTTTTAAATCACTTGCTTACGAAGAATGCATTGTCAGAATTGTTAACAAGCATGCTTTAAATTGTAAACTATTATCAATAAAGTAGAACTTCTAAAATACATCAGATATTTCAATAATGTTGCATACAATATGGCCCCATAAACAAATGCGATTATTGTACTAACTTAAATTTAGTAAATGTATTTTCCAGTTAATGTAATTCTGACATAGCTTCGTCTTACAGAATTCTGTTTTAAAACTTGTTTTTACTAAATTGTTATATCTCAAAACTAAAGAAAAACATCGAAGGTTTTGTTATCTCGAAAACTGATAAAGATTATGATAGTCGCATCTTTCCCTTATACCGTTTTGATCAACATTACGGACAGCTTCAAATTCCGGACACTCTATTTTGTATGGGAAACATTTCACACGAAATGTTTCAATTTTTGCCACTCAAATGTTCTCACTTTCAAGGCTAGTTTCAATAAGCATTTTTCATAGATATCTATGCAAATTTATAATGCCCAACTGCCTTAGACGTCTCTTTAGTGGTTTGACGATTTCGATTGGTGGTTTGGCTTTTCTATCTATTATTTTCATGAGCAGTCCGGAATTTGAATCACAGTGTCCGGAATATGGGGCAAAAGTGAGGGATCGTCCGGAATAAGAATCATGAAAAGGTTACACATTTCTATTTATTTAAAGTAATATATGTTGTGGAATCAAAATCTTCACTCACCATTCGAAAGTTAAATGTCGAAGTTGATACGAAGATGAATCATACGGAATGATTTATTTTATATGAATTCTGATGAGTTATACTTCATTGAGGCCTTAAGTGACCGTAATATAAATCAAAACGGTACGACAAACAAATTATTTTTCTGTTCAAACACTTGGGACCTTAATGATTCACTTTGGCAGCCAAGAATGCACCAAATAGCTCGGGTTTTAACAACCAAGGTATGACTTTCATAAGATCCAGCTACTTTGTTTGCTTCGCGGATGCCGTGGATATCGTCGACAGAACATTTTAAATGAACGCCTCACAGAAGTCCAGTTTTCTAAAAAGCTGTCGGAAACCCAATTTCCAAATATGTTTTTGATTGAAAAAAGTCAAACATTCATATACGATATCAGACAGTTAAGAACACGTACGAAAAATTAAAAAAAAATGGTTCTTTTCGTGTGTTGACCCTAAAAACGTGCATATATTCAAAAAAACAAACTCAATTATTTCATGTTTATCTCCATGTTCTACATCTCAAAATCTCTCCCTATGTTGGTGATTTTTTCGGTCCCTTCATTCTGCATACATTATTACTCTCCATATCTCGATATCTCCCTATCTCGATGTGATTTTCATTCCCGATTTTCTCTCCATGTATGCCCATTATCAAAGGTTACTAGACTAGATTTTAGGGATTCAAAACAATTTGCAAATACGAAATATCATCCGTTTGTTTTTGACTTTCCTAGTGACGGAGAAATTTTCAATCTAGTATTCATTAAAAATGTGTTCTATATCTCAATCTCCCCTATCTCGATGGTCCCTCAAATTTTCAAGAGCACAAATCTGGAGAACCAAACATTCGTTTAAGCTGAAAACCTAATCGATTGGTCACAAGCTGGAGGTGGCCAATCGATTAAGTTTTCAGCTTAAACGAGAGTTCGGTTCTCAAGAATTGTGCTCTTAAAAATTTTAGGCTTGGCTTCGATTCATCTTCACCTTAAGAAAGAATCATCTTGCCTAATTTTGCCTAAACATTCGTTTTGTGAAAAAGTTGAGAGCTTTCATGGGAAACAGTTATTTTATTAGAAACTTGTTCTAAGAAATCCAAAATATAGTAACTTTGCACAAAATAGGGTCTGCATCTTTAAAATACCCAGATAGCCGTAGCGGTAAACGCGCAGCTATTCAGCAAGACCAAGCTAAGGGTCGTGGGTTCGAATCCCACCGGTCGAGGATCTTTTCGGGTTGGAAATTTTCTAGACTTCCCAGGGCATAGAGTATCTTCGTACCTGCCACACGATATACGCATGGAAAAATGGTCATTGGCATAGTAAGCTCTCAGTTAATAACTGTGGAAGTGTTCATAAGAACACTAAGCTGAGATGCAGGCTCTGTCCCAGTGGGGACGTAATGCCAGAAAGAAGAAGAACAATCCCTAAAATACATTCCACAACTTGTCATTTATTGTATATTGAGATATTTTCAAACATACAAGTATCAAGATTCTTAACAGCTGGTTGATGTAATATCCAAAGCTTCAACAATCTTTTAGTAGATGCAGCTTTAAGCCAAATTTTACAACGTTCAGAGCACGTGAATTGTTGTTCTTTTGTTTTCAATGATTACGAATAAAATTCTTGTTATACAAAAGCGCAGAAGGGATAGCTGTTTTTGAGCTGAAACATCACAAATCAAAACTGTTCCTTCATAAGGACTTAAATGACATGAGCGATTTCTCTTTATCGACCTTCTCTTTCGCTAGAAACTTCACCTTCATAAAAAAATCTGCAATATTCCTTGTCTATGAAGCAAGATTAACTGATTTCTTATCATACAGCACGAAAACATGCTACGAAACCTGAATCAGTGTTCTGCAATAATGCAAAGAGAGCAACGATGAACAGGAATCGATGAATGCAGATAAGCCCTTATGGGAAATCAATGTCGAAATATTTGTCTAACGGTTGTTCAGAAAAAAACGAGAATGATTTCAATACCTTTCTTAATCAAAGTAAAGATCGTATTTTTTTTCTCTTCAAGAGAATTGCTCTCTGGATTCCCTAAAAATGGGTGGCATGTTTCTTTTTGCTCGGGTGCTGTCAGTTCAATCGAAGATGGCGTCGAAACAGCAAGCACTCCGCGAGCGTGTTGTACGGTTTTATGAAACGCTGTACGGGCCGAAAAAAAGGAACCCAACCAACTTTCCCCAGTGCCATCCCATTGAGGGTTTTTTCAGCTCCCTCAGTGCCTTACTGTATAAAAATATTGGCGGGCTTAGGATACAGTAAGCAGTTGACCCTCGTGGAATTGTATCCGGAAGATGGATGTCAGTGCCGTCTAACGCTCTTGTGAGAGCATCGCGACTAAGTTGCTTCTCCAATATTTATGGACGTTTTTTGAAGAATAAACATTATGTTTTTAATAAAAAAATAGGGAATCGTTGAAAACAAAAAGCTTTTGCTATAGAATTGAAAAAAAAAATCTATTTTTTTTTACTAAACGCTCTTTACAAGCCGATTTTTTTCGACCAACTGCTAATTTCGCAACGTTTCCTAGTGGTACTTAATGCGCTGAAAGTTCATTCACGTCCTTGAAATACTTGTAAAAGTATAAAAGGAACAAAACAGACGAATAGTGATTGAATGCTATCACTCTAATGTATTTGCATCCAAATATAAGTATAACTGAAGAAACAGTTTTGTTTGAACTTTCGAACAAATCCCAATGGATGAAAATTGAAATCGTTATCAGAATGGTTAAATTTCATATACACTTCTTACCATTCTTATTTGAAAAGAATAAAACATCTTGTAGAACACGAAGCTTTTTTTATCCACCGTAGGTATACTTTGGAAATTTTTGGAAAGACAAACTTCTTTTAACTAGTGGTGTAAGTTTATACAAAAAGGTATGGCTAGAGCGGACGAGACAAACTGAAACTTGCATATGTTGTTGTAAATGTTAATCTAGAAAATGTTAATCTAGAAACTTGGACTTTCTATTTGGACTTCCATTTTATCGTCCAAACTCCCCTAGAACCAAATCCTGGTTGCGTTACTGGTCAGCTTGATATCTTTTTCAAACTAGTAGCCACGGAAAACTTTGCCTTGCCATCAAGTCGGCTATTGAAAGACGCTTTGAAAACTCTCATATAACAGATTACTGCCCATAAAAGCCTAACTGTCCCATATTGATTTTCGAACCGGCGTTTATGTACTTATTTCCCAGACAACCAGAATGCATGCATAATGAAATCACCTTTTGTGTTATGCGATGTTTATATGTGTAATGTTTCACGTATAAGATATCGTGAAAAGGCCTTATACGTACAAAAGTGGAGGCGATATACGTGCATGTTTTATATGATGAAAGAAAGCATGCAATGCGAGTGTGTAGATTTTATTGCGAACTAATCTGTACTCTTATGCGACTTAATTTATGATAACAAAATTTATTTGACAGCTTCTACGGATTTATCCGATTTACTTTGTACGAGTATACGGGACGATACGAAATGTACATATGAACTCATAAAATAGCGTTTTATGCGAGGAAACTCATCGATGAAACGATTTAATCCATCATTTAGTGCGGATGTGATGCAATTTGTATGAGTAAACGACTTTGTTCGTAAATTGTTATGCGACTTCTGGTTGTCTGGGTTATTGTCAGTGCTGCATATTCTATGGATTGTATTCAAAGCTAAGCCTATACTGAATTCAAAGAACACTTCATCAACTATGGCATACAAAATAGAAAAGTATTTAAAAATATTGCCTACCCTGTTACAAAAGAATTTCCCTCAAACTTCAATTTTTTGTTGGAATTGCAAATATGTTGAAATTTTAAGTTTTGATACGAATTCAATAAACTTTTTGAATTGAGCAGTGCTTTACAGGTTTAGCTTAAGATCCTGCAAAAAAACTAACTGTTGATTCCAACATTTCTTTAAAACTAATTCGAGAAGTTTTTAAGATTTTGGCTTAAAATTCATGTTTTCTTGTAATATATTGAAGCATAATCATTGACCAAACCAAACTGAGAGATTCAGTATTAGGTGAAGAAAAAACAATACTTAAATATTGGAAAGCCAAGAGAAAAAGGAAAATATTGAAAAGTATTAATCGGGGTGCCCGAGGCATTAGCCCCCTAGACACCCCCCCCCCCCCCAAATTCGGGCCTGCCTGTATGTTCTAAGAACATCAAACTGATAATTAGATTAGGTATTGCAATAATGCATGACAGACTTCTATATAGACCTGAGTTTGGCAATAAAGGTGTAATACTTCAAGCAGTCTTCAATAACTTACCAATTATTTGGTAAGACCTCAATAACCTACCAAGATTTGCTTCAAACAAAAATTACAATACCATGATGATACCAAATTGTGATACGGACTACTGAGCAATACTTAATATCAAAAAATAGTATGCTATAATAGACATATGTTTCTGTCTGTTATATGTTTCTGCTCGGAAACCCGTGAGCTTCAGCATGATCTTGCAGAACAGCTACGCGTTTACTTCGCCGGTACCGCTCAAGTATCTAAATCCCAAGATTCTATTAGCAATTTTTGAGTTGTCGTCCAATCGATCCAGGTGAAGTTGAAGTTCATGAATGTCTCAATCCCAAACGAAAAATCAGCTTCGGAAATCGGGTTATGAGGAAAGTGGATGGCAACGTCTAATAGGAGGTCTAACTGTACTCAAGCGTGTGCTAAAATAAGGGCGTGAGTCGCATGATCGATTTCTCTTCATCGATCCTTCTGTGAATAAAAGTGATGCAAATTTGTGAGCATCACCTTAGGACGCAATATTGCATAGCTGGCAAGCGGTCTGAAGTTAAAAAATGCTAACAAATTCGTATATTGTCACTTTTATTCACAGAAGAGAGGATCAATGCAGAGAAATCGAACAGGCGAATAATGCTCTTATTCTAGCACACGCTTGAACTGCTGTATCATTTTAATCACTGAATTGAATAAAATATTCTGTACTTCAGTTATGATAGCTCGCTTTTCCTACCACAAAGAAGATTGATTTACACAATAGATTATTAAGAGAAAAATCTGGTTTCGCATTGTTTTACGATGTAGTGAGTCCATTTTCTCCTGGAACAACAAAAGTGCTCGAAACCATATCACCAACCGAGTTATAGACAGAGAGTAAATCGATCACTGCAGTTACACCCATATGATACTAAATGCGAGACTAGTACTATGAACAAGAACAACAAGAAAATAGGACGTATTGATTTTTTATCATGCAAAAATATTGGAAATAAGATTATTAATAAGCACGTGTGACATGCATCAGATTAAACGATCATAAACAACAAAAGTATAACAGATAAAAGCACAATAAAGGCGAGGTTTGTGCGTGACGTTTTTTTGTGTGTAATATTGAATAAGAACATCCACTACACACTACGGTGTGTACTTCAGGAATGATCGCCGGGGTAGTTACCATATTGTCAACAAATCGTCATCGTCCTTCTTAAACTTAGAGCCACACTGTATAGTCATTCCTACGAACTAGCATCAGAATCCTCGGTTTCGGTTTCAATGATCGGTAGTAGTGAGGGAGGTTGTTCAAATGTACGGTAACTGTCACGGTCGCCATTCCAATTGCTCTTGCTGTTGTTGCAGGCGATGATGAAGATGGTGGTTGGTGGCCGAGGAGCTTCAATCCATTGTAATACAGTAGTACTCAGGAAAACATCTATTGGTGTACTAAGTAATTTTGAATTTTGTGTTACGTTATGTATATGTGTGTTTGCTTTTGTGTTTTGTTCTTCTCAATTGTTTGGTTTTATCCTTTTAGCGTTAACGCGCTTGTGTTGTATGTTTGTTATTTTTCGTTTACAAATTACTGGACTCCGTTTCTTTCTGCATTTATTATGTGCTTTTTACTTTTTAACGACGTTGCTTCGATTGCTGCCGGTGGTTGCAAGGATCGGTTTCAGTGCTGAAGTTGTCGTTGTCATTCTGGTGGTTGCTGCCGTGATCGCCATGCTTGACGGGAGTGCAGTTGTCGTTGAAGTTTTCCTCACCTTGTTGTTCACCACCACGCTACTGTTGTCATCGGTTCTGGTCTATAACTTTCAAATAGGTAATGGGAATGAAGCCATGTTGCAGCGTTTACTTGATTCGGATTCAACGTGAGATACACACATACACATACTGACTGAGTGTTTCTGGATTTGAGTGGGCGGAATGAGCTTGATGGTCAAATTTTGATTTTCAGATAGCGCTGAGTTGTTTGAATTTCGATTTGGCTACGCACACATTCAGATGATGATCACGACCAGTGGAAGTTGCTACGCTATTACTACAATGCACCGCTACATCGTCTATTGATTGATGGTGGTGTTCTGAAGGGTTTGAGGAAAGGGGGTGTCGTACTTTTTGCGATGGTTGAAATTTTATCGCATAGATTTCGGGAAGTATGATTAGGGAAAAACTTATGATCGTATCTAAGGAAAAGGAAAATGATAATAAGACAGGGAATGAAAAGTGAGACCAAAATGTTGATTAGTACCTGATTTCTTATATAGAAATATTTGCGATGGTTCATGAAAAGAAAGTGAGATTTTGACATTCCAATGATTATGATTTTCTGATCCAAGCTCTGAGATTTTGAAGTGGATGAACATATTTTCATGATTTTTGTTATGGAAAAATCTCACTTTCAATCAGAAAGATGAATCGACTAATCGATGATCGTAAAATGAGACATAAAGCCGATTGAAATTGAACAGCAATGAAATGATTGCCAATGTCTTGTTAGATGAATGATGTTAGCGCTTATGAGCTACAATGTGGCTTAACTTACATCAAAGTCTCCGATGGTGAAGCGCGTTCCTGCCAGTGACTGTTGCGGTGGTAAGTCTGGACTGACCACCTATTTCGTAGCGTACGTTTTGCAAAACGTTGTGGTAATGTGTGTGTTTTATTACATATATAATGGCAAGTGTTTTGGCGGCACAGAGAACATTAAGTGATGGTTATAAAAATTGTGACAATCAGCGGCGTGTGTTTCAGTAATTTGTTAGCCATTGGAAGAATAAATATACAAAAAGAGAGAAGAGAACAATAATTTTCAGACTGTTAGTTTCTGTTTGATTCATACATTTCATTGTTACATCTACTTCCTCGTTAGTATGTATGACAATTGATAATTTGACCGAACAAAATAATTAATCAAACTAATTGAAACATGAATCAACTGAAAGCCTGTATCCAAAAGAAACCATCCTTCGTCATCATATATGGACACCATGAGACAGCATATTTCCAATCAGCACACGATATCAAAGTACCAGAACAAAAGTCGCTTCCTCTAGCTGCAGATGTATGGTTGTGCTTACACTGCCAAGCTCTTTGTTAACA
Organism: Aedes aegypti; assembly: GCF_002204515.2. Taxonomy (NCBI): domain Eukaryota; kingdom Metazoa; phylum Arthropoda; class Insecta; order Diptera; family Culicidae; genus Aedes; species Aedes aegypti. Next base: position 342,890,065 of record NC_035109.1, read on the forward strand.
TGTCATATTGTCGTATTTGCAAAAAGCGTTTACATATTTTTTATATATTAATCCTTTTTTTTTGTTAACCATTTGGTTGTTTCGATGATTCTGATGTATTTCTTATATTTCTTAATAATTGAAATAAACAGTAATCAAATGGAATTCTCATAAAGGATTATTTGCTGAAATAAGTTAATTCAAAAGAACTGAAGAATCTCCCCACGTTATGCTATGTCTCAAACCATCCTTGGATTAATAGGAAAACTATTACATTGTTTGCTATGCTCGTACAGATTATCACAATCGTCTGATGTTGGTCTGCGTAAATACAACAATTACCATCAGAAGAATTACAACTGACTATACTAATACAATTCTCTCTAGGGCACTCCTAAGATCAACATAGCTTCTAACGAATAAACCATCATATAAAAAATATTCTAATATCACGTTGTTTTTGCTACACAGTACTCGCGTCGTGAACATTGCATAAAAGTACAATAAAATTGTTGTAATAACATGTACAAACATGATTAGATGATTTACGTCATTTTATCTATTTTATTGCATATATCTGAATGTGATTTCACGCAATATTAACGACGGAATTGAGTTTGTAGTAAAATGCAACTATTTTTATTGTTAAGAATTAAACGATTAGAATTAATAATAACCTGGAATAGTAGTGTACGGAAGAAGTTGCAGAATGATGATTTTTACAGCACGAGTCGTAATAATTTCGACGAGTAGGATAATTTCGACGAATGCAGTAAAAATCGAGTTCTGCTACGAGTCACGTACAACATTTTTTTGCAATTTCGTAGAAGACCACTTGAGGGTATCAGAAATTATATCGGAATGCATTCACCATTACTTTACAATTTCCGAAAAATTGTTGTGTTCCCTAAACTCGAAATTTTTCCATATTGTAAAAAAATGGCTCACAACTAAGTCACTAGTCACCTGTCAGCTAGGTGTCCAATATCCTTCAAATAATTCTCTACGACCATGTCTGAGATGGTTCCGGGCCATTTGGCCGAATGCCGTTTGGCCGAACGCCATATGGTCGAAAGGGTCATTTGGCCGAACGCCATTTGGCCGAATGCTGTTTGGCCGAAATTGAAAACGAAAGTGAATTACAGTTAGGATGGGTTTATGATGAATTCCAAAGAACTTATTCACCTTATTCATAAAAAAGGATAAATCATCATTGATATACATAAGCTTTTTAGTGTTAGTTGAAGAAACAGTCAGTGTTGAAAGAACATCCTCAATGTAAGCAGTTGTTCACTTCGATGCTAGCGGTAATAGCCACTAGCAGATGTTTTGGCATTGCGTTTGTAGTTAGCTTTTGACAGTAACTGAAACGGTTTAAAACTTATTCGTTCTTCTGATCGATCGGCTTGCTTCGATCCCTCGAACCGTACTAAGAAGGTAAAAGAAGGAAAAATCTCTGATGAAAATTTAAGCAAGTGTAATGCATATAATCATTTTATCAGTACAACTACAAAGAACTGCCGATGATTTAAAGAAGGAAAAAATCCCAATTAAAATATAAGCTAAACTATTGCCGATAGTAATGGAACCAGTATAACTAAGAAATGCCTATGTTTAAAAGAAGGAAAACAATCTGATGAAATTATTACACCGGTGGTAATCCAGTGGCGAATCAATCATCACCTCAGAGTCTTGACGCGAAGTGTGGAGTTCACAGCTTCGTCCTGAATTAAAGGGTCGATGTTATCACTCTCTTGGAGCTCATATAGTGGCAAACATGACGTCCCATCACATCATAAAAATCAACAAGTTAACTAGCTTATCAGTTATTGTGTCACACTTATGAATCCTACACATCAGCGTTGTAGCCATTTTTTTTTTGTTCATGATTCGGCCAAATGGCATTCGGCCAAATGACCCTTTCGGCCAAATGGCATTCGGTCAAATGGCGTTCGGCCAAACGGCATTCGGCCAAACTGAGATACCGTCGATGGGGGTGACAATGGGTCTGGGGGGTGAGATTGGGTCAAAACGGGAAAATATGATTTGTGAAATATTTCAGCTAATAACGCTGATATTACTAAAATTTATAATTCATATGTTAGGGAACATATTATTACACGTAATTAATAACAATATTTTTTGTTTAATATATCAACAAACTTGGATGTTGAAACTAGACAAAATTTACAAGATTAAATTTCTCCTGTGCAAAGTATAATGCATGTATTTTATTATCTTTTGTTTTATAAGTAGAAGGTTGAAAGTCTTTTCAATACAACTCGCATGTATTTTCCGGAATCTTTTTGATTTTTCCACAAAAATTTCATTTTTTTCGGTACGGTGTCTAAAACATTAAAAATGGGGGTGAGATTGGGTCAAGGAAGAACGATGGTGAATGAAATCACAAGTCTACTTTTTTGTCGTTTTACGGTATCATGTATACTCTTTCTTCATTAAGATGTGTTTGTTCTTTCAAAATACAGCATCGCTGAAACATCAAACAAGTCTAGTTGAGGATTCCGTGCATTGAATAACAATTGAACTCCGATCATCAAGATCAGTAGTCGAGAAGCTTGACCTCGGGGCTATATCACATATGTAATAGCTTGGCATCAAATGCGAATGTTGTTTGAAACACGACTGCGTTGATGACATTTGATAGCTGTTTTCTTCAATCATCATCCATCATTGAAAAAGCAAAGCTACTATGTTCAATTTTGTAACATGTCAGCAATTGCGCCATTTGGCAGCAGCTCTAAATGCAGGGGAATAAGGAATGTCGTATTTCCGACGATTTTTTACAATTTATCTGTATTTCGGGTACAAACATGATGTACTACAATAATGTTCAGAAATTACAAAGGAATGATACTACGGTTGAACTTTTATGATAAGGCATGCGGTTAAGAATCTTGTAGAACAAAAACTGTAGAGAAATGTATGTTTTACAGATACTTTAATGAACAGAAATCAATTTTATGAGGTCAAACCTAATCTAATCGGCATACAGTGTTCTCAAAAGTTGTAAAGTACTAAGTAATAATACGTGGTGGTATTTATTTTGATTTTCCTATTTCCAAATTCTTGTTAGAATTTTTGGAATGTAAAAAAGAGCCAAAAAACACAAATTCGACTTGAGGCACCTCCTAATCTTCTCCAAATTGGATGAACATTTGTCTGGTTGTTTGTTTTAGTACTGCAACTAGGACTAGGGGGTGACTGGTTGAATCCCAGAAATTTTGGTTTTTGTGAAACTGTCTTGTACATACACACCAAATTTTAAAGAAAGAAGAAAAGACACGGACACCGTCTTCAGCCATTTAGCTGCACAGAATGTAACTTAACACTAGACAACGGACAAGCATGCTCCATTGGCACAGCCGAGAAAATTCCTGACGAAAAGTTTCGACGGCTGAAGCGGGAATCGAACCCACACCCCATGACACGAAGCGATTACTGCCTGACGACACTAACCACTCGGCCACGAAGCCCACATTTGAAGTTTATTGGAGTTAAATTGCGAAAGTTATTCAATAAATAAATCGTACATATCCGTTTTTGACCCATTGTCACCCCCAACGACGGTAGCTTTAGAAAAAGCTGAAGTTCTACGCCCACAGTTCGACAGTTAAAAAGAACTATAAAATTGACTTATCCTCGGCCGACTTCAAGATGGTCCCATAAATAACCGGAAAAATACCCAATGCAAAAGCTAGTTTCATTGTGTAATTGAGTTCTCACATAACGTCCGTAGTTAAAACTGTAGAAATAAGTGAAGTTGGAGTCATGGGTAAAAGTTGATTGAAAAGGAAGTTGGGGTCATTTTAACCCGAGTTGACCCAGTGATCCACCGTAATAATCCAGACGTATCCAATGCAAAACTGAGGCAATCCGTCAAAAACTGCCGAGTTGGCAGCAGTTTCAACTTATTTTTCCATTCGCTGGGCCGATAGAGATTAACTAAATTTCCAATAAATTTATAAAGAAAAAAAAAAAGATTAATGTGGTAACTCGCTATTTGCACATATCGTTTTTCAATGAAATTTGAAATGAAATGAAATTTAGATCTCCAAAAAGATTGGCTGATCTTAGCGTTACTCGTACCTTACTTATTCTCTTCCAGCACACAATCGTCGTCAGGGATTAAAAATCAATTTTCCCATTAATCCGGTTTCCTGATGGATATAGTTTTGTTATAGGAAATAAATTTCGACGCAGTTATCACCTAATGCTTTCTACCGTTGAAACCTCTTTTTTCCTATTCATTGCTCTATCGAAGTGAAATATAACAGCAATAACCCACTGCAACAATGTTCCGTCGTTAGCAATCACAAAAATAACTTCATACGTGATTGACCACGAAAGCGAACTTGACAAAATAATCCATGGATTAATGCGCGTGTACACTGGTCGAGAAAAACCAAATATAGTCATATGAACGCAGACCTACAATGGAAAGGAAAATGCGGAACAAATAAAAGGAAAACAACTTTCTGTCGAAATCAACCAAACAAATCGTAAAAATAAACCTAAGTTCGCGTGTTCGTGTGAGAATGACGTTATAATCGCTCGATTCCGGGAATTGTTTGCTTCCCAGCTGAGAAAGGAAGAAAACTCCACAAGGAGTCAAGTCGATTACTATATGCCATTATGGCGAAGAAACTGTACGGACAATACGCTACACTATCACTTACATCGTCTTCGTCAATCATCTCTTTGGTAGACGCCGTCGTTTCGTTTCTTCGGATCGAGCCCTGGTGGATGTCTAGGTCCACCTTGAGGATCTGGAACCGTCGAAGTAGGAACACCAACGGCATCGGAAGCACAGATGCGACGATCATGGCCAACGCGATGGCCATCACCCAGTCCGGGTAGGATTTGTTCTCGGTGATGCCCTGCAGAATGGTGGGATTTTATTTGCTGGGAGCTTTTTTATTGAATTGCTCGCTTCTTACCAATTCGCCATTCCACGCGGAGTAGGTAGGGCTTTTAAGTACCATACTCAGAACTGAGGACAGTAGAATTAAGAACATGATGACTGGCCCTATATACCTCCAGGTTAGCTGCCAATAGGGTCCAGGTCGGATTCCAGTCATTTGATAGATGTCCTCCGTGAATCTGCAATATGAAAATTTCATCTCAATCTACCGTTCCGGGCTAGCACATGCATTTTCTTACTTTTTGTGTCCATAGATGTAGATGACTGCAATGGTTTCCATGAGGGCCACCACAACCAGGCCAATCGTTCCGGCAAACGAATCGAACATCTTGAGCCAATATTCTCCCGCTCCTGTGGTGAACACTAATCCCACCGTGAAGCAAAATAGACACACGACTCCTATTTTCGGTATAACGGAAAAAGCGATAGAGCAAACAAGAAAGCACGTTACACACAGATCACGCTGTTAATCCTCTTGTTGTGAAGGTTGGTATGGGCCACCCTATGGACCAGTTCCACCACGATTACCGCTGCACCTACCTGTGACGTAAGGCTTTCTGATCCGCTTAAAGATATCGATGTCGAATATCGTACACAGCATACCCTCCAGTATGCCAATTTGCGAACCCAGTCCCAGCGAGAGGAGCATCGTAAAGAACAGGACGGCCCAGAAGGGTGCACCGGGCAGCTGAACGATAGCCTGGGTGAACACGATGAAAGCGAGTCCAGTTCCTTCGGCGGCCTGTGAAGATAGAGTTGAAATTGTTCGTAAAACTATAAGCTAAAGATGCCTCGAAGCCAAACCTCGAATCACAAATCTAGAGAATCAGACAACCGTTCTTGCTGAAAATTTAACTCACTGGTCACTAGCAAGTGGTGACCATTCGATCAAATTTTTGGATTAAATGGTTGTCTGGTTCTTTGGATTTGTGCTCTTGACAATTCGAGGTCTGGCTTCGATGGATCTTCACCTTAAGCCTATGCACAACAGTTCAGTTGGGTTCAGATAAAATGAGGAAATCCTGCTCCAAGAGCTGTTGAGATCAAAAACCACCAGAGAAATATTTCGCGCCCATGTTTTGTTCGATTCCAGCCATGCAATAAAATCAGTTCAATCTACATTTTCATTAAAAACTAGTGGCCCCGGCAAACTTCGTCTTGCCATCAAGTAGACTGTTGAAAAACGCTATTGATCGTCCCATACAAAATGACAGTTTCGTTCGCGCTAGTTTTTCCATTTTTTCCGGTGAATCGCCTGGGATATTTATACACACAAACACGTCGGAACCCTTGACGAACAAAACGGAGAAAGAATCATTCAAATCCGTTGACCCGTTCATAAGCCATTTCGTGACATACAAACACCATTCCATTTTTATTTATATATCTAGATGAGTTTGTTGATAACAGTTTTCGACATATCTTCCTATGACCTTTCAGCAGTACTAACGAGACAACACATTTTGTTCGGAAAAATTAGGGAAACCACCAAGTTGGATTGTTCCATAATGAAAATCAACATCAGTTCTACTACAGATTTCTGCACCGTTTGACTCAAAAATGAACCGTATTTTGGTAACCTTCCAATTTTTCTCGGAAGGTATCAGAGTGAGAAGCAATTGGTGTAAGTTTCATTGAGATACAAACATTTTCGAGTTTTTTGAAAATTCGCATGAAAAATGGGTTTGCAATTTTCTCAACACCTACTTTTTACAGATGGGACTGATTTGCGATTCATGGGAGTATGTGAGGATTAAATTCCAAGATTCAATTCATGTTCGTATGTTAGCAGTGGTAAATGAATTGAGTAAGCACTGAAATTCAATTCAGAATCAGTTGAAAACTTCCATCTGACAGCATACTTAGAATTTTTTTGGTTAGGGGGGTGTTTCAAAATTTCAAATTTAGCAAGACATAATAAGTGTTCAAAAGTTCAAATTTAGCAAGACATAATTATCATCCCATTCTTTGTATATTTACTCGACAAGAGCTTTTAAATTGAAACATTTTGAAAAACTAAGTGCAAACAAATTTACTATCGATCTGTCAGAAATCACGAGAAACTTTTGATTGAACTTTTAACTTATGTTTCAAAGTGGTGATTATTTAAGTTAGTTTTCCTTTATTCTAGGTTTACTTGATATCTTAAATAATTCAAAATGATGCAATTACAAATTATGAAAATACTAGAAAACATAGCATTAACTGTTAATAAGCGTTAAAATTATTCTACACATAAATCTAGCCTGCAAGAATCAATTTGATGTTCATTATACGAAAAAATACGTTTAAATAGTCAGAATAGTTTTATTAAGATTGCAAGAGCACTCGGTCATGACTTTCTTCACTGATGAGAAAAAATGACCTTCAATCAAGCGTAGAAAAGGCTTAATTAGTCGAACACAGTATCACTGCAAAGACTTGATTCTTACAAATTCTGTAAATTCATTTCACAGAAAATTTGTGTAAAATTCTCACAAAATCATTAGAAGGATTTCTCAGAATCCTTAGTATCAAATTTTCACAAAATTCTGTACAGAGTTTCCACATTCCACATTCTTGGGCTGATTCCTGACCGATTCTGAACAAGATTCATATAAAATCCTGGAAGATATCTTACACATTCCAGAAGAAGATTTCAGAATGAAGAATCTGAGGGTATCGTAGAAACAATTTTTACAGAATTCTGTGTAGGATTTTTGCAAAATGTCATGTCACGTCATAATCATAGGCAGAATTGTCACATAATGATGGGTGGCATTGTAAAAAAAAAAAAACTCTTAGTAGGATTCTTATAACATCTTTGACCTTATTCCTAATAAAATTGAGTGCTAACGCGCTTGTGCTTAAGTCTGACGTTATCTTGAACAACTTATTTGCAAGCTCATTAGAAAATACTGAGAAGGATTCTTACTGAATCCTTTGTAGGATACACAAAAGCAATTATCTTGTCAACTTTTCCAAAAGATATAATGTTTGCTTATTCGTTTTAACAAAAATATTTTAAACGCTTTGGCCTACCGTGTGATATTATTTCTGAAATTTGACCCGCGGTTCAAAAAGGTTAAGCAGGCTCGATCTATAATAGTTAAGAACGTTTACGAGAATTAAAAAAAAAAAATTCCGACATGTTCGGACGCCAAATAACTGCATTTGTTTTTACTTAGACTCAGCACTCCCGGTTGCAAATTTATTTTCGAATTTTATAAACTTTATAAAATTAACAGTTATTCTTGTATGTGTGTCAAACAATTAAAGACCATCTTCTTTATACTGTACACATTGTTCCTCGTTCCTCCCGCGAAGATATCTTGCTCAAACGCGCTCTCAAGACTCGATTGAAGATAATTTCTATTGTCTAACTGTGCCTTAACGTTTTATTTTAAGTTACCCGATCAGTGGCTTAAAACAAAATTATATCACAATTATATCAAGATTTGTTATTGAAAACAAATTTTGTTACTTTTTTGTTGGAAGCACCTTGAGTTGATGGAGGAAATAACAACACAATTAAAACAAAATCAGTTAAAATAACAAAAACTGTTTCAAATTTGTTTTAATTCAAAACTAAATTATAACATGATTTGTTATAAAACAAATTGAAAGCAAAGAAAATAACAAATTTTGTTATACTTCAGTTATGGCAAACTCATTTATATTTTTGTGTGATTCGAAGCATAATGAGTTATATTTTTGTTTTAATTATAACATACTTTGTTTCTATTTTGTTTAATGTAGAAGAAACTGTGTTATATTTTTTGTTATTTTAACTACAAACCAGCCAGAATTACAGTCGACTCTCCACATCTCGATGTTCTACATCTCGATATCTCTCCCTATGTCGATGATTTTTTCGATCCCTTCACTCTGCATACATTTTCACTCTCCATATCTCCATATCCTCCTTATCTCGATATCTCCATATCTCGATGATTTTCGTTCCCAATTTTCTCTCCGTATGTCGATATGCCCGTTATCAAAGGTTACTAGACTAGATTTTAGAGATTCAAAACAATTTGCGAAGACGAAATGACATCTGTTTGTTTTTGATTTTCTTGACAATCTAGTATTCGTTAGAAATTTGTTCTATGTCTTGATCTCTCCCTATCTCGATGGTCCCTTCGATATCGAGATGTGGAGAGGCGACTGTATAACACATTTGGTTAGAAAAAATGCGCTAACTGAGTAACAAAATCTGTTACAACTCTGTTGTAAGCCACTGGTCGGGTAAGAGCCAGAAAAAGTATGAAAAATAGGAATTTCGTTCTATGAGTACCAAAATATGTGACTATACCCAAAATGGAGTCTTCAGCCCTTAATCATACTCCAAAACAATCTTTAGTAAAATATTTAGATTGCATGATTTGCCATGATTTTTTTTTTAAATCTGTGTCACTGTGCATCCTAAGACATTGAAAGATTTTCCAATACCCTTATAGTAAGAGCTTACTTTTATCAAATTTCCCACAACACGCAGCTATTCGGCAAGACCAAGTTGAGGGTCGTGGGTTCAAATCTCATAAATCGAGGATCTTTTTGAGTTGAAAAATCTCTCGACATCCCAGACCGTAGAGTATCTTCGTACCTGTCATACGATAAACACATGCAACTGTGGCAGCAAAGACGTTTCCATGTTGCTTGTTTCATGTTTTTGTACATAGAATACAATCCAGAATGCCGTGAAAAGTGTATAATTTGTCAAACTTAGGTAATTTCACGGCATAAACAAGACAAGGCAGTCTCTTCATTTGTGTATTCATCAAATTTGGTTGTAGGTTGTTGTAGGTCATTCCTCACATTTTTCTCACATTTCCTCATTCGATGGAGAAAAATGGGAACAAAAAATCGACAGGAACACATCGAGATGGAGAGTCGACTGTATATAAACTTATAAATATTGTAAACCGTGGGTACCTTTAGCAGTACTAAGAGATCTAAGACGTGTCAGGTCAAAGTACAAAAACGAAACCAATTGCCTGTCAAAAAAGACCACATCTCATTGGTCGTTTTGGCAAAAGCCTACTTGCACATCGTTGAGTTGGATTGCAACAGGGCACTTTGTTGCACTGATAAAAATCCACACGTTTGATCCGTGTGTTTAAAATTATGGATCGATTCATGAACGTATATATCGATTTGCTGTGATTTTCTTACAAACTTCGTGAGTATTACACATTTAATTCTTTAGTTTTGCTTCATGGACTGATTCATCGTCCGACAACATAGTTTTCCACATAAGTTCCTGAAGCTTTCCATTTCAAATTCGTATGCGTCAACCTATGGGTGCATAGATCTAATGACCACTAGCTGGTGGGTTTTACAACTTTTTTGTTTAAGGGCCAGTCTAATCATCATGTTCAAGTTGGTCGATTTGAAATCGATAAGCTTGCTGTCGATTTCCGTGTTCCAAATTTGAGCCGATCCTCGCCAATTTCCTCACCTGCCTAGTACCTCTCCTTTGATAGCACTCGATGTCTCTCCTCTCAGGGTGATGCAAATCGTAATCAACCTGATGATCACACATACTGCCTCCGACGATATTGTTCTGTATGAGCTCGCTACTCTCATGAACATGAGACAGAACCTGCTGTTGAACTGGTCCTGATTGTGGTTGATTTGCAGTGCTGCATCCAGGCCGGAACACCGTATCTCAGGATCGACGATGATACGCCAGCCAGAAGACACCTCCTACTCCTTATTGGATCATGAGCGTTCGGCAGGATCCCTGTAAGTGTGTTGGTCGCCTTTGCCGCCTTATCATATGCAAATAAGGGTTCCTGCATAGTCGGACGTGGCTGTTGAAGTTTAGCCTATCGGCTATCATCACGCCCAGCTAGCATCTCCGTGTTGTGCTGGGTTATCTTCAGCATAACTCCTCCATTCATCCAGTTCTCGACCGTGTCCATCGGCAAAGCCGACGATCTCGATGCCCATGGGTAGGTCCCCGTCGTACATCCCATTCCACAGCTTCGGACCCAGTATAGACTCTTGCGGAATTCCCGCCGTTACTCTTAACTCCTTTCGGCCGGCGTCGGTTGCATACACCAACACCCAATTCTCTAGGTAGCTCAGCAGAATCTGGATAATATAGTCAAGAATAGTCCGTTCTCGCTCACCGTACATTTAGCCACCCTGTTTAGGACGACCCGTTCCAAGAGTTTGCCCAGTTTATTATACAGCAAGCATATTTGCCTATATGAAGATGGATCATCAGGTAGTTCTCCTGGCTTCGGTAGCAGCACCAGCTCTAGATCTTCAGAAGTGACCTTCGTCCAGGCATTGCTGCATTACTTTCCGGAACATATCCGGATTATAGACCAAAATTTCTGCTTTTCGCATGACAGATGACTAAATCCATGAATAGTGCTTATGTTGCCATGAATTTTATTCATGATTCCCAGCATACATGCTTCATAATTTTAAAATTTAAATTGAAATTTTTCTTGGCTAATTGATTTCATAAGTTTTGGTCATGGTGTATTTTCATAACATGAAAACACACCTTCCTCCCGAAATCATGGCTCTTTCTTCCGCTTTAGAGTGCCGCATTTTTACCCGTGTACGCTACGATCGCCGCTTTAGGTGTTTAGATAAATTCCGGGAGTATTGCACGTTTTGATTGAAAAAAAATCGGCAAGGAGACTGAAGAATATGCCGACAAACTCTTTTTCGTTAGCCATGGCTGAAGTTCTGGGCAACTACTGCAAAGCAGCGCATTAGGTCATGGAAGTATTTTTGTAAATCCTGAATTTTATTAAGGAATAAAACGCTTTTTGGTGTGTCAAGATATCTTTTGCCATCCATCCGAACTTGGTGAATTGTTAGTGCAAACGCAATTTTTTCTATCTCTCGATAACAATACTTACACTGTCCAGCTGGTCCTCTAAACTACAGTGCTCGAAGGTCCAGTTGGTCTTCGTCATCGAATCTAAGCTGTTCATTTTCTCCTCATAAATTGCGTTGTCCACATGTATCGAGTCAATCAAACCGTGCTTAAACAAAATACCTTTGTTCCTGTATGCATGTTGGGATTTGAATTGTAACATTTATTACCCATAAACGATCATTATGTGCATCACAAAGAAGAAACTTACACTGCAATACACCTATCAACACCAACCGTGGCCTTGTATCCAAGAATGGCGAATATTACCACACTTGCATAGATTGCCGTAACGGCGTTGCACACCGACACTAAAATCACATCCCGGACACAATTGTTTTTCGGTGTGTTGTAGCTACCGAACGCAATCAACGACCCAAAGGCCAACCCAAACGAATAGAACACCTGGGTGGCCGCGTCTAACCATACGGTCGGTTCCAGCAGTTTCTCCACCTTGGGAGTGTACATGTGCATCAGTCCGGCACCGGCACCCTTTAGCGTGATGCCCCGGATGAAGAAGATCGTCAGTACGATGTACGGGAAAAGCGAGGTAAAGTACACGACCTTGCCCGAACTCTGGATGCCCTTCATCACGATGAAGAACACCACCGTCCACGACAGCAGCAAACAGAGCACGATCCACCACTTGAAACCTTCCGGTTCTTCGATGCTGGGCGAAGCATCCAGCGTGGTCCGGTACCAAAAGTAGGCCGTCTCCGACGATCGTTCACATTCGGGCAGATCGGTGCCATTGAACTGCGGACAGCTTGCCCACGGTAGGGGGACCTAGAAACAAATATAAGAAAAGTCGGGTTAACTATAGTGCTCTGAAGTAATTTAATTGAAAACGCTCCAATAACAAAACCAGTTTAAGTTCGAAATAGAGTAAAAATTCAAAATCTGTCAATTTAACCACTACACCTAGCGTGAACATGAAAACATGTAAGTTTATGTCACATTTTATTTAATTTTACATACAAGATTTTCTTGCATGACATACGTACGTAACCGTCATACTGAGGCCGACCTATAATTTTAAAAACTAATGGAAAAATTTGGTGAATATGAATTTTGTTACATCGAACTCGACGTAACATATTTTTAACTGTGTGTATATCATAATGTATATGAATATGTAGACCACTTTATTGACAAACAATGTCAAGCAAAAGGCTCAATTAAGACTGAAGATTTACAATCTAAGGCTTTAGAGCCGATTAGTTGCATCTTTCCTCGTAAATCTGCTCTCTAGACCATTTTGCATTTTTGGAAAATTCATATTAAAAAGTAACTTTGGTTCCATCCAGGATCGAACTGGAGACCTTCTGCGTGTAAAGCAGACGTGATAACCGCTACACTATGGAACCGCTATATTAAAACGCTTCACACATAACATCAAATCATGCGTTACCTCACCGAACGCATCGTAGCACGTGCTGCCGCGTACTTGCCTATCTCAAGGCGCAAGTCTCTAGCTACGCTTGCGCATGCTACGCCTAGCGCAGACGAACACTTACCCGGAAGCTGTTGAAGAAGTAGTAGAAGCACCAGGTAATAATCACGTTGTAGTAGATCGCCACGAAGAGCGTCACTATGCAGGACGAGATACCGATGCCACCGAGCCAGGGGTGTATCGTGTTCCACACCCCAAGCGCACCAAGCCGCATCTTTTGGCCCATTCCGAGCTCGATGAGGAACAGAGGGATACCCTCCAGGATTAACATTATCATGAACGGAATGAGGAAGGCACCTGTAAAAAGAGAACGGAAAGAATGTGATTAGCTTTACAGCGCGATTACGTCAGCGCCAAATCACGTTTATGATTCGCGCGTAGTTTTTCGGGGGTTTGACACCATCATGAAGCAGCAGAGAGTGTATAATGAGTGGCGTTGTGCAGAAGGGGGAGAAGCAAAGTATCGTCATAGATCGAATCGCCATGTGGCTGCTTAGCGCTTTTGCTCTTTCTGTAGAGGAAACAATGAAGCAAACAGACGAAAGCTTAGCCTCGGGTAAGCACGCTGTAACTAGCAGACAGCTAACGACGAGTAAATGTGTGGCGTTGATTGGATTATGGTTACGTTGTAATTATCGGAAGCTTGTGGATCAATAAGACCAGATTTAGATGCTTATGCTTGACGGGAGGTAAATACGAAGCACAGGAACCTTATGGTATATACGTGGTGGCTTTGATTGTTGAAATTGCCAGAGTTTTTTACAGCGTTGAATTTGAAAAATAAGTAGTATTCAAATAGTGGCATGATATTAGATCAATCTAATAAGTAAACCTAAAGTCAAGCATTCTAATAATGTTACAGTAGTCTACATCTACTTCGCAATATTACTCTAGAAGAGTAGCTACCCAAACTTGTCTCTTTTTCTGTCCAATAGAAACAGTACGTAATACAGCTCAAAGTCCAATTTGATCGATAAAACATCCGACATTACCGGTATGCCACCGTCAACAGCTGACGGAAGCAAACAGTCGTGTTTGATCGTTTTTTTTTTCGTTCTACCGTATGTCATGACTGCGAAAAAGTGTCACGTCACATACATATACCATATGTACCTGTACGATATATACGTAATTCATTTCGAAAGTGTACAAACTAGTTGTCCACCGAATTGTGCGGCTTCTGACTATACGTTAATTATTATGCGAATTCAAAATAGGTGTAATGAACACAACGGGTCATAATGAAGCAATGCTAGAGGAAATAGTTACCGTCGATGGGGGTGACAATGGGTCTAGGGGGTGAGATTGGGTCAAAACGGAAAAATATGTTTTGTGAAATATTTCAGCTAATAACGCTGATATTACTAAAATTAATAATTCATATGTTAGGGAACATATTATTACACATAATTCATAACAATATACATTTTTAGAAATAGTAGTTATTGTGTACTACATCAACAAACTTGCATGTTGAAACTAGATAAAATTTACAACATTAAATTTCTCCTGTACAAAGCATCACGCATGTACTCTAGCCTCTATCGTTGTATTAGTAGAATGTTGAAAGTCTTTTCATTACACATCACAGGTATTTTCCGGAATCTGTTAGATTTTCCCACAAAAAATCATTTTTTTCGGTACGATGTCTAAAACATTGAAAATGGGGGTGAGATTGGGTCAAGCAAGAACGATAGTAAATGAAATTCCAAGTCCACTTTTTTGACATTTTACGATGCCGGGTGTTTTCTTTTTTCATTAAGATGTGTTTATTCTTTCTAAATACAGCAGCTCTGAAATATCAAACAAGTCTACTTGAGTATTCCGTGCATTGAAAAACAATACAACGCATTTTGACAACTTCTCAAACCAGCAACTGTGTTTCATGCGCACCAACATCGTAAATTTTTATCAAAAGGGTGTTTTTTTTCTAAATTTGATTATTTATCAGTGTTTTCATATTATAGAAACATCTCACGGAAGTACAAATGAGTTGGATCGCTGAAATACTGGGATTATGACGTCAACTTCTGCCTGAAATTTATTGATCGTGGAATGTCGCACCGAAATTTAACTATTTGCGAAGGTTTAAAATAGTCACTGTTTCAGTACACCTTCGGGGAAACTGAATGGGCTTTATAGCAATGGGGATGAGACTTTGAAGACAATTTGAGGGAAAAACCAAGAAAATTTATGTAAACTTGACGATATATGTTGGGTTTACATATTTTTTTCTCATAGCTCTTCAATTCTCAGTATAATCTTTCTTTTAAGTGGGTTCATCATACTTGTGAAACATCTTAGATATCTTTTTGTCTTGTTTGCATCGTTTTTTGGCAATATTTTTCAGTTGTGAATGGTTTTGAAATCATATTCTTAAAAACAAGTTATTTCAATTACAGTGACCCAATGTCACCCCCTCTATGGGGTGAGATTGGGTCATTTTTCATTCACTTGTGGTGCCGCTGTGAATAAATATTTGTCTTTAATTTTTTGAACAGTTGTTAATGTACCATCAAAGTACATACACACGAAATTTGAAGTTTATTGGAGTTAAATTGCGATAGTTATTCAAAAAATAAATCGCACATATCCCTTTTTGACCCATTGTCACCCCCAACGACGGTAGATGAATTTCTAATTAAACATGTATAGGAATTAATTGATTTTCGGGTAACCTATGGAGGAGTTCATTTAGGAACTCTTGATGAAATTAGATACTAAATAGATCTAGAGTGTCAATTACCCCGCCATTTTGTTTATCCTAAGATTTGCGACAAAAATTAATGCTAGTCCCGGGAAAACCCTTCAAAGTTTCAATTTTCTGTTAATAAGTGGATACAGACATTTTATATATTTGTTACATTTGGCTTTAATGCCCTCGATGTGATTTTTGAAAGTTCATGAGCCCTACTTCATCTGAATAATTTATTGTAACCCTGCTCATCATCGATGCACTACTCAGTTTATTTATATAAAAGGTTAAGAATCTATGCCATTATTAAAAAAAACTTCAATATGCAACTGTTTATGCTTGTAGACCCTTAGGCCTGTATTTCATTGAGTCCCTAGAGGACCAATAATATCGGTATTTATCAATACAATGCCCTGTTAGATTGTATGAACAGTAAAAGGTTTGTAGAATAATAACCACCAAAGGATCGATGATCACACCAGTAGAATTCATTGCAGTAAGTTTTTGGATGGGGATTCTGACGATACAGATAGTGCTTCGAAACATAACATTCGTCTAGGGTCCAGTGTTGTGAGATACTCCTCTACTTAGAAATGATAAATTGATCTCCATTTACTCATGTAGAATCATATGCCCGAGCTCTGAGGAGTTCTTGGAAGACCTTGTGGATGTTTTAGCCAGATTAGCAACCAAATAAATCAATTATATGCTTAGGATACTGAAAAGCATAATTTATCTAAACAATCTATATAAATGAAAATGGAGTGGTGTTTGTATGTCACGAAATGGCTTGATAACGGATCATCGGATTGACGAAATTTTTTCACTGTTGCATTTGGAAAAGGATGCGACGTGTTCGTACGAGGAAGAAGTGCGGGAAAGTCTTCGGAATAATCGTAAGATCGGGAGAGGTCCAATGTACCATTTTGTATTTGTGATTACATGACGTTTTACTATAGCCTACTTGATGGCAAGACGAAGTTTGCCGGGACCACTAGTAAACAATAATTTCTTACGGCGTGTATTGACTCAAAAAGGCGAAAACTCGTTTTATGAACTAATTACGAATTTATTCAATTTTCAATTTTTTCAGTGTGAAAAATTTCATATTTTGTGATAATTAAATTGAGTATATTTGTAGTTCTCTGCCAAAATTTCATGCCGATTGCGCGTAAGGAAACAAAGTTACTGCATGTCAAAGTTGAGCATTTTGTATGGAAATCGGCTTCCACTACTGTTATTCTGAACACAATTGTAGTTGTAACTTTAAGACCTTGTGACATTTACATGCTACTTTAACGGTACAAGAAAGTTGCAAGTGTTTTCAATGAAGCCTGATTAAAACAATATTTGGCAAACAACGGTGGTAGGTCGTTTGGTATAAAGCCATTTGGCATAAAGCCATTTGGCATAAAGTCTTTTAACATAATGGTCATTTGACATAAATCCATTTGGTATAACGTTCGTTAGACATAATGGTCGTTTGGCATAATAGTCGTTTAGCATAATGAATCTGAAATCATAGATTTCTCAAGGTGACATTCGTTTTTACGATTAGGCTTATTTTGTTTCAAGAAAGATGATATTTTAATAAAACTGACAGTGCAGAAAATATTGCAAATCGTTCATTATTATTTAACCAGAGATTGCCCTTCTTTCAAATATAAAGAATTCTTTTGAGTTGTGCTATAGGAAATACATTTTGGCGCTGAAGCGATTGATATTTTTTCACAAATCTATCCTTTTTTAAAAAATTGGTCTTTTTTTACAATAATTTGTAACAAAAGTTATAGTTATTACAATTATCATCTAAAATTCAAATGAATTTTACCTTTTTTAAACATAGGCTGTTCGTTGAAGCTATATTGTTCCGATTATAATTGGTTTTGAAGATGATATTGAACTTGCTTCTGTAATAAGGGCGACAAACAAATACATTAATCTGCCCAAGTTATCAGAAATTAGAAAAATCAATTCAGACAAATCGATTGCTGCCGTTACTCTGATGATACTAAATGCCATTTTTACTATTCTAATGTTGTACTTGTTTTTGGCGTCAAATTTTCTCTTGTTTTATTTACTATTTTTCCTTCTTTTGAACATAAACTACTCTTTAGAGTTTTATTGTGATATAACAATATTTCGTGAAGTCATTTTTATGTTTTTAATTGAGATATGCACGAAAAATGATTGATTCAATTACAAATTTCCCTTCCTTAAAAAAAAACAATTCTTTCGATTAGCACTCCTAAAATTAAAATTTTTATTAGAAGCCAGATATATTTACTTTCAAAAATGGCGTTCGAACAAATTATGCTTTTAAACTAAAACATCTGCTCTCACATGAAGGCAATTTTTGAATGATGTCTTGCATATAAATTTATCCTTCTTTTACCAAGTGTTTTGTACTTGTATCAAATTATGCTTTTTAATCATCACTGTAAACCTGTTCGTGAATATTTCAGTCATACATAAACCTACTTTCAATCAATTTTTTTTGGTGAAAATATGATGTTACAACAATTCCACTGTTGAAAATTAAAAAAAAAAATATTCTGGATTTCGTTTTTTAATGTGTTTAAAATAAGCTGCTTCTAAGACTTTTTTCTTAGTTCGCTAAGGTTAAAACATCACATAAACACAACCTAAATTGCGTTTGACATTTGTTGTGAGTAGAGTTACATGTTTCTCAGGAGCACATAAATGTACTGAGTCTCCAACCAAACTAGAGATGGGCAAAACGGCTCATTTTAGTGAACGGATCCGATTCAAAACACTCATTTTAGTGAACCGGATCTTTTGAACGGTTCAGAGGCTCAGCGGCTCGCAAAAGAAGAGCGAACTGAACTGAGCAAACGGAAAGAAGAGCAGATCGCTCTCTGTTGCGCGGCATGCGTCATAGTTTTGGTACTATCTTTCGCTCTATCATTCTTCCCCGAAACTCACGATACTCGGCCGTTTTCCCCTACCCGAAGGAAGAATCAATATGTGCTTCGCCATTCAAGTTGGCTCTGTTTGCAACTGGTGGGGCAAAGTAGCTGTTTGGCTGTGTATGCTCTGAGAGAGCGGAGCTGCATGTGTGCCGTGGCGCGCAAAGCAGACAAGTGTCAAGCGTTACAATAATCGAACCGAGAATCGAACGAAGGAGAATAGGGGAACCGATTCTTGGTTCGTACTCTTTCCGGGTCACTTTTTGACTGATCCGTGGTGATCAAATGAACCGACTCTCGCCAAAAAAGAGTCACGGATCACTCGTTCTTTTGAGTGATTCGGATCTTTTGAACGGCTCCAATTCTTTTTGCCCAGTCTTCTAAGAGCATCCTTCTGCTCCCAGATTTAAACAAGCATGCTTTGAATCCATCTTAATGAGCGAGATCGTTATAAATCCTTATTTTTCAATTTAGCGTGCGTGATTTGTGCTAGAATTCAATCCCAGGATTGGATCCCTGTCATTGAGCTCATAGCCAATCATTCGAGTGAAAATAAAATGCTCCTCATTTC
Source organism: Aedes aegypti (assembly GCF_002204515.2). Taxonomy (NCBI): domain Eukaryota; kingdom Metazoa; phylum Arthropoda; class Insecta; order Diptera; family Culicidae; genus Aedes; species Aedes aegypti. The sequence goes on from NC_035109.1 coordinate 342,909,518, forward strand.
GAATATGAACATTTGATATTTCATAGGATATTATGACAAACGAAACCTGCTGAACGGGAGGCAAAGCAGAAAGGAAGGCAATGAAATTAGGTTCGTTGCGTGAGATATCTGAAAATCGTATCCAACCACACATTGCACTGCAAGTTTGGCACTACTGACAGTTATTACCACTCATGTTGAAGTAAATTGAGTTAAAAACGTGACGGTCTCAGCACTATTTTTGCTAAATCTAGATATGCTTTTTCGTTAATCCTTTTCAAAATTCCTGATTGCATCTCAATCATTCTCTGTTTTAGATGAAGCATTCTAATAGTTCTTGCTAACTGAGGAGTCATTACATACAGGTCAAAATGCTACCAAAATTTGTCGCAAGACATTCCGCTCACTGGTATCATTGGCAACTTTTAGAAACTTCCCAAGTGTCATAAATTTTCGATCGGATCTGAAGAAAATATCGATGCTAACTCGATTCATTTCACCGGCAAATGATCGATCAAGGATTGAATCCTGGGATTAAATCCTCTCATACACGTGGCATGATTCATTGCATGCTGGGATTTGAACAGAAAATGCGCGTGAAACGAATCTTGCTCTAGTGAATTTGAATCTCAGCAGCTCTTGGAGTAAGATTTTTTGAAGACTCAAAAAAAATTTTTTTTTTGCCCAAACCTTCTCTCAACTCAGCGGAATCCTAGTGTGCTGCGCTAAACGGAGGCTCACAAAAATTCTAAAAGCGCGCGCTAGGTGATGTGCTCTAGGGGAGACTCGTCTCATGCGCTGCTCGGTGCTACGGCTTGCCATCCGGTATCCAAGTTGTGAAACAACTGCTTAAGGTGAAACAGTTTGGAACCAACTTCTAAGATTGCACTAAAATTTCAAAGGCACAAATCTTGCGAAGAAAGCATCCTCCAACAGTGCACAGTGAGTAGGGGAGAAGTTGGCCATTGTGCCGGCCATCTATGGATTCCGAGCTCTACATGTAGAGGCACAGTTGCAACTATGTTCGCCTCATTTTGCAGGTGTCTAGATGGCCTACATGATATGGTCGAAGACTCGCGACCCAAGAGTTACAATTCAATCTTCGTTGAAAACTTTTGTAATCACTTCAATTATTGCGCTGACTTTTAAACAGCACATGTGACGGAGCGCATGAGACAGCAATGAGACACATCTTAATAAAAATGAGGCGCACCAAAAAAGGTCTCACAATGTACAGCGCGCCCGTGCGCTTGCAAGCAATGAGGCTCCTGCGCCTAAAGCTACAGCACGTGCACTCTAGTTGTGGCTGCATTGTACTCTAGTCGGCTGAAAACTTGTCAGAATTTTTAGTATGTGCTCGGGGATGCCAATCTCGGTAAATAACTTCGAAAAATGCCGATGTTCAAGGAAAAAAAATCAATTTTCAGAAGAAATGACTAATTATGTATGATAAATGTATTTTGTTTGAATCTGTTTACTTTAAATCACTCATTATGCCAAATGACCATTATCCCAATCGACTTTATGCCAAATGACCCTGTTCCAAACGGCCTTATGTACAATCACTAACAACAGTGGAATGGCGAGTATATCTACAAATTCAAAATAGCTAATTTGTTAATCTTGACGAGTGTGTTCAAGAAACCTAAATGTGTTTCTCCCAGCAGATTGACAAGCTATTTACTAGAACAATGAAGAGTGAAAATAGCTCTAAACCTAAACAAGTGTTCTTATTAATGCTTGTGCATCCGTCCAAACTTTTGTAACAAGGAACATCCGTCCAAGCTTTGGAACAAGGAATCTTCGTACTCAATACAGAACCTTCAGAACTGTACTAGGGAAAGTACTGAGCGAAGCTTGACGAGATTATTTCAAAAGATGCGTTGTTTTTTTTAAGGCTTCAAACGGTTTTCAAAAAGATAAAACTTCAGGAGCTAAGCAGCATACATATCAACTTTTAACAGAATCAAACTTCTTAAAGATCTTTTATATGGAGCTTGAAAATGAGCTTGTGTAAGAAACTTGATCTTTCTTTTGCTAAAAACATGATTGAGCTCCTTCAATTATAGCACACACGAAACTATAGATTTAGTTTTAACCGACTCTGCCAAAAATATGTTTGCTAACTTCAATACGCGTAGTTTGGCCTCCAACGAGACTGAAATTAAATCCCACGAAATGTCGCGAAATTTGCTAAATTTTAAGAATTTATATGAAAATCGCAGTAAATTCCAGACTTTTGCTTATGAAAATTGTTTATTCATTTTTGAGTCGAGATTATTTCCGAGGTAGGGAGCCGGATCATATTCTTGGCACTTTTGATTCACTTCGGCAGTGGGGTTTTTTGAAAGCTACCGAGCTCATATTGGGCCACAATATGCGTCGCATTAATGCACTTCTTATTGCAAAGTTTCAGACAATTCGGTCAAGGAAAATCCCTCATGCCAAAGTGAATCATGGAAGTGCCCAAGTGGTTCTGCACCTATCAGATGTTGAGTTTCCGTCGAATCCGTTTATCGAGGTTGATTTCCAAGTATAAGTGTGTATAAATTATAATTTTAGCATTATGTATCGACAAAACTACAAAAGATCTTACTCTAATATTCGAGAAATATCTTAACAGAATAATTTATTATGGAATGATGAACATAGGGTATATGTACCATTAGTGGTGCACCTAAGGGAAAACTGCTAAAACATGATGATAAAATCATGAAATATATGATTTCAACGTATCAGTCTGATAGATTTCTAAGCCTTCTATCATGCAAATGTATTCACGTTTCATTTGGAATTTCCCACCAAAAAGACTTGCACCCACAATAGGAACACTGTTCTTTTAGTGGATGTATGTTTTAAGAATGGTTCCTTTAGTGGCGCAAACCATTGATTTCTTATGGGACCCTCCACTATGGGTTCTGATACACCACTATAGGTGCAAGGCGCAACAATTTTAAGCAAACTAATTGTTTTAAAGATTGTGCGATATTTGCCAGAAAACCATTCGCCAGAAAACTATTCGCCAGAATGACATCCGCCAGAAAACCATTCGCCAGAATGTACCATTTACCAGAAAATCATTTGCCAGAATGTACCATTCGCCAGAAAGTACCATTCCCCAGAATTATTTTTTTTGCCGATCTTGATCGATTATTTCATGGTAAAATAACCCGGAATCCAAAGATGGTCGTCACTATAGACGACCACTGCCTCTATTCACATCTTCAAGAGCACTAAATTACCACATCATTTTAAGCTTTTTGCTAAGGCACAGAGTGCAGACAATATAACACTGCTATTCTACATCTCTTGCGAGATTTTCGCCTATCAAGTATTGATGCAATATTCTAAGCTGTCTCACCTATTTTCAACTTTGAGAAAATTGCATTTCCTTTTACCGCGAGCTGTTCTTCATGAGAATATTGAATTTGACAATATTGTTTTTACAACTGCCAGAAAATTTCTCTGCGAATGCTACTTTTCAATGAGCGGTTTATTAGATTTGTGCTACTTTCTCTCAAATATCGAAACCCCGAATGTCGTTACCCAGAACACCAGTTCCCTAAATACCCCATTTTTGCAAGTGGTTTATTTTCCCGAAAAGTTTTTGGCACTCATAACTTTATACATGTCAAGGTGGTGAACTGTTTATATGATATCCACCCTTCTTTTTTTATCAGCGGTTAAAGTTTCACCAAACTCTGCATTTATTTTCTATTCTTTTTCGTTCTTTCTAGTTCACCACTCTGTCACCGAAGTTTGTATCCATTTTGAACTGCATTTTGTATCCATTTTGTTTTGATACCGTCTATGAACCACGTTGTCGTTTAATGGGGTAGAGGGGGTTGTTCTGTTCAAATAACACGATCCATACAAATTTCGGGGGAATGGATTGCGGGGAAAAGTGTCATTCGAGTAGCTGGCGTTTGAGGAAATGACATTCAAGGGAGCGACATTCGAATAAAAGTAGCACAATCGGTTTTTAGTGATGTCACATAAATTAAAGTACATGAAAAAGTATTCAAAAAAGAGTAATTGTCAAATTATCGCTATTTGATATGGTTTGGGGCAAATAAAATTTTTCCAATTCGTACAAAATATGACGTTATTATAAATTCTACAACTGTCTTATTTGCCTGAAATCTTGTGAGTGGATGCTTTAATTACTTTATTGAACAGATGTAACAAATAGTTGCAACGTATATCGAAATCTCGTAAATATGTTTAAGAAGCAACACAACTTTCAAGAACAGCTTATGATGTGAAGAAGGGAGAATCTCATTTGAAGTTTTCTAAGCCATAATTCCCTAATACAATTTACATTTAAAAAAAACATTTTAAATGAAACTGAAAATTCAGAAACGGAATTTACTATTACTATTAAATCAAATGGAATTTACTATTAACTATAACATATTATATCGATAATAGCTGCAATTTACATCGTAATTTTGTAAATATTTAATGAACAAATCCTTAAGAAGCAACAAAACTTTAAAGAACAGCTTATGATGAAAAGAAGGGAGAAAAGAGATTCTTGTGAAGTCTTCCAAACCATAATTTTCTGCACAAGTTTTATTAAAAAAACCCTTACTTTATTATAAGTCAATATCAAATATCAAATCTTAACGCCAATGAACAGTATCTTTCATACATAGTAGAGCAGCTTTTATTGAATGGAATTGTTATTTTATTCTGCGTTCTTCTTCTTTTTTCTAGTTCTAGTTCCGGGGGGAGATTAGGCGCTGGCTGTTTAATTCATATTGATAAAGTTACAAAGGAATGCCTGAGAAGTCGTTATTTTTTCAACCGTACGAAAGTCATTTTACCTAGTCCAAGAATTAGAATACTAGAACCACATTACAAAAAACGGATATTCGATACTTACTATGTCAACTGGAGATGGTTCTCAAGAGACCAAAATCAAACAAAATTTGTTAACGCTCTGGCTCGGTTATTTTACCTACAATTTTAAACATGAATTATCTGAAAAAATAAAAATAAAATCTAAGGTATGGTCCATTCTGGGGAATGGTACTTTCTGGCGAACGGTTTTCTGGCGAAAGGTACATTCTGGCAAATGGTTTTCTGGCATATGGTACTTTCTGGCGGATGTCATTCTGGCGAATAGTTTTCTGGCGAATGGTTTTCTGGCAAATATCGCACAATCGTTTTAAATAGTTTTACTGTTAAATTTCATGAATATTATTCGATTATTTGTATAATTTTTGCCTTGTACTTCATAGGAAAATATAACATGATCATTTATTATAGCGAAAAATGTCAAAACACACTTTTTTCCACTATTGGTGTTACCTCCAATAAGGGAGCGTTTGCCCTACATGAACCTATCAGAACATTTCTATTTTTTCGATTTTCGGCCATCTGATCGCTCATAGTGACTCCTGAGGGTTACCGAAGAAGTTTCAGTTTGTAAATATGGTGCCGTTCTTTTCACATGTTAGTTTAGTTGTAATACGGCAGTAAGGTCTTTTGAAAATCCCAATTTAGAGCTAACAATATACGAATTGTCATTCGAATGGGTCTTTTTTTCTGGCGTTACGTTCCAAATGGGACCAGAGTGTTCAATATGTATTTTCACAGTTTTTGACCGAAAGCTGTGTTATGTTTATGTTTGTTGTAATAAACGATTTTTTGTATGTTTACATGAATCTGTTAGGGCAATGATATAGAATCTAACAAAGATACTGAGAAGGTAATAAAATCTTGAAGAAACCACATGGTTTAATCACTTGATCGTTCGGCTGGTGAATAGGCAATAAATTAGGATAATATTTATTCGTACTGATACATGTTGGTGCAGTATGATACATTCCGACCACAGACATCAAATTGCTGATGTCAAACAGATAATTTACCATAAGACACCTGTAAGAATCTGAATCCTAGAACAAAGTTCAGCTATGGAGACAGCAAAGTTTTTTTTTGTTACAGCTTTATTTGTCAATCAATCATTTGCGCATTTATAAATTTGCATTTATTGCATCTATACAGGGAACCTAGAGATACTCTATACTTTGTCAAGCAAGTCAAGTTGAAAAATTGATCTCAATTTGGAAGAGAAATTAGCACTAAAATTGCCATGTTCATGAGGGGTGATCCAAACTTTTGCCCGGGGTTGTATTTCACTAATGACATTCGAATTGACGGGGATAAAGTCCACCATACATACAAAAGTGCAATACTGATACTGTGTTCGCTATCACGGGGTGTTTGCTGTACGCCTCAATGTCACACATAGAGGCTATAAATCGCTCATCTAAACATAGAGCCATAAGTTCATTCGTTTCGGCGTATGAAGCAAACCATATGCATTTTTCACCTTCTCTGTAATGATGCGCAATTACATCCACAACAAGCTTCTTCAATGAATCTGTTTAGAAGTGACGTGTTTTCGAATGCACTAGTTTATTTTTCATCTATCTGCATGCATATGTCTGCCCTTTAAAGCAATGGATTAAGTTTTCCGAATCAGGTATCTAATATATTTTTAGCGACATGCATTCACTCGACCGGAAAAACACAAACATTTGCATTCATCTACGATAGCGCAGCGTCGCGTCGGTTGGTGTCTGCAACAAAATGCAACTAGCCAACCATTCAACAAATCCGTAGGGTGAGATGGTGCAAAATATGCACTCTAAGCATTTCCTATTGGACTTTGGCCTATTATCATTCAAACAACAGGCGACCCCAAAGGGAGTGTTCACTTGGTCACTCGTTGATGGTAACCAATCGATCGAGTTTTCGAATCCAAGCACTATCCGGTTTTTCAGATTTGTGCTCTTGGTGGTTCGAGGTATGGTTTCGATTCATCTTCACTCAGTGCTGGGAATGGTTATAGTAGTAGGCTTGTATTTCGCGAAAATCACGTGGCTCTCTCACTACAGTAGTTTAAAATCGTGAATCTCATCAAGTAGCCTATATCGGGTACATGATTTTCTCTAAACCAGTAGTGTCATTAAAGGCTCTGAATGCGGGAAATGCAGCGAGAAATAGAATATTTTTCTACAGTAATTTTGAGTTGCCCTTAGCAACGGATGTTTTGCAATTTTTATGGCTTTTTGCCTACAGCAGCGATGGGTGTGAGTTTCACTGGCTTCGCTGACTGTGATTGGCTTTATTTGACTACTGTAGAGTGAATTTCAGATTTTTTCCCAACCCTGATCTTCACCTTAAAACTTGGAGTTGGGTCTGTATAGATTGGGTAGGGCGTAACTTAACCCCATTCTTCCCTATCAAACTAGCGGTGGCGCTCAACTTGATCTTGAAATAGGAGAGACGGCACAAAGCTTTAATTTCAGCTGTGATTCGATCAATCAGCTGCTCGATGACAAACAGCAATTGAAAGACTCAGAAGTTCTGCGGGTCAGCGGCAATGAGACGCCGGGGTATCGTCGTCCGTTCACACAAATTTATGTGTCAACGCTGCAAATTGGCTGCCGACGAGCGCTTTTCGCTGTCCTATCAATTAACCGATAATTGGCGCTGATCGTGCACGTGCATTCCTTTGGCAGGCGTACGGACAAACAGTGAGTGAGTGAATGATTGAGATGAATTCCATCCAGAATAGGTCGAAATTATCAGAAATCGTGCCCTATAGTCTTCGATTTGGATTAAATTTTGCACATTTATATATAGTATAGTAGAATAAGCGTTTTCCATAGTTCTCCACCATGAAATTTTGTCCTCAAAATTTGTTTTCTAATGTAATTGTATGGTGAAAATTTATAAAATATTAAAAATGAGGTTTTGTGTAATTTGAAATTTATGTTTTGATTTTGAATTCTTCATGATGATAACAATATTATTTTAGTATATATATATATATTTTTTCTTGTAGCCCAAACGGTTCATTAAACGTTTTTCTTTAAAATCATAACAGTTTCGGAGCTAGAATTTTTCAAATAAATTGCGAGCAAAAGAGTTCTCAGAAGATGTTCTTGATTCAAAATGATCGATTTATCAATGGAAAACACTTATAGAACCATACCGAAAAATGTAAAATTTACTGCAAATTGAAGTTGGCCGAGTTGTGTGACTGACCGATTTCACATGGAATTCATCTTGAGGGTCCAAATGTGCTTTCAATAGGGCGGCGTTTGATCTACAAGTACTGATTACCCTTCCGTATGTAGACGCCATCAGTCATTCATTTAACCGCTTTAGGTGGAAAATATGGTGGAAACTGGGCAGCGGGCAATTCAGAATGGCATGCTTTTGCTGGGTTTCGTTAGGCGTAGAGATGTATCGTTGATGGATGCTCACGCAATCTGGAGTATACATAGTCAGGTACAGCACAACAAGTGGAAATAACAAATGGCTTATTGATCACGAGTTCGAATCAATGGGCACAGACAAACCAACTTAGTACTTAGAAATATTGCAATGTCCATAAATTCCATTTAATTAAAGAAACAAACGAGGCTTTCCTTAGCGTTGTTGTAACTTCTCTAACTTGCTTGCCACACGAAACACCAATGCACAAAAGAAGCTGAGAATCAGGCTCTAACCCAGGATATCTAAATAATGCCACAATAGATAAGTTGAGTCTTTTCGTTTATATTAGCAGCTATGGTATCCATGGGGCCTTCCTTTGCCGAGTGGTTAGAGTCCGCGGCTACAAAGCAAAGCCATGCTGAATGTGTCTGGGTTCGATTCCCGGTCGGTCCAGGATCTTTTCGTAATGGAAATTTCCTTGACTCACCTGGTCATTTGAGTATCTCCGTACTTGTCACACGATATACGAATGCGAAAATGGCAACTTTGGCAAAGAATGCTCAGTTGATAAATGTGGAAGTGCTCATAAGAACACTAAGCTGAGAAGCAGGCTCTGTCCCAGTGGGGACGTAATGCCAAGAAGAAGAAGAAGAAGTATCCATGGCCTTTTTGACGAAACATATTTAACAGTAACGTTGAACTGTTGCGTCTTTTTGTCTATGAACTAACTACAGTAGTTTTATGCAGGCTCTAATGCGATACTTGGATTTATCAGCTGACAAATCTTTGACCAGTTTTCAAAAATTGGTGTTACCAATGCCACTACGGCACGATTCATTCATAAATGTTATCGGTGTGGGTGAAACTACGCAACCATTCAACGAAAGCGCCATTTAGCGTGGGTGGAGGACAGCTATTGATACCGTTGTACTTTCCAATGAATGGACTATCGTAGATCAGGTGACGGTATAACTTCTCATTGAGCTTTTATTTAGAACTTGGGAATTGTGAGCTGGTGCGGTGTTTAGAAATGGCTAAAATTACAATTTTGAAGGTAATTCAGGTTTCTTCGGTGTGACAATGCAATATGACACTCTGTCGAGAAAGAAAGTCAATTGACCGAGCGGTGTTATTTTATTGCTTTTGGACCGATGCACAAGTTCACTATTTGACGTTTGAGCGGTGCCGAATCCACTGGTTTCCATGATCAGGTAAATAACAAAACACCGCTAAAACGACAAATAGTGAACCCGTGCAAAGGTCCATTGCTATGTTGTGAACTGGTGTGATGAACTTTGAATACGATTTTCTATATAAAGGAAACTGCACTTTTTCATTATTCAAATGGATTTCAATCAATCCAAAAAGAACAAATACTTACATTATGAAAAGTTGATATTATAGAAAGCATGTTTTTAGGTTGCATGTGGAATGAGTCTGTTCTAAGGTGAAACATCTCGGAATTCAAAGATGGCCGTCACAATGGCCGACTTGTCACCCTACTCGTGCTTTCAAAGGCACTCAACTGGAGAAATAGTAGGCAAACATTCCTGATATTCTCATTTTAAGCTTTCTGCTAGTGCGAAAAGCCAAAATAAAAGTGCACTCTTGTTGGATGCTTCTTTAGCGAGATTTGTGCATTTGAAGTTTCAGTGTAATCATAGAAGTTAGATTCTAAACTGTTTCACCTAATTGACATTTTCAATTACGGAATGAAATCCCATAAAACATTTTTGGTTTTTAAACGATTTTGAAAAATTATTTTTAAATTAAGTAGGTTATAAAACCTGATATTTTATTTCACATCATTATGACAACTTTGGTTCACACTTACTTATGCTAATATTTCTGGTCATTTATAATCATCATAACTCAGAACGCAATGATCTTGTTCTTTCTAGTTATCCATCATGTTACTATTACTTAATTACATAACTTTTCAGGGAAACGAATTTAGGGGACATCTTTTCATCGCACAATCATATTTTTTAAAGAAACAAATGCAATTTTATTTTTTGAACGATTGGTTCAAATACAAGTTATAATATTTTTTTTGCTCTTCGATTGTTTTTTTTTAATAATATCATTTTAATTATATTTTATGGGCTTACCGATGAATTCTAAAAGTTGATCGTTTATCATTGGCCTTTATTTTTAATAACCTTATAACACCTTAAAAATGGTTGTGCTACTTTTTCCCGAATGTCGTTTCCCTGAACGCCAATTCCCCGAATGCCAATTCCTCGCATAGCCAATTTCCCACAAATACATATTTTCACGAAATGTTTTTGGAACTCATAATTCAGGGTGTCCTGTCATATAATTACATATAATCAAAAATTACGCCATACAAAAGCGGCAAATGGAGAATAGTACTGGCTTCTGTCGATACTTCAAATTTCTGATACTAAATTAAATATGTTTAGATGAAATTTTAGAATTACGATAGGGAAAAAAACACTGTAGCCAATAGTTTTTAAACTCAATTTGGAGAAGAATTTTAAAGACTTTTGCATAACAATGATGATATTGTATAACAAACTGAATGATATTATTAGATCAAACGACACTGAGAGGGGGACTTCCTTAGCCCAGTGGTTAGAGTCCGCGGCTACAAAGCAAAGCCATGCTGAAGGTGTCTGGGTTCGATTCCCGGTCGGTCCAGGATCTTTTTGTAATGGAAATTTCCTTGACTTCCCTGGGCATAGAGTATAATCGTACCTCTGCCACACGGAATACGAATCCAAAAATATCAACTTTGGCAAAGAAAGCTCTCAGTTAATAACTGTGGAAGTGCTCATAAGAACACTAAGTTGAGAAGCAGGCTCTGTCCCAGTGAGGACGTTTATGCCAAGAAGAAGAAGAAGATATGTAAGTTATATCAAAAGGGGATGATTCAAATATTATAGCAGGCTAGCGTAAAAAGCTGGATTCAAAGACACTCACAAAGACGAACCATTCATAGTTTGTTGAATAAAGTGAACCTTTAGAAAATCGACGCGTATAGTATCGAGCTATTCAAAGTCATACATAATAAAAAGATTTGAAATAAAATCATGGAGCGAGCTCACCCTCGGATCCTTCATCCTTGACTGAGCTGCCACTTTCAGGTTGGGCTGCCTTAGCATACAATTCTTAATATTTTGAACATAAACTTTTGAGTTATTGAGAAACTCAAATTTTGTAATTTGAGAATCGCATTAAAAATATTTCAAAAACAATTAGTGTAGGGGGATTAGGGGCATAATGAACATACGGGGCGAAATGGACACCCCCTCGATATCTGAGAATATGCATACTTCATAAAAAGTTCATACACTGCATGAAATCTGTAATGCATTTGAAATGTTTGACGGTATAAAAGTTTATTTTTTGCTTCAATTACCCTTAAAAATTTGACTTAAAGTTTTTCTCAGTTCCAAATTGGCACATAAGCAAGGCCGTGAAAAAAATCTAATTTTTGAGCAAAGTAACGAACCCAGAAAGGTTCTTTTTAGCTATTATGATAGAGGGAGAGCCCTTCAATATATCGGAACGATTGACAGTCATTAAATATATTGTAATAATTAAATTTTATGCAAGTGTTCATTTCGCCCCGATACCTTTTTACCAGCCTTGTTTTCGACCAAATTTTCTATCTCGCTTTTCTGACATATGATATGATTTTTATCATCATGAATGAATGTAGCACGTTGTACTAACATCAAGCTTGAAAACTAGCCGGGGTAAATTAAAAACATTGCCATTTTATGGTCTTAAAAAGAACATTTGCTTAACGTGTCCATTATGCCACTAATTCCCCTAATTCTACAAAAATCATTACTTTCATCAAATAAAACAATTTAGCAGAACGCTGATTATCACACGAAGATATAGGGCTCTGCAATTGTCGCGATTTCCGTTTCGATGATACATTTTAGCAGAACTTGGAATTGATTCGCTAGAAATGTTGACACAAACTTCTTTTAATGTTTATTATAAAAGCCTTTAGAGATTATTTCTTCATTTAGCAGGACTTTTGTTATCAAGTTTGCAAATAATTTGGTCTTTGACAAAAAAAAAACATGAAAATTTATTAGAAAGATAATTCTACAAATGCTGTAGGCGTAGACTGGCCCAGTATACCATGATGCATCAACATCCGGACACTAAAGCTGCCATGAATGTTCAAAATCTGTTTTGAGAAGGTTTTCTTCAAAAAATATCAAAGTGTTTTTATACAACGAATATTTCCATGTTTAATGTAAGCAAAAATTATCAATATTCCGATAAAATTGAAGATTTTACCATAAAAATCATTAAAACAATGAGGGTTGTCTTGTCCTTAAATTCGGACACATGCAACAAATCATGTCTATAAATCCGGACACTTTTGAATCTAAATCCGGGCAGCTATGTTTTGACATACATTAATAAACCCTACATGTTTTAAGCAACTGAATTTATCACGTTCTTAACAAATTTGAGCAATGTAAAGGTTTCCTAATGGTTGAAACACATTAAAATGTGAGCAAATGTGTGGTTTGGTTACCTGGACTGAGACGGCTGTGATTGGAACAGGAACAATTACTTATTAGTTCATTTTTTCTGCATATAACAACGCTCTATATATTTTCCATCGCTTATCCCACATGTATAGATTGTTTTGAAAGTTTTCCTCCAGTTTTACTTGTGAATTATGTTCTTACACCTTATAATTAAATAGTTGATTTCAATGTCCGGGTTGAAAATACTTGACTCCAATTCCGGACAGCCTCTTTTTTGTCGACATTTTCACTGTTTCAAACGCGTGTTTTCTTAATATTTCGGCAATGTGTTGTCACTAATCACTTGAGCAACCACTTCAGGCACAATTATTTCAAAATCACTACACGAAGCGTATAATTTCACAGCCAAACGTTGTGAGTGCGTTCGTCGACGCTAACAACAAAATCACTTGCACCGCGTATAAATGACGTTCAACCCGAGTTACTTTTTTGTTTTGTTATTTTGAATTAATTGCAAATGGTAACTAGATAATTAATAAATGTCAAACGATCAGCGTTGTTCAAAGCAAAAGTTAAAATATAAATTTAACATGTTAACATATCAATTTTTCCTTTAATTGATGAATATTATCAGAGTGTCCGGTAATTGATACCGTCCGGATTTTGATTCACCACGGTATACCGTTTTGTCTCAAATTCCGAACAGACTCATATTCCGAACACTCGGTTTTTGTATGGCGACTTGGTTGAAATGTTTCGCTGAAATATGTCACCAAATAACAAGGAAATGGCAGTCAATTGCAATTCAATTTGAACGTCGCCAATATAATTTATACCGCAGGAGTAGTGATGATTCTCTAGTTTGAGACCAATAGAACAAGCTCAGATTAACTTATTTACCAAATTATTCATTTGAATACGATTTATTCGTGCTGTTCGGAATTTGAATCAGGATGTTCGGAATATGAGACAGAATGAACACAGTGTTCGGCATTTGAGTCAAAATGTTGTTTCATACTTTTACGTAAAAACAATACTAAAACTAATAAAATCAACATAATTATTGGTACACCCAACAGCTAACAGGAAGACTTTGCGATGAAATTAAAATTCACACAAATATCAGCTAATTTATGCCAATCAGATGTATTTGAAGTCCCTGTTGGCCTTAAGTGTTCGGAATATGAGTCGAAACGGTAGCTCTATAGAGAGTGTTTCCAAAAATGAGATTTTTTAAATCATACCGTGGTGAATCAAAATCCGGACGGTACCAATATCCGGACACTCTTGTAATATTCATTAATTTAGAGCTAAATTAAATGTTAATATGTTAGTTTCAATTCTTAGCTTCTTCCATAAACATTGCTGATCATTTAACATTCATTTATAATCTAGTTACCATTGCCAAATAATAAATAACAACAAAAACGAAAAAGTTGCTTCAGTTGAGTGCCCTTTCTTTGCGGTACAGGTGATTTTTGTGATTGCGTCAACGAATGCACCCACAAAATTTAGCAAACTTTGAAGCATTCAAATTAATCTATTCGTGTAGTGTTTCTTGAAAAAAGTTTACAAAGTGATAGTTGAAGAGTTCAGTGACAACACATTTCATAAAAATGGTATAAACGTATATTTGCATTGCAACAGTGAAAACGAGCTGTCCGTCATTCGAAACAAGTGTATATAAATCCGGACATTGCTTGAATATCGTGTAGTTTGATAGTGTAGGAACGTATTTACCAATAGATATTAAAAAGGAAGCTTTTGACATGTTTTAAACATGTAAAATGAATAACAAGAACAATGCAGTGCATCGTTTTAGGCAGAAAAAAATAATGAATCAGTGATTGTTGCAGTTCGAACCACAGGCATTTCAGATCAGGTAATTAAACTACAAACTTCACTTACATTTAAATGTTAAAATGATTATATTGTATTCCCATTGCTTAAGTTATTGAAAGCATTTTAAACTCTGTTGGCCTTAGCATGGTTTAATTTGAAAATGCTACGTTAAAATAGAGCTGTCCGGATTTTGATTCAAAAGTGTCCGGATTTATTAACAAGACTTGCTGGTGTCCGGATTTAAGGACAAGACATGCTTCTGTATTTTAACCATTTTAATGACATAATAATAATTTTTATCGTAGAATTCATCATTCTCACTAAGATCTATCATTAAACTGTTTGTTGCATGAAAACATTTCATAAAATTCACAAAGAAACATTTTGAAAATGCGGCTTTAACATTTGTGACAGCTTAAGTGTCCGGATATTGATGCAGCACGGTAATTGTAACTCAACCAAGTCGGGAACTAGTGGTCATAATCTTCACATGAAATCAAAGCCATGTTCTAGTGATTGAAATCAGGGGAAGGGGTGGTAAAATGAACAGGGGTAATAAAATGAACACCGTGTTTTTTACCAAGAAAAAAAAATTCGATGATTTTTTTTCACGCACGTACAATTTAGAGCATAAATCGAAGTGTTCGAGTTTATGCGGACATCAATTGAAGTGAAAATATCAACGAAAACTAAGATTTTAGAAAATCACGTTTGAAAATTAGAACTGACGTAACTTTTTAGCTCGGAAGTCTTGAGCTGTTTCAGTGAGAAAAATATCGTTATGATATGATGCCAAATCTGATTTATCATCACCTTAAGTTGTTTATTTTACCACCCTTTCCCCTATGACATCTTTTATATTCCACACAATCGCAAACATGTGTTAATCATTTCGTTACCACTAGCAACGAATCAACTGTGTTACTGTATATTTTATAATTCTGATGCAATACATTCTTAGATACCGTTTTGACTCATATTCCGAACACTTAAGGCCAACAGTGACTTCAAATGCATCTTATAGGCATAAATTAGCTGATATTTGTGAAAATGTCAATTTCTTCACAAAGTCTAACTGTTAGCTGTAGGATGTGCTGATAAAATTGTTGATTTTAACTAGTTTAGTATTGTTTTTACGTGAAAGTATGGAACAACATTTTGATTCAAATGCCGAACACTGTGTTTATTCTGTCTCATATTCCGAACACCTTGATTCAAATTCCGAACAGCATGAATAAATCGTATTCAAATGAATAATTTCGCAAATAAATTTATTTGAGCTAGTTCTACTGGTCTCAAACTAGAGAGTCATCACTACTCCAGAGACATAAAATAGATGTGAAGACGTTAAAATTGAACTGCAACCGACCGCCATTTCCTTGTAATTTGATGACATATTTCAAGGAAACATTTCAACTAAATAGCCATACAAAAACCGAGTGTTCGGAATATGAGTCTGTTTGGAATTTGAGACCAAACGGTACCCCTCCCCCTTGTAACTACTTCTACGTTAGATACTTTGTTAGCTCAAGTTCAGCGAAAACCGATTATAACGATGAGCTTGGAGGCTTGAGCGCTTACAATCTACTAATGACATTAGTGAACGGTTTTAAGAACTCCAGGCGTTCTCTGGTTACATAATTGGTGAAAAGTTGGTGCACTGAAGGTGCCAATCTAAGATTACACTGCGGAACACGTTTTTGTCTCCAGCATCAAAATACCGCTATTCACTTATTTAAGGCTTGCTGAATCCATTGTCGTTTTCAGAAATGTCCTGGCACGTCTAGTTTTTGAGATATTGACTGTTAAAAATTCGAAAATTGACTATTTCAGTCAACTTGCATGCAAGTTTGCCAGCTTGTACGGCAATATCTTTGCTTAATTTGCCACATAATTCAAAATTTATGTGTATAACAATACTTTTCATCAAAGTTTATTACACTTCCGATGCGGAAAAGTTATTTTTTGATGGTTTAGAACATTATTGTATTTTGCCATATAAGAGAAACCAAGAATTTTCTATGGAGACTGCAAGCATGTTGAAAAAATCGGATTAATCGAAATTTAATCGTGCACTTTCAATCAATTTACATCTGAAATGAAAGTTTAAGTTTTATTTTGCATATTTGGTGCATTAGATTACAAAAAAGTTTGATAAGTTGTACTTTAAATTTCATGTAAACATCAATAAAACCAGTGTTTTATACAACTTTGGCGACCTGTAGCTAAAAATTGTGACGTGCTGGAACATTTCTGAGAATGGCATCAGATTCAGCAACTCCAAATCTACTAGAGACACATAATTTGATCGTTGAGACACGCAACAATGTCATTTTTGTTACGCTGTGTTATTTATTATTTATCGTTCAATCTCCAAAATGGAGCCAGGCATTAAATTTTGCGGCAGGCTTTTCTGACAGATATTTTCGGAATGTGTATTACGGTGGTAGATTAGCGCGTTTCCAGCTTTTCTTGAAAATAGCATATACATTTTTTCCCGAATCATATCACAGTTTGTGCGTTTATTAGTTGCTGTCCAATATTACATTTGCTCATGAAAATTATTGTGAATTCCTTAGACTAGTGTATTGAAACTTTGCAACAGTATTTCAGGTTATTTTTACGTCCAACAGGGAAAATATATTAATTCGTATAGGATTGGTTTGTATTTTTTGACTCCCAAAAAACTTGAATTGTGTAAGTGCTAATTGAACACTATGCTGAGAAGCTGGCTCTATCCTAGTGAGGACGTAGTGCCCAGAAGAAGAAGAGAAAGACCTTTTAAAAATATATTCTAGAACACAAAGCTACGCAGTTCTCGGTAGAAGTTGTGCAGTACAATCAGCAGACATATACCTGGTACAATTTAATTCACGAGAAATGTTGTGTTGTTTCACTTGAAGATTCTCTTTAACGAGAAGTCTTACAAATCCACACATTGCATCATCTACTCTCCATTGCCCGGTCGTTAAGCCATCCATATACAGACAAACGCGCCTCAATGGGTGCACCACATTTCTATTTTCCCTAGCATTACTTCAAGGTCAGCTTAATTCCCTTCCCTCTCTTGGAAAACTTCGCAACACGCAAGCCGGATCCAAAGGGCATGTTTGTCGTCCATCGGAGCCGCGTTCTATTTTTGTCCAGGATTGCATCACATTAGCGCCACCTCCTTCCTGCACTGCACTCAGTCGACAGTCTAAAACATTCCTTCCTGCAACTAAGCTGGACATAGTTGGAGGCGGCGGCCGGCGTCGGTCGTAAAGAAAGTTTCGTTTGTGGTTTCCGTGGTTCTCTGGGTTTGCCGATTTGATCCGATTTCGGTTCGCAAATTTCCAATCTAATATCAAATTATAGTTTCATTGCGATATATTTCACGTGGGACGTCCAATCAGGACCATCCAATTTATGTGGGTCAGACAGTACAGCAGTTTCCGCAACAACGCTTCCTAGAACTAGGATGGGGATGTCCTAGGAATTTTTAATTGAAGTAAAAAAAATCTCACGAGTCAATCTTTTCATGTGGAAAATCACGTGAGTTCATGAGTGCACTTTGTTTTGTTCCATATAATTGTACAAAGCAAGTTGAATCAATCCGCTGTCAAATCTACTTTGTTATCTTTGATTGAGTCTCATAAGAGTACAGATTATTTCGCAATGAATTTTATACACTCGCATTGTATGGCATTTTTTATCATATAAAAATGCACAATCGCCTCTACTTAAGATTTCCTGACGACATCTCAGACGGAATCTTTGCACATAATAATAATTGCATAACGCAAAAGGTGATTTCGTTATATGTACATTCTGATTGTCTGGGATATCGGTAGGAGTTCAACAAAGATCTTGGCGTGTTTCTTTATAAGATGTCACAAGGAATCCTGTATGAAACTCAACAACAACACCCAGTCAAAGTATTCCAAATGGGATACAATATGGAACAGGAATACGACAATAATTTCAATAAAAATCCATCACATATCATGTAAAATTTTTCAAAAGTGATCGGAGAAATAATATGCTAAGATTACCAAAAATCTAAAGAGGATAGGTCTCGGGTTTCAAAATTTCAATACGTTTGGATTTGGGTTTGTTGGTTTTGAAAGGCTACAAAACTATCGAATATAGGTCGGGTTCGGGCTTGAAAGAAAGTCGGGTTGGGAGCATTGTGAACACAGCAGCAACTTGAAATCTTCCTCATTCATCAGAACTGACTAAATTTGAATTTATTTATTTTTACCTCGGTTTTTATACAAATTTTTCTTACAAAAATTGTTACAATTTTTTTTTCGGATTCGGGTTGGGTCCAGGATAGCTGTTAAATTATTGTATCGGGTTAGGTCAGATCCGGGTTTCAAACTGTTTATTCGGATGATTAAGCATATAAACCAGGTTGCTATTGAAGTGACTATGTTTTTATGTCAATTCATCCATATAATGGTTCATCAAACACACTGTTTCTTCGGATAAAATAATGTATACGTTCCGTAATCTTGTAGTTAATCTTCCGAAGTCAACTTTTGAATTTTGTTCTTTAGAAAATACACAGATTATTTGATTGAAATTATTATCAGATGCAATAATGCAGCACAGCGGACCATATGTTTAGCTTGCGAATGATTTTATATGAATTCCAGGAGTATGACTTGCAGGCTCATCATCTGTTTATTGATTTCAAAGCAGCGTACGATTCAGTGAATAGAAATAAGCTGTGGTAGATAATGTCTGAACATAGGCGAAACTAAATAAACTGATATGTGCAACGCTGGATGGTTCGAAATCAAGTGTTCGGATTGCAGATGATTTGCTGTTGAACATTGGAGAAGTATCGCCCAAGACCTGAATAGACAAATACTTAGTAGAAGGTTTGGAAAATCTATTGAGAAATATTTTGAGTAGTTTATGTAGGAACCATTGAGAAAATCTCTAATAAATCTTATTAAGTATTTTTTTATGAAGAGTTTTTAAACCACTATCTTTGAAGGAGTAGTTTGATGTATTCCTGAGAAAACTTAGAAAAGCCGCATTTACACAAAAGAAGGATGAATTTCAGTAGGAATCCTGGAATGAATTGATTGAAAAAAACTATAAGGGTACATCCCTATGGGGTTGTACGAACTGGTGACGTAGGACCACGACGGTTTATGTAATTGATTTTGATGTCGTTCTTGTTGCTCGTTTTGACTTCATACTGTTTTCAGTGCTTGAAACTTTCGTAAATATTTATGCATATAACGATTTGCAGCCAAGTGTGCGTTTAATCATGTCCCAAATATACTTTATATTTATCCGAAGAACGTGAGTACGTTTTGTATGAACATTACAATTTGGTCAATCATTCGTCATACTTTTCTATGAGGATGTGAAATTCCACTTCAGGTTGTATGATGATTTTGATATTATCGCCGTGCGGGGTGACATTGGGCTTAGGGGGTGACTTTGACCGCCTCTTTCGATGCATCTCATGGTTAATAGGAACTTTAAAAAACTAATCTATGACCATTAATTGGCTATTTATAACGTATTCTTGAAACTTGACACATTGTTTTCATTATTCTGGCATTAGGTTGCTGTAAAAACATTGGCCCAAAGTCACCCTTATGGCCAGGGCCGCATTTACGGGGGGGTCCAAGGGGGCCATGGCCCCCGGGCCCCCACATTTTAGGGGCCCCACAAATCATAGTTAGAAATATTTCAGCGTCAGCTGTGTTCACTGTATATTATCCAGAAAACGATGAAATGGTATCACATTATTTAATCCACATCTAAAGTTTTGAAAGAAGTCACTAGGTGAGACTAACACAAATCAAAATACTAAAGCAAAATATTTAAATTTTCGTGGATGGTTAGTTTAGAAAGACTCAACAACTATGTGAGTCGAATAATTAGAGTGTCATCCTTTTGTTTGAAATCTAAAAGATTTTTAATCATATTTATTGAGTCTCTACCATATTTGTTGAACCTTTTCCATGAATTGTAAAGAATTTATTCACCCAATAGTTGATAGGTTATAGTTTCAAGGGACCAGCCTCAGCAGGGCTAATCCTCTGCAGCCAACTCTTGGTCGGCGCGCCATAGGCGCTGCAATTCTAACATAATGTGAGTGACAGCCGTAGTTACTGCATTCCAGCACTCGGCATCCACACACATTCTCTCTATTTAAGATTTACTTAAGTATGCTTGAAGGGCATAAGTATTTTAGAACACAATTTATTTAATTTATTTGAATATCGCTTTAGCGGTCATGAGCAAAGCATTACGATGTTTTTTTTTAATTTAAACAAATAGAAAGAACAGCAAACAAAAAAAAAACGAATAAATGTTACCGATGACAAAAAGGCCAGAAAAGTTCAATGTGTAAGACATAAGAAATCTACAAACAAATTATAAATATCAATAGTTCTTTAACCTTTAGAGTATGATCGTTCCTATATTTTAAAATGTCATTTTATTCAATAGCACCGTTGATGAGCAGACAAAGGGCTAGTCAGAGTGTTCATAATAGATCAAAACATAATTTGAGATATCTAAGCAAATATTTGAAATATTTATGTATAATTTTATTGGAGCCTTCTTTCTAGAGGTCAAAAGCTACCAACCAAAAAGTAGATTTCTGACACAAGTAGTCAATTTTCAATAAATCATTAAGAAAAGCTTGAAAATAACGCTCTTTTAAATTGCTAATTTGGGATGCCATAAAACATTGAACTTTTAGAAGAGTGAACACTATTTTAAAATTTTATAGTGATTTCCATCACAATCATTGCCATTGGTGAATAATATCAAACTTGAAAAGATGACAATTCCTCTGCTTCGTTCCTAATATAGACCAATTCCATTTTCTTTGATTCAATGTCACCCACTCGATGGGGTGAGGTGAGAATGGGCGAATTTCCATACATTTATAAATCAGTGAACATTATCGAATTTCAAAAAAAAAAATCAACCTTTACATAGGCATTACCCATGAACGTATAACCATACACGAAAGAATACTTCAAAACAAATTACAAGAGTTGTCTTACTATTAAAACTCCAGTATTTGGTAACCCATAATTGAAATTAATTTGTGGTACGTTTATGAGGCTTCAAGCTAGTTTAAAGCTGGCGACTGGTAGTTAGAACCTTGCCTAGCATAAGTTATTAATGAAATTATCTCGTAGTCCATTCCAAAGAACATATCAAAAAAAAATTCTGATGAATGGCCCCCACAAAGATGTGGCCCCGAGGCCCCCACATTTGTAAATCCGGCCCTGCTTATGGCCCAATGTCACCCCGCCTTACGGTATATTATGAAATATATGATAGCATTGGAAAGAACAGTAGTTCCTCAATGTTCACCATGCTAAACTAAATAGCGAATATTTAATAGTAATGTGTCTATAGGATTGTAATAAAAGCTCCGGTCATCGCTTTGTTGGTCTTATGGTTTGAGAGAAATATGATTCATTGCTTGGCAATGTGATAAATAAAGTCGGAAATATTATTCTGTTAACTCTTTTACGCACATTTGGTGGCCCTGGTGGCTTTGTTAGCTCGGATGTTGTCTTAGATGAATCGCACTACAGGATGTTATTAGTTGATTGCCATGGTTAAACGGAGAATCCTCAACACAAGTGTATACATTTGAATAAGTTCTCTGCTTATACGACGAAACAGCTGAATGTTTGGTGGTAGGGATGGCACACATCAGCAACAGGTAGTGGATCACACGGCTGAAGTCGAAATCTGGAAATGTAGCTCAATTTTGAAATCTTGAGTCGAAATCTAGAAGCGCGGGTCAATCTAGGGCGATTTCACAAACCAGACGCTGATCAACAGCTAAGCAGGCTTCTGGCTGCGAGATGCTCCTCGCTAAGCAGGTTCGGATGAATTCTTACCAGCTCGGAAGTCGAAACGGAATGAAACCGAATCCAACGAAGGAAGCATGCTATATACCCTTAGATTAGCAGATTATGCTCCTCCCCTTCGTGCTCTTCTCTTTCTAATCGACAATCTGGGAAATTCAAATGTGCCAATAATGAGTTGGACTTAGAATTACTTGATAATTGCGAAAAATGATAATGCGTGAGAAATTGATCGAACATGAATGAAAGGGTTGACAATTACTAAATATTCAATAGTTCGCTATTGATAATCAATAGTTTTCTTCAATATGAAGGTAAATTTCTGATCCATGGTGCCAAAATTATGAAAATTGTTCAATGGAAATTTCTTTTCAAAAGCATTCTAAACATGACGCAATTTTGATACATGTGATCATTTTCGTAATCAAAGTGTTCTCATAAAATATGGCAAATCAAAGACACTGTCGGAAATTCCACTCTAGTTTACAATCGTTGTGAAATGTTGAGCATTTACCCCGACGGCACTGCAGCAGCATCCACGAATAGTCTCAAATTGTCGTGCCATCAATTATTCATAACAAATTAAATTTTGTACGAAGCTGCGAGATTAATTGAGAAATATAAAATGTAATAAGGTCGGAAATATTATTCCTTCAACTCTTTTCCACAAATTTGATGGCCCTGACAAGGGCCGATGGCTTTCTTAGCCTCGATACGGTTACAGATAAATAGCACTACGGGATATTATCAGTTGATTGCCATGGTCAAACGGGGAATTTGCTTATACGACGCACCAGCTGAATGGTTCGTGACGTGGATGGCGCACAACAGCAACGGGTTGTGGATTCCCTGGAACAAGTCGAAATCCGGAAACGATGCTCACTCTTGAAAGCGATTTCACCAGTCCGACGCTCGATTAGCAGCATCTCCTCGGATCAGCAACTCTGGGGGCTTCTGGTTTCTGGTTCCTAACGGGCTTGCTTCTTAACCACCGATCACGAGTCGAAATCTGGGAGCGCGGATTGATTTGCGGCGGCGATGACGATGGCTTGGGCGCTTCTCCGAGCGGCGAAGTACTGCCGCTCGGAGAAGCGCCCAAGCCATCGTCATCGCCGCCGCAAATCAATCTTGCGTCTTCCTCTTCCGACGACACAAATTGGACTGTGACGCGGGTGCAAAAGCAAAGCGAGAATGACTCGCCCGATCGTGTTCACAGTCCGACCGCAAAAAGAAGACTGAGGGAAGAAGCAGGGACCCGTTTGCTTTTATAGTGGGAAGCGACACCGTCGAAAAGTGCTCGAACGTGATTGGTTGGATAAGAAAGGGGTCAACATTTATCAAATTTTCAATAGTTTAACAACAAAATTCACTTATCGGATATATTACTAACGATGCGTAGATACATTTCTGATCGAATGATACTAAAATCGTAATAATTGGTTCATAAACATCTGAGTTATTAACGTTCAAAATCTCCCCTAATTTCGTTACATGTCTCATTTTCCGTACTTTTAAAGTGCACCCCAATATAGAAAACAAAGACGTAGTCCTACGTCAATAAAAAAACATTACGAATATATTGGATGAAACCTAGACATTTTTTTTAGGATTATTGCGTGAATTATAAAATAAATGTCTGGAAATAACTAGAAGCAGCGTTGCCGGAAGAGTTAGAGCTCACCAAAGCTCCTCTTGAGGACTGCTGGAGTAGTGTCAAAGCAGCCATTAACAACGCAGCGGAAGGTGCCATTGGGTTCGTGGAAGGAAATCGACGGAACGGTTGGTTCAACGAGGAGTGTCAGACGGTATTGGACGGGAAGAATGCAGCGCGGGCGATTATGCTGCAGCAAGGCACCCGTCAAAACGTGGAACGATACAAACAGAAGCGAAGACAGCAAACCCATCTATTCCGGGATAAAAGCGCCGCCTGGAAGAATTGGTGAAGTGCGAAGAGATGGAGCAGCTGTATCGTTCTCAAGAAACGCGTAAGTTTTACAAGAAACTCATTGCATCCCGAAAAGGCTTTATGCCGCGAGCCGAAATGTGCCAGGATAAGCATGGAGGTATATTGACGGACGAACGTGAGGTGATTGAAAGATGGAAACAGTATTACGATAACCACCTACACGGCGAAGAGGAAGAAGACCAAGCAGGACAGCAGGAGGAATGGCTTCGTCAGTACGGCGGATGAGGGAGACGTGCCAACTCCCACAATAGGTGAAGTTAAGGATGCTATCAAACAGCTTAAGAACAACAAAACAGCTGGAAAGTCGTTCCGGGTGGTTTCTGAACAGTATACCAGGTTGTAACGTGAGGCAGATCGGGTTGGATTGAAGGTAGAAAGGTCGAAGACGTAATATCTGCTGGCTGGAGGAACCGAGCGCGATAGAGCTCGCATTGGCAGACGCGTGATAATCGACGGGGATGAGTTCGAGGTGGTGGACGAATTTGTTTACCTCGGATCATTGATAACGTCGGATAACAATTGCAGCACAGAAATTCGAAGACGTATCATTGCCGGAAGTCGTGCTTACGGACTCGACAAGACCTTGCGGTCTGGTAAACTTCACTTCCGTACTAAGTGTACTATGTTCAAGACGCTGATAAGACCGGTAGTCCTCTACGGGCATGAGACGTGGACAATGCTCGAAGAGGACCTGCAAGTGCTAGGAGTTTTTGAACGATGTGTGCTTAGGACGATCTTCGGCGGAGTATGTGACAACGGCGTATGGAGGAGAAGAATGAACCACGAGCTTGCGCAACTCTACGGTGAACCCAGTATCCAGAAAGTCACCAAAGCTGGAAGAGTACGATGGACTGGACACGCTATGAGAATGCCGGACAACAATCCCGCAAAAATGGTGTTCACCTCAAATCCGGCCGGTTCAAGACGAAGGGGAGCGCAATGAGCTAGGTGGTTTGACCAATCTAGTTGTGGGCCTCGTGGCCGTGCGGTTAGTGTTGTCAGACATTTAAGTGCATCGTGTCATTAGGTGTGGGTTCGATTCCCGCTTTAGCCATTGAAACTTTTCGTCAGGAATGTTTCTCGGCTGTGCTACTAGAGCATGCTTGTCCGTTGTCTAGTGTTAAGTAACAGTCTGTGCAGCTAAATGGCTGAAGACGGTGTCCGTGTCTTTTTTTTGGTGTAAACTGAGGCATGGAATAAAAAAAAACCAAATTCATCTATTGTTACAGCATTTCGTTTAATTTTGAACTAAAGATGCTTCAATGCTGCATGATCGTGTAAATTAGAAGTGCATTTGATTGAAAAATAAGCGATTTATCGTTGACATCTCAGTTTATTTTGATGCTCCAAATATGTGCATGAAAATAAACTTAAATTTACAACATATTTTTAGCTGTGAGGATCTTGGAAATGTAGGGCGATCGAGAAACTGGAGGCTAGCAGCCATGGATCGAGTTAGTTGGCGTAATATTGTGGCGCCGGTCATGTCTTGAAGGCCGTAGAGCCAGTAAAAGTAAGTAAGGAGAGTTGATGTCCTTCATAGCGTTACGTTTCATGTAAAATATAATATGTAATTCTGCCCATATTGCACTGCTATATTTTAAGCCCAAACAACGTCGTTTGATTATACCTAAATAATGGGATGCGTGACTTGCTGTACGCTTGAGGAAGTTTGTCGCGTTATTTACCGATACGGATTCAATCGATTAAACTTGAACTTGTTTATCAAACGAATGCATCAAAGTCCGCCAATACCAATGCCAAGGATGTGGGCCACACACGTGTCCTTATTGCCCATACCATTCATCAATCAATGGGAACGGGAAGTCACCCTGAGGATGAAAGCTCTGATTGGAAGTCAATCTACATGTAGGTATGGTATTCCAATCCGCTTGTAAAGGAAAGACTGGGCGATAGCTGTGAATGGTTCGCAGTTGTTCGGCAGCGGGATGAGGTTTCGTGCAGCGAACTGTGGCAGTGATGTCTGTAATGGAAACCGGATGCGGAAGTTTGCTACATCGACCCTCAATCGGTATTATTGGGGGAATTCATTCCTGTGCGGCAGGAAATTGGATACGATCTATTGGTGTAATCGAAGTTCGTGGAAAGTGATGGCGGTCAGGGTCTTGGTCCTGACGATAAACTAATGGAAGTATTTCATTGTAAAATAATCATATCTGAATGCAGCTCTTTGCTAGAACTATCAACTGCAGTTTTTTTTTATAAAAGTGTTCTATGGTATGAAGCAATCAGCACGTCACTAGTAGGGGCAATGGAAATTTGCGGAAACATTCTTGAAATTTCGCGGATGACCAAGGCAATAAAACAAAAGTTTTTTTTTTAAATCAAACTGCAAGATAACTCCAACTTGCCAACGATAATCAAGGCAGACTTGATAAAAATCGCTAGTTTTGTTTTGTTGTGTACCTTCGATCTTTCCAGACAAACATAGAAAAAGGACCATAATTTTCTATGCATCTAATTTTCATTTTTATTGGAAGATGTAAAAAGATTCGTATTTTAATAATTAATACTCAATCAGAATAAAATGTGGTCTCGTGACATTACTTTAGAATTGGCATGAATTGAGTCTCATTTTTGTCATCTTTGAGGATATGCGAAAATTTGTTTTAATCAATTACGCGTTTTCATCATGTTTGTCCTCTTTTTAAGATACCGGCTCACAGTGACAGCAGAATCTCGGCTCATTTTGACGTAGATAAATACATAGTGTATCGGTTTCTTTTTGTTCTTGAAATTTTCTTCAAAATTGGCGAAGTTACAGCATTTTAAAGCTTCATCGTCGGCATCCAGTACTGTAAAGAATATGGATCCCTTCCCCCTTGCAGCACATCGTCACAAATTTGTGAAACCCTTACAAGATACTGTTCATTGACTTCCTTCTAACAGCCTGTTGCCGTACAAATCAACAGCTTTATTTGAAATAGATGTTATAATCTTTCACTCGCTGCTGAAATGCTGAGCAACAAATAATTCATATTTTCAGACGTTCAGGTTAGATTTTCCAATTTAAATGAAGGGTGAAAAAAGGGGGCCCAGATAGCCGTAGCGGTAAACGCGCAGCTATTCAGCATGACCATGCTGAGGGTCATGGGTTTGAATCCCGTTGGTCGAGGATCTTTTCGTAAAGAAAATTTTCTCGATTCCCAGGGCATAGAGTATCTTCGTACCTGCCACACGATATTCACATGCAAAAATGGTCAATCGGCAAAGAAAACTCTCAGTTAATAACTGTGGAAGTGCTCATAAGAACACTAATCTGAGAAGCACGCTTTGGCCCAGTTGGGACGTAATGCCAGAAAGAAGAAGATGAAGGGTGAAATAGACTTTCAATTTCCGAACACATTTTGCACACAATTTAAGTTCTATGTCATTTCATCTGATCGGGTAAAAAAATGGATTTTAAATAATGTGTACCTTTTCATAAATGTGACATAGTTAATCAATCAATTTGGGATACCTTTGAGGTGTTCACCTCTAAAGTGTGCCGGTAAATATCGTTGAAATACGATTTATAGGTTACTTATTATAGTTGGTGAAGTTGTTGGTTTCGCAACTTGAATTATTTTGAATAAATAGAAATATGTGAAATTTTCCTGATTCTTATTCCACACTCTTCCTCACGATGTTTTGATTTAAATTACGGACAGCTCATAAAATTATTATTATAAAAGTCAAATCACAAATTGAATTCACTAAGTCATTTGAAAGACATCCAAGCTATTCTAAATTTTCATAAATATCTATGGAGAATGCTTAAGCTTATCTAAAGTGCAACAATTGAAATATTTCGTATATAAAATTTCCAAAAATAGAGTGTTTGAAATTTGAAGCTGTCTGGAATATGAATCAGAACAGTTGAACAATACAGAGACACAAAGGATAACAACAATAAGATTGAGCTATTCTTCCCTAATGTTATTTCCCCGAACGCAAGTTCCCCGAATGACTCATTACCCCGAATATAATTTTCCCGAATAATTCGTTTTCCCAAAAAGTGATGCAGCTCATGAAGTTGTTAGAATGACCTTGAGAAACTTCAAGGAAAGAGTGGTAAACTATAAATAACGATACATATACATGATTGGGTCGTTTTCCACCCTGATTGTGCTATTTTTTGCCGAGTGACCCTTTTCCCCGAGTGACCCGTTTCCCCGAAAATTGCTGCATTCAACTGGTAGACGAATAGTCTTCAGTGACGGAATAGTGAACTAGGATGAACGATAAGTAATCAAAATAAGGAGGTATTTGATCAATCTCGATGCAGCACATGTTACCAAAATGTTGAGGACGATGAAACTCGAAAGAACCGCCAATCAAATAAAGAAGGGTGCATATTAGATGACCAGTTCGTTTACGGTGTTAATATGTTTAAAATTATAATAATGCCAAACATTTTTAGGGGAAATGAGCTATTCGGGGAAATGGGGTATTCAAGGAACTGCCGTTACATGAAAAACATTTGGGGAAAAGTAGCACAATCCCATGAAAGTTATGCCAATAATATATGAGGTCAATCATATGAGTGTCAATCATCGTACCTGCCACTCGATATACGAATGCGAAAATGGAAACTTTGGCAAAGCAAGCCCTCAATTTATAACTGTTGGAGTGCTTATTGAATACTAAGCTGAGAAGCGGGATCTGTCCCAGTAATGCCAATAAAGAGAAGAAGAGTGCAAAAAACTTTTCGAGGAATTAGGTTATTCAGGGAAATGGGGTACTCGGGATACTTAAATTCGGGAAAACGACATTCGAAGAACCGACATTCGGGGAAAAGTAACAGAACCCAAAAAATTTGTAAAAATGTGAATTCACTAGTATAACGTATAGTTGAACCTTTCTGAAAAAACCTGACAAAGTCCATATGAACATACCCAACATGCAAACGCAATCTATTTTCTACGCCTTAGTCAAAAAGTGGCGCGGGTTGGCAATATGTGCTCATATACCGACTTGTCGCTTCGTTGGACATATTTATTTCAGCGCTGCTACTGCCAGGCTACTCATTCTACACATGCATCAAGCGATGGACATATCGTGAAGGATGTACACAACTTGACCCATATTTTGCGTTTACATCGTTTAGTTGCACTGACGGCACCACCATGCTCTAGAATGCTTCACGGGACTCGTCCGTCCATGCTTTCACACTCCAGGGGATCATAATTTCACGCAGTGTTCCTCCCGGCTGTCCGTCGAAGTGTAAATCAAATCAAAAAGTATCGTTGGTACACTTCTCGGAACATGACTCCCATCACAAACAAAATCATCATCGCGGTGTTTCTTGGTCAAGTTCACTTCTGAGGAATTTGCGCCAGGTCGGTGCCATACTAAGTGCCATGCGTCTCCATAGAAATTGACGCCTTGGTTGTTGATAAATAGTGCTGCGCACTATTGATCGCTTACAGCTAATAGATTTGCGATTGACTCTGATTGGAATTGATTGAAACTGATTCTCGACCCGGCGTTGGCAATATACTGGATAGGTACAGTGGCACTATCGTTTCGCGTCGACATTGATCTATTGACGGGTCTGTGCGTTCAGTGAGCTGCTAGTAAAGGTACGGAGAATCGGTAACAAATTTTTCATTGTTATTAAATGCACTGCCATCGGTAGTCGAGTCGAGCACATTGCAGCTTGGATGCCGTGTTATTCATGCCGTGCACTGGGACAATATGCAAAATAACTCAAATGTGAGTTATTATTGTCGTTTTTATGGTTTGCCCATCTTTACCAATGCGCTGCATATTGTTCATCTGCATTGGTTGAGAGGGCCCTAGCCATGAACGTTGTTACCACTGACTAGCTTGAGTTGGGTAGATAGCGTGTTTTTTTTTAACGAATAAGATGATTCTAACCTATGATTAATCCACTCTCTTTTGCGACCATTATACTGTCGTACGCAGTATATTTGTCCTAATAATATACCAAATGTTATCAATCATGGAACAAATATGCCACACGCAGAAGCTGAAAATAAGAGTATAATTGTAAAGATCGCATTTTTGTTGATTTTGAGTTGCTTCCGCTTAAATCTGCAAAAATATTCTACAAAACTCTAAAAAAAAATAACATATTATTACGTAGTATTGCGTAAATCGATTTTCTAAGCTTAAGTTTAGCGTGTCTTCTGTATTCCAGCAACATTGAAACTTGTGCTAAGCCAAGAGATCTGTGCTCATGTAAAATCAAACAATAGTGATCAAATTATTATTAAGGTACAACTCCCATCTAAGGTTATCCAAGACTCTTTGCAAATTAGGACTTCAAATCTACATGCATAACCAGTGGCTTTTTTGATGCTTATGAAAAACGTTTATACCCGAATAGGCTCAATAAAATATGCCCTATCAGGTTTAAAAACAAACGATTGTTTGAAGTTGTTTAAAAATTTCTCATTGAAATGTATCCTATCAAGTTTCAAAATGAATATGCCCAGGTAACCAATAATCATTTAAATAAGACACGCAGTAGATTAGCATTTTGATTGCTCTTTGCTCGAATTTCTTGCATAACTTTGACGTTAGTTAAACTCAAAACTTGACAGAAAATGTTTCCATAAGTTTATCAGTGTATAAATGTTGTTTATGAACCTTCCAGAGATCATTAGTTTCGCTTGTAGATCTGAAGACCTGTATTCAAAGCAAGTTTTGGATAACCTTCAGTAGTACTTGAACTTAAAACTTGGTCGAAGATGAGCCCATATCGATAAAAATCCAATAAGTAACGTAACTTCCCGAGCAGGAACAAATAACTCCCCAATAACTTATGCATACCATATTTTGGTATCATACCAAAATTAGGTATTGTTCAGTTTAGGGCTGTGCACTTTGAGGATTTATCGGTATCGGCGATATCATATTGATTCAATATCGGTATCGGCGATATATCGGATTTGAAATTATCGATATCGAACCGATGTCCGATATTGTTCAAAAGAGTTTTTTGGAATCAATTCCGGCTTTGTAGACACCAACTTTTGTATTATGAAGTTCATTATTTAAATTTTGTAGTGATATTTTGCCATACCAAACGGATATCTCAAATGGTTCAATAATTTTCATTTATTTAATATAATCAATAAATGCTGTTCTGATTATCGGACCAGATATCGGATCGATAATAGTTTTATCGTTATCGAAAAATATCGGCCCGAGAGATATCGGATATTGTATCGATAAAATCGATCCGATAATATCGATGTTATCGATAATATCGATATTTGCACAGCCCTAGTTCAGTTGTCAATATCTCAATTTGGTATTATAATGGTATTGTAAAAAATGTTTAAAACAATTAAAAATACTTCATTGAGGTATTAAACAGCTATTGAGGTCTGCTGAAGGTATTGAACTACTATTGAAAAATTTCACTTTTATTTGAAAATCCATCAAGTATTATTGAGGTATCACAATACCTGATCTAGTTATCAGTTTGGTGTTCGTAGAATATGCTTGAGATATTATTTGAGGTATTTTACCTCTTATGCAGGGCTCATTCATACCTCATTCAGGTTGTAAGTATTGGAAATTATCTGGTATGGAATACCTTAGTTTGGTATTCAGAAGTTATTTTCTTCTGCTCGGGTTTCGTATCAATCTCCGAAAATATGCCAACGATCGATAGAACAGTTATATACACCGAACAATAACAATAGTTAACAGGTCGAGACGACAAATTTTTGCCTGTCTAGTGTTCGTAGTGACTAACACTACCACATCTAGCCGTTCAAGGCCAGGACGTTAATCAACAATTTCTCGTTTTGATTGTGTTGTTTGGCCCTGTTAAAACAAATGTTCAACTTCTTTTCATTTCTGTCGTCACTCGCTTGCTATTCTATCCATCTTGTCATTTCATTACTTTACTGAGTATAGGTACCGCGTTAAAAAAAAGCCGATAAATTTACATAATAATAAAGTCATGCTGTGATTCTTATAAATAAAGAAATTTTTGTTTAACTTTAAATGGTAGTTGAACTCAAATCATGAGCCTAGTTGGGTATACATTTTTAAAGGACACTAGTTACGCTTGTATATCTGAAAGCCTGGTTCCCACGGAACTCGTGGCCAAGGCAAATTAGCATAAAGTTCATGTGGCTTATACAGACTTTGTCAAGCAATCTTGTTTGTATTCTATTTGATATTATTTTTACGAAAAATTATGCAATCAGAATTTCAAAAGCATGAATTCCATTTACGTTACGAAAATTACATTTACGTCAAATTCCCTACTCATTAAGTACGGTCAGGATGGGTAAGACGGGTCACCTAAGGATAAGAGCCCAAATATCTTCACATATACAAATCGATTCGACCTTTTTTCTTCTTGGGATCTTAAGGCTAGACAATGGGCGAATAAAAAGTCATAAAGCTTGATACTCGTCTTCTGACGAACAGTTGAAAGACACGTTAATGCTTCCAGTGGGCGAATTGCCCCATTGCCCTTCGAAGGAAGCACCACACTAGGCAATGGACTAGCATGCAACGCCCAGTGGCACAGTCGAAATACATTTTTGACGAAAAGTTTTCCGGAATGAAGCGGGAATCGAACCCACACCCCTTGACTCGATGATGCTAAATGCTTGGTAACACTAA
Organism: Aedes aegypti; assembly: GCF_002204515.2. Lineage (NCBI taxonomy): Eukaryota > Metazoa > Arthropoda > Insecta > Diptera > Culicidae > Aedes > Aedes aegypti. The sequence continues at coordinate 342,942,502 of NC_035109.1, forward strand.
CCGCACGGCAACGAGGCCTTAAACTTTGTTTTTAAAACCCCTGGGCAAAATATTGATATTTTTATACAAAACTCAATACAATGTATAATGTACATGTACATTGTACATAGTAGTATCAAAATTTGTGAAATATGAAAACTCACTTAAATTCCAAAAGATTCGTATATGAAGCTACCGATTAGAAACTATTGTAATTATGTATCACTTACTCAATTATGAGACATAAACCTGACATTTTAATTCGCGTTGGCAGTTCAACGATCGGCATCGTTCAATATGCATGTGGGAGACGGCTTTCCCCGAATTCGGTCGTTTGATGGCTTCGAGCCAACACGAATGGATGCTATGCATGTGTATCCCTCAAGCAATTTACAATTAATTCGACTTAGATAAATTTACTTGCTTATTTGGAATAGTCCCCATGAAGTGAGGATGTGTTTGAGGAATTGAAATATTTTCCATTATCCACCTCGTAGCTCGCTAGCAGCATTGCTTTTACTGACAGGGCAGAATTAAGGACAACTCTGGCTGCAAGAATGGCACGTTGCCAAGTTATGCTTTCAATTACAACGGGCGAATGGTGTCAAACCCAAATTTCGAAACAACAACCATATAGAGTGAATAATGACTTACCTCCACCGTTTTGCTGGCACAGGTACGGAAACCGCCAGATGTTACCCAACCCGACGGAATAACCGATAATACTGAGGAAAAATTGCATCTTTCCGGACCAGGCGGCCCGATCTGGATCGCCATCGGGGAGACCAGCTCCCTCCCGAGATCCGACTGAGTTTCGATCCGGTGGCGATAGCATGATGGTCACACCGTGAGTGCCATCGCCCCGAGCCCGCGTATTGAGCGGTGCCATTTCGTGACCGTTGTTCCGAGGACCACCAGGGCCGTCCACCTTAGTGGTCATAGTTTGTACTAGTGCTGCCGAATGGGGACCGCCGGCGGGGGTGCGGTATCCGAGCTGGACGTTGCTGCCGTTGGGAATGGACCTCTGACGGGATCGACGGTTCTGTTAACGCCGGTGGATCCGTTGCGTACCACGTGGCTGCTGTGGGTCCGTTTCTGTGCTCCAATGTCACGGTTTTCTGTGGACATAGAAAAGAAAAAACTATGAAATAGCGATAAATGAGAAAATGATTTGCTAGGCTATTTTTGGATTATGATATACATTAAATGCCCTTTTTCAAGTAGGGACCAATAAAGCACGTCCTTCAGCATGCCTATGAGCAATTCTTGCACAATCCAGGATGCCATCGGCATATCGTTAGAATTCCAATTGTATGTCACGAATCGCTAGTATATGCTTTAAATAAAGGAGGATCGGTTCACTCAAATTGGTGGATTCCCTAGTACGCCAGCTTGCAAAGTTGTTTGCTTTAAAGCCTGTTTTATTATAATTGTCAGGTATTTCTTCACGTGATATTCCCTTGAAACACATAGCAAGTAAAATTGGTAGCCGAATAACAGATTCTTCAGCTAAAAGCTCTTTATACATCCAATTACAGCTGAATAAACTGTTATTCAGCTGCCAATGTTACTTGGGAGTGGCATCGTATAGAGGAAGGATGTCATTTAGAGCTAATCATTTTTGGCGGCCGGTTTGAGTTTTGTTAGAAAAACCGTTTTTCCTAGACGGTTTCAGCGAAACTTTTTCCTGTACTTTTTTTTTTTAATAACTTCTCTACAAACTTAGTTTTTATGCACGAGCTCGGCTGAGCGGATCATTGGTTAGTAGTGTGTGGTCTTCCGATTCCATGGCATGCTCCTGCAGGGCGAGCGACGGAATCAAGACCAATTGTTTTCGGTCCGCGTGGCGCGAGTGCGAAAAAATATTCGCGTTTCTCAGTTAGTATGTATGCTTCAAATAAAGCTGAAAATTGTGGCTGCTCAATCAAGGATGAAGGATCAATTGGTGAGCTCATGCTTTTTTAATCTATAAAATATGTGTGACCGCACATTCAATCGTTACAACGGTGGGACATAAATATGATTATTCAACAAACTATGAATGGTTCGGCACTGTAAGTGTCGGCATAAACTCTAATTCATATTTTTATGTATAAAATCCTTCCTTTTACCTTTATTTTTATAAAAAAAAGGCTTTGAATGGTTTGGTCTGTTTGTCTGTGCTAGAAGTATAGACTTGCAAAACGTTAATTTTGTTCAAAACACTTTGAATGGTTCGCCACTGTAAGTGTCGGCATAAGAATATTATGTGATGATCCAGCCAATCGATTTATATTTTTCAATTTGAGTAAGATATTGTTACACATGCTTTCGTCATAACAGCTGTAGGAATGTTGCTTTTACCTATTTGTTCAACAAACTTTCAATGGTTCGTCACTTCATGTAACGACATTATTTACTCCTATTTTAAAATTTTCCATGTCAATTGAATATATTATATTCCTAAGCATGTAAACAAATAATCGTTTATCATGGTCTAATCGCTTATCAAAGTGAATCCTGTGACCCAACGATCCTCCCCATTAACAACCATCCCTCCCAGTAACCTTTGTGGAGATGCAGAGGTAAACACGGTCTCCAAATAGCAAAGGTTACACACTAACATTCCTTCCCTCAACCCCACCTGACTGCAAGGACGTGGCCGGCGCCGTTATTGACCATGTATGAATAGAGGCACTGAATTATGCACACTGAAGAAGATTATGGCCAATCCCAGCCGAACTTCTAGTTGATTTTTTGTGCATCTTCACTGACTTTGGTCAATCACGGAATAGCAACCATTGATATGTGTAGTCAGTCTAAGCTAAGCTAAGCTAAGCTACGAGCTCGGCTGAGCGGATCATTTTCTTAAGCCCACAGAGGACGATTTTCTGAAACTCGGCTTCTATTTCTTGAGATCTCATGAAATTTGTCTGCCAACTACTCGGCTGTGCTAATCTCGATTAAAATTAGCGAAGATTTGGCATACTAAATTTAGTGTTAAATTGTAAGGACCTTATTTTTCACATAAGTGATTGATGAGCATATCTGTTTTATCGTGTGGTAGGTACAACGATTCTTTAATTCAGATTTATTTATTCAGAATGGATGTATTATTTGTCATATAATCGAAAGTCGGTTTTCTGTTTTAGATAACTTTGATTACGGAGTATAAATCGAACAAAATTGAATGAATTACGGAACATTTATAGAGCGTTGCATATCTCTAGGCGTTTAACGCTATATGGAAATTTCTGACTCAGATTACAAAAATATTCCCAGTTTGTAAAAATGGATTACGCTAAGAGATTTGAGACCGTTCTACTAAAACTAGGCTGTCAAGGATAAGTGATGAACTCATTATGATTTCATCAAATAGTGATCGTAGAACAGATTGTTTGTAAGCGTTTCAAAAATGCTAAAATCTTCTAAATTTTTAATATTTGCATATAAATCCTCAAATGCACATGATTCAAACGAAAAGAGCTTTGGCATTAAGTGTCATACTAATACTCTTTACTTTTGCATTCATTTTACTTAACTGATTAACTTCGTTATTTCGTTTAATAAGTTGTGGGTTTGTACTATCAAAGTTAGTTTTACGGTACTTTTAGTTTGCCTTTGCTTATAGCCGTGGAACTCATCATAAGGCAATTGAGGGCCCTCAAAGTTCTTGCTATCAAACACAAGAATGACTCGTATCAGCGTCTGTTTATTGTATTGTTCAGTAACAAGTACATCAAAAGCGTCAAAAATTAGAATAGAGTGATTATCAATCGAAGTCGTACTTCGTATTTCCACAATAAAAAAGATGAAAATTAAATGAAAAGGTAATTGAGAAGTTTGATAAGAATGCAAAAACAATTTTAAAAATATTCTTGTATGTACCTAAAATTTACCATTCCCTTTTTGAAAAACGCAGTCAAACTAGCATGTTCCACTGAAATTTTTAAACATCATTTTTTACTATTAAGGTACGCCGGAACAAGTTGGAACGACTGGGGTAAGATAGAAAGGCAAATTACACAGCAGAGCAAACATAACATGTGAAAGAAATTTCCTGATTTAATATTGATTTAATCGAAATTTTGAACATTTCTGCAGTCTCTATTTAAAATTCTTCGTTTCTTTTTTTATAGCTAAACACAATACTTTTCCAAATCATCAAGAAAACGGCAATAAATTCAGCGACCCCAAATAACGTAAACTTGACGACTTAATCTTCAGGAAATCGAAAGAACAAGGCCTAATAATGAAAAGTTAAGTCGGTATCAACAGTCACGCTTCAGAACTTGTCTCTCAGTACTTGGACAACTTCCAATAAAGCTTCTCTGGCGAATTTCCAATTTATGTTCAAAAGATGCCGTGTCAACTAATGTGATCAATTCAGAGCACCTAGCACAGGCTTCGCCAGGGCCTGCATGGAGACTTTTCCATTTAACGATCAACACATACCGTGCGTCGTCTAAGTCTATAAGCATTCGAAAGAACGTGTTAATAAACGAAGAATTAACTAGGTATTATTTGCTGTGGCATCTCCAGAGCACTAACACAGGTTCCACGAGGGTCTCATTTAGGATATATTCGTTGTTCTACCAAAACATGATGTTTGATGAATTCTTAACCAGATTTTTTTTTAGTTCATAGCACGTGGAATTTCTCCATTTGTAATAGACGGGTTTGGTAGTCTACCGCTTCTGCTTCATAATCAGAAGGTCATGGGTTTAATTCCAGGCCCGTCCCTTTCCTCGCACTTTGTAGTTGTATCTTTCCTTTCTTAATCAATCACAGTTGATCTATTCATTCATAGCATTTGCTACGCTTCCATTTTTCCATCATTCCAGCAGTCTGCTAACCAAACAGCAGGCCTTAACGCCATAAAAAAAACATACCAGCCATACACCTTCCCGCATGAACTCGCGTAGACACATTGGTATATACGGTCTACTGTGGGAGCCGTTTTAACGCAGCATCAACTACTTCCCCTTCCCCTCATTGGCCAGCATCCTGACGTGGCAAGCGTCATTGTTGCTTAGAAAATAGAAGATCACCAGCACTTATACATTGAGGGTGTCTTTAAATCCCAAACATTCATTCGATTGGTTCCTTGTGTAATTGCAGCTGATCTGGCGACACTGCACTATGGTCCAGAAAGCAGTTTTACGCGGAAAGAAAAATACATATGATAAAAATTTTTTGAAGCCCTATCTTTCGTACTTCTGATTTCTCGTCAAAGTCGTCTATGAACGACTTTTAGAACTGAAATTTTCAAGCAAAAATATTGATGATATCTATTTTAGTTCAAAAGTTATTGGAGTTTTTGTGATAAAAATTATTTGTTTTTCTAGATATTTTGTTAGAAATACAAAAATAACACGTCCGTTATTTTTTATATACAGTCATACCTCGATATAACGTAAGCTCGATATAACGTAACCTCGATATAATGTTACCTCTTTATAACGTAACTCGATATAACGTTATTTTAACCTCAATATAACGCAACTTTTTTGGATTCCATTATTTTTTTCCAATTTTTATTAAAAACATGGATTATGAACTGCTATAAACATTTTTTAAGAGTCAAACACCAACCAATACTAAATCAAAGCAATTCAAGCGTTTACTATCACTGAATACAGTCATAAATCGATATCGAAATTTCTCCACGAATTCTGGGCATGCCTCCAGAGATTCCGTCAATAATTGCTCCATGGGCTTATCTTAAACTGTCCTGGTATTCATGTATGAAACTTCAAACATATTCTTAAAATAATTCCGACAGGGAAATTCCAGAAATTCCATAAGTTAACCCTCCTGATATTCATGTTTAAAACTTCTAAGATGTTCTTCAGAAATGCTGCCTGGGATTCCACCAGTTTTTTTTAAAGCAATTTCAGAGATTTCTCTGAGAGTTTCTAGGAAAATTTCATCATGTTGACTTAACGGATTCCTGTCTTAAGAAGTCCTTGAGGAATTTCAGAAAGTTCGCATTCAATTTTACCAAGAAATGGTTCAAATATCCCTTCAGGAATTTCTCCAGAATATCTCCAAAAACTGTTTCTAAGGAATTTTGGATACTAGGAATTTTAAATTCAATTATTTTGAATTTCTCCAGCGGCCCTTCTAGAGAACAATTCAGTTGTAATTCTTGGAATGCTCTACAAATTATTCCAAAACACCGTACAGGTATTCATCCAAAAACCTGAAGAACAATTTTCTTGGCATTTCTCCAGCAATTTCATTATGATTTTTTTCTTCAGAACTTTCTACAAATATTTATGCAGAAACCATTATATTATATTATATTATATTATATTATATTATATTATATTATATTATATTATATTATATTATATTATATTATATTATATTATATTATATTATATTATATTATATTATATTATATTATATTATATTATATTATATTATATTATATTGTACTAGTGGTCCCGGCAAACTTCGTCTTGCCATCAAGTAGGCTATTGAAAAACGCTATGAAATGTCCCATACAGATTGGTTTTGATTTTGACTTTATTAACGAGATTTTTAGCCCTAGGCTAGTTCATCTCGGGACCAACGGCTTTACTTCCCTTCCGAAGGAAGTCGTCACTATAACTTTTTACGTCATAAGTGACTATGTCGGGGATGGGATTCGATCCCAGGTCCTCGGCGTGAGAGGCGAGTGTTCTAACCACTACACCAGGTCCGTCCCTCGTCCCATACAGAATGACAGTTCCTTTCACGCTCGTTTTCCGACTTTTCCGTTGAATATCCTGGGATTTTTATGCGCACAAACATGTCGGAACCCTTGCCAATCAAAACGGAACAATTATCATTCAAATCCGTTGACCCGTTCGGAAGCCATTTCGTGACATACAAACACCACTCCATTTTTATTTATATAGATTATATTATATTATATTATATTATATTATATTATATTATATTATATTATATTATATTATATTATATTATATTATATTATATTATATTACATTATATTATATTATATTATATTATATTATATTATATATTATACTACTTTAGGTTCTTCATTCTTTGTGAAATGAAATCTTTCATTGATTCCATCACGAATTTCTAAAAAATGATTTCAATGATTCTTTTTCATTGGGTTCTTCAAGTAATTCTTTAATACGATAAGTCCAGAAATTTTTCTATGGCTGTTTTTAATTGCAAAAATATATTCAGGGATTTCAAAAAATGAGCATCCTCCTCCTGAGATCCCCCAGAAAATTCTCCTGAAATTCTACCGGTTATTCCACAACGTATTCGTTCAGAAATTTTTGCATGAAAAATTACTCGAAATAGTTATTGTTTTTGATAGTTTTCTAGTAATTTCTTCATAAATTCAGAAAAAAAAAACAAATTCTAAAATTATGTCCAGAAATTACAAAAAGATTTGCTATAGGAGTTTTACCACGAGTTCCTCATAACAAAATTCTCGAAATTCCATAGCTGCTTGCTAGAAATGTTCATGGATTGCTTAAAATTAACATTTTTAAAGATATCTGATAGATCTCATTTATAAATTTCTTTTATAGTTTCTCCGAGTGCTCAAGGATTCCTCCAAAGCTTTTTCCTGAATACATTTCGTTAGGGATTACTGCAATAAAAAGGTAAAAACAAAAAATAAAACAAATAGAAAAATAAAAAAAAAATACACACGGAAAAATATTTCAAAAAAATATGTAAGATAAACTTAAAATGCCTGCTAGTTCAATAATATATATGTAACGAAATTTAGAAAAAAATAAATAGCTTCGATATAACGTAACCTCAGTATAACGTAACGAAAATAAAAATCGAGTTACGTTATATCGAGGTATTACTGTACTTTACAATTTTATTTTCTCATTTGAATGCCGTCAAGAGATATTTTTTATGTTTGCCCCAATCAGAGATGTTCACAATCAAAATAGGCATGTTTTTGTGAGAAAAACCATAATAACTCCCAAACGGAAGGAGATAGCGAGTTTTTACACTCACCAAATTACGATTTTTTTAAAGCTTTAAAAGTGTTCCATAGACTACTTTGAAAAGATATTTGAATTGAAAACGCTAGAGCCAGAAAACCAGTTTTGTTCGAACCACCCCATGTCACCGTAGGAAAAAAGCTCTGAATCGGTCAATTTAAGAGATACAAGGAAACTTTTTTTGGCAAAGTTGCTTAAAATTTAATGGTCTACTACTTTGCTGAAGCATGTAATTTCTACAAATAAGAAAGTTAGTTACACAATTTCTATGAAAACTTAGACCACCCTAATTTTTAATAACACCAAACAAAGGACTTAACTAATACAAACAACTTTGTGTAAGACCGTTTTCGTCTAATGTTTCATTCTAAAGCTCATAATGCATCTCTCCACGTTAAACTGATTCCTGGACCACTGTGCATTGGAGTAGCAACCACGGGCGACCAATCAAGCTCAAGCGTGGAATTCCTCCATTTGTTAATAAGCGGTACGATCGACGGAATGGACGTTTGGTCGAATTTACTTTTTAGATGGGTAATAGGTTGTTCATAATTGTTCATAATTTTCGAAGAACATATGCGAACATTTTTTTTGCGTCTAAACTTTCTTCGGGTGTATAAGTTGTACCTTTGACACATTGAATGTATGAGTTAAATATATCTTTCATACATCCGAACGAAGCTTAGACTGCGAACTGATGATACCAATACCATGTGCTTTTAGGTAATCGAGTTCAGTTCGCTTTCGAGCGTCTGGGTCTCTCAAAATCCACAGCTTGTAGGTTGAAGCGCCCATCTAGCGAATAGGGAGTCGTAGGTTTGATCCCCACCAGAACACGTGGTTTCTTTTCACAGTTTTAATTTAAATTTGTTAATTTGTGTTTCATCATGTACTTGTAAACTTCGAAATTTCAAAACCATATAGCATGAAAAAAGCTTAATTGAACATTTATTTGTACAGTTACGTCAAATTGTTGAACTTAAAGCACATAATTAAACGTTTGGTATACTGCCGTGAATCGCAAGTCAGTCCCATCTGAATTTTGGACAACATTGAGTTGAGTTCAGGTTTCAACATATTTTCCAATGCTTTTTCAACTGCACTAATAAGATATTATGATTTAGAAAAATTCGGAAAAAAACAGCAAGTCAAATTGTCCCGTAATGAAATGTAATCGCATATCAGTCCCACTACAGATTTCCGCACCATGTCACACAAAAAACAATCTATATATTTTTCTCGGAAAGATACCGGAATGAAAAGCAAATTGTAAAAGTTTCATTAAAACATGAACATGTTCCAATTCTCTGGAATTTTTTGAATATTCGTATGGAAAACGAGTTCAGAAACTTCACAGGCCATTTTCTCAATGCCTACTTTTTAAATATGGGACTGACATGCGATTCACGGCAGGATAAGACAATAAAAAATTGAAATGACCAGAATTATTGTTAAAATTATTTATTTTTTGTACTAAGAGGTTCACGTCAATACTAATGAAAAAATTTTTACGGACATCCAATACAATACCATTTGATTTTTCAATCGAGTAGGTTGAAAACTCATTAAAAATTAATTCTCAATGAGTAGAGTGCTTTGTTTCTGACTGTTATCATAATTACTAAATGATCAAAAAAAAAAAGTTGGATTGTATGGGTTAAGTATTTTTATAGTTAACTTTAGGTAGCACTGTGTTGTATGTTCACAGAAAACCAAATGATAATAAAATAAATATCGCGTGATATTTTTTACGTGCCGATGAGAACACCAGATTATTTTGGTTCGTCTGAATACTTAAATTTTACATCCATATAGTTTTGAAGTTGAAATGTGTTTCCTTTTTTTTAAATATCGTACAATATCTGTGTAACTGTGTGTCTTCTGTATCTAGCATTTTTCTTAGGGAAGTTATCTCTCAAGAAGTTCTGCAATGAAAGTTCTTTCGGAATTTTGTCAATTCAATTCCTATTTTTGTTATTTAGTTGTGATGAATTGCATGATACAATTAAATCAAGCACTATCAACTTGTTACTTACATCGATATACAAATGGTACGGGGGAAATGGGCTATTATGCGTGACAAGGGGCCCAGATAGCCGTAGCGGTAAACGCGCAGCTATTCAGCAAGACCAAGCTGAGGGTCGTGGGTTCGAATCCCACCGGTCGAGGATCTTTTCGGGTTGGAAATTTTCTCGACTTCCCAGGGCATAGAGTATCTTCGTATCTGCCACACGATATACACATGCAAAAATGGTCATTGGCATAGTAAGCTCTCAGTTAATAACTGTGGAAGTGCTCATAAGAACACTAATCTGAGAAGCAGGCTCTGTCCCAGTGGGGACGTAACGCCAGAAAGAAGAAGAAGAAGCGTGACAACCAAATCCACATTGAATGTTTCATTACTGATTCCTACTCTAGTATATCCTCCCATTCCCCACATGCTTCAACATGGTCCTAGAGAAATATTGATGCGAAACGGACTAACCCATTCAGAGGAAAAACTGGCGTGTTCAGACAACAAGGAAGAAATGATGATGATCCCTCGAGACCGTCTATTCCAACTTTTTTTTTTCCAGGAAGGACGCCTCGTGGGAGATCTTCTACTGTTGACGCACAAACACTTTACCACCACCACCTATTATCCAGTGTTTGCATTATGGGGAGACATCCCAATCTCACTGTTGCGCAAATTGTGTGTTCAAGGGTACTCAAGTGTAAGAGTGAAAAAATCGCACCGAAAATGTTCATGAATATTGTTGGTTAGAATTCTACAATGAGTGGATTTTACTTTCTCAATAAATACATAAATCAACAAGAAACGGTGAGAACATGAAGTTCGGATTTGTAATTCAGCTCACTAAAATGGGTACAATTTCAAAGAGTTGATATATTTGCAATGTTAGAATTACACCTCTTTCTCTTTTTTGTGCTCAATCGAATTCTCTAGGTACAATTTCAGAAATCTACTAAAACTGTAAATAAAACCAAACGACTCAAAAATTTATGAATCATTCATAAAATTTCGTAAGAGCGAAGATTAGCTTAAAAAATTTAGAAGTCGAAGATTTTCCCTACGTTGTTTGATCTATTTAAAAAAAAGTTTGAATAACATGGAACATTGGATAAGGAGTAATTTATCTACATATCAGTACTGAAAGCAAATTTATTGATTTTAACACGAAACACTTTCGCGATTTTAACGCGAAACATGAATGCATTGATTTATAGCAGAATCTAATTTTCAAAATAATTTCATAATTCTTCACTGCAAAACCCAGTTATGGATTAACTTTCTTCAGTTCTCTTTAAAATTCACCCACCAACGAGTCTCACCGCGGGAGTCGAGTGCAAATTCAAAAGTTTCTACCGGTTCCATAGAAGCGAAGATTGGATGCCAATCACGGAAAAGAGATTAAATGAGTTGACAGTTTTGCCGCCGGGAAGGCGGATTTCTTACCTGTCACGTGCCGATCGGAAAAGGAACGGTACTATCCAGAGTGGCGGGCAAGTGGTTGTCGGGTAGCAGCTTCTGTTGTTTCCTTCGACGTTTTCCGCAGATTCTGCAACTTTTCCAATTAGAGCTTCGATCACTTCTTGAACTTCACCTTCTTCTCAAAAGTTCACCAAACTATCGATTAAACCAGCTGCTCGCGTGTTGAATATTTCACATGCTGCTCGAAATAAAACGGAGACAAACTCACAAATCACAATCTTGCAATCTAAACACTCGTTTATTCGCGTAACATCTTCTTCGTAGTGTGTTTAGTGCGTCCATAGGATGGCACTCGAGGCTACAGGCAGTTGCGTATACATTTGGTAGTCCGAAAATAACTGGGTCACTGATTTTCTTTAGATCCTTTCAACCCATCATCGTCGTAGCTGGAAAACCCAGAGACATTCAACTGAAAGGACGTATTTTCCATCCGTTCACTTCAGACGTCTTTGCGAAAGCTAGCAGTTAAGGAATTCTGACTCGCTATGCGATAGACAGTAATGATGGTAGCGATGACAATGACGAAAATCCGAGCTTCGTTTGTCCTTGGCAGCATGATGAAGAGCCAAACCGCTTTTCGCCATCCCATGTAAAATATCCACCCACTGTTAACATGGAATACCCCTTTCTGTTACAGTAACTTTTGAAAGGAGCAGGATGAGGTTGGCTGGCAACGGAAACAAGACAATGTGGTTTTCGAATCGAATTTACGGTTAACCTCAAAATGCGCAGAACAGTTTTCCATCCCCAAACAACATCGATACATTGATGAGGATGATGATGGTTATAATGGTCTAATGTTGCAAATGGGGTCAACGCGAGATTCGATCCCGGTTGAAATTTGACCTTTTTATTTCGTTTTCAACAATCGATATTCTTACATACTTTACTGGATTTGGTTGTTGGTGAAAGAATACTGTGGTAATGAGGTATGTATAGTGAAAGTGTAGCAGTTATGGTCTTAATCATTCTATATTTGGGCATATATCGCTTTTCTAAATGTTTATAGTTTTGAATATTTTACAATGATATAATGTTGAGATATTTTTGATGCGTTACTACAACAAAAAACTATTTGAAATTTTAGTATTATTAATGGCAAAATAGGAAACCACTATAGCTGCTACATCTACTTTAAAATAAAATAGTCTTTTAAGCTGAATCATATGGATCCAAATTAAATTTAAATTTAAAGATTATACAACTTAAACGACAGGTAGCTCCAACCGAAAGCTTTCATTGCGGAAGTTGTCATCGTTGCATTTGTACATCGTGCGGCAGGTAGGATGATACTCTATGCCCAAGGAAATCAAGCAAATTTCCATTACCGAGAATCGAACCTACAGCATGGCAATTCTTTGTAGCTGCGAATGTTACCACTAGGCTAAGGAAGGCCCCATTATTCCGTTACTTTGTATTTGTGTTCGTATGATTTAATTTGAATGCTGTATAAAAACGATTTTACCACCTCGAATTCTATATCCCCGAACCCTTGGTTTTGTGAATATCCCAGGAGTCTGGCCATTTCGAAAGATGGCGTCTTCGGCAAAGTTGTTCAGTAATTCAACAACTATCATTGTTCGTGCTAGTTGGTTCTAAATTTTGCCACCAGGTGATGCCAGTAAGCATGAAAATTTTGTTTTACTAATACCTTAGGAGCCCGACCTCTCAGTAAGATGTCATCTTCGGCAAAGTTTTTCAGTAACTCAAATGCTTTCTTTGTTTAATCCTTGAAGTTCGAGGTTGGCTAAAATAATGATAGCTTTAGAGCTACTGAACAACTTTGCCAAAAATGCCATCTTTCTCAAAGTTTGGGAGCCTGAAGTATCTGCAAAAAAAAAGTCTTATGCTCACTAGCGCATCCTAGTGGCAAAATTTTGAATCAACTAGCTCGTACAGTGATAGTCCTTAACTTACTGAACAACTTTCCCAAACACGCCAGGCTTCTAAATGGTCAGGATCCTGAAATATCCGCGGTTCTCCGACATTACCCGGATTGCAATTTACCGGAATGCAATTTACCGGAAGACCATTTACCGGAAAACCATTTACCGGAATGGGCCATTTATCGGAAAACTCGGAAGGAACATTTACCGGAAGATTATATCTCCATTTCTTGACTTTTTTCATTATCGTCCTTTCAATCGTTTTACGGTAATTCCGGTCAATATGTTGACTGAAAAATATTTAAAATGCCCACTAACGATAATGGACAGGGGAGGTTCTTCTTTCAAAATACATAAGCATCGAAGAGGAGTCTAAGATATCTTCATACTTGATCATGTCAATATGCACCATCTTCATATATTTGCATTTCATAGATGATTCACCCTTCTTTTAAAAATAAGCTGTTCTTTCAACTAATCTTTTCAGCTCGTAATGGCTGAACTGGCGAAATTTGGCTACAACTATTTAACTTTACTTTGGCGGTTCTTTTGAGTTCCACCGATCTTGGCAATTTTGGCAAAATGCCACCAGGTGATGCCAGTAAGCATGAAAATTTTGTTTTACTAATACCTTAGGAGCCCGACCTCTCAGTAAGATGTCATCTTCGGCAAAGTTTTTCAGTAACTCAAATGCTTTCTTTGTTTAATCCTTGAAGTTCGAGGTTGGCTAAAATAATGATAGCTTTTGAGCTACTGAACAACTTTGCCAAAAGTGCCATCTTTTTCAAAGTTTGGAATCCTGAAGTATCTGCAAAAAAAAAGTCTTATGCTCACTAGCGCATCCTAGTGGCAAAATTTTGAATCAACTAGCTCGTACAGTGATAGTCCTTAACTTACTGAACAACTTTCCCAAACACGCCAGGCTTCTAAATGGTCAGGATCCTGAAATATCCGCGGTTCTCCGACATTACCCGGATTGCAATTTACCGGAATGCAATTTACCGGAAGACCATTTACCGGAAAACCATTTACCGGAATGGGCCATTTATCGGAAAACTCGGAAGGAACATTTACCGGAAGATTATATCTCCATTTCTTGACTTTTTTCATTATCGTCCTTTCAATCGTTTTACGGTAATTCCGGTCAATATGTTGACTGAAAAATATTTAAAATGCCCACCAACGATAATGGACAGGGGAGGTTCTTCTTTCAAAATACATAAGCATCGAAGAGGAGTCTAAGATATCTTCATACTTGATCATGTCAATATGCACCATCTTCATATATTTGCATTTCATAGATGATTCACCCTTCTTTTAAAAATAAGCTGTTCTTTCAACTAATCTTTTCAGCTCGTAATGGATGAACTGGCGAAATTTGGCTACAACTATTTAACTTTACTTTGGCGGTTCTTTTGAGTTCCACCGATCTTGGCAATTTTGGCAAAATGTGTTTAGTCGGAAATGACCAACATCACCTTATTGCTTATTGTTCTTTCTAGTGTATTATCCTGGAATTGAATTCTGGGTACAGACAAGTAGCACAATCAAGCAAATTCAAAGGAAAAGTGTTGAGGAAATCTATTGAGGTTCAATATTTCGGAATCTGAAGGCGGACGTAACAATGGCGAATAGTGTCCCTACTTTTAATCACCAAGACGCTCTTAGCTTTCGTCTTAATTTTTTTAGCTTTCCTTAAACCATAAAGCTGAAAAGTGAATTGTACTGTTATATGTCACTTCCTCGCAAGATAAGTGTTTTTTTTTTATATTTTGATACAATATTACAATAGGGTTCTAAACTTTTTTAATTTAAGGGAATAAGAAAACCATCATAACTCAAAACATTTTTAAATGCTGAGATGTCCCATTTACTCAAATGCACCCTACCTTATTTGTAAGACGTTTTATTTATTTATACTGACCTGGTTAATATTTGGCATCAAATATGTATAAGGCTGACACAAATATTAATTTTCTTTTATTGACCACCCCCCCTTCAATCAGTCAATTAGGAAAAATGGCGATCCAGAGGACGAATGAAAAAAGTTCAACAATTAATGTTCAAATTCAAACTTTAAAAATAACTTATTTTTTTCATTTTATTTTTTTTTTCGTTCCTTATATATTTTTATACCACCCTCGTACCTCCCAAGTAGTCTTGGACACGGAAAAAAATAATGTTAATATTTGTATCAGCCTTACAAAAATAATGCCTTTCATTCTTTTTAACCTTGCCTGAAATGTTTAGTTTTCTAGTTTAAATTTTAATACATAGCTTTCCGATCTATTCAGGCGTTTCTTTCCTAATTAAATCGCCAAAAATTGACATATTCAATCAAATTTTGGTATCGTAATATTCGTTTATAGCTCAAGGCCTACGTTGCGGCAAAATGCAGCTATTAAGAAAGACCAAGCTGAGGTTGGCAGAATTAAATACCACCAGTTCAAAATTATTTCTGGTTGGCAAATTTGGCGACGTTTTGGAGCTAAAGTACTTACATACTTGTCAAACTATGAACGAATGAAAAACGACTCTCAGCTATTAACTGTAGAAATGTTCCTAGAATAGCTGAAAACCAGGTTTTGTCCTAGTTGTGTGGTAACGCCGGCAAAAAGAACAACATATTTGGTCCATAGCTGTTTGGAGATGTCTTTTGAAGAAGTGTTTATGGATACCGAGGGAGTCGAGAATGTCCATGGTTAGCGTGACATAATTTGTGCTGAGCATCAATGAAAGAGAATAAAAATTGTATACAAATGTACTAATAAAGGTAGTCGGAAATGGAAGATTTGGCTTTCCGGGTAATGGTGCATTCCGGTAAATGGTTTTTCCGGGTAATGGTACATTCCGGTTAATGGTCTTCCAGTAAATTGCATTCCGGGTAATGGTATTCCGGGCAATGGTATGGAATCCATAATAATGTCTAGGATACCTAATTATGGTATGAGACCATAATATGGTATGCACAGATAGGCGCGAGTTATTTATTCCTGCTCGGGTAGGCTTGCTATAACATGCTACAACATTTTTGCTATAACAAATTGTGATCAATCTTCGAAAGCATATGCATAATGAGAGCATTTCTGACTAGCTTTCCTTGCTCCTTAACGCAAATCTGAGCCATGATCAACATACGGCGCATTTCACTCTTTTTTTCTAACCTAATTTGCCAATATTTCTATCCGTAATAATCATCGTCAACGGCTGTTTTTTGGCACACAGATCCTTCAGACAAACATTGTACATAACTACATGCATAACTACAGTGAGCCGAGCTGAAAGGATCTCCTGGAGAGCCAAGTAAGACGACCGTCCAACCCCTCGAGAGAGTAGGGCACAAGAAACGTGATGTTGATGACGATGACGACGGACAAACGCGATTGTTTGCTTTTGTGTAAAAGAACAAGTTCTGGAGAGGCAAACGATGCCAAGCACAACATCAGACAGGCAGAAGACAATAGCTGGAAGGATTTTTTTTTTCATTCTCAAACGCCTCAAGGACGCATAATTCCGCAAAGGATTCCGTGTAATGGATCGTTCCGTGCCTTTCTATGTGATTTTTTTTGTTGAGTTTGAAAGTTTCTTAAGTTTCATAGATTTATGCTGCTTCGATGGTTTTCGCGATATAACTTGCAATCTTAACAAGACGACACTCCTGTACAACTTCGGTTTACGACGCAGATTCAAGTGCAGATTGCAATAGCAAAAAAAAAAAACAGACGTCCAGTGAAAAAATATAATTGGAATATTCGATAAGTGTGGCGACGTGTTTTTTTTCCTAGTTGCAGTTGTACGTAGTTCTTCTACGTAAGTACATAGATGGCAAATGTCCAAGCGTGGTGGAAAATGTTTTATTTCCACCTAAATATAGATCCAAGAAATGCCGCGCACTTTTTTGACTCTATATCGGTCAAACCATGTCGTGGCTACAAATGTTCTATTTATTTCCTTTTCATTGGTTGAGAGTATCGCGCCGAAAGCTGTGTTGAAATGCGGATGTGTGTAGATTGTAGAACGTGAAACAGAGAGGGAAAAAGGATATTTTTCCAATATCGATTGATGAATTGTGACACATTTGTCGTTTTTGTGATTAGGCAAAAATGTGGCCTACATGCGAAATTGCATCGTGAACTTGTAAACTGTGTTCCAGACTCACATGTGATCTTCTTTCCAATGATGATAAATCTTTGAGCTGTTTAGTGGAATACCTATAAGTCGATGAAAATCCGAATTTAGTACTATACCGTTTAATTCCACTAGAGTTTGTATTCTCTGACAGATACGCGTATTTCGACCTCAACTGTAAGGCCTGAAGACGGGCTTACAGTTGAGGTCGAAAAACGCGTATCTGTCAAAGGATACAAACTCTAGTGGAATTAAATGGTATAGTACTAAATTTGGTTTTTCATCTACTCCTTTCCAAAGTTACGTCTCTACTGTTTTCCAGCATAGTTTTTTTTTTACAAGATTACTTGATACAAGCTGGGCTACAATTCGCTACATTGAATCTACGCCGAATGGTTAATTCTCCTCCACTGGATCCGGTCCTGAGCCAATCGCTTCCAGTCACCCTGAACTTTAAGTGCCCTTAAGTCAGGGCAGCCCAACCTTTTTGTCTCATTTTATAACATAAATGATTGGTGCGTCCGCAGTAATAGACCTATAGAAGAAATGTTTACCTCAAATGAACGCTCTGTTGTATATCTATGTATTCTATGAACTAAAGTCAAAATTTATCTTATAATTTAGGCTACCGATACAATTTGGTCGAAAAAATCGTGTGGCCGAGGGCCGGACTGATGTTTACCTTGGTTGGTCGTGCTAGGGGTTTTTGAAAGCTACTGAGCTCATATTTGGCCACAATATGCGTAGTATTGATTTGCTTCTCATAGCAAAGTTTCAGATAATTCGACCGACAAAAATCTCCCATGCCAAAGTAAATCATGGAAGTGCCAAGTAGTTCTGAACCCTACAATTGATGATTCATGCGGCGCCGCCAGATACCATTTTCTTGTTTACCGCCGAGTATTGTTCGCAGCACCTTACGCTCCAAAACCCCGAACGTTTACCCAGCAACCAACAGTTTAGATAAAAGGGCATGTTTTGGCTTCAACAGCTCTCGTTTTTAAGTAGTTAACCGAACTTCTGTTAGGTTCATTTGAGTTGCTTAAATAGAATGATGTTTACCACAAAGTAGGGAAAAAGTTCGACTCGAAGTAGTTTATAAGTGCATAAGTTACCGTTTTGGAGAATCAAGTGCTGTTGGTATCCCTTATGTTCTCTTATTCAGCAATATAGTTTCATTTCAACTCAAAATCAACTAGAAGTGAACGTTTGAGTTAGCCGCCCAAGTGAAATCCGAACTCTTGGTTGCTTGGGTTTTCGGTCCACCTCTTTTGATATTCAGACTTCATGGCCGTATAGAGCAACCGGAAAGATCAGTGTCCTGTATAACGCGAATTTTGTCTTCGTCTGCAGGCTACGGGACCTCAGCTGGCTACCGAGCCCGTAAAAAGCTCTATTCGCAGCTACAAGACCTCGCGGAAAACATCATTATCGCACGTCACTAAAATACCAAGGTAAACAAATTCTTCCATTGCTTAAAATCGTTCGCTATACAGCAACGCTTCACTACCAATATCATGATTGGGGCCACGCTGTCTACCGGCAAGAGTTCATGTGCTTTGTTTTGGTGGCATTAGTGGTAAGTCCAATCCTCGCAATCTCCGTTTTAAAAGGAACGTATGCCTCTTCCATGGCACGACGGTCGATTCCTAAAATATCGATATCGTCTGCAAAACCTAGGAGCATATGTGACTGCGTGACGATGGTACTGCTTCTTCGCACGGCTGCTCTCCTAATAGCTCCTTCGAGAGTAATGTCGAACAAAAGGTTCGATAGCGCATCTCCTTGCTTCAATCCGTCTAAGGTTACGAAGGAGGTCGAAATTTCATTCGCAACTCGCACACTTGATTTCGCTTCCATCATACGCTGCACGAATCAGTCTAATCAATTTCGTCGGAAAACCATGTTCTATCATTATCTGGTATAACTCATTTCTCTTCATTGAATCGTACGCCACCTTGAAATCAATAAACTGATGATGAGTCTGCAAGTTGTATTCCCGGAACTTATCAAGGATTTGTCACAAGGTAAACATTTGAACTGTTTTTGATCGGAACTCACGGAAACTAGTTTAGTATTCGCCAACGAAGGACTCCCCCGAGTAGCACTCATGTTATAATTGAGGCAGAATAACTCTTATATGATCTGGTTATATAAGAGTTATTCTGCCTCTATTATAACATATGTGCTACTAGGGCCTCTAACGGCCTCAACCTGTTGAACTCTTTGTACACCGAATTTAGAAGCATTATTCATCGGTTATTGACGCACTCTACTCTGTGTCCCTTTTTATACAGAGGGAAGATGAGACCCTCGAGCTAACAGGTATTTCTTCTTCCTCCCATACCCTTAGCAGAGTACGGTGCAGTATTTCGTACAGCTGCTGACTACCTTGCTTGAACAGTTCGGCTAGGAGCACGTCTTTTCAAACAGCCATACTGTTCTTCAACTCTCTGATTGCCTTTTTAACCTCATCTAGCGTCGAGGGCTCCACAGCTTGTTCATCGTCGCTGATACCCATCTGTTCTCAGACGCGTTAAAGTTTTCCTCGTTCAACAAACGCTCAAAGTTCCATCTGGCAGCCACCATGGTTTTGTCTGCCAGCAAGTTACCTTCACGGTTATTGCACATTGTTTTTCTCCGCACACCATTGACAGCTTCGTAAAATCTCCGCATATCATTTTGACCCATGCTGTTCTGCGCTTCATACTACTTTTCTTTCTGTGGTAAATTCTTTTCTTGGCTGCTCTCGCTACCTTGTATCGCTTTCTATTCTTCCGGGTACCTGACACTAACATCCGGCTTCTGGCAACATTCTTCTCATTTGTCACCTTTTGGCACTCCTCATCAAACCAACCGTTTCAAGATCATCTTTTTTTTACTTGTACTTCCAATAATAAGTGAAGAGCGCTATTTGCATATTGCCCAATTTTGTACTCGTGGTAAAATAATATACTTTATGGTCTAGATGTTTTCCAACCCGAAAAGCAACGGCTATTCAGGTCAAGCCACTCTGACGGTAAGGTTTGCATGACCTACAGAGTCTACTACAGCTGGTGCGCAATAAATTATGTTATATATTATCAGTACCATCTCTAGCATATCTGAGAGCTTCAAAAACATAAGTTATTTATACATGGTCATCCAAATCATCCTTAAACTTATGAACTAAAAAATTTCACTTACTTAAAATAAGTTTCGTTTTATATGATCAACCCGTTCATTTGAACTAAGAAATCATTCGTTTTTTTTTATTTTTTATTAGTATCATTCCAAACATTCCATTCAATTCTTATATCAAGGTGTTCTGTGTTATTAGACAACATTATCATCCTAATTTGGTAAAACAAATTTAAGATTTTATTAACATTTTGTTAACAACATATTACATTTCATTTGCCGTAGCAGTTCAGATTTTTTACTGGTGAGTTGATTTCACCTGCTTATAAGAGAGAAAAAAAGTTTTTAATTCACTTAACCTAACTTAACCTAAACATATAACGCATTGATCGTGGCAATAGAAGATTGCAATGATTTTTGCCTGAAATTATTAATTATTTTATTTGACATTTGTTCCAATGTTTCAACATTGGATATTCTATGTAACTCATTGGTACTATACCAGCGAGAAAGCCTCAGAATCATTTTCAAAATTTTATTTTGAATTCTTTGCAGAGCTTTCTTCCTGGTATTACAACAGCTAGTCCATATTGGTACAGCATACAACATTCTTCTTCTTTTTTTCTGGCGTTACGTCCCCACTGGGACAGAGCCTGCTTCTCAGCTTAGTGTTCTTATGAGCACTTCCACAGTTATTAACTGAGAGCTTACTATGCCAACAGCATACAACATGGCTGGCCTGATAATTTATTTGAATATCGAAAGCTTGTTCTTGAGACAAAGTTTACATTATTTATTACATTTGGCTTGAATGCCCTCAATGTGATTTTTGAAAGTTAAATTCTTATCTAGCATGAACCCTAGATACTTAACTTCATCTGACCAATTTTGGAACCCCTCCCATCGTGACAACATGTCTACTTGAAGGTTTCAAATAAAGAGCTTTTGGTTTATGTGGGAATATTGTTAGTTGAGTTTTGGAAGCATTAGGAGAAATCTTCCATTTTTGCAAGTATGAAGAAAAGGTATCCAAACTTTTTTGCAATCGACTACAGATGATACGCAGGCTTCGTCCTTTGGCGGAGAGGCCTGTGTCATCCGCAAACAAGGATTTTTGACATCCCTGAGGTAACTCAGGCAGTGATGCATTTGAACGCGTTCAGTTCGCGTTCCAGTTCAATTTTTTGAACGGAGTGATTAAGTAGGCTTGCTCATTGTTCAGTTCAAAAATGTGTACGCTAGAGAGCAGAAAACTGAACGCAGATGGTTTTGACAGATTTCACGGCATCTGAACGTGCCAAAGTTGTTTTAAACCTAAACCCAAGTTTTGATTACTGTTGTACTGCATTGCGTTCTAAGAAACGACAGGCTCTGGCTCGAAAGTTCAATGTTTACTGCGTTCTTGTTCAAAATTTGAACGTGCTCCGTTCATTTTTGGCTCGCGTTCAGTTCAAAATGCATCACTGAACTCAGGTAAGTCAGATGTGAAAATATTGTATAATATTGGTCCCTAAATGCTGCCTTGAGGAACACCAGCTCTTACAGGAAGTCTTTCAGATCTGGAGTACTGATAATTAACCTGAAGTGTACGATTTGACAGATAACTTTGAATTATTCTTGAATTGTTGGAAAATTAAAGTTTTTTAATTTTACGATCAAACCTTCATGCCAAACACTGTCGAATGCTTTTTCTATGTCTAGAAGAACAAGACCAGTAGAATAGCCTTCAGATTTGTTGGAACGAATCAAATTTGTTACACGTGTCCATGGCGGAATCCGAACTGGTGATTGGCAAAAAATGAATTTTCGTTGATGTGGGCCATCATTCTGTTCAAAACGACCTTTTCAAAAAGTTTACTGATGGATGAAAGCAAACTGATTGGACGATAGCTAGAAGCTTCTGCAGGATTTTTGCCTGATTTTAAAATTGGAACAACCTCAGCATTTTTCCATTTGTCAGGAAAATTAGCTAATTGAAAACATTTGTTAAATATGTCAACTAAAAATGATAAGCTACTTTCTGGAAGTTTCTTGATGAGGATGTAGAAAATGCCATCATCGCCAGGAGCTTTCATATTTTTGAATTTTTTAATAATGATTCTCACTTCTTCCAAATCAGTCTCCCAGGCATTTTCGAAAACGTTCTCTTGATTGAGAATATTTTCGAAGTCCTGAGTAACTTGATTTTCAATTGGACTAGTAAGTCCTAAATTAAAATTGTGCGCGCTTTCAAAATGCATAGCAAGTTTTTGAGCTTTTTTGCAATTAGTTAGTAATAATTTGTTTTCTTCTTTCAATGCCGGTATTGGCTTCTGAGGTTTTTTCAAAATTTTAGATAATTTCCAAAAGAGCTTAGAGCCAACTGAGAAATCTTATTTTAAAAATTTGTGTTCCTTAATTGGGCAAAACGTTTCTTGATTTCTTTCTGCAAATCCTGTCATATAATTTTCATAGCAGGATCGCGAGTGCATTGAAATTGCCATCGCCTCACGTTTTTAAGACGGATCAAGAGTTTAAGATCATCGTCAATAATCACGGATTCAAATTTTACTTCACATTTTGGAATTGCAATACTCCTGGCTTCAACAATGGAATTTGTTAAAGTTTCAAGAGCATTGTCAATATCAATTTTAGTTTGTAAAGAAATGTTAACATCAAGATTAGAGTCAATATACGTTTCATATGTATTCCAGTCGGCTCGAAAATAATTGAAAGTGGAGCTGATAGGATTGAGAATCGCTTCATGGGATATTTGAAATCTAACAGGGACATAATCAGAATCAAAATCAGCATGAGTAACTAATTGGCTACAAAGATCACTTGAGTCGGTTAAGACCAAGTCAATCGTAGATGGATTTCTAGAAGAGGAAAAACATGTAGGGCTATCAGGGTATTGAATTGAGAAATATCCTGAAGAGCACTCATCAAATAAAATTCTGCCGTTGGAATTACTTTGAGAATTATTCCATGACCGATGTTTTGCATTAAAGTAACCAATGACAAAATTTTTTGACTTTTTGCGAATCAATTTTTGCAAGTCAGTTTGGAGCTAATTAACTTGCTGTCCAGAGCATTGAAAAGGCAAAAAGGCAGTTATGAAAGCATATTTACCAAGCTGTGTTTCAACTGAAACACCAAAAGATTCAAAAACTTTAGTTTCAAATGAAGCAAACAGTTGATGTTTTATACGCCTAAGAATGATGATTGCAACTCCCCCACATGCCCCATCAAGTCGATCATAACGATGAACAAAAAAGTTAGGCTCTCTCTGGAGTTTAGATCCAGGTTTTAAATACGTTTCGGTAATACCTGCTATATGCACGTTATTAACTATAAGAAAATTAAACAGCTCGTCCTCTTTACCATTCAGAAGAAATCATTCGTTATTTTCGGCAATGAAACCGTGTCATAGCATGTACGTAAACAGTTTTGTAATTATACATAGCATTTTGTAATCGAAATTCATCTATGTCATACTGATATCCACCTCTGAATCATAAGGTTCTAATCTTTCGTTAAACAGTACGAGTTTTGGAGTTTCAGTGCAATCGATGAAACGTGTTCGTACATTTTACAAAATATACAATTGGCTGGAATAAAATACAGCATTATCATCGAATTGAGTCTGCGAAACCATTTTGATGCAGAAAACAAACGATCAAGTTCGTAACACTAAACAAGTTTAATTTGATTCTTTTTTTTAAAGAGACAAGCACGTTAATGCTTTTATTAGTATCATTTCATGGTTCATTGTTACATTTAGCTGGAATGCCCTCAATGTTGTTTTTGAAGTTTAAATATTTATCTAGCATGAGCTATAGATACTTAACTTCGTTTGACGTATTTATTAGGATCCCTCATATAGTAACAACATGTCTGCTTGAAGGTTTATAAAAGTCAAATCTAGTATACGACATTGAGGACGGCCTTACAGTTCAGGTCGAAATACGCGTATCTGACAAAGGAAACAAACTCTAGCGAAATTAAATGGTAATGTACAAAATTCGGTTGTTTATTAATTCAAATGAAGATCTTTTGGTATTTTTGGGAATACTATAAGTAGAGTTGTGGAAGCATTAGGAGAAATCTTTCATTTTTGTTAGTATGAAGAAAAAATATCCATACTTTTTTGCAATCTACTTCAGATGTCACGCAAGCCGTATTTGTATTATTTTGGAGGTCTATGTCATCCGCTTCGCCAGCGGCCTTCTTATTTTTGATTTTTTTCACAATAGTTTTCGCTTCTTACAAATCAGTCGTCCAGGAATATTCGAAAACTTTCTCTTGATTGAGAATGCTTTGGAAATCCCGAGTAATTTGATTTTTGATTGGATATCAATCGGAGTCCTAAATTAAAAATGTGTGGGCTTTCAAATTGCATAGCAAGCTTTTTCGCAATTTGTTAGTATTAATTTGTTTTCGTCTTTCAATGCCAGGATTGGTTTTCAAGGTTTTTTCATAACTTCAAATAATTTCCAATTGGGACATTTTATTTTAAAACTTTTGATTTCTTAAGATAAATTATTAATTAGGAATAATCAGATCGCGAGTGCGTTAAAATCGCATTATCCTCACGTTTTTAAGATGCATCAAGGATCCCGAGCAGAAGAAAATAACTTCTGAATACCAAACTAAGGTATTCCATACCAGATAACTTCCAATACTTACAACCTGAATGAGGTATGAATGAGCCCTGCATAAGAGGTAAAATACCTCATATAATATCTCAAGCATATTCTACGAACACCAAACTGATAATTAGATCAGGTATTGTAATACCTCAATAATACTTGATGGATTTTCATATAAAAATGAAATTTTTCTATAGTAGTTCAATACCTCCAGAAGACCTCAATAGCTGTTTAATACCTCAATGAAGTATTTTTAATTCTTTTAAAGATTTGTTTTCAATACCATTATAATACCAAATTGAGGTATTAACAACTGAACAATACCTAATTTTGGTATGATACCAAAATATGGTATGCATAAGTTTTTGGAGAGTTATTTGTTCCTCCTAATGGATTTGAAGTATGTTTTTAGATTTTGCCGAGACATGGTAAAGTCAATAGTTTCGCAATGTTGATTGTAAATGGCCATCATTTGATTTAGAGGCCCGTTTCTGGCATAATTTGTTCGATGATGATTTGTCAAGAATAAGTTACGATTTCGTAGTTGCCTAGAAGGAACGTAGAAATTTAATTTTGATAAGATTTCTGTATATCAAATAACATTCATCCTTTGGAAGTGGTTTGAAAATTTTTTCACCAGCGGTTTTTGGTAAGACAATGACAAAAAACAGATTTATTGCGAGTCAATTTCCGCAAGTCAGTTTGATGTAACGGAAACTGCTGTCCAGTGCATTGAAAAGGCAAATAGGCAGCTATGAAAGTATATTTACCAAGCTATGTTTCAACAGAAACACTCAAAGTATCAAAAGCTTTGGTTTAAAATGACAAAAAAATGCGCTTATGTCAATCTTTTATTATTTTCGTTGTCACAATTAGACTTGTGAAATGGTTAAAGCGTGTTAGAGATTTTAATTCATCACACTCAAAACGACAATCGAAATTATCGGGAAAGTTATATCAGAACCTAGCTTTTCGAATTAATGGTTGTATCTCTATGTTAAGTTTTTCTAAATGTGTTGCCTCGACAGCGCATAAAAAATATCTTTTGAACATCGAAACTATAAATAAATCGTCACACAAGCTGTAGAACTTGCATGCAAGTTGGCTGAAATCGTCAAATTTTGCATTTTTAACATCCGATATCTCAATATCGATATCTAGACTTGCTATGATACTTTTGTAAACCGCAATGGAATCAGCAATCGCCAATTAAGTAAATAGCGATATCTTGGTACTTGAGACAAAACCGTGTTCTGCAGTGATATTGTCAAAGTTCGTTTTATTTCCATATATCATATCATTCGCCATTCGACGCAATTGTCAATTAAATGTGCTTCAAATCTCTAGGGAAATATCGTAGGCATGTAAATTTTCTCGTACCATCAGTCTAGTTTACCAGTTTAGAAAAAAGTCCATCGATTAATTTTCCTCCAATCAAAACAGCGCGAGGCCTACTTTCCACCCCAATTATTCACACATTTGATCCACGATGTGATCAATCTCAATTCATTCCAATCAATGGAGCACACTATCGACACTTAATGCATAATCGACGCGGCACTTTGATTCCGGCTCGCATCTTCCTTTCTGCGATTTCCCGTATTGATTGATGGACTTCGCTTTCTCGCGCCGGTGATGGTACACGAGCCTAGCCCAATACAGATTGCACCGGAAATCTCACACGTCAATTTTTCCACACTTTCCCACATTTCACCACGCTCCGTTCTCAGGGTTGAAAAAATCGATATCAGCCTGCCGCCGTGTCTGGTTCCGACCAAGTATAGTAGAGCAGCACTTTGCTCACATGGAATCCACCCACTGCTGCCCAACACTGCAGCCCGCTTCGGCTACCGGTGGGTGGGGAAAACTGTGGCCGGGTGGGCCACACACTCAAGTGGCTCCCCTTTTCTTCCCTTCGATGGAGAGATGTTTATCTATATTCTTGCAAATCTATAATTTTCCTTTCGTCCGTCTATGTTGATTACTGAGTAGCTGGCGACTCAAAACAAGCCTGAAATATTTACGCACTCGACAAGATTTTCCACGACGACCTCGTATTTGAGCGAGAGGGGAACACGACACGACACGAGGGGGCGGTTGATTGAAAACAAAAACCGCTTCACTGGCACTATTGAACCGACCAGCACGATCGAAGGTTGACTACGGAATGAAGAAGGCCATTGCATTGAGCTGCTCTGGTTCGGTCTTCTAGAGGAATCAGCCCTTTAGTTCTACTAACGATACCGCTATTGGCCTTCGTGTCGATTTATGCGCTTCGTGAATTGGGGGTTCACTCCGAACCAACGCTCCCAGGATTCACCATTAG
Source organism: Aedes aegypti (assembly GCF_002204515.2). NCBI lineage: Eukaryota > Metazoa > Arthropoda > Insecta > Diptera > Culicidae > Aedes > Aedes aegypti. Next base: position 342,970,041 of record NC_035109.1, read on the forward strand.
AGATAGTCTGAACCAGGGAAGAGAATACTGAGCCAAGTTCATCCTAGCCTTCACCGTTCTGTGTATTGGTGTGAACTAATGGAAGAGAGAGAAAGGAACGGCTCCACGGGCGCCACCCACCACCCACTGAACCAACACAACCACCTACAGGAGGTTGAAGAGCACATTTTCCGAATGGTTTTTCGTTTGCGGCGATGTCGATGGCATTTCCTCGCAGAAGCTGCAACAACAGCATGTGCAAGCCCACGCTGAAATGTGATCTGTCGTTGTCGTCGGATGACGACGATGTCAAGTGCACCAATTGCGCGAATTCTATACCTAGTGTGCTTGGCAAGAATAGTGCGCTATAGTATCGAAATGACAGTATACAGTAGAAAGGGAAAACAAACAAAAGATAAGCAACGTTGCAGTTGGTAGTCTAGAAGCAATGGTGTTTCTTTTGTTTGGAAACATTGAAAGTGCCATACCCCTACTGAGTTGTCCACATATCGGAGGCTTTTGGGAGAAATATGCTGCGAATGTATGAAACATTTGAACACATTTAACGTACTGATTGGAGATGCAAACGTTACACGCTACATATTCAAATTCATTGCATCTTTAGGAAGGTCGACGGTTTATATGAGAAAATGTTTTCAGCTTCAAAACTAAAAATAATTTTACAGCAGATATATCCCAAAAGATATGTCATGGATAAACCGTTCGATGGTTGAATTCACATTTGCCTTTCATTAATGTAACAATTCCGCTCCACGAATGGTTCGAATCAAGTTTGTCTAATAATATTCCTGACATCGCAGTGATACTTCAAACTCTGGATAGCCCTTCAAACAAAATCCATGCAAGTGAGTTTTCATAGAATTTGAACAAGCCTTTAGTCCTATCCCTTATAAATTTTACATGAGAGATGGATAATTGAAGTTAACTCTTTCGGCACTCACTGCATCAAAACAGAGGAAGCACCGTATATGGCATTTAGCATTATAACAGTTCTATGAAACATACAAGATTACGGTGGCGCAATGTATGTTTTTCGTACCGGTTAATTTAGTTATTTTCCATTGATAAGACAGTTTACACACGACTGTGTGGTTTAGGGTGAATCATTTCGCATAAGGGCTCTAAGGACGTTTAGTATAAAGTCGATTCATAAAAGAATAGGAGGCATTTTAAACATGCATATTCAGACAACTTTCCCATACTCGATATTTCGTAACTCGATATCGAGTTAGAGAACCATAGTAAAAGTTGGTTTTCATGGCTAACTCTATGGTCCCTTGGATCGCATTTGCACTGGTTTTGTGTCGTTTAATTCGATAGGGGAAGTGGTGGTAAAATGAACAGGGATGGTAAAATGAACACCGTGCCTTTTACCGAGAAAAAACAAATTTCGATGAACTTTTATCACGCACGGACGATTTAAGCATAAATCTGAGTGTTCGAGTTGATACGTAGGTCAAATAAAGTGAAAATATCAACGAAAACTGAGATTTAAGAAAACCACGTTTGAAAATTAGAAATGACGTAATTTTTAGCACGGAAGACTTGAGGTTTTTCAGTGAGGTGAATATCGTTATGATATGATGTCAAATCTGATACCTTAAGAATTCTTTTTGAATGGGTTACAATCATTAATAGATGTTAAACATATTGTTATTTTTATTACCATTTGGTTCATGTAACAGTTGTCAGTTCAGCGCCATTTTCAACTTGCATGACAAATTGACACGTTTCATGTCTTGCATTGACTCGCAAAAAATAAACGTGTTTTAAATCGAATTTCCATCAGTAAGCTATAATTTTTAGTATTATTACAAGCTGCTAACGATAAACCAGTATTTTGTTTTTATTTCAAATGAAATTTTCGATAGTCTATCTTATCCCAATATATATTTGTACCTGGGGTAAGTGGGACCTATCAAAACAAAAACCAGAATCAAAACTTTTCGTACACGTTTCATACATTTTGCTAGAGAGTAGCACTAAAACATTCAAACAAATGATTTTTATCAAAAAAGATCAACCTCAAATTACGTAATTGCATAAGAGGGAGAAGACAAGTGTTATTATTCTTTATTTTTTATTAATTTTTTTATTTTTGAAATACGACTTCAAAATTGAACAAACACACAGCTTAAATTTGAAATGCATCATGAGAACGATTACTTTTCTATGTCATTTGAACTTTATTTGATATTTCTACCAAATTGAGTAGTGATGGAAAACCATTCCATCTCATAAGGTGGTTTTCTGCCATGCATATAAATAATAACAAAACATATTTATAATTTCGTCAATTATTGATTGTTTTTGTGCTACATTTTAATTTACAACTTATAAATGATATATTTTGAAAATCTATGACATCAATCCTATTATTGTAATGGTTGACTTACTGATGTGGATTGACGCATGAAATTGGATGTGTCCCACTTGCCCCGCTTAGCGAGGTAACTGCGTCCATTGGCTCATTCTAAAACTTTCTTCTAAGGTTTTCACATTTTCGAAATCATTCGATTAGTTTCATGCACACACCAGCAAATATGTTGCCAAAACGTGATTGTGTTGTTGGATTTGAAAAATATTGACATTTGAAAATTTTATTGAACAATTTGTTTGAACTATCGTTTTTTTCGTTCCCACTTGCCCCGCGGTACCTTATAGAGTTATGGAGAGTTGACTGTAATTCTTATTAAGTATGCCAAATGCCCATTTTGCTTGAATCTATGCGGAATGTTTCACTACAAAAGTTTTGAAATTGTTTGAATAAATTGATATTTTGAAGTAATTTTATTATTTCGATGTTCTGAGTTTTCCAAGGAATACAGTCAAATCTCCCTGACTCGACATTAAAGGGACCAAACAAAACAACAGTGTTTTAAAACACATAGGATGTTGTCTCAAACCATCGAGCTGAACCGACATTACACTATACAACGGTCAAGGATGGCACAGCAGTGAATCATTTCAGAAGAAAGGCAAAGGGAAGACGAGGTAATAGCGCCTCCTATAGAAAAAAGCCTCCCGTATCGGTACACCTGGAGATCACCTCAGCAGACAGAATCGCAAATCGACCACGTTTTGATCGATGGACGGCACTTCTCCGACATAACCGACGTCAGAACCTATCGTGGCTCCAACATTGACTCCGACCACTACCTGGTGATGGTGAAACTGCGCCCAAAACTATCCGTCATCAACAATGTACGGTACCGACGCCCACCCCGGTACAATCTCGAGCGGCTGAAACAACCGGATGTCGCCAATGCGTACGCGCAGCATCTTGAGGCAGCGTTGCCGAATGAGGGCGAGCTCGATAGGGCCCCTCTTGAGGACTGCTGGAGGACAGTCAAAGCAGCCATTAACGACGCTGCCGAAAGCGTTGTCGGATATGTGGAACGGAGCTCAAGAAACGATTGGTTCGACGAGGAGTGCCAGGTGGTTTTAGAGGAGAAGAATGCAGCGCGGGCTGTAATGCTGCAGCATGGTACGCGGCAAAACGTGGAACGATACACACTGAAGCGGAAACAGCAAACCCGCCTATTCCGGGACAAAAAGCGCCGCCTGGAAGAGGTGGAATGCCAAGAGATGGAGTTGCTGTACCGTTCTCAAGAAACGCGGAAGTTCTATCAGAAGCTCAACACATCCAGCAAAGGCTTCGTGCCGCGAGCTGAGATGTACCGGGATAAGGATGGGAGCATCTTGACGGACGGACGCGAGGTGATCGAAAGATCGAAGCAGCATTACGATGAACACCTGAATGGCGCAGAGAACACGGGCACAGAAGGTCAGGACAACGAAGGCGATGGCTACGTCAGTACAGCGGACAGCGGAAATCAACCAGCTTCCACTATGGGGGAAGTTAAGGATGCCATTCAACAGCTCAAGAACAACAAAGCCGCTGGCAAGGATGGTATCGGAGCTGAACTCATCAAGATGGGCCCGGACAGGTTGGCCGCTTGTCTGCATCGGCTGATAGTCAGAATCTGGGAAACGGAACAGCTACCGGAGGAGTGGAAGCAAGGCGTTATATGCCCTATCTACAAAAAGGACGACAAACTGGAGTGTGAAAATTATCGTGCAATCACCATCCTAAACGCCGCCTATAAAGTGCTATCCCAGATTCTCTTCCGTCGTCTATCACCTATAGCAAACGAGTTCGTGGGAAGTTATCAAGCAGGTTTCATCGACGGCCGCTCGACAACGGACCAGATCTTTTCCGTGCGGCAAATCCTCCAGAAATGCCGTGAGTACCAGGTCCCTACGCACCATTTGTTCATCGATTTCAAGGCGGCATACGATAGTATCGACCGCATAGAGCTATGGAAAATCATGGACGAGAACAGCTTTCCCGGGAAGCTCACAAGATTGATCAGAGCAACGATGGACGGTGTGCAAAACTGCGTGAAGATCTCGGGCGAACACTCCAGTTCGTTCGAGTCTCGGCGGGGACTACGACAGGGCGACGGACTTTCGTGCCTGTTGTTCAATATTGCGCTTGAAGGTGTCATGCGGAGAGCCGGACTTAACAGTCGAGGCACGATTTTCACGAGATCCGGACAATTTGTTTGCTTCGCGGACGACATGGATATTATTGGGAGAAAATTTGAAACGGTGGCAGATTTGTTCACCCGCCTGAAACGCGAAGCAACAAGAGTCGGGCTAATGGTGAATGCGTCGAAAACAAAGTACATGCTGGTTGGCGGAACTGAGCGCGACAGGGCCCGCCTAGGAAGCAGTGTTACGATAGACGGAGATAACTTCGAGGTGGTGGACGAGTTCGTCTACCTCGGGTCCTTGTTGACGGCTGACAACAATGTTAGTCGGGAAATACGAAGGCGCATCATCAGCGGAAGTCGTGCCTACTATGGGCTCCAGAAGAAACTGCGGTCAAGAAAGATTCTCTCCCGCACCAAATGCTCGATGTACAAAACGCTCATAAGACCGGTAGTCCTCTATGGGCATGAGGCGTGGACTATGCTCGAGGAGGACTTGCAAGCTCTTGGGGTTTTCGAACGCCGAGTGCTAAGGACGATCTTCGGCGGCGTGCAGGAGAACGGCGTGTGGCGGCGAACGATGAACCACGAGCTCGCTCAACTCTACGGCGAACCCAGTATCGTGAAGGTAGCTAAAGCTGGAAGGATACGCTGGGCAGGGCATGTTGCAAGAATGCCGGACAACAACCCTGTAAAGATGGTGTTCGCCACGAATCCGGTCGGAACAAGAAGGCGTGGGGCGCAACGAGCTAGGTGGATTGACCAGGTACACCAGGACCTGGAGAGCGTGGGTCACAGTCGAGGATGGAGAGAAGCGGCCATGAACCGAGGGAATTGGCGAAATATTGTTGGCGAGGATTTATCAAGATAATTGATGTAAAGCTAAATAAGTAAGTATAGAAAAAAAACTCAATTTTGACTGTGAATATCGGAAAAAACGTTATATAATTGGGTTCACTGGAAAGTTACATAAATTAGTTAACAATTACTAAAACCAGTCATTGGATTGAGGCAATCATAGCTTAGAAATTGAATTTAAAAGCAATGAAACCATAATCAACGATTTAACGCGTCATCTCAATTCCAAACGAATTTTTATGTAAAAATCCAGCAATTTTCTGTATTATGCGGCAGATACTATAAGTTCTATGTCCCATTTGAGTTTGGGAATTTGCATGATCCGATGGTTTCTGAGCAACCATTAGGTTGGCGTAATTTGCTCCACGCCATTTACTCCTATGGTTGCCAAAATCGTTTTTTGGGTTGTTTTTATGTGAAATTCGGGAAGTGTTTTCCGTGGGAGGCACTAAAATTTATATTTATATCGTATGGAATGATCGGATTTGACTAAATTATCTTTTGTCATGGAGATATTGCGGTGGCGCGTTTTACCCCTAAAGATCATTTTATACCTAGTTCCCCAACAAGTCTAATGCGGGAATCTAACCCACACCATGACGCGCCTTATTTCACCAATAACTCAAACAATAAAGGGTTTTAGTATTTTCAGTCGTAATTCCTGGGTGTTTTTTTACAATCAACCTGTCACAGAAGAATAGCTTGATGATATCGAAATAATTTTAAATCTGTTGTTTTATTGATTACACGGAAAATAAAATATATTCCAAGAATAAATTAACATTTAAGTATTTTCAAAAGTATCGTAAAATTCGTTTTTTTTATTGTCAAAAATCGATAACCAGGACAGGCTTTTAGAAAAAATAAAAAAGATAGGAATGATTAACCATAATAATTAAAAAGTTCAAACAACAAAATGCATAAATTTGCGAATAAATTGCTTAAACGTGCTTAGATCGATTTTAGATAACGGAAAACGATATTTAATCATTGCAGCACTTTCAAGTTTAGCATCGCCCAACTTCCAGTCATAAAAGTTTTTTCAATAAAAATAAAAAATCGCAGGGGTTCAAAGACGTATTTTTAAAGATGACTTCAAATATACATTGATCTAGCACCGCAGAAAAATGAGATAATATTCATTTTAGGTGATGCAAATCTTTTCAAGGTGTTGCGTTATTCAGTATGAGTGTTGCAATACGCGATTCCATACTTATGATGGGTAGTGTACATATGACTATTCCTCAATGTGATTGAGTGTGTAGATCGCCATAAAAACCGGACTAATTAATTCTGAAACATTCTCCCCTACATCGCTCATGAGATTTTAACTTATTTCACCCTTCAACGCCATACCGTGTTTAATAAACCATATCAAGCCCTAACAACAACACAAAATCGCCACCTGCCTGATAACGATCTGCAAACCACCCACGCGACAGTTTCGCCATTCAGTCCTTCTTGAAACGCCTCCACACACGTTTCGCAACAACATTTCCCGCTCTGCAAACACCCCCCAACGTACCACAACCCACCGCACTGGTTCTTATGACTAATGTTGTCTGGTACACTGTATATGTGTGAGTGTCATTTCACCGGCAGAAGCACGTGAGCGACCAAACCTGATGGGGATGAAATTCGCCTTTCGCCCCACTTAGACCATCGGGACACCCCTCGCGTTATTGTTGAAGTGAATGGCGTGCAAGGTTGGAATATTCCATCGAATTCAGAACGGGGTTCGGATTCACTTACACTCGGGCACGAACGAATAACCGACCACTGGTGTTTGGTGAACACTTTGACTCGGTCCCCGAAGGATTCGTATCCCGTTGGCACGCACACAGTGGCAAATGGGGGTTGATACCCAGTTGAGTTCGGTGAACAGTGGCTCAGGAAAAAACGAATTTTTCGGAGAATTGGAACTTGAAGAGAAAAACTGGATGTTTTTTAAGGCACAACATGTAAGACTTTCTAATAATTTCACAGATTTAAAATTTAAAAAACATTCAGTTTTCAGTTTTTTAATGAATAATATTGATTGTATCATGGTCTCGACAATAATGTTGAAGATTTTTATCATCATTTGGAGTGCGGAGAATTGTTTTTGCATGGTCTCAATACGATTTTAATATAGGCAAATATAATGCGCCACCATCAAAGAGGTCACTGGGGAAAAAGGAGAGAAATGTCACTGAAAATGTTTGTTTACATCCAAAATTCAATTTTTCAACCCAAGAATTAGGTCATAATCAATTCATTAGTGAACTATTTTCTATTGGCATAATCATGTTGACCCTTCATTCTTGCGATACGCGTGATTTCGCAACCAATTTAACCACTAACAAAGAATCCGAAAGTTTATAACCTATGTTGCCAAACATCAATTTTCCAATTTTATCCCATTAATCGTATATGAGCACTGACCGGATCTTTACATTTTCAAAGGAAAAAAAGCTTATCATGTTTTTCAATGCTCTCTGATTGTCTTTAAAATAACAATTCCGAGAAAAGGGTAAATTGTGTGCTCGTTCATATGCTGCACACGGTCCGTTCTCAACCCATCCTCTTTTTTAACGGTTCTCCTACTAGCCACCAGATGTCGAAGTGATCGTTTAAGTCAAGAAAATTTCCATTACGAAAAGATCCTACAACGGCCGTGTATCAAGCAGAGACATTTATTGCATGTCTTTGCTTTGCAGCCGCGGATGTTACCACTAGGCTAAGAAACGTTACAAGCGAATACTTCGTATTGTGCGCAACCCGAATTACGACCTAAAATGTAATATTGGTGAAAGATAATTTAGTGTTGGAACAATATGAGTGACATTCCAAATCAAATCATCAATCTTCCAGAGAACCTTAATTTCATTTTATTTCCATAGATAAAATTCTCATCATGATCACATTACCCATGATACAATTTGTTTGTCTCAACATTTTTTCCTGCACTTTTAGGAGACTTGAAAATTCAAGATGAGAAAGTAGCATAACTTATGAAGTACACCAACAGACTGGTGGGATCAGTTTATGGTGTGTAAAATCAGGTTATGACTGGTTTACCTATATTGACATTTTTGAAGTTTCATATCCGACTCTCATTTCCCCTGAAATTCAAAATAAACTCCAACGACTCACTTATGTCACCCGTTGTAGAATAAATGAATAAAACAAATAACACTCATTTAGATGTTCGAATTGCAAAAAACTTCTTTATTATCATTGGGAAATCTGGGCCAAATGGAAATCTGACCGATTACTTCCGAAAACTGGCTAAAATAAAATCAATACAAAAAATGTGTTGTTTTCCAAGCTAGAATAGCGTCCCACTTTACCGTGAGCATGTTCAATTAGTTTGCGGTGTTGAAACTAATTCTAGGATTAGTTTACTTCTAGTGATAATTTTATCAATATTTTTGGGTAATTTTCACACCCTTGTCTCCTCAAGTTCATAAGAACTCCAACTGCACACTCAAACCATACGCTGAAGAATAACTGAGGAAAGTGTACCAGCTGTGACAATAGTAATTCCCGTGGTGATACACCTACCCTAGACATTGAATGTGGAATAATTGATTGGAAATTTCGGTATTAGTTCTCTGTTTAAAAACAAATAAACTGGACTATGTATCCCCACTGTTTTAGAATTGCCTCTGAAATGGTTTTCTCTGATTTACAATTCAATTCAATTGATATTGGATCTTTTTCATAAATATGACTTTAAAAGTTATGTCTACATACCTTCAACTTCTTTAAGCAGATCAAAACTTCACAAGTTGAAACTAAAGCTAATATTTAGATGCTGTCTACATGACTTATTTATCTCGCTTTAAAGTTTTAGTACAATCACTATATGTACTGTATCTTCTAGTCAAGTATCAAATAACGTTGGCTTAATTGGATCTTCTCGGTATCAACTTTGGTAATTTAGGACAATAGATTTATACACAAGAACATTTAAGCACCTACGTATATGATATAGATATTAATACGAGTTATCTATTCCATACAATACTGATTTTAGTGAAGAGTATTATTTACTGCTCTTTTTTCACCTAACGAGACTTGTATTCTATTCAAATGTATGTTCCCACTTAGCAATTTCTGTCCAATAATGGATTAGGTTTCTGGAAAACTTTCTGTTATGGAAAAATGGGAATCAAAACCAACAAAATATTATACTTTCTGAGCAATTCAAAACGGCACCTTACCCTTTACCAAACGTTTGGATACAGGAACATTGAAATTTTTAGATTTGAGTTAAAATCTTCTAGAAAATTACAAAAGAAAGAGAGAAATCGAAGCTGTAGAAAAGTTTACATTTTGTTGCAGTTTGTTATCACTGAATTGTTTAGAAAGATTATACCATTATCGCTCACACTGATGCAAAGCGGAATCAAAATAACCTTTTCGCATGATTAAAAAACCAAATAATATGTCTCCAGTAAATTTGAGATTGCTGAATCCGTCGCAGCATTTAGAAATGTTCCGGCTCTAGCTTTGGGCAAATTTAATAAGAACATTGATGTTACTGAATCGATTCAAATTCGTTATGTCTAATCGATTCACCGAATTAATCGAATCGTTTGAATCTATGTTTTTGAATCGATTTGATTTTCAAGCTATGGTATTTGAGTATTAAATTCCTTCAATTAAATAACGTTTGGAATATTTCAAGGCTGGTTCAACACTAGGTTTATAGTTAATCAACTAATTGAAAAGTTGAAAAAAAAAATCATAATTTTGAATCGAAATGATTCAAATGAAAAAAAAAAAAATCGATTCACTCGGAACCAACAAAAATCGTTGTTCGGAAAATTGACTCAAAATCGCCCATCACTATCCGGTACGTGTTTTTATTGATGTTTGAATGAAATTTAAGCTATGATTCATTAAAAGTTTTGATATTTTACCCTACCTAGCATAAAATGTTGATGATGCCCAAAACACGACGTAAAAATCGTCATCGGAGATGCAAACGTGCAGTATGGAAGAGAGGACTTTTTCCGTCCAATCATCGGTAAGGAAAGCCTTCACTCCGTTACCAATGACAACGGCCTACGACTAGTGACTATGGACCGATGCACGAGTTCACTATCTGACGTTTGAGCGATGCCGTGTTATTTACGTGACTATGGTAACGAGTGAATTCGGCACCGCTCAAACGTCAAATTAGTGAACTCGTGCATTGGTCCATCGCTGGTGCTAGTGGGATGGCCATCAGCAGCACCTACTTTGGATAATCCGAAGAACACCTGGAGGCACTTGCATGGTGATACATATTTGCGACATTGCTCAGATGTCATCGATGTTACGAAATTCAGGGGTCCTAACATTGTCTCGGATCACTAAGGTAATTGCTGACAAATAAAACGATGGTGGCTGCCAAGTGGAGAGAGCACTTCGAAACATTACTAGGCGATTGAAGAGTTGAAGAACAACAAGGCTGCTGGAAAGGATGAGCTCCCGACCGAGCTTCTCAAGCAGTGTAGTGAGCAGTTGCATAGAATAATTCATCATATACTACTAAGGATATAGGGAAGAAGAATTGCCTGCTAGCTGGATGGATGGCCTCATTTACCCTCTGTTCAAAAAAGATAGATTAGAGTACGCCAATCACCGAGGAATAACGCTCCTCAAATCGGTGTACAAAATAATGTCACGTATTCTGTCTGTTATACAGATTGAGACCGATTGAAGAGTCTTTCGTCGGCAAATACAAAGCTGGTTTTCGTGAGGGCCGATCAACGTCAGATCTAATGTTAACCCTTCGATAGATCCTCGATAAATTCCTGGATTATAACTAACAGACTCATCATCTGTTCATCGATTTCAAGGCGGCGTACGATTCAGTGAAAAGAAACAAGCTGTAGGAGACAATGATGGAACATGGTTTTCCGGTGAAGCTAATTAGACTGGTTCGTCCAAGGATTCGTTGGAAGGATCGAATAAAGTATACGGGTTGCGGATGAGATTTCAATATCATTCGCAACCTTAGACCGATTCAAGCATTGCGATGCACTTTCAAATGTATTGTTTAATATATCGTTAGAAGGAGCAAGAAGGATAGCTTGTGTGCATAGGAACGGCACTATATATGCTCCTTGGTTTTGCGGACGATATCGACATATTTAACATGGAGACAACGCGAGTTGGGCTAATTTTCAATACTACAAAGACAAAATACATTGTCGCTGGTAGACACCGTGGACCCATAGATGATGTTGGTAGTGAGGTGGTGTTAGGTGGTGATAATTTAGAAGAAATTGAAATATTTGTGTACCTTGGAACACTAGTGACTTGCGAAAATGATGCTACCCGCGGGCAAAAAGGCGTATTGCAGCTGTAAGCAGGCTGCGGTGGGCTGGGCATGTAGCTCGCATGTTGGAGGAACGTCAAGTTTAACTAATATTCAGCAGAGAGCCAGGGAGAGGCCGTCGCCTCCGTGGCAAACCTTGCACTAGATGGCTTTTTGCAGTTGAGGTGGATTTAAGGTCGCTTAACGTCCACGGCGATTGGAAGCGACTGGCCCAGAACCGGGTCCAATGGAGAAGACTTTTTCATTCGGCGTAGATTCAACGCAATAGCTAGGAATTGTTGCTAATCAACTATCAAGTAAGTAGCATACAATGTAGGACTTGATATTTTGTATGAGACATATTTTGATTTGAATTGCACGATTTGATATCAATTTTATAGAATTTTCGAACATGCTTGCATTCTTTATAAAAAAATCATAGTTTCTTATATATAACCAGATATAATACTTTTCAAATCAACAAAAGAATTTTTTGATAACGAAAGTGTTACAAACATAGTTGATTCGTTGTCTTTAGGACCTAAGAACTGATTTCTGTAGAAATATAAGCACATAAATAAATATGAAAGTTGGCAGACTTAATCATAAAAATGCTTTGTGAAGCATTAGTTTTTGCACAAAGGTGTGGACATTAATTTTGTACCATAGTATTACAAAAGATCAAGTTATATAGTTTCTCACGAAAAAACTTGCAAATCACCAAGAATTTACATATTATCCTCAAAATTTTGGCAACACGAAACCATTCGATTTTGGCAACCGTTAGATTTAGACAACATTAATTTTAACACCGTGCCAAAATGGAAGAGGTTTTCCAAAACTGGTCAGATTCCGGGAATTATTATCAACAATTTCTACAATTTAAATAAAACTTAGGTTGTAGGATAACTTTATTTCTCAATTCACAATAAATTGTGTTAGAAAAAGAACCCTGTACCATGAAAAGACAGTACAATTTCGGCAACATGAAACTTTTGGACGTGTTGCCAAAATCAAAATGACACTGTATTTGATTTCACTGATCATGCGAAATAGGTCAGAAAAATATAAAATGTCATACCATTTTTGCGGAAAATATCTGTTTTGGGGTATACTACAATTAACCCTATTTGAAATAAATTTTAGATCCAAATTAAGTGTATATTTTTATGCTACGTAGTGACGCATAGCTGATAATGCGTAGGCATGCCTGTTCCAAAACATTGATGCATTATATTTAAATCAGCCAACTTTTGCTCCACTATGGATTCTAACTTTTGCATTAAATTTGTTTTAGACAATCGATTTCGTGCTTTAACTAAAATTGGGTAAATATTTTTACCAAAGTTTATTCAGCTCGACATCCTTCTGAGCGACGACCTTGCTCGACATTTTTTTAAATAGCGCAGCGTTTCTTAACCTTTAAATCCAATGAACATTAGCATAACCAAAAGAATTTGCACAATCAGCCAAATGGATTGGATTTGAATACATATCCATGGAACGAGTTGTTATCAGTCGTAATCTAAGAAATTTAATTGTTACTATACCGATGGGGTTCTTTATTGGAAATTCGAACATTTTTTGCGCTAAACTGAAGAGTAGAGAACAGGTTCGTTAAAAAATATGACATAAATCACACAAAAATATTACCACTGATTCGCAAACAATTTGAATCCTTTTTATATTTGATATTGATTGACGACTATCAAAACACATTTAACCTCGAAGAAAGCCACTAATACAAACGGACTACATATTTCGGTACCCTAAAAACACCTCTCGCCGAACCACTGTGTGCATCGCAAAACGGTAAGCTATGCTTTCGCACCCCGAACCCGGAAAATCCTTGTATGCGAGGAAGAGCACATTTTTTCTCCCTGCCAGCACCAACAGACGTCATCAAGGTTTTAGAAAGGCGAAAAACCTTTGGACGAAAATTTTTGGATGTTATGCAATTAGGCAAAGGTAAATATTATGAGTTGGTTCCAATTTTAGTTTTCGTAATGAATTCACTAAAAGAGTTCGATTTCCACAATCACAAACAAGGATTCCAGTTATGTAACGTGAATTTGAACCCCGCAACAACAACGACAATGATGAGTCGCAAATCCAAATTTTCATCAGTGCAATTTCCGCTTCCAATTAGGGTTGTTTCCGTATCCGCTTGTAGTCACTAGAGCATCACGCCGTGCACTTCAAACTCCAGCGCTATCTATTGTAATCCAATTGCCATGCTAAGCGAATTTTTCACCATCCACACACTAGCTTTTCCGAAATTTTCACTGACACCGATTGGCATTGATTTTTCTCCAGAGCAGCCAGAGCGCTACACAGCTTCCGTCGCAGTTATATGGATGGAAGCCAGCTTACACAGGAGGAGGCCCCAGTCAGTAGCGCTCCCAAACTGCTCTTTTTGCCAATTTGCATATGACTACGTAGATATATCGAACGATGATGTATACCGATTAAACACAGTAGTGCCACCCACTATGCTCCCTGAATGGTGGGAGGGAGAAAAGACGATGCACAAGGGTGGAAGAAAATTCGACGTTTCCAAAACTGCTGACTGGTTTTTCGATTTTTCACGACCGCACGGTTTGAACTCACGAAGGAAACTGATCGGTGACCACGCGCCGAACGTGAATGAATCCCGATGAGCGTTCACCTCCGATCGCGTTCCATGGGCAGAGTAGAGCATATGCGCCTCGCAATTTTCCCTATAGGTAGGTACTGCCGGTTGCCAGTTAGGGTGTGTTGTATGCTCAAGTAGTTCTATAGAACTGTGGCATGCTTTGGGGGGCGACATGCAATAATCTTGGTGGAAGTAGCAAACTTCCCGATCGGTTACCTATTATGAAAAAGTGATGTGTGCGATATGATTGCACGCTGTAGGGATGCTTATGTTGTGTATTATGCAAATCAAACCATACCATTTGTTCTCGATGAATTGAAGAATTTTTATTACTTACAGTTATATAAGCAGAAACGTACAAAACGTTTTGTCTAAGAGAATTGTAGCTATCCATTTTGTTCCGAATGTGTCCGGGTGTACTCGGGTGAGTAATTGTGATAAATTTTTTTCTTTCAAATTTTTAATCGGATTCATTGGGGCGTCAAAATATTTGTGCAAAATTATAGGCACGATTGGTTTCGCATCCCCGTTTTCTGAATATTGCTTTCCGTGAAAACAATTTCTATTATCTTATGAATAAAAAATATGCTATACACAAATATTTTTTTTTTTCCACTGGCAACTATGCATTTAAACCAATCTTAATCGACAAACATTGTATTACAAATTAAGAAAAATATTTGAATATAGTTTAGTCCTGATATAGATTGACGTTTATCTCACTTAATGGAACTTACACAATTGCGTTTTCTACCTTGGATCTGATTTTCTTCAGCGTTTCTACAAAGGGCGATGCGTGGGAAATTTCTCGCAAGAAACGTTCAAGAAAAGTATTTTTATTTAGCATAAGCAAATAGTGTTCTTATGATCACTTCCGCAGATATTAACTGAGAGCTTTCTTTGCCAAAGTTTCCATTTTGCATTCGTTTATCGTTTGGCACTCGACTAAGGAAGGCTCTTAACTGAGATTATTAATGTGATGAACTTCCACATACCGTTTTGCCTCGAAATCTGGACACCTAAGAGGCAGTGCAACTTCAAACTTGAATTTCCTCTGCAAATTCTAATATAGCTTGAAGCTATAAAATATGTCTACACCGTACATAGTTTAATTTTGTTGCTGTGCAAAGAAAAATACAATGTTTGAGGAAAATCTCACTAAAATAATAAAAGTTCCATTGTAGGGGAAGGGGGGGTAAAATGAACAGGGGTGGTAAAATGAACACCGTACCTTTTACCGAGAAAAAACAAAATTCGATGAATTTTTATAATGCACGGAATATTTAGAGCATAAACCGGAGTGTTCGAGTCGATATGTAGGTCAATTGAAGTGAAAATATCAACGAAAATTAAGATTAGATCTGACGTAAGCTAGGAAGACTTGAGGTTTTTCAGTGAGGTGAATATCGTTATGATATAATGTCAAATCTGATATCATTAGAAATCTTTTTGAATGGGTTACAATCATTAATAGATGTATTTTCGGTAAGGCAATAACAAATTTCAGAAATATTTGTTCTGCTCACGTTTTTTTCATGATGTTCATTTTACCACCATCAGCTGTTCATTTTACCCACATAGTGCATGGACATATGAACATTTGCATCGTTTTTTGATAGCGATGAATATGTCTGAAAATTTAGTTATTTTAGTCTGAATTCATGTCGCTGCTATAGATTACATCCCTATTTTTGATGTTGTGCGAGAGAACTATACAAATTCCTCATTTTTCTATCAGAATCAAGAGGATTTCCTTAAGGTGTTCATTTTAACACCCCTTCCCCTACGTCTTGCTCCGAAATTCGGACATCGCTTTCGAGCTGATTCAAATTCCGGACACATTTGCTTCGAATTCCGGACACTATTATTTAACTAAAAACTCAAAGATTTTGAAATTATTTCATTCGAATTGAATTTTTAGCATTTTTTTAAGGTTATATCACCAGCTTTCAGTATAAGTTCCAGTTACATTGACTATTAAACAGTCAAAACTGATGTGAAAAACATCGACAAATCACACAACTCTCTTCTATCGTCGCATGAGATTCAGTGACGTGAAACATCTGGAATTTGACAAGACACATTCGTTTCAAATTATTTTAACAAAACAGAAGGTAACAATTTTTTTTTACCGGAGGTTCTCGAAAACACTTTTACAATCATCAATTGTCTATTTTGATCATTATGATCGAAATCAAGGCACATTCTTGGCCGGACGGCTTTTGAAGCAGCTGGAAACCATGCTTCG
This sequence comes from Aedes aegypti, assembly GCF_002204515.2. Classification (NCBI taxonomy): domain Eukaryota; kingdom Metazoa; phylum Arthropoda; class Insecta; order Diptera; family Culicidae; genus Aedes; species Aedes aegypti. The sequence continues at coordinate 342,986,573 of NC_035109.1, forward strand.
TAATCCGGACACTTGAATTTAACCATAAAAAATGAATTTTCACATAAATACCGGTAAATTTCACTAGCTGGCGACAAATACACACTTTTTTCCTACTGTTCGTCACGTTTAACAAAATAAAAACGTATGTTGACTATGAAAACTTCAAGCACATATACGAGCACCAACTTTAAAAGAAATTGTTTATCAGGCAAAAAATCAACTGACAATTTCACGCGCAGTTTATTTTTATTTTTGTTTTTATGATTTTGAAGCCTACTGCGATACGTTGACATTCACAACAACATTTAAAATCAAAGAATCGAACTGAGTGTTAACATTACAGTTACACTTTCTCAAACATGGCAAAAAATAAGAAAATGTTCAAGGTGTTCGGATTTTGAAGCGTCGGGCAATTCGATGGAAAACGGTAATTTCAAACTTGCAACTTAGACACTTTGACCACTTGCTACGGTTTTCATATAATATTGACAATGTCAAACAACTGAATGTAGGAAAACAAGTACGACGGTGAACCTAATTGGCTCATGTACAAACATTTTTTAAAAAGAAGTGGTTTTTGGAATTAGCATTAAGCATTTCGCACAAATTCGTAGGTGGTACACGGGTAGAAATCAGAATCCAAAATCATGATTATGCACCCGGATATCATGATTCCAGTGTGTTTTCATCTTATGAAAATACACCACGATATCATGAGTCAGATTGTCGTAACGCGACACAAGCAGCAGCCGAGTGCTCGAAATCATGCATCGAATGCACGAAAATTTTGATTCGCGCATTCATTTCGGATCTATTTATATTTCTGTCAGTCAACCCGATAAAATGAAAACAAAATTTGGTAGAGCAAGATTTGGACCAAGAACCTTCTGATTGAGTGCCACGTACTTTACCACAGTACCAATCTATCGCGATGAATGGTGGGTAATCGATGCGAATGACTTGAAGCAAAGTGCACCGCTTTGTGTTGTCGCTCTGGATGTTACGTTTATGAAGAATCATGATTATGACTCCAGGAATCATGATTTGTCGTCCTGATATCACGGCCTAGCCAATTTATGAATTTCATGAATTCATGGTGTGGGAACCAGATTTTCATCCGTGTACAGTTCTAGATAGAGTCTCCATCCCGGGACATCCCGGGACAAAAAATCCCGGGATTTGGAAAATTTTGGGATTTCCCGTTTCCCGGGATTTTATTTCTGACATCACGGGAATCCCGGGATTCCCGAAATGTACGTAGAATTTGATGAAAACCACTAAATTTAAATGAAAAACAATTACATTTTTTCTCACTATCACTTATTTGATAAAGTAGAAGAGCATAATCAAAAAGAGAATAAACGTGTAATAATTTTCATAAAAAGAGCAATTTACGAATCAACGAAACACAAATTTTTATTTATCTAGTTGCGAAGTTTTAATGCTTTTATTTTCAACATTAGCCGTTATTATCAGCCTATGCTGAGATAACAAATTTGAAAGTACACCTCAACTGCCGCAACTCGCAAGTCAGTACCATCTGTAAGCATTGAGAAAATTGACTGAGAAGTTTTTAATCTCGTTTTCCATACAAATATTAAAAAAATTCCAGGAGATTGGAACATGTTTCGATCTCAATGAAATTTATATAATTTGCTCACGGGGGCCTTTCCAAGAAAAATATAAAGATGGCCAAATAACGATTTATTTTTGTGTTACACGATGCGAAAATCTGCAGTGGGACTGACATGCGTTTATTTTTTATTAAGGGACACCCTAGTAACAAACATGTTATAATTGAGGCAGAATAACTCTTATATGACCAGATCTGGTCATATAAGAGTTATTCTGCCTCTATTATAACATGTGTGCTACTCGGGACAATTCGACTTGGTGTTTTTTCCTAATTTTACTGAACAAAATATGATTTCTCATTAGTGCAGCCAAAACATCATTAGAAGATATAATAAAAACTGATATAACTCAATTTTCACCAAAATACAGATGGGACTGACTTGCGATTCACGGTAGTACACTCCAGTCAATAATTTTCAGTAAATAACTTTTAGCATGATCTACAATACCTTCAATGATCTTCAACCGTTTCTTATATTCTAAAGATTTTATGACTTTTCAAATGAAGCAAATTGCTTTAAAATTATGACTTTAGTTTTCACCATACTTCCATTCATAAAAGTTATAGAGAATTAGAAAAAAAACAATAAATCAATAGCAAACCCGTTATTAGTCAAGCTAAGTTTTGATTTTTGTTGGGTTACTTCATCAAAATAAGAAAGTCTTGATGATAATAAATTTTCGAGCTGTTTAGTAGAATACCTATAAGTAGATGAAAAAAAAAACGAATTTAGTACTATACCATTTAATTCCACTAGAGTTTGTATCCTTTGACAGATACGCGTATTTCGACCTCAACTGTAAAGGATACAAACTCTAGTGGAATTAAATGGTATAGTACTAAATTCGGTTTTTTCATCTACTTAAGAAAGTCTTATCTGAAATGTGATATGCTATAATTAACATATTATTTTGAAAATTTACATTATCTGTTTATTTCATTGAAAAAAAAAAAAATGATAGTGTTAGATTTGTACTTCCATTTCAACCGAAATGCTAGTTTTATTGAAAATTTGCTAAATCCCGGGATCCCGGGATTTCCCGGGACAAGCATAGAGTTTTGTCCCGAATCCCGGGAAGAGCAAAATGGCCGGGAAATGGACACTCTAGTTCTAGACCATTGCATGAGGGTTGCCCGTCCGTTACCAAAGTCAGAAATTTGGGACCTACCTCTAACTCTTAGACAAGATTGCCGCATCCTCCAATCTTGGCCATGTCCTTGCGAAAGCTGGGGAATGGGAAAGGACGATTGATTGAACAACTAATTAAGAAAGATGCAGAGACATCTACAACCTCTCATAGGTGTTGTGTAATGTTGATAGAACGGGTAGTGCCATAGGATATGTTTGGTAGACGTTATTCTCGACAAATGGTTCATATTTACGCATTGTGATCATGCGCTGCTGATCAGAACAAACTCATCAAATTCCTTTTTTGAAACTGCAATCCGTCGCTCCTCTAACAATGAACAATAGCATGAACCGAGCATCCACAAATCACATTCAATTTTTATATCAACATAGTTAACACAAACAAGAGATAAAAAATAAATCGCGTGAAACGAATTCAATTGCTGGAGCCATTACAGAGTACTCGCAAGCAAATCGAATACAAGTAATACAAAACTCCACAAATCAGTTTCAGATAGGGAATGTTGTTGCAGTTCTGTCGAGGAGGGAATGAGAATCTCGATCAGTCCCGGAAAGCTCAAAGGGATGGCATGCCAAACAAACTAAACTCCAACACAAATCTGAATAAAGTGTACATATTTTATTCAAAGGACATTTTCTTATCTCCTTCTAAGCCTCATCCTACTCTAGCTTGCCTGCCTTCCTTTTCTCTTTTGAATTTCTACTTATGTGCTAATTTTCCATCTTGTACTCACTATTGGGGCGCCCCTACCGTAATCGCTGTTCTGGCCGCCGCCATCATCATGGATGTCACCCTTCCGCACATGATTCCACACCACCCTGCAGTGCAGCCGTGGCTCGCTCGCTGGTGTACTATGCTTTCACGACGTCTGACCAAGACTTGCGGTTGCAACTCAGTGTCGTATACTGCGGCTGTCGAAGGCGTCTTTCGGTGGACCAGTGGTTCGGCCCTCCCCTGGCTTGACTCAACTCCCGACCGTTAGTTCGCAGCCACCTCGCGGTTGCACCTAGTTCGAACAAGTCCGATGCCACTATCCGTATGTGGATTAACTGTAAATAGAGAAACAAAGCCCTAAGGCACCGAAGCCATCAGCCTCTGTGGTGTTGATATTTGCGACGAAGCACTTACTTCCGAGGGAAGGCTTTGTTTTTGAACCGAAGGATGGACGTGGAGGTTCTCTGCGAAGTGATCGACTTCTAGGCTGGCTGAATCAAACGACTGTGGAGCAAATGATTTACGTTTAGGGATTGTGCCGAGGACAACTTAATTTTGTCTTACCCGTCGTTCGTATCGCTCTAGCGACGTGTATGCTTTCCGCGAATGGCATGAACTTTGGCGAGGGAAATCCGGTAATGGTTGCTGTGAAATACCAGGTATTTTCTTCAGCGTGAGTACTTATCGTGATCAATGGTTTTCTTACCGGACCCTGCCTGGGTTGCATCCGATGGATTCGTCCTGGACGTCGTAACTGTTTTTCAGAGGTCTTGTCACGGGATGGGATGGAATTTACTCGTCGATTCCGTCCGCGTGGAAGGTTGCTCGTCCGATCTTCAAAGATGGCGGATGGATAGCGTCACCACCGCACTCTATTCGCCTTTTATCACTAATGGTTCTTGATCCAATATGGTTGCCTTTTTGAGCGCGGCTAATTTTCACCCTCCTAGCTTAACAGCACTTTACAGTTACGGATTACACGCCCCGGCAAAATCCTTGGGTGACGTGCGGGTTGAAAGTTTTATTTTTTGCCACAAATCCACTCCGCACTTTCACTAGGCTTGTCGGAACTAATTCGTTCTTTCTTCGACGCAGATTTTCCGTGCGACGTGGACTGCTCACTGAACTACGGTACTCTGATTTTCATCATCGACTGTACTCGTCATCATACCCATCATTTTGCAGCTTGCGATGGTGTTGGTGAAGAAGAGAAAGGTGCCTTGCCACATACCGATGGAGATGTGCGTGCGTCGCGCTGAGATTTTTCTCTGATCTTTGCCCTTTGCTCTCGCGGCGGCTTTCTGCTACCAGCGTCACCGTCATTGACACTATGGTATTTTGCTGATGCTCTTGATTGCTTCCGTATCTCCCGGTGTGAGTTTATTTCGTGCAATACCAGCAAAGTAGTGGCGAATGCGTTTTACTGATGGCAGCTAACAGTGTTGGCTGATGATCTCTGTCAGGACGGTCGGCTTTTCTGATTAAACAACTTTTGCAGGGGTTTTCAAGATGTGGCGTGCGGAGCGATACTTTTTCTTCCATTGGCATGGTTACAATAATTGGCTTAATGCTAATTTTGTTTCAAATGTACACTAAATCAACCAAACATATTTCAAACGTAACAATGTGTACCGCTATTCCCCATGTACCAGTTATTTGCCACCCCGGATAACATACCGTTTTAATTGCTTCAATATTCTTAATTCTTGCTTCAATATGGAAACATTCTTAGAAACCTCGAAATTTGCACAGCAAATTAAAGAAAAACAAAAAAAAAACTTTTTTTTTGTTCTTTTTCACCTTGTTTCACCATGGAGTTCCTGATTCGTCACCCTCCAACGGAATCAACGTAGGTGACGAATTCAGGAACCGAGATTGAAAACGTGACGAATACTGGTGCAAGTGATCCAGTATTCGCCACCCCATTTTTCAAAACATAAATAAAGTTTCTAATCGGTTTTTATTCATCAGTTTATATTTTTCTTGCTTAAAATGAAATGAAAGCTTTCGTTTGACGTATTGACAGTTATCAAATGTCTCTTGATTTATGTTTGAACAATATTTATCCTTAGAATGGCGAACAACATGTTTTCATAGAACATTTGTACGTGGCTACCATCCGCCGAATCTAATTTGCACCAGCCGGATTGAAAAAAAAACTCTGAACGAGGTAAACGTGCCACAAAGTTCAAAACGCAGTCGCCCGCGCGCACGTCTTGCTGCGATCTCATTTTCTAACAAATGTCATTTCAGTGCTTAAAATCCAGGGGGGTGGCATGAGCCAATATTTACCAACCCAACATCAATTCAACATGGCGTCCAGTGTTCTTGTTTTGATTATTTTGGGAGGGACAAAACATATGTTTTTATGAGTAGGAGACATCAGTGATACCTCGCTGGTGCGTAAAACATTAAACAAAATGATGAACTAATGAAAAGCGTCATCAAATACGACGATTCAATGCGATTTGTTTAATTGCCACTAGCAGCGTATGAGCCGTATACTCGAAAATCAGGAGCAAGTTTAGGGCAAACTGACCAGAAAGTGGGTACCAAAACGCGAAGTACCAAAACGATGTGAGGAAGAGCCGAAATGTATGCAGGATGACAGCCGTGTCAGTTCCCTGTTGAAATCATCTCCAAAACTAAAAATGAAGGAATTTCATTTCAGGGTAAAATTGATCGTTATTCCACTTTTGTTTGTCGTATTGACTTTACTTACCTTATTTGGGTTTACTGAATCCGAATATGCTTGCTAACTTCTTAACATTACAATATTTATTGAAATAATCAGTAATTTAATATCAGGAACACCAAGGAAAAAATCCTAAATGTAAGAAATTTCCAAAGAAAGTTTTTGATATCTAACAGATTTTCATCTATTACAAAAAAATGAGCAATTTGGTGCGAAACCCATAGATTATTGGAGATAAAATTTATTTTGGGATGTATTTGAAGCATTCTCACAAACTTTTATGTTAACACTATGTTCAAATCCTTGTTTATAACTAGACGTTTACGGATGTCTGTCAACAACAGACGGAACATGGCTTTAGAACTTAAGGTCAAGATAAATCGAAGTCGAACCTAAAATTTTCAAGAGCACAAATCTGAAAAACTCAACATCCTTCTAAGGTGACGCGGGAGACCGTGTTATTTTCCCTATCTTTTGTCCCACTCTAACAATTATCATCAAAACTTTGCAGAAGCAAATCTCTAGTTTTAGTGAACCGATTAAACTGAAAATGTATCGGGTTATGCACTACATATATATAATTAGAGTGATACATTTTTCGCATCGATATATTGAGTGGTTCTTGAGATTTGCTTCTTCAAATGGAGAGGGTGATTAAAACACCGTCCCGTGCGGCCTTTTAATCAGAAAACTTAATCGCTTGGTCACTTAGCTCAATCGGGTGTTCGGTTGTTCAGATTTGTGCTCTTGAAAATTTGAAGTTTGGCTTCGATTCATCTTCACCTTAAAGGACTTAAAGAATGTTTAATCATAGAAATAAACATTCTTTAGCACAAAATACTTCACAGCACACAATACAACATTTTTTTTTTGTTATCTTCATTAACAAAATTTTTAGCCCTGGGCTAGTTCATCCTTTAACCTTTTTGTCATAAGTGACTAATCTCGGGGATGGGATTCGATCCTAGGTCCTCGGCGTGAGTGGCGTGTACTCTAACCGCTACACCAGGTCTGTCCCCCTCATTCGACAATAGTTGAGACAAACAACGTGCATTTACGTGCAATGCTATTGATATTGGTACTTACTCTATTTGTAATATATGAAATCATGTGACACGGTGATCAATTTGACCCTACCGATCAATTTCACAAGAATTTTACATAATATTTTACATTTCATCACCACCACCGAAGAGGGTTAAAACTTTTCTTAAAGATGTTTTAGTACCTTGTTTTTAACGGAACATATTGAAAAGTACACTTCAGTGTATTTTGAGTTAATGGTTTAGAAAAAAGGACCAAATGGAACTAAAAAACTTTTGTCTGCTTAGATTTATTCGGGTTTGTGTTTTTCTATATAACAAATAAACAGCGCTTTTAACTACTTACGACAACTTTCATAGATTTCAAATTTTACTGCCCTATGAAAAAATAAATATGGGTGAAAAATTTAGATTTTTCAAACCACCTCTACTCCCCTATAACCCGTTACATAGTTAAAGGGTGACCCCTTTCAATATCCATTATTCATATCCAGGCTTGATAGGAACTCCTCTGCGAGGCACTGAGGAGGCGATTTTGCCGTTTTTCTGAGGAGAAAAAAAATGGACTCAAAATTTTCAACACAGATCCTCAAGCGGTTCGAGTGAGAGTGCAAAAAAATGCGAGGATTTTTTCAGGTACTCTCTCTCTCTTGTTGCGATGCTCACAATAACTCACACTTCAAAACAACTCTTGAGTCTGCCGCCCGAACAGACAGTCCTCGGGGAGTTATGAGAGTACCCATTTTTGATGAAATTTTTCTCTGTTGTGTTTTGTGCTGCATCTTCCTCGCTCATTTTTGGTTGCCTCTCTGCTTAGCATTTTTTCGCTCCCTCGCAAAGAGGCAAAGGCAGCACGCTGCTCTAGAGTATGTCACCGAACTCTGATGATGTTGAGGAGAACTATCAAGCCTGTTCATATCTACAAAAACCCTATGATACCCTATTTCCACAAATCATGATTAGTTAAAATAACACTAACTGAATCAACAATATCCATCCACAATAGTTGGTTCTTGCTCGTTCATTGGTTCCCTCCATCTTCAGTTCTCCTCCACGGTTGATAAACCATTGTGCTTGATCTGCACGCCTTATTATACTTGTCGGATCCAAACTGAACACCATCTCTACAGGGTTGCCGTATGATGTTCTTGCAACATCCCCGCCCATTGTATCCTTCAGCTTTAGCAACGTTTTGAATACGAAAACATGCCCCAAAAGGCCCCGGATGCAAAACGCCTTCAGTTTTTTTAATCATATTTAAGAGGAAAATAACCATCATCGTTTTACAAGTTTTCAAAACCAGTTTTTTTGCTCAAAATTTAAGCAATTTTCAAAAAAATCTATCATTGCATTACTTTTGCCATCTGGATTGCAATGATAGATTTCTATAAGGATTTCTTTAAATTTGCAAGAAAAAACTGGTTTTTCATTTTTGATGATTGCTGATGATTGAATGATGGATTCTTGAGCCTTAACATGTTTGCTCATTGATGGATGCAAACTGCATTCAAGTCTGTGAAGTTGAAACGTGTTCATATAGTTGAGATTGTAGCGGAAAAAATGACGATTTTCCACCTTTGTGCAGATTTTCTAATTTGTAGCGCGCTTTTGCCTTTCGGCACCGATTATTAACATCGATTTATCAAGAACCATGCGCCTCCTTAGTTCCATTGCCCCGTAGAAGAGAAAGATGGAGCGCTGCGTACTATATTCAAAGCCTGGTAGGGGAACTGGGGGTAAAATGAACACCCTAAGCAATTTTCATGTTTTCTTGCTTATGAAGCTGTCAGATTCTTTTTCAATAGCTCAGAATTGAAGAAGGATGTTTATGCAATGTAACAAGTTGAAACATTGTGATGAAAAAAGAATTTTATCATTATCATTATAATTTTGAAAATTTCTTTCCACAGAGTCAATGTTTCAAACATGTGGGTAAAATTAACCTGTAACGGGGGTAATATGAACATATACTTGGGGGTAAAATGAACATACAATGGGGGTAAAATGAACATGCAGTGGGGGTAAAATGAACACCATTTAAATTGAACGGATTGCGGCATGATTCTCGGAATCTGGTACACGATCAATGCATATCTCACAGACATTCCGGAATCGCTGGAACGTTTAGCTGCGACCATTTGGATGGTTGTCGATGTCTGTATTTGTATTTTCTCCGGAAAACTCTCGGCGTCTGAAATAAAATTCGGTAGTATTCGCCCTGCCATGGTGTTCATTTTACCTCCATCTCGGGTGGTTCATTTTACCCCCAAAGAATCAACATAATCAAATCATTTATTTTAAGAATTTAGATGATAAAAATACTTTCAATTTCCGTCTACTTATCATAAATACCTTAAAGATATGATGTGCTACGCAGTTCAATAGAAGTTTGATGATTTTAGTGAAAAAAAAACTTAAATTCAATGAGTAAAAATTTACATCATATGAGAAAACGGAGAGGCGTACTTTGTTTTTGTTTACTTTTCCAGCTTTTGACAGTTCTAGATCGCGCTAGAGTTGTCAAACTAGGTTTTTAGTCTGAGGATTAAGGGTAGTGCTATGTTTTGCATAGATTTATAGCATAATTACCGTAAAACATAAACCTGTTCATTTTACCAAGGAGATTCTCGCAGGTTCATTGAAATGATGATGCGGTTGCGTTAGGAGTTACGTTAGTTGGATGGGACTTACCCCCGAGGAGAGGTCTTCAGGGAGCCCACCGGTCGTCCAATCCTAGGTATTCTCTGACGTGGATTGACAGCGGATCAGGTTGTAGAGTCGTCACGTGCGGGAGTAGAGTCTGGCTTGCCCAAGGAAGCGAATTAGGGAAACCAATGATGCGGGGTCATTTGTGAGGGCATCGCGGATGCTTCCGGGAATGTTATTTGTACTTCTATGGTGTTCGTACAGAGGGCACTGGCAGATTACATGTTCCGCTGAGTTGTGAACACCGCATTGTTCACACTCTTGACGGAATGATCTGCCATCAAAGTTATAGGCAAAACGGGTATGTCCGGTCCTAAGTAAGGCGCGAAATTATTTTCTGGTCGTGGAGCGACGAGAGCTCTTCCCAATTAGAAGTATCTCCCTTTACCTTCCGAAGCTGAGCCGAAGTATTTTGATGCCACTCTTGGGCCCAATAGTCTCTGACGGACTTAGCGATCCAGCGTTTTACGTCTGGGGGTGGAACGAAAAGGGTTAAACGAGACATTTGGTGTCCCGTAGCAACTAGCAAGTCTACAGCCACATTTCCTTGAATACCGCAGTGCCCAGGAACCCAGGTAGGTAGGTAGGTGGTATAAAAACGTCATCGATAATTGAATATAACGATGTATCATTTTGTCAACAAATTTTTGTGGAAAAATAAAAGAATATCTTTCAACGCGAGCTGATTGCACGCAAAATTTAGTACACAGCGGAAAATGTTTAAAAGGGGATATTTTACACAGTTTAAGACCAAAGGTTCTGATTCTTCTCAATTTATTTCCTCGAAACTTACTTATGAAAGTTACTTACGTCGATTTAAAAAAGTAATAGAGTGTTGTCTCCAATTCCAAATTTTCCAAACACTCAACTTTGATCAGGGATTACTTTGATCAGTAAAATTACTCCTCTGGACGATCAGTTCTTTACAAGCCCTTATCATCAGAAAATAAAATAACAAAAAATCTTTGAAATTGTTCGGTTAATGAGTCATGTTTGGCATTTAAAACAAAGCGTTATAAAAATTGCCAAATATCCTGATTTTGAATCTTCAGGATATTGTGTGGACATCATTTTTGACTCATGAAGGTGTGTGGTTTTTATTTCCAAACCTATCGTTTTTTACAAATAATGGTGAGTCACAACTGTTGTATGACACCCCTACTTATATAATCTCAAAGGTAGGTATTGTTCTACTCGGTCATAAAATTTGGAACGCGCGCAATGGTTTTGTGTTGACACATTCAAAACATTTACAACCACTATCATCGTTCGAACGATTATACCTACTGCTTATGCTTTACAGTGGAGACTCAACAACTCGATTTTATTACTTCCATAGAAGAGGACCGAAATGACCAAGAAATTGGTTCATGCAAATAAACACTGAAATGAATCATAATGAAAGGTATACATACAAGATAGTGGAAAGCATAATATTCTGTCTGACTGCACTATGCCTGAGCTATCAACCTGCGAATGCGGCCCGAAGCGTATGCTTGCTGGCACAAAAAATCTGGGACGATCCGGTATTTACCTTGAAAACCAAACACCGTTTGTTGAAAAGTATAAACATAGAGCAGTCCGTCGCAAAAATTACCATTACCTTTGAACATTGCTCGTCGTATGCATCATTCATGAATACAACGAGGTGGGCATGTGGACTGATTTTGCCTCTTTCGCGGATTACATGCCGGCTACTCCGTTTCCCATCGTCTATTCCACCGAGACAAGGCATGTGCGTTCGTGGCTTTTCCATCGAGAAAGGATCAATGAATTTGCATTGTTTTCTCTCCCCTAGTTTGACCCATAGACCAGCTCGCTTGCCGATATTAATTCACCATATTTATTCAATCATGCTTGTGTTTGTGCCGCGACATCGATGGGATATGTTGAGTCCTTGCTACATACCAAATAAACCATGCGGTTTTGTACTTTATCCTTAATGCGAAATTTGTGCTACCTATTTTTGCCGCAGCCAAGGATTTGACCATGTTTTTGAATGGGGAACCAGACGTATCATATTCCCGAAACATTAATTAATGTCAATACTTCCAGTTGACAACTACCTAATCTGAGCGTGTTTTAATGTGTTTTTAAATGACAAATCAAGGAAAATAACAGACAGATTCACTATTTCAATTGACAATAACATTAATCAGATGTAATCGATTACACTGCGGAACATGTTTTTGTCTTAAGCACAAAAATACCGCTGTTCGCTTATTTAAGGGTTGCTGAATCCATCGCCGTTTTCAAAAATACCATATCACATCTATTTCAGCCAACTTTCGTAGCAATTTATTTGCCTAATATGCCACACAATTCAAACTTCATGAGTATAACATTAATTATCATCAAAGTTTATCATACTTTCGATGTTCAAAAGTTGTTTTTTGATGGTTTAGAATTGGATTTTGCCATATGATAGAAACGAAAAATTTTGTATGGAGACTACAAGCATGTTGAAAAAATTGATCTAATCTATATTTAATCATGCAATTTCAATAAAATTACGTCTTAAATGGAAGTAGAACTTCATGGTTGATGGATTAGATTAAAAAAAGTTTGTTAAATCATACTTTAAATTTCATATTAACATCAATGAAACCAGTGTTTTATACAACTTTGGCGACCTGTAGCTAAAAATTGCGACGTGCAGGAACATTTCTGAGAATGGCATCAGATTCAGCAATCCCAAAACTACTAGAGACATCATTGAGACATGAAAAATTATCATTTTTGTTACGCTGTGTTATTTTTTTTCTTTCCATTTCAAATTTCTTCTAATTTCAATATCATCTTGGGACAGAAATATCTTTTCTGCTTTGTAAAATTTCTACCACTCATAGGGAGTCGATGCCGGTTATGGACCTTTGCGTATCATGGACCCCCTACAGAAAAACATAAAATTAACACTCAAAGCCACTTTATTCCCATGAAAATCCACCGGGGGAACTTCGATTACATTGTTAATCAGCAGTTTCAGGCAAAATATTTGGTTTGAGACGCATAAATATTTGATATTTGAACAGTTTTGTAAATGAAACCATACAAGAGGGTCCATAATACGCATTTCCAAGTGGGTCCATAATAGGCATTCGGACAACAGTTTTTCAAATGCATATTTCTCTGGAAAAATGAATGATTTTGTATGTTTCATAGACGTACTATGAAGTAAAGACATTGAATTTGTTGTTAGACTCCACAAAACGTATATGCGTCTGAGATATCATTGCGGAAAAGCGTCTAGAATGAATTTCAGCTACTAAGAGGTCCATTACTAGCATTGAAACCCTATATTTTATTGAGAATGTCAGACATGACGTCGGAAAAATCATTGAGAGAAATCACTTTTCGGAACGGTATCGTTCAACAAAGTATTGTACGGATAAACCGAACACCATTTTTTTATATCTGCAATTAACTTTGCGACATTTCACAAGGTTTCCGTACATTTCCTTAGATTTAAAAATATGTCCTCCTTTTAATCGGTTGTTCGCAGTATAAACAAAATATCGTAATGTTTGGCGTCTTCTTTTTGAGAGGTTAAATTATCTCGAACAATCTATAATGCTTCAAATATTGTTTGCGAACCTTGCTTACTTATGGCTACTAGAAGAGAAAACATCAATATTTTATCTATATGAATAACAATGGAATGTTGTTTATAAGCCACGAGTTGGTTTCAGAACGGGCTATAGGATTTTGAAAAATTTTCTATGGTTATGTACCTGAAGTGTTCTGACGTGTTCATGCGTATAAACATTTCAGGGTATTCAGAATTTACCGAGAAAGAAACGGAATTGAAACTAACTATTATCTTTGTATGGACCGTTCCTACTTGGCCAAAGTTTGCCTACTTTATTTTTTAGGTGACGGTTTATGATTTCCAATAGAAAGATTTTACGTTACAACCTACATTTTTATTTCGGTCATCTTCAGAAAAAAATCCGCCGGCCGTTCGTCCGTTTCGGCGGTATACTTAATTCTGAATTCGGCCGGTGGATTCTTTTCTGAAAAAGACCGAAATAAAAAAGTAGGTTGAAACGTAAAATCTCTATATTGGAAATCATACACCGTCACTTTAAAATACCAATAAATTGGAAACGATTAGCAGAACGGTGATCAAAACCATAGCAAGAAAACCTTTACTTGCAATATCTAACAAAACTTCCTTTCACATAATCCGTAAAAATCCAACCCATAAACCTTCAACATATACTTGTCTTACTGCTGAGAGGAAAGTACTCCGGAACAGTATACTCGATAACAGAATATTATTCTATAATAGAGTTACCATATTTCAACAGAGATTAGTATTCTCAAAATCTTGACGACTAACACATGCAAACAGTTGTGTATTATACAGAATCATCTCCTCACCTCTATTATAGCACATTGCACATTCAGTGCATCCAATCCTGAACAAATATCAAAATTGATCTATGCAGTCTCGTGTTTTCGCAGTTGAGCTTTTTCCATTGATACGCTAATACGTAAACGTTCGCGAACGTCCCTTCTCAGTCAACGACAAGGACGATTATGAGGAAATTTCGTCCTAAGTATTCCATAACGACGCAATTCATCTTGTGCTAATGGTTGAATGGTTCTAGGAAACACCAGTGTGCAATGAATGTCTCACAGTGTCACCTATACATGACAGTAGCTATATCAAGCAATCGACCACGGTTAACATAACACAGCTTAAGTGGATATCTACATAGCAATGCATATATGTGGAAGAAAAGTCAATGAATTGAGATTCAATGCTACGCCGCGCATAAAAAGGGGCGGGTACATGGCGATGTGGTGGTAAATTTCTAAAAATAGCTCGAGCGCTCCGTTCAGAGACGACGATGATGACGCGACGCTGTCGGAACCGGAAGAACGAAGGACGAATTTGGGAACATTAATATTTTTGACTAGAGGAATGTACCTATTCACTTCAGAGTCTAGTTCTAGAGACAGTAGAGCAAATCCAAAGTAGCAACTCTTCAAATCATGGTGATTTGTGTTTTGAATTGAGTCAAGTGATCAATCTATTCAATCGAACGTGCTGATTTTTTACCGTGTACTGTTACAAAGGGACTATAATAGCCATAATAGCAAATTGTACAATCATTGTTAGGGATCGTCCATAAATTACGTATCATTTTAGGGTAAAGTTTATGAATCTGTGATGGTATTCGAAAATAGCATACGACGATGGAGGGGATGTCAAGAATTTTCCAGAAGATGCTGCGCCATTTATGGGCGGTCGCTTATTGCGAACCTAAATTTGATTAATCGTCTTCGGTGAGTAATGCAAAGTTGTGGTCGGAGATCTCGGGTGAATTATGTTTTCAGGAAAAACCTTCAATTAACAAATGTATACATTTCAAGACACTAACTTGGAGTGGCTTTCAAGAATCCAGTATGAACATAGAGCCACGAAAACGACATTTCAGGGATTGAATCCTGAGAAAATTGAGAGAATTTCTCACGTATCGCTCTCTGTAACTATCATAACATGCTGCACATTATGAGAGACTGTTTATCGTGTACTGCTACAACTTTGATCAGATTGGGGGGATAGTAGTGCATGATAAACCCCTCTAAACATGCTCCAAGCCTGGGGGACACTATTGCTATTGGAAGTTCGTGGATTGTTTATCGTGCCAGTAAAGAAAAACACCTATCCCCAACGGTAAACAAGGGAGAAATAGGATTTTATCATCGCTCTCGCTTGCTGCTTCCATTTATCAGACTTGTTACACTTTAAGATACAATGACGATCGTGGACCGCAACAGATGGGATGTTTTTCTTTGCTTGCTTTGATCGTGCTTCATACTCAAATGAGAGCGAATTCTGCAATGCCTGGGCATTATTGACTTTGTTATAAAATTTATGCTTAACACCTTATTAAACATTACACGGGAAAATATTCTGTGGTAAGAATAACTATTTTAGCTGACTACGCCCATTCTTAAAATTACCATGGAAATTCAGACCAAATTACTATTTTTACGGTACACCCCACCGCATTACTAGTACATTTGACAGAAATAATTTACAACAATCTGATTCCAACTACAGACATGGTAAAATCAAGCGCATTTCTGGTAGGTGGCCGATCCGCCACCCGCAGCGCTCGTATCGCTTTTGTTCGTGTTTGACGTTTACACACTACCGCCATCTGTGGGCCGTCGGCCAAACACACCGATTATAACATTGGGCGTGCATGTCTTCGTGACTATGATTTTGATTAAGATTTGTTCTAAGTGTTACGTCTGTTTGTCTGTGGCTTAAGTTAACCCCCTAAAATGGTACTTTTTACCGCACATTTTTTTTGCGTGTGTGCTAAGGGATTGTTCAAATATTACGTAACGCAACAGGGGGAGGGAGGGGGTCTTACATAGTGTTACGGTCCATACAAAATTTAAAATTTTCCATACAAAAGCTGTTACGTGGGGGAGGGAGGGGGTCTAAAATCGGCAAATTTTGCGTTACGTAATATTTGAATGAACCCTAATAAATTATCGAAGGCAAACTTTTCATGCGTCAGGCTAGGTTTACGAGGGATGGAATTTTATGATTCTAATGTCGGAAAATACACATCGTGTGTCAACGTTCATTTGATGAATAAAGGAGACGTCTGGTGTTTTGTTGTTTTGGAAAAAAAAATGATGTAAGGGTAATTAAGCTATTAAGATCCAGAGCTACAGATAGAAAGCCCTGATAGAGGTGAATGGTTGTGGTAGCTAATATTAATCTTCTACCTGGTACAACGTTACAACTGGGACTGAACTTTCTTCTCAGCTTAGTGTTCTTATGAGAATTCCCACTTTTATTAACTGAGAGCTTTCTTTGACAATCGGCCTTATTTGCATTCGCAAATCGAATGACAAGTAGGTACACAAATATTCTATGTCCAAGGAAGCCAAGAAAAGTTCCAACCCAAGCCAGATTCGAACACACGATCCTCAGTATGGTCTTACTGACCAGCTGGTTGTTACTGCGGCTATTTGGGATAGCTAGTCATCACTATTTTCTAAGTGTGTAAGCGAGGGAAAAGACCCACTCCAAATGTTATGAATCTTTCATGCAATGTAAAAATAGTGTTCTTCAAAAATCTTAAAGCTCAGTTTTATTCTTTAAAATATTATTAGTATTTTACTTTCAATTGATCCGAACACGTCGCTATTGTTCTTCTTTTTCTTGGCGTCACTTCCTCACTGGGACAAAGTCTGTTTCTCAGCTTAGTGTTCAATGAGCTTTTCCACAGTTATTAACTGAGAGCGTTCTTTGCCAAACTTGCCATTTTCGCATTCGTATATCGTGTGGCAGGTACGATAATACTCTATGCCCAGGAAACTCCAGGAAATTTCCATTACGAAAAGATCCTGGACCGACCGGGAATCGAACCCCGACACCTTCAGCATGGCTTTGCGCTGTAGCCGCGGACTCTAACCACTTGGCTAAAAAAGGCCCAAGGTTATTGTAACATTGTAAATGCGCACGTGAGACAATAAGAATGACCGTAGGAATAGATAGAATGGGCTAGAATAAGCAATTACATTGAATTGCGATTGCGTAGTAACTTACCTTCTCTAATCAGCCATAGTTTTGATTGATACATAAACACTAACCTTATGAGCTTCTCATCAGGCACATTTTGATATATCAGAAGCAAATAAACTTTATTATATTCGATCATCATTAACTACTAGACTTGAACATAGACCTAGATGAATCTGTACATACTTTTTAATTACAAAGTATAGCATTGGATTACCTACTAGGAAAACCGAAATGTGTTCTGCGTTGGTAACGAATAATTGATTCTTTGAAAAGTTGCTATCCAAACCGAAATTCGATATCCCTTCGTCAATCACAGACGTAGTCTTTTCGCCAATATGTACATGCCAACACCGCCAAGTACTGCCACTAGGATGAACTTCAGGACCTTGAAGAGTATGCAGCTAATTTTCTGTGGAAGGAATAATTGAAACAAGAGTTAGCTTTGTATATGAACTGTATTGATCTGTCAGGAAAAAAGGTCACACATCCTCTGCTTATCGTTGTCTTCCAATAAATAGTTTCCGTTAAAGTTTTAAACAAACTGTCCTATCAAGCTTCATCAGTTTATAATCCTAAGTAGCGTAAAAATATGTATATTTTTACAACTATCAAATCTTATTGTATTAATGTTGTCTCTAATACGAATACAACCGCGAGTTCTCTAGTGGTTCTCCAAACAACATATATGCACAGCTTTAGCTTAGTTTTATGGTAAATACAAATGTTGAAATGGGGCAAGAATTCGAGCGTAGCAAAAGTTTCTTTTATAGATTTCAAGCTCAATTCAAAATAAATGTTATCAATATCATGGTGATTCAAATGCTATTGAAGTAAGAAAATTTATCGAAATTAATTAGGATTTGCAAAAGATATCACGATTGTATGCTATTGATTGAAAAATTTTAATGTTTCTCCTAACTTTTATCGTATTGACCAACAAAAAAGCTTATTCGATTTTTATGTTGAATTTAACCCTATTTGAGGTTTTGAAGTGCATTAGTTTTTTCTTGATAAATGTTTGGAAACATTTATTTATTTATTCATTGATCGTTTTGTTTCTTGGTCGCCAAAAATGTAATTGGAACATATATTTGGTTGATTTTCTCACACAAACTCCAAGCTCGTTTCGACGAGAAGCCCACTCCATCCCTTAACTTTGATACATTCCGCTCAAACTTTAAGAGTAACTTTTATGGGTTACAATGCGGGGGTGTGACTTAGCATTATAAACAAACATAGTGCACATTAGGGCGGTTCAAATTTCAAAAAAGAAAAAAAAAACTAATATTACATATGACGTAAATTTCATCGTAAGCAGAATATTCGAGGTAAAAAATGAAATGACGTAAATTTGGTCGTATGTATTTGAATTCTTGTATAATTTCGTCTAATGTAACTAAAAATTGCTGTGATCCAAACAATATTCAATTCAATGTGACGGTAAATTACGTCATTTGTCAATTGTAACTTAACTTTACGTAATTACGTAATAATTAATTCAAGGTGGCTTTAAAGGTGACCCAAAGATGTTCAAGTTGTATAAAAAATTTATAGAAAAAAACTAAAAGAATTGATGTTGCTGCTAGTATTCATACCGAACTTAATTTCTCAAGCCTTTAAAAAAAAAAATAGCTGAAGGAACTATTTTTTTTGTGAGCTAATTTTGTTTCAGGTTTTGCAGAAGATTCTTCTCTTCTTTCTGGCGTTACGTCCCCTATTCGCTAGATGGGCGCTACAAACTACACTTAAGTTATCAAAGTTTTGTGATAAAAATCTTTTGTTTTTCAAGGCATTTTATTGAAGTTACAAGAATTACACATCTGTAATTTTTTGATATAATATACAATTTTATTTTGTCTTTTGAATGCCGTCAAACGATATTTTTTATGTTTGCCCCATATTCATAATCAAAGTAGGCGTGTTTTTGTTAGAAAAACAACAATAATTCCCAAACGGAAGAAGACAGCGAGTTTCTTCGCTCACTAAAAGTGTTTCATAGACTACTTTGGTGAGATATTTGAATTGAAAACGCTTGAGCCACAAAACCAGTTTTGTTTGGATCACCCTATGTCACCGTAGGAAAAAAAATCTAAATCGGTCAATTCAGAAGATACAAAAAACTTTTTTTGATCAAGTTGCTTGAAATTGAATGGTCTACAACTTTGCTGAAGTGCGAATACTATAATTTATACGAATGAGAAAGTTAGTTACACCATTTCTATGAAAATGTGGACCATCCTAATTTTCAATAACTTCAAACAAGGGGTCTACTTAATACAAACAACTTTGTAGAAGAACATTTTCGTCTAATGTTTCATTCTAAAGCGAAGTATGCACTTCAACAGAAAAGTAAGCGCCTATCTCGATGCGTGGGAAATTTCTTGCAAGAAATGCTCAAGAAAATCATTTTTCTTTGATCACAATACGCAGTTAAAAAGAAATGTCATTTCAAATGGAGCTCACTGTAGGAAATTTCTTGACCATTTCTTGAGCAGAAATTTTCACTTTTCTTGAGTGGAACAGCATACCTAGCTTAAAGCTCAAAAACATCTTTCCGCTTAAAACTGATTTCTGGACCACTGTGCAATACCGGAATTCGTATAAACCATTTTACGAAGCCTGGTCAAATGACAGGAGACCTGGGATTTTTCAATCATCGGCGTCAGTTTTCGCGATGATGATGGTTGATGACAGTGCGCATTTCTAGTGTAGCTTTTCATCCAGGCGAAAACTTAAATGAAGAAAAATTATTAAAATATTTCTGATCACAAAAGTGCTTTTTTATGTGCAATATGGGTAACAAAGAGGTAGCTGATACAATAACTAGGTGTAATGTTGCAGTAACGAACATTTTTGGATCTCATTTTTGTCATTTTCTCCATGTCCTCGTTTGGTAAGATGAGGCGTTATTGAAAATCACGCTGGATTTAATCCCAGGTCTCCTGTCAATTGACGCCGTTGCGGCGATCAGCTGTTCCGAAACGTCTCGTAAAATGGCTCATTGATATAGAGCTTAGTGACATTTGAACACACGAACACTTGCATACGCTCATCATACACAGTTTGTTTTTGTTTTCCTCAATGACACTTGCACACGCTTTTCAGACTCATCAAAATGCATATGGAAATATTACCCAATTTGAAATATTTACACCCAGCTTCTAGGTGTTTTCCTAGACAGAGTGTATATTGTTTTCCTCTAAGATTCACAACCACATCTACACTAGGGCACCCATACCATTGACCGTGATAACAACTATTTCCAAATAAATTTATGAATGAAATGAAAATGTTCATATTCAGTAGAAATAAATAACAAGATTGCATAAACCCAATAATTGCAGATAGTTCAGAATTTAACGGCACAGATGCTCTGTACTAGGGGATCTCTCCCTAGTTTTCTTGCTTAAGCGAAGTATGCACTTCAACAGAAAAGTAATCGCCTATCTCGATGCGTGGAAAATTTCTTGCAAGAAATGGTCAAGAAAAGCATTTTTCTTTGATCGCAGTACGCAGTTGAAAAGAAATGTCATTTCAAATGGAGCTCACTGTAGAAAATTTCTTGACCATTTCTTCCGCAGAAATTTTTACTTTTCTTGAGCGGAACAGCATACTTAGCTTTAAGCTAAGTATGCTGTTTCGCTCAAGAAAAATAAAGAAATTCCTTGACTGAAAGGGTCAAGAAATTTCCTACAGAAAGCCCCCTTTGAAGTGACATTTCTTCTCAACTGCGTACTGCGATCAGAAAAAAGTGATTTTCTTGACCATTTCTTGGGAGAAATTTTCCACGCATCGAGATAGGCGATTCCTTTTCTTGTCAGTAGCAAACTTTGACTTATTTTCAAAAAATCGCGAGAGATCGCAGCAAGCCGTGCGCTTGGGCCGCTGCGTTTTGAATTTTGTGTCACGTTTACTTCGTCCCGCGTCGTTTTTATTTATTTTCAAATTCGGCTGGCGAAGAATTTGATTCGGCGGATGGCGCTTTTTTTTTAAGTGATAAAAGTGTTTGTTTTTTTCATGAAAGATGAAAGATTATATCTGAAGATATGTTCTGCATGTGCTGAACTTTTAAATAATTTCTACCGAACGTATCCTATGGCACTACCCTTTCCATCAACATTCCACAACTACCCGTAACACCTATGAGAGGTCGTAGAGTTCTCTGCATCTTTCTCAAGTAGGTGTTCAATCAATCATCCTTTCCCATTCCCCAGCTTTCGCAAGAACGTGGCCATGACAGCTCTCGACCTGGGAGGGAGGCACCGATATTACACACGAAATATGACACAATGTTATTAATAATTGCAAGAAAACTCCAGCTTGCCAACGACACTCAAGGCAGACTTGATGGAATTCGCTAGTTTTCTTTTGTTGTGTTCCTTCGATCGTTCTGGACAAACATGGAAAAAGGGCCAAACTTTTCTGTGATTTAATTTTCGTTTTTATTGGAAAAATTAATATAATGCGTATTTGAACTCTTTATATTCAATCAGGATAAAAGGTGCTATTGTGACATTACTTTTGAATTAGCATGAATAGTTTTTCAATCGATTTTTTGTCACATTTGATAAAATGCAAAAATACGTTTTAATCAATTACGCGCTTTTATCATGTTTGTCCATTGTTTTACATCTGGGCTCACAGTGACAGTTCGTGACAGCAGAATCTCGGCTCACCTTGACGTACATATATTTCGTATTGGTTTCTCCCTCCCAGCTCTCGACTATTGAAGGATGCGTCAAACTTGTCTAAGAGTTAGAAATTAGTCCCACATTTTTGACTGTGGTAACGGACAGGAAGGAGGCAACCCTCATACAATGGTCTAGGACTGTACCACCTACGAATTTGTGCGAAATGCTCAAATGCTAATAAGTAATCTTCAAAAAATCGCAACCACTTCCGATGACACCGAATAACTTCTCTTCAATCATGAGATAAATTTGAATCAATACTTACCCATAAGACAGTTATCATTATCTTGTACGGCATGCTCGATCCATTTTCGATATTCTTCTGCATTTCGTTGGGAAAATTCACTGAAAATACCATCACTTTAAATCAATGCCTACATAAATTGTTTCAAATAACCATACTTATCAAGGGATGTTGCAAAAGCATCGCAGGATTGAAGGCCGGGTGCGGTAACTGAGGGTACATTGGAGCAGGTGGCATACCGAAATGTTGAAAATTGCCGTGCGGCCACGATGGTATTTGAAATGGAACCGGAATCGGCGGCGACGAAGGCACTGGGTTAAGAACTGGGGCACTAGGATTAACACTGATCGCTGATGGTACGGCTGTATTCCAATGTTCGAACATCACAGATCGAATTACACATCCACCCGTTATGAATACGAATCGTACCGTTTGCACTGGAAGTCGATGGTTGAAACTGGTAAAGTGGTGTCCGTTGATTTCGATGTTGTATCCTCCTGAGTCAGCTCCAATTACGAAATCGAAATCTTCTTCAAAATTTATCGGACTGTTAGCTGCACGCTCCTCCTGTCCCCATTGTCCAGAAATGTAACTGTTCCGCAGAATTTCCCTTGTGGCCGGTAGGAGATTCAAATGCAAGGCAACGTCGTCCATCGGATCGAAACAATCTCCGCTCTGCAGATGAATCCGACAGTCACCATTGGGCCTGCTCATAGCTCCTCGTATCCTGATTCGACATCCCGGTTGCATTTCACTTGGGAGTCTCCTCATGAAAGGTAGGACCTATTTGGAAACACGTATCACATAAATCATTCAAATATCTATGTCATGCACAACATATTTCGCAACTCTACCCATCGCACTACTAGTGGTACTTACCGGGGAGGTGATCTGGTGCGACATCTTCGAGCGGTCGAGCTTCTAGAAAAAACGCGCGCTCATTGATTCAAGTCACACGTTGTAATGATCCGTTGCCTGCAGTAAACTGTCGTTTGTTGGTTGAGTTAAGAATTCTTTCGACCCAAACCCGAGTAGCGGCGGCAATCTGCAGCGTGCAAGAACGACGACTATGCCAACATGTTTGCAAAAACTGGATTTCCGAAAGTGTGGCATTGAAAACAACATTTTGTTGTAATTCTCGCATCAGAGGATAGAGAACCATCAACACAGAAATATCACGCCGCGTAGATTGCGCGCGCTCACAGGTTACAACTTGAAGGTAAAAGGTTCTTGCGACTATGAGATGATAAAAATGCTCCACGGAAAATAAATAACTGCTCCATGATAAATGAAGCTATTCAACAATAGAAATAATAGTAGTAGAACGCTAATAGCGTAATTGGCAGAAAACTGATTTCAATTTTTATTACCTTTAATTATGGTTTTTCATTGTTTGTTCTATACCATGATGTTGTTTTGGTTCCTAAAATTAATCTGACACTTTGAGGCCCGGTATTCACGCTGTCAGTTCGTGGCAAACTAGATGTTGGTAACACGAACAGCAGCGACATTAGCATTCTTAGGTTAATGCTTCTACTTATTCAACATTACAATTTATTTGTGGCACCCTCATTTTTTTTCCAATTTCAGGTCTGGTAGCGACTGAATGCCTTGAAACTTAGAAACCTCTTGTCCGAAAAAAGAGACCTAACAGAAATCAAAAAAGATACCGAAAAGTGAATAACTGCTTGAATTATGGAACAGTTTTTATTTTCTATGGTACATTTTCACTTTTTTATTAATGCATTAAATAGGCTGCCCAACTCAAGCTCTGCAAAACCAACATGTGCAGGCAGAGCATATGGTCGGGGTAAGCAAGATACAGGTACCTATCAATGGGTTCAAGCAGTTGATATGCTCGTTCACTGCAACCAGTCGGTGCCGATAGTTTACTAAATAAGTATCGCCTTAACGTAGGTCGATCATCTGGTGGAGGGAGTAGGTATATGTTTGCGCATAAACACTCACTGCACTACTGGTTGAAGTTCATGTTCAAGCCCGCCGGAGATCGATGGGCGAGTATTGTCATTAGCCATCTTATTATTGCGCCGTTCAGTAACTGGGCGATCAGTGGTTGTCCTTGAAAGTTGCGAAGTTTTGAGGTCAATTGGGACTACTTTCGTCTTGATTTTAATTTTGGGGTGGATTTCCTTTTTTCGGATAGTAGCAATAAAGCAAATATGGTCACGCCATGATTGGTGGGCCAGCGTGTGTGGGTTAATGTCACGAACAAACCCAGAGAATGGTTTAATTGAAATGCTGAAAAAATGAACAGGAGATACGTGGAAAGTTCACTTGACACAAAATCTTCTAGTAGGATATATACAGAAATTTAAAAAAGATGGACAAGTTTATCAAATTTATACTTTCCAAATAAATTAAGAATGAAACTATGAATCCGATATTAAGGCATTTCTTTCTAAATGAAAATATTATGTGTTTCATTTTTTGGAAACAGTTGTTGGCCTCCAAAGCTCACAACTGAATTTTGTATTGTTTTACATATACACTTTCGTACAAAAATTTTGGGATCACCCCCTAAATACATACAAATTTAGAGGTCGCGCCACGCCGACGTTGCCGTCGTATTTTGCCGAACACTCAAAAATTGTTACGCAGTTTTTTTTTTCAGGTTGTAAGCCAACCGTTCAAAAAATGCAAACTCATTCAATACCACATCTTACACATTTGATGTGTTTTCTTGTAAGGAAAAAGTCGAGTCTACTATACGCCGTTGGTGTCGCAATACGCCTTTTTGTCGAAGGAATACTTCTATGGTAAAAATTAGTATTTTAGCTAACTACGCCCAATGTTAAAACTTACATGGAATTTCAGAGCTGATTACTATGTTTATAGTACATATTACCACATTATAGTGGTACATTTGACAGAAATTAATTTCACCAATCTTGTTTCGACTACAGACATGATAAAATTAAACGCTTTTCTAGTCTGCTGAAAATTGCCGGTGCGAGCGCTTAAATTAACTCCCTAAAATGATAGTATTTACCGCAATTTATGTTTTTTGTTTGTAGTAGAGTAAGGCTGATACAAATATTAATTTTCTTTTTTTGTCACCCCCTCCCCCCTTCAAAATTTTCAAAGTTTTCAATTTTCAAAGAGAAAAAAAAGATTCATCATATTTTTGAAATCGGTAAGTATTGTTTAATTTTTAGAATAAAAACCAGGTATAATAACGATCCAGATGACGATTGCAAAAAGTTTAACAACTATCGTTAAAAATTAAAAATTCGAAAATATAACTGCGCATTTAGGCCCTATGACATTTATTACACTATAATTTCATTATCAAGGTGTGTGATTGGTGCATTGGTGGTCGATAGAAAGGTAGTTTCTAAGCATTCTTGTTGTTAGTTAGTAAGATCTACAAGTGTTATTTTCTGTCTCGCGTCGCGTTTCATGAATGTAAACTTCATCTTTCACGATTTCGGTTTCCAAACTTCACTTTATAAATTTTTCATAAGTAAAAATGTTGCCCTATATTTTGTATGGACAGAAATCGAGTAAATGTTTTTTTCTGTAAATCGGTACGGTAAAAATTTTGAAAAACAATGGATTTTCAACAATCAAATCATTACAGAATCAATCAAATCTCAATAACATAAATCTGATCCAAACATCTGTTCAGGCTGGAGGCGATGGGTGACTTGCAGTTTTCAGTTCGAATAAAACATTCTCCAAATTTGTGCTCTTAAAAATTTGAGGAATGGCTGCGATTCATCTCCACCTTAACAATCATTTTGCTTACTTTTTTAAGTTAATCAAAAATGATATAGATTAATAATAGAATGGCAAAAGATCAGAATTAATTATAAAAAAATATTCACTTTTTATACTTTGAAGAACATTTCAGTTTTTCGGTGGAAGTTGAGGATTTGTTGGAAAATATTTCTGCCAAATTAATTTAACAAATTTTTTGTAACTTGTTGGAAACACGTCGAGAATTATGATGGATATCAATAATTTTTTAGGGTTTCTTGAAGTTATTAAGTCAACTCAAATGTTATAGACTTGTTGTAATGTCTTCGGTAGTTTTTGGTTTATCGATACTCAGATATTTGAAAATAAAATTTGTACAAATGAAATTTTTGAACTTGCTTGATATTCGTAAAACTTGTTAACATCTAGAATTTTATTGAAAAATTTTGGCCAACCGAATACTCTCGTTGAACCGCCGCCGCTGAAAATAAATTCAGCGTGACGCGGATCACGCTGCTGCCGCCGAGCTAAATTGTCACAAACGCCGCCGCCGATTTAATTTGGTTCGACGCACACCTCTATAAAAATTTGTTTCGTCTACATCTCTGTAATTATCTACACGTCTGATTGAAAATCTCATTTGAAAAGCAATAAGTCAACCTCGTTTCCATATATTTATATTTTAAATTTTGAAGTTGTGACATTTTTTAAAAATTACACTGAGAAACATGGCTAGTTTTTTTTTCAGCATTGGAGTGACTAAAACTTCAATCAATGCGGCATTGGAACCGTAACAATAATGAAAACTATTCAAAATTAATAAAACAGTCATTGATGCCATCGTGAAAAAGTTTGATTAGGGGTAAGAAGCATAATGAACATCCCATTTTTTTCTGAGAATATGAACATTTAATCAAAATTTTATACATTCTGGAGATTTATACCAATTGCTTGACTGCATAAAAGTTTAATTTTTACTTAAATGGTTTTTTTAAATTAGACGTTAAGTTTTTCACAGCTTTAAATTTTATAAACCAATTTAAATGTGGCGGAAGAATCTAATTTTTAAGCAAAGTATCCTACCCAGAGAATTATTTCTCGCAAGTATGATTGCGGAGGAGCCCTGTTGAGTACCGTAATTTCGGGTGAAATTGATCACTTTTCACGGTTTTTCTTGTCGGATTTCTATAATGTTGACAATGCCAAACAACTGAATACAGGAAAACAAGTATGAAGGTTAGCCTCATTGACTCAAGTATCGAAATCTTCTAACGAATGTAATTATATTGCTAAAAAATATGTCTAAAATAAAAAATCGGGAGATCTCATTTCGGGGTGAAAATGATCACTTATCAATGCCATTATAGTAAGTTTTCAAAACAACTTTACATAATAAATTTGAGCTCCCTGAATCCGAATATGATTGCCAAATTCTTAACAATACAATATTTATAGAAATAATAAATGTTTATATTTCAAGAATAATGCAGAAAACGCCTAAATGTATGCAATTTCCTAAGGAATTTCCTGATATATACCAGAAATTCAATTATTTCAACCAAATCAACGAATTGGTACGAGTTTTGGTTATGAAATCTAGTTTGGGGATATATCTTAAGTATCCTCACAAACTTTCAGGATTATACCATGTCCAAATCCTTGTCTAGAAATAGAAGTTTATTGATGTTTGTCATCACTGCACCGTACAAGATTTTGAAATTTTACATTATTTTAATAGAAATGAACATTTTTGAACGCAAAAAACTCCATAACACACAATTTGGACATACTTACGACAAACAACGTTCATTCACTGCAGGTTACATTGATATTTGTGCTCCATTAGGAAGAAATAAAATCGAGTGACACAGTGATCAATTTCACCCTACTGATCAATTTCACCCGAATTTACGGTATCAGAACGATTGACACCCATACTATATTCACCAAATTCTACGAAAGTGTTCATTTGGCCTCGATACATTTTTACCAGCGTTTTCTCAGGCCCAATTTTTTATCTCGTTCTTTCCATATTTTTTATATGATTTTTATCTTTATCAACATGGATAAATGTAGCAGGTCGTATTCAAACTAGCCGAGGGTTGATCTGTTTGTTTTTTATTTCATCGCTCGTGGCTTATATCGTAATTTGCTTTTTAGAACTCTGAAACATGTTCGAAAATATGTTTCATGTGGTTTTATGATTTAGCTGATATTTGGGTGAAATTGACCACCCATGTACACAGTGATTGGTAATATTAAAAATGTCATAACTTATTAAAATGATGGCCCCCAAACCCAAATATGACTGCCAAACTCTTACAATATATTTTCTTTCTGAGTTATTTCAAAATAAAAAAAACACCTTGGACTGCGGAATACGCCGAAAGATAGGCAATTTCGTAAGGTCATTCTGCATACTTCTTAGTAATTCGTCAATCATTATCGGCGATGCTATTTTAGTCAAAACCATATTTTCCTTCTTTATATTATGTGTAGAACTCTCGTTAGATATGAATCTTTGGTATTGTCATCCATAATCTTGGAAATAGTTATTTCAAAAATTTGGAAAATTTACGTTAAAACATAACATATGTTTCCTCAATTTTTATTAGCTCTGATTTTTTTGTTCTAAAAATTAGCCAAGTCAGTGCAATTTTTGAACAAATATCAGGACTTCAAATGAAAATGAAATTAAAAATAATTCACAACAATATTTGGTCATTCTCACAAAATAGGATCTTTCGTTGTATTTGGAATAAGCCATAGAGATTTCCAATTTGACAATTAGAGATATAAAAACACTTGTATGTTTTGTGACCCCGAACTTTTGTGCATAAAGTGAAAAGTCTTGAACATGAACATGTAGGAAAAATATTAAACTATTTTTTTATGCACAACGTTTGCCTTGAACACGATAAGCATCATATACGTGAGGCATAATACACGGGAAAAAAATCTGTGGTTAAATTTACTATTGTAGCTGACTACGCCCATTCTTTAAACTACCATGGATTTTCAGAACAATTTACCATGTTTGTAGTACATTCCACCACATTACTGGTACATTTGATAGAAATCATTTTCGTCCTTCTGATTTCGAGTACATACATGGTAAAATCAAACGCATTTTTGATCTGCTGAAAATTGCCGCTGCGAGCGCTTAAGTTAACCCCATAAAATTGTAGTTTTTATCGCCCAATTTTTGTGCGTGTAAATGAGCCGGCCAGCAAGTTTGATGACCGTACAATTCGTAGATGCTACTCCGTGATTGACCAGATTTTTTTTTGACCAGAGGGGTTTTTGTTAGTGGAAAGGGATCATAGCTGCATGATCAGGATTACCCTTGGTATGTAATGCGATTCATGCAACCTCAGTTCCAAAAATCACCTATCAATACTCTAAAGGGGTATTTAATGTTAATTTACAAGAGTCTATGTCGACACTTACAATGACGATCTGTTCATATTTTGTTTAACCAATTCATTTAAGTAACATTGCCACCGTTGTCATGATAAAAATACGTTTCACAATATATTATCCATTTAAAATAAAAGCATGAAACGAGCTCACCAAATTGATCATCCATCCTTGATTGAGTAGCTGTAAAGCGACGCGAAAACCTGAACTCGATTGTACAGAGAACGCGTGCAAACTAAAACAAAAAATAAACTTCAGCGACGACGCAAAAAAAAAATTTGATGGTGATTAAACGAAGCAAAAACTCAAACCCTCAATATTTTGAAGTTCCGCTTCGATGCATTGAGCTTTAACGAAACAAACAATTTTTAAGTTTTTTTCAAGTTTTATATTGTACTCCACATCTCGATGTTCTATATCTCGATATCTTTCCCTATGTCGATGATTTTTTCGGTCCCTTAATGATGCATACATTTTCACTCTCCATATTTCCATATCCTCCCTATCTCGATGTGATTTCCATTTCCGATTTTCTTTCCTATGTCGATATGTCCATTAACAAAGATTACTAGACTAGATTTTAGGGATCAAAACACTTTGCGAAGACGAAATAACGTCTGTTTGTTTTTAATTTACTTGGTTAGGGAGTGATTTTCAATCTAGTATTCATTAAAAAAATTGTTCTATGTCTCAATCTCTCCCTATCTCGATGGTCCCTACGATATCGAGATGTGAAGAGTCGACTGTACACCGTTTTATATATTTTGCACAAAAAATATGATTTGTACTATTTTGAGTTTTTTAATTATAGCTACAGTTGCTGTTGTTAAATATACCAATGTTCCAAATACCGTGCATCTGATTCTGGCATTTTGATACATCTCTCAATTGAACGAACGATCCGCATCATACTTAAAAATGTTGTATCAAACAACGTCTTGAGGTTTATATCACAGACAAACAGACAGCTAAAACAATTATC
Organism: Aedes aegypti; assembly: GCF_002204515.2. Lineage (NCBI taxonomy): Eukaryota > Metazoa > Arthropoda > Insecta > Diptera > Culicidae > Aedes > Aedes aegypti. The sequence goes on from NC_035109.1 coordinate 343,017,118, forward strand.
AATTTAAAACATAGTCATGTGAACATTTACGCCCAATGCTAAAAATACCTCATTTGGCCAACCGTGAACTAGGTGGCGGTAGAGAGCAAACGTCAAACTCTAATAAAAGTGATGCGAGCGCCACAAGTGGCCCGTCGGCCAACTACCAAATATTAGAATTACCCGTAACGCGGGTAGATCACCTTTTCGAAATGCGTTACGGGGTAAGATCTACCAAATTGTACTCTTGCTGTATCTGTTCTTGTGAATACTTATAAGTTACGGTCAGAAGAGTATAAGAGAGTAACAAGCCACTAAGACCCACCTATTTGTCCTAGATGACCTCAGTGGAAAAATGGCTCAATCAGCATCTGAGGTTGGTTTCAACGCATGAGACAATTTCTTTCCAAGTTCAAGAGTTTATCTCTCGATATCTAGGAAGGAAACGATTCCGAATCGGTGGAGTAGCAGACCTCTTAACTTCTAAAATAAGCTTTTTGTTTCAAGGAATCTAAATGTCTCATGCGATGAAACCTGTTCACAGTTTCAAAAAACGACTTTCAATCTTATAAGTAGAAGCAATAATTTGATACGCTAGAGTACCAATGCATGGTCAAAATCAGTATCATTCAACCAGCTTAGTGGCCGAACCTGATTAAGGGGCGCGCTTTTGAGAATTTAATGGTGACAAACTGTTTTCCCCAAAAGGTATAAATAGCGGTATCTTTTTCTAAAGAGGCTCTATGCAAAATGGTAAAGAATGATATTTGTATAAAAAACGACTACTTCATTATTTCTCAATAGTAATGGAGTAGAACGACATGCACTAAACAAAGGACATGGGTATACCACAAAAGATCAAAGAAAACTGGTCGCAGTGGTTCATCCCGAACAGAAACAGAAGAAAATATTAGAATTAAGCGCTATTCTGCTGTACGATGAAAATAATTAAAGAGTTACGTCTATTTGTCTGTCCTCCCCTTGATGCTACAACTAGGTAACTCAATAACCTAAATTTCAAACTAAACAACATTGAAAGTTTGACCGTTTCTCAAGGTGTTTGTTAATCACAAAGAATATGATGGAAAAGTAATCTTTAACTTGTTAACCTTGAATCACATGCTTATAATCTGTGCATATCTGACAGATTCAAATAAGATTTATGTTTTAACAAAGTGAACTCTAAAAATCGAAATTTCGAGTTATCTAGTTGTTGCATATGATGGGGCGATATGATTAATTCGGGAAATAAAATATATATTTGACACATCCATTTTTGAATAATAACTGAAACACGGTATTTGGAACTCAGAAGTAATCATGCCCTAAAGCGTGTGTTTGCACCAAGGGATTGTATTCTAACATTATTTTTGTTTATTTGTGTGTTGCAGTTACTGTCGAGGAGGGAATGAGAATCTCGATCAGCCCCGGAAAGCTCAAAGGGATTACATTCAAAACAAACTGAACTCCAACACAAATCCGAATAAACTGTACATATTTTATTCAAACGACATTTTCTTGTATCCTTCTAAGTCTCGTCCTACACTAGCTTGCCTGCCTTCCCTTTCTCTTTTGAATTTCTACTTATGTGCTTATTTTCCATCTTCTTGTACTCACTATTGGGGCGCCCCTACCTTAATCGATGTTCTGGCCGCCGCCATCATCATGGATGCTACCCTTCCGCACATTACTCCACACTACAATGCAGTGCAGCCGAGGATCGCTCGCTGGTGTACTCTGCTGTGGTTCTTCAGACCGCCGAGAACGTCTGACCAAGACTTGTGGTTGCAATTCAGTGTCGTATGCTGCGGCTGTCGAAGGCCCCTTTCGGTGCACCAGTGGTTCGTCCCTCCCCGGGCTTGACTCAACTCATGATGGATGGTTCGCAGCCACCTTGCGGTAGTTCGAACAACTTCGATGCCACTATCCGTGAGTGGGTTAGCTGTAAATGGAGAAAACAAAGCCCTAAGGCACCGAAGCCATCAGCCTGTGTGGGGTTGACATTTGCGACGAAGCACTTACTTCCGAGGGAAGGTTTTGTTTTTAAACCGAAGGATGGACGTAGAGGTTCTCTGCGAAGTGATCGACTTCTAGGCTGGCTAAATCAAACGATAACGACTGTGAAGCGAATGATTTTCGTTTATGGATTGTGCCGAAGACAACTTAATTTTGTCTTACCCGTCGTTCGTTTCCCTCTAGCGACGTGTGTGCTTTCCGCGAATGGCATGTACTTTAGCGAAGGAAATCTGTGGTAATGGTTGCGGTCCTTGCCTGGATCGCATCCGATGGATTCGTCCTGGTAATTGCTTTTCAGAGGTCTTGTCACGGGATGGGATGGAATTTCCTTGACGATTCGGTCCGCGTGGGAAGTTATTCGTCCGATCTTCAAAGATGGCGGATGGATAGCGTCATCACCGCAAGGAAGAATAGAGTCCTTTCACTAATGGTTCTTGATCCAATATGGATGCTTTCTTGGGCGCGGCTAATTTTCACACTCCTAGCTTATCAGCACTTTATAGTTACGGTTTACACGCCCCGGCAAAATCCTTGGGCGACGTATGGGTTGAAAGTTTTACTTTTTGCCACAAATCCACTGCGCACTTTCACTAGGCTTTTAAAGCCCATAACTGCATATTTGTAACATTCGACAAAAGTAGGCATTGAGTAAATGGGATACCAAGTGTGCATTTTATCGCAGTATGGGAGGAAACTAATATTTCAAAAAATCACTAAGAATTCAAAAGTGCTTATTTGAGGCTGAAATTTTGTACAACTCATATCGCATATAAGGTGCATAGTCAGAAAAAAATTCTGATAGAAATTTCGTTGCTACTGCATCATGAGGCTCATGTACAATCTCAATGTGACTGTTATGCGGTTACAATTGCCAATGTGACAAAACAACTTGGTATTTTTTTCGAATTTTCTAGAACAATCTCACAGATTTCAGTAAGTTGATCGAAAGTATTTGCCATTTGATGACTCTCCCCGGTATTAACTCCATTTTGTCAAAAATGTCGAATGTGACTGTTTTGCAGTTATGGGCAGTTTATGTAGGAACTAATTTGTTCTTTCTTCGACGTAGATTTTCCGTGCGACGTGGGCTGCTCACTGTACTACGGTACTCTGATTTACCTCATCGAGTGTACTCGTCCACATACCCATCATTTGCAGCTTGCGATGGTGTTGGTAAAGAAGAGAAAGGAGAGAAAAAGTAGCGTCGGTTTTCTACTCTCGTTTGCCTCGCCACATACCGATAGAGATGTGCGTGCGTCGCGATGAGATTTTTCTCTGATCTTTACCCTTTGCTCTCGCGTTGGCTTTCTGCTACCAGCGTCACCGTCATTGACACTATGGTATTGTGCTGATGCTCTTGATTGCTTCCGTATCACCCGGTGTGAGTTTATTTCGTGCAATACCAGCAAACTAGTGGAGAATGCGTGTTACTGATGGCAGCTAACAGTGTTGGCTGATGATTTCTGTCAGGGCGGTTGGCTCTTCTGATTAAACAACTTTTGCAGGGGGTTTCAAGATGTGGCGTGCTGAGCGATACTTTTTCTTCCATTGGCATGTTTACAATAATTGGCTTAATGCTGATTTTGTTTCAAATGTACACTAAATCAACTAAACATATTTCAAACGTAACATGTGTTTCCAGAGTTCTGTTTGGTCTTTCGACCTTGACACTTGCTTTTCCCGGGGCAAGCGACGAGGGCAGGATCAAACATGTCGCGCGTCGGTCTCGTAAGTGAAAAAGTGGCGTGATCGATGAGTTCGGTTGAAGAAAGTGAAAAAGTGCCGCGATCGGTTAGTTCTGTTTGATCCTTCGACCTTGACGCTTGCTCCTGGGCAGTGCGTCAAGAAAGCCCGAACAGTTTTTTTTTTATTCTTTTTGGGTCGCGCGCTTATTTTTTTTTTTTTTTTTTCCTGAGTGCTTTTTTATAGCCGAGCAAACGAGTGAAGCCGAAAGTGGATTGTGGCTGCTCAGTCAAGGATAACGGATCAATTGGTGAGCTCGTTTCATGCTACTATTTGTAATCTATAAAATATGTATGACTGCACATTCAATCGTTACAATGGTGGGGTGTAAATATGATTTTTCAACAAACTATGGATGGTTCGTCACTGTGAGTGTCGACACAAACTCTGATTCATGATTTTTTTTTATGTTTAACATTTTTTTTTCAGAACACCTCCTATATACCTTTATTTTTGTAATTAAAAAAACTTTGAATGGTTTGATGGAGTTGTGTTTGATCTTCCGACCTTGACGCTTGCTCCTGCGGGGGCCGGCGATGAGGGCAGGATCAAACATGTCGCGCGTCGATCGAGTAAAGTGAAAAAGTGCCGCTTTCGATTAGTTCTTTTTGATCTTCCGACGTTGACGCTTGCTCCTGGGCAGTGCGTCAAGAAAGACCGAGCAGTCGTCAGTTGTTTTCCCTCACGGGTTGCACGCCTATTTTCTCTGAGTGCTTTTATATAGCCTATTAAACGAGTGAAGTTCAAAGAGGATTGTTGCTGCTCAAGGATGACGGATCAATTGGTGAGCTCGTTTTATGCTACTGTTTCTAATCTATAAAATATGTATGATTGCACCCTTAATCGTTACAACGGTGAGACGTAAATATAATTTTTCAAAAAAATATGAATGGTTCGTCACTGTGAGTGTCGACATAAACTCTGATTCATAAATTATTTATGTCTAATTTTTTTTTATTCAAAACACTTTCTTCTTTTTACCTTTATTTTTGTAATTAAAAAAAAACTTTGAATGGTTCGACACTTCAAGTGTAGACTTCCAAAAGGTTCACTTTATTCAACAAACTTTGAAACGTTCGTCACATCAAGTGTCGGCATATTTTTTCTCTACATAGATGTTGTTCATATCAAATGAAAATATTATATTTACATATAAGCATGTTTATATCTCACAAATAATTATTTCTCATGGTCTAATCGCTTATCAAAGTGAATCCTGTGACCCAACGATCCTTCCCATTAACAAAAATCCCTCCCAGTAACCTTTGTGGAGATGCAGAGGCAAACACGGTCTCCAAATAGCAAAGATTACACACTAACATTCCTTCCCTCGATCCCACCTGACTGCAAGGACGTGGCCGGCGCCGTTATTGACCATGTATAAATAGAGGCACTGAATTATGCACACTGAAGAAGATTATGGCCAATCCCAGCCGAACTTCTAGTTGATTCTTTGTGCATTTTCACTGACTTCGGTCAATCACGGAATAGCAACCATTGATATGTGTAGTCAGTCTAAGCTAAGCTAAGCTAAGCTAAACATATTTCAAACGTAACATGTGTTTCCAACTTTAGTGAAAAATTGTCACGGCTTTCTAAAGACTACTTTATATGCTAACGTTTGTAACAATCATTTAGAAAAATAAATAATAAAATATGCTAAAAATCCACATAATTCCCAAATACACGATATTAGGCAACACACGGCATTAGAGCAGATCACGGTACCCTATAACAAAAAATCAAAAAGTCGTCCTAAAAACAAAACATTTGAGCTATAGTAAGTTGGCATGTTTTAATTCAAACAATTAAAACTCCAACCGAAATGCTTGAGCCTTCATGAAGATCAAAACGATGATCATCTTATATATATATATATATATATATATATATATATATATATATATATATATATATATATATATATATATATATATATATATATATATATATATATATATATATATATATATATATATATAAATAAAAATGGAATGATGTTTGTATGTCACGAAATGGCTTGAGAACGGGCTAACGGATTTTGAAAATTCTTCCATAGTTATGTTCCTGAAGTGTTCCGACGTGTTTGTGTATATAAAAAGCAAATGATATTTAACGGGAAAGTTGAAAAAAAAAACAGGAGTGAACGGAACTTCCATTTTGCACGGGGCGTTCCATGGCGTTTTTCAACAGCCTACTTGATGGCAAGACGAAGTTTGCCGGGACCACTAGTGATCCATAAAAATGAATCAAATCTAGCATGATGAACGTGAAAAAATATAACGAGAAATGCGACCAAGATGATGTTTCCAAACACGAAAGAACCTTCTACCAATCGCGATCTATGTCATTCGGATAAAATAATTTATCATGCAAAATTTATTCTGCATTGGTATATGTACACTTTATTCTCGCCATTTCTGCAAAGAACATAAATTCCGATTAGCACTATCTTTGGTTGTAATTCAACCTGTTTTCGATTCCCACGATCGCTACTTTTTTTTTTATTCCGAAACAAAATTCACCCAGGTTATTCCGTCCGTTCCGTTTGGATTTGTTATTTTCAGCTTCATCATCTGCATACCCTCCTCATCATCACCGTCGTGACTGATGATATCCGATTCTTCGATGAAACCTGCGCTGGACGCCAGCAAGGCAGTCGACTCGGAAAGCTCTGTCGCGTCGGCCAGTTGAAGCGCGTTGGTGACCATCTGATCGCTAGGACCAGCTACTTCTGAGTTCACGTGGTCCTGTTCATCAAGTTCTTCTTCCTCTTCTTCGATGTCTTCTTCCTCGATGTAGTACTGTAAGAGAAAATTGGATTTGGTCATGGATTATAATGTAATACGGGGTTGGTCAAAATCAGCAAAACCATAAAAATTTGTTTGAAATAGTAGTGTCACTACTATTATACTGTCTAGTCGAAATAATTGTGAATAATTTTTCATTTAAGTGTAACATGGACCCATGCACGAGTTCACTATTTGACATTTGAGCGGTGCCGTGTTCTTTATGTGGCCATGGTAACCAGTGAATTTGGCACCGCTCAAACGTCAAATAAGTGAACTCGTGCATGGGTCCATGGATCTATGCACGAGTTCACTATTTGACGTTCAAGTGGTGCCATGTTATTTATGTGACCATGGAAACCCGTGAATTCGGCACCGCTCAAATATCAAATTAGTGAACTCGTGCATCGGTCCATGAATCAATGCACGAGTTCACTAACTTGACGTTTGAGTGGTGCCGAATTCACTCGTTGCCATGGCCACGTAAATATTACGGCAGATAGTGAACTCGTGCATCGGTCCATAACTGTAGTCTTAGCTTGTGTGAAACCTAAATGAACTTTTGAAAAAGCCATAAACATTTTACTCGAGAAAACATTTGATAAATTGTTTGGATGAACTGGAGGAGTAATCTTTGAATCAAATGTTAGAAAAAAGTACTAAAAAGAACTCACCTCATCCCGCATCAGAATGTGTGTCCCGTCGATGTCTTCCTCCAGTATGATGCCGTCCTTCGATTCAAACTCAACCGGATCGCCAATCGAGTCAGTGGTCGTATCGAATTCCAGCATATCTTCACTGGTTATCCTCGGCTGGTTAACCACGATGGTATCGTTCAGGTGGCCCCGCTGTTGCATGTGGGAGTACAGTTGCGGTTTGCGCATGAATCCCGCCCCGCAGGTAACACATTCGTACGGCTTTTTGTCGCTGTGCACGAACCGATGAGCATTTCGGTTGTCTCGACTGTTGAACGTTTTGCTGCACACTTCGCAGGCGAATGGCTTCGACCCGGTATGAATCTTCTGATGCTTCTTAAAGTGCTCCGGATACACAAAAGTCGCCGAACAGACGTCGCATTTGTACGGACGTTCGCCTGTGTGACACGCTTTTATGTGATAGTCCAGCAAACGGCGCCGCTTGAAGCACCTACTGCAGATATCGCACTTGTATCGTTTGTCGTTGAAATGTGTGGCCCGTTTATGCGATTGTAGATTTGATCGTTGAGAAAAGCTGGCATCACATATGTCGCACACGAACGGTCGTTCTCCGGTATGAGTTCGTTCGTGATCTTTGATTTCCGCTTTTCGAGCGAACCCTTTGCCACACGTCCGACATATAAAGGGCTTGTAGTTGAGGTGAACGATTTTGTGGATATCCAGATTGTGCTGGGACATGAACGTTTTCCCACAATCCGGACATCGATAGTCCCTAACGCCGGAATGAATCTTCTCGTGTTGGATGAGATTGTTCTGACTGTAGAATCCTTTGCCGCACTCCTTGCAACTATACAAGCGCTCACGATCCTGGTGGATTTTCATGTGAGCCGTGAGGGTGTACTTGGAAGCGAAGTCCTGGAAATTGAAATTTTGGATATTTGCATATTATTACCTTATTAAGGTACCGTGGGGCAAGTGAGTAAGGATAATCGTAATATTTTTAGATTCACCACTACCAAATCTGAGTGATAATTCAAAAATGACGTCCATCATTTATGGGAGGACGGGTGTCTATGGAAGTGTGACAGTGCGTGTATAAGGTATTGGTAAAAGCGTGACAGAGGAGGTCTTGAAATCCTGAAAACAATGGACGCCATATTTGAATCTTCCCTTAATTTAAATTGTGTTTAAAATTAAAAGAAATATATAGTTAATTTTCCACTTGCCCCGCGGTATCTTACATAAAAGGACAGATAACTTCAAGTTACACTTACCTTCGGACATAGAGAGCACTTGAACGGTCGTTTACCCGAATGCATATTCATATGCTCATCCAGCAAATTCTTGGAGCTGTACTTTTTCTGACACACCTCACATGACCACACTTTGGGCGTGGCGACGTGATTCTTCCGGTGCATCCGAAGCGCTCGAATGTTGTTGAATTTCGTTTGACAAACGTCACACCGGAAGTCAGTCAGTTCCTGGGCCACGTGCTGATCCAAATGCTGATTGTATTCTGTCCGCCGGCGGAATACAGCATCGCAGTGCTCGCAGATTAGGATCTTCTCGTTGTGATCGTTCTTCAGATGAATGGCAACGGTTTTCACATTGTGAGCTGTAGAAGGGCCTCCGTTGGCACTGCACAGGGCGCAGTAATAATTGTTGTTGGTTTTGATGAAGAGCTGTGGAAGATTGAATGTATTTGATTTGTTCAATATATACTTTTTTGGATTGATTTCCTCATAAGTAATATTAAATATATATTGACTCATTTATTGGCAGATAACTTGTGTTGATGAATGAGTTCAGAATTTGACATAACAAGACAATAGGGCCCACATAGTCATAGCCGAGAACGCGGGTTCAAAAACTATCAGTTTATATAACTGTGATATGTAGTGCTCATAAGGAAGCTATGCTGCGAAGCGGACACTTGCTACCTATGTAATATCGGAGAAAAGATGAATACGATGATATATAACGGAACCGAATTCTGTATAGCCCTGTCTTTCGACCACGTGCTCACCCCCTCCCGCATCGTGGTATTATTAAGTGACCACGTAGTATATGGACGATCACTAAACGGTTAGCCCAAATAATAGTATCGGTGTATACGCAGCTCAGCAAGACCATGAGGGTGGTTTCTAATGCCACTAGTCGACCAAATTCATCAAACCCAGCCGACGTGGTTTATAGCCAATCCATTTAGCACAACAACAAATTCAACTGAGAAGCTCTCAACATTGTTTTTATTCCGTGTTTCAGGATATCGCAAAGTTGTGCTCAATAAGACTACACAATAGTTCTTATGTTTGTTTAATAGTACATTACAAGGTTTTAATGAATAGTGTTGACAACCTCCTTTAGTGTGGGCCTTTTCGGGTTTAACGGAGTGTTATTGAAGGTTTTCTAGAGTTGTTATGACTAATAAGTTCTAAAATGGATTTTAACGATATGCTTCTAGTATGTAAAGAAGCTAAAAATGTTACTTGGGTTATTACCACCATATCGTTCAAATTAAGTTTATTCATTTTTCTTTAAACAGTTTTGCTCCTTTTCGCCTACAGTAGTGCATCCGCACCAAAAGAGGAGGGCATCATAAGAAATCAATGGATTGTACCATTAAAGGAACCATGCTAAAAACACTCCACTAGGTGTTCCTATCATTGGTGTACACATTTTAATGAATCGTATTTTTTATACATTTGAATGATAGTAGGAATTAAAATCTATCGTCTGATTCGTTAAAATCACAAATATTATGATTTTATCGGCATATTTTAGCTGTTTTACCTTAGGTGTACCACTAATCTTAAGTAACAATTTCAGTGCTTTTTGATCTTAGATGTTATTTATGGAGGTTTTATTAGAGATGCATTCATTCCTAACAGATTTAATAAAGTATTGAAAAATGCTAAACATTCTTTTTGGTGAAACCCACTTGAAAATGCTTTGTAGATAAAAGCTTCAAACTTATTTGTCGGCCAAATTTGTTGATAATATGTAATACAATTTCTGAAGGAGCTGTGTAGTGTCTATTGAAACTTTTACTTAAAACCTCATCTTGCTTGTCTTATAAAGACATAAATAAAACTTCTAAGTCTTCACTAAGTCATGTTAAATCCTTCTTAAATCTCAACTGACTGATGCATGTTATTGCAGTCTGCGTATGGTTATCAATATCATTATGTTGATAATGATAATTATGTAGTGAATTATGAGTTTATTAGAACGCAAAAACAAAAATGGCAAATATTCCTCTCATAGAATTATCAGACTACCGTATATAGCATATTTTTCCCATGCTTGCCAGAACTTCCCGTTCAAGTGGGAAAACTATGCTGCACACAACCGTTGAGCTACACAAAAAAAGCTTTCATTTTTTAGGCACTTCACTTACCGTTTTCTACATCAGTACAACCGATCAAAGATGACGGGCTTTATCATAACAATTCATTCCAATAAAAACATAGTTAGATACATAACGGCACGAATTTAGTAAAATCAATTGCGTGCATTAAGTTTAAGTCAAGGCTCCCCAAAAAACCTATTTGTCTTAGTTCAGTTATTTGATTTTGGAATATTTTAGCCAGCGAAGGACTTTGTGCAAGGATTCTTAAGATCAAAAGCGTTTATGAATAATTATATTGTTCGGAATAATCACCAATTGATTTTAAACCATCCCAGACAAGACCAGCAAGATTTAACTGGATGGAATCAATTTTTATTGTCGCCGTTTTGGGTTGATAATTACAATATACGTGGGAAATTTCAATTTTTGATTGAGATGCGTCTGAAATCATTCTGAAAATTGAATGGAGTAAAATATTAGATAGCCAATTATGATGCCGTAATTGTGGCGCGTTGTAGTAAATCGAAAAAATTTGTGCCATTCCACCAGTTAATTTTTGTTTTCAGGAATTTCACGGGATTGTAAGGAAATTTTCTGCCACACAACAAATGTTTTTTTTTAATTGTTATTTTATGAGTCGGCAGACATCATGATGATTTCAATATTTAAAAAAGTTATGGTTTATAAACATCTTATTGGTTGATGTTTGTTCAATAAAAAGCTCTTAGCATTGATGTTATTCCATGTTGTAGTATATACCCCCTAGATCGAACCACTGTGCAGTGATACTTCAAACATATCTAGAAAGATTCGCGAATTAGGCGAAACTGACAAAATGTACACAATTTAAGAAACTATAGCGTTGACATTGTAGTTTGATTGTCTATTCACTGCACTTGAACTTTTCCCCTATCGCTAATTTAACTATTCTAAAAACGCAAATTTGTAGAAGACGAAACTTCACCTCATGCAAAACCACACACTGTATTGATTACGCCTGTGTTTTTGTTTATCAAAGTGATGGGCGCATCTGAAATCGAAATTAAAACACGGCGAGAGTAAACGGCGATACTGCAAACAAAAAATAAACAAGGCTTGTTTATTGTCTGTGGTTAAAGTTTGAGTATATTTTCTCCAATTGGGATTAAAAATTGCACATGAAAATTTCATTGGTTATTTTCTCATTTGTCAGATAGGCCCTTATCGCGAATTTCTCTCGATATTGTATCTCAAGTTCATGTACGCAAATTCCTGCGTAATAGCTTGTCCTTCAAAATCATTTCCAAACATGTTTAACCGTCGTTTTCAACAATACATTTCCATTAGGCCGGAACAAACTTGAATTTTTACTTTTGTCACCCCCCCCCCCTCGAATTTTTCAAAAAGTAAGAGGGGGGAAATAAATAAAATGTCTTTGTTTCAGTGTAGGTTTTTATTGTTTTTTTTTTTTGTTTTTTTAGATTTAGATGAGATAACAAAAGTTATTGAATTATAAGTCCTAAATTTGTTCGTTAATGCTAATAGGTGCGGGATTTTTATTGAACGTATTTCTTTTAGAATCAAGTTTACGCCACTTCCACTGTGACAATGTAGCCATGGAAAAAGAATATTTTAGTGATTTCAATGAATTATAATTTATACAAACTTGCAATGAACAATCAATTTGTAAAATCAATTCAACAATTGGATCTTAAAATTTATTTGAATACATGGTTTCCTAGTCCTTCTTCTGGATGCACAAATATTGAAAGCGTGATCATCATCCACCAAGGGAGGTACTGGCGGTTCTTTACTGCTACCCCAACGTGTTGCTGATTCTAAAATGTAAACAACCATACAAAATTACGATCAAACAATGGTGAAGGCGTTATCAATTTTATCGAAAACATCCAATTTGAGAATTTTGCAGAATTTGCTGATCAAATTGCCAATAGCGCACTGCAGTAGCACGTAGCAAATAACTGCTTGCAAACAATATCTTTCAAGCGCATTGATTACCTGTAAGGGCCCATTCACAAATTTCATAACGCTAAAGGGGGTGGGTGGGTGTCCTCGTGGTGTTACGGCTCATACAAAATTTGTAAAATATTCATACAAAAAGCGTTACGAGGGGGTGGGTGGGTGTCGAAAATGGCCATTTTTGGCGTTATGAAATTTGTGAATAAACCCTAATTTTGCGAATAATAATTTTTACTTTTCCGTGTTAAGCCTTAAAATTGGTTCTGGACGCATTTCAATTTTACTCCCATTTGACAGCCGCCCTCTACCCTTGTCATCCACAAGCTGCATATCAAAAGTCATTGTTCTCGTCTTCATTGTATTCGTGTAAACCAATGTTGCTGAACAGCGATCGGAAACGTGAAGCACGATGAATTTTCGTAGGCATCAAAACAGAATCTGCGAATAAACACTAACAACCGTTCGGGCGCTTCATTCGTTCGTGTTCCATTTTCGGATCGCTGTTTCTCCCGACGGTATCATCGGGTGATTTTCCATCGCTCGGTAATGTGAACGTTACGATCCACGCTGCCTGTTCTTCGCGAAGAGCAGGAAAATATTCATTTCGATCATCTTCAAACGGGCTCGCAACAATCACGCTAAACTTGCACCACTCAAAAATGTGTGCCGAGCGCACAAAATTGGCCTCTTTTCGAGCAGCACAGATTCTGTACAAAGGGGCTGTACACAGTTTTGTGCAAACGGTGGTAAACAATACTGAATGAGTGAAATGAGCACAGAGGAGGAACGCTTGGAATGCGGAATTCAGTTCCAATTTTAAAGTTTTTTAGGCTGTGAACCGTTTCACCAGTTCGTTTAACTATTAGTTTAAATTTGACATTTCAATAGTTATTTTCCCTTCAAATGGTTAAATTGAACATCGCAGTCGACCCATTTGAGCTTTGACAGTCGAGTAGTTATTTCAGAACAATGTCTCAAATTCACGGGAGCAAAAATTAACTTTCGAACTGTCAAGTTTAACCATGCTCCAGAGCAGGGTTATTTTTTACCGGAGGGGAAATAACTATCGAGCTGTCAAATTTTAACTAAAAGTTAAACGAACTGGTGAAACGGTTCACAGCCTTAGAGATTTTTCATTTAAATAGCCGAAGTGGAAGCAAATGGGGAAAAAACTTTCGCATTTGCGACCATCCTCCGGCTTTTCGCTAGAAAACATATTAGAAAACTCCCCATCTTACCAACGGTCAACTGTTTGCTGCCGCGCGGGAGATCATTGACAGTTCCGTTTCCATCGATCCCCGCACAACCGAAGGCCAACACGTCGGCAACTCACGGAATGAGTGCGACCTACACAGAATTTTCACTCAGTCAGCCAGTTCTGCATTGGTTGCCTCATTCTGTGTAGTTTTAATACATGCGCTGCGTGGAGCTGGCTTAGCGTGGAGTGTTTGCTTGACTTTACGAGAAGAAGCAACCTTGCAATGAATCACCAGAATGAACAGCGCGTGGATAAATGAATCCTACGAGTGGAAAGGCTTCGCGAACCACTTATCAGTGTGTTCGTTTTGCTTCTTCGGCGTTGCATCAGTTCGCTTTTTGCGATGCTCTTCGTGACTCAAAAATGAAAAATGAATTTTGGCGAATGTTGGATCGCGAAGATGCGTCGATCATTGTTCACGAAGAAGATCCATCGCAACACTGGTGTAAACGTTCTATTTTTTCATTAAAGAATATAACCATATTAATGGGCAAAATATAAGTATAAAGCCGTAAATAGAAAGAGTGCCATCAAAACTGCTTTTCAGGACACGTACAACTAGGGACAATAGAAAATCACGATTTCGCGGAAGCCGTGAAATTCAGGAAAACCCGCAAAATTCGTTTGTTTGTTTTAATTCATATGAAAAACGCAGTTGCATCCAAGTGCAACATTTTTGCAGTGTTTCTAAAATTGCAAATAGCTAAAATACAATTTGAAAGTTTAATATTTTCTCTCATCAAAACTCGAAAAAAAAAGGAAAAAAAAACTTGAAGATTATTGTTATGAACAATCGAATTATGAAAAATGTTATTGATTAATGTTATGAAAAATAAAAAAAAGGAAAAAATATTGTTCAAAACATTTTGATTTGACGGTTTTATGCGGCAGAAACATGGTTTTGCAGCATATGAGAATGAAAAAAACTATAAATTTAACTGAATTTTCAATTTATTAATTATTGTCCCCCCGCACGACACATTTTAATGGAAGGTGACAAAAGAAGATTTTAAGATTTGTTCCGGCCTTATTGCGTTTTTTTTTACTTGTCTATTATACGGTCATGTGTTGTTAAAAAAAAATACTTAGGGCTCATTCACAAATTTCATAACGCTGAAGGGGGTGGGTGGGTGTCTTCATGATGTTACGGCTCATACAAAATTTGTAGACTAATCATACAAAAAACGTTACGAGGGGGTGGGTGGGTGTCAACAATGGTTATTTTCGGCGTTATGAAATAAATGAATGAACCCTTATGAGCCAAGTGCGCGCGAAAAGAAAACCCGCGCGTGTAATTTCGCGCCCCAATGACATTCGACATTCGACGAAATTTATCACCTTCGATTGTGCCGACAAATGGAAATATTTCACGAGAAACGTTGCCAACCTTGAAAATAATTCTTATTGGATTCGTTTGACAGTTTTTTGATCCAGATTCAGATTTTCTCGTTTAGAAAACGTAAACATCAACAATTTGCGGCGATTCGTAAATTTTCCGCAAAGAAATGCAGATAAATCGATAGAATTCTAGTAAAATTTGTGGTGCATTCCATATATAAGTACACCAATAGTGGTGAGTAGTTAAAATGAAGTTTAAAGAACATTTTCACAACTCATGCTCTCCCCACTTAGGAAACAACCAATCCAAGCAAAGATGGGTTTCGTGCAGCGAGCGCTCTTCACCTGGTTCATCATCTTGGTGTTTCTGATTCTGCTCTGCCTTCGACTGGAAAGCCGCATCAACTGGAACTGGTTCATTGTTTTCATACCACTCTGGCTGTACGACACTATCCTGATCACCTGGGTAGTCATCGAGATTATCCAGCGACAGCACGCCAACCGGTTGATCTCGTTCCGGCACTACGAATACTACGTGGCCGGAATACTGCTGAAGATCCTGTCCCAGATTGCCATCTGTCTCAAGCTGGAGTACAACAACATTCCGCTGTACGCGATGATGATTCCGATTTGGTTGCTGCTGGCGATGTTGGTGGTCTACATCGGAACCAACCTGCAGCCGAAGCCTCGCTCCCTGGGATCGAACAAGAGCACCCGGCAGACGACGGCCGCTTCTTCCTAGGGGTACGTACGGGTGAAGCTTCGAGTTTCGCCCTCGCCCAGGAGAGGTGCTGAAGAAGCTCCGGAAGGCACCCTCTGGGGATTTTAGCTCATGGCGCGGTTGTTGCTGCTTTTGGTGTAAGTACCAATTTCTTTTTTGAACTTGAACTTGTGATGGACATCGGAAGATTGAGTTATATTGCTGGAAGTGATCTGAAAGGTCGGTTACAGCAATCGGAACGATTTATAGGACTGTTTTAGACTTATAAAATTCACATAGTATTCTAAGATATAACAGTAGATAGAATTATATGGATTGCAGCCGATTCCTAGAAGATGATGGATTAGAAAGAAAGCCTTGGAAATTTAGCTTTTACGATCAGCTTCACTTTAGTTTTGTAATGAAGTCATTACCAAACATGATTCTGCACTATCTCAGTTAGCATTAATTCGAAAAATTCGCTATAAATTTCAACTTACATATCTACTTTCCACGATATCGTTTGATATTTTTTTTTGTTGAATCTAGCAAATTATTTAGACAACAACTATGGTAATTCGCCTATTGTTGAACAAGCCATGTATTCCTTATAACATGTTCAACAATTAAGGCTGGTTTGCTACTGACAAGAAAAGGAATCACTTATCTCGATGCGTGGAAAATTTCTTTACAGAAATGGTCCAGAAAATCACATTTTTCTGATCACAGTACGCAGTTGAGAAGAAATGTCATTTCAAACGGGGCTCTCTGTAGGAAATTCATGACGTATTCAGTCAAGGAATTTCTTTACTTTTCATGAGCAAAACAGCATACTTAGCTTTAGCGAGCATTTTGACCGTTCAACAATTGGCGAAATACCCTATGTGCTAGGTAAAATAGATCCAATTTCTGTAGTCAGTAACAAGGACTTTGTACCAGAGGTGCCAGATGATTTGATAGAAAATCTGTACCCACGAGGTTAAAAAACCTGTGACCCATACAAAAATATCTGTGTCCATACAAAAAATGTTGATAGAAAATCTGTGTTCCATACAAATTAAATCTGTGTCAGCATAAAAATATCTGTGTAATACAGAGAAATCTGTACATCTGGCAGCCCTGCTTTGTACCGCGAATCCTTGAATCACCAGAACATAATATGTATTATATTTAATTAAAAAAAATATAATTATAATATTATTACCCTAAGCCGTTGAACAAGATGAGACTATTGCTCAGATTGGTAGATCTTACCCCGCAATGCACCACGTGATCTACCCGCGGGTAAACACCAAGCAATAGTCGCCAAAATATATACCAACAATTTTGGAGATCACAGTCAGATCTGAAAGCTTGGTTCGGACTCGAAATCTTGTTACAATAAATAGTAAAACCGATATTTCAAAATCCGCGACTTACCGATTCCAGTTTGGCCTTCATCCGGTTCAAGCTCTCGTTGGCTGCGGCTATCAATATCTGTGCACTGTCGGGGTCCGCTTCCTGCCCGAAGGCTTGATCGGACATCGTAAACTCCGCACTCTTTTCGGATAGACCACTTTCGATGTGCTGACTACCGTCGTCCATCGTCGCCACGGACACCGCGGTCGATGGCTTCCTTCCTTTGAGAATCAACACTCCGTCGTTTCCGTTGTCATCGCTGGGGTCATCGTCTTCGGAGACACCGATCGTTTCGATTACATTTTCGTAAATGTAATCCGTCGAATTGGCATCGGTTATGATTTCCACCATATTCCCGTCGCCACCGTCAAAGAACTGCTCCATCGTGATGGCCGTCGAAGGAACCTCGCATATGTCCACGTCGTTGCTCATAGCATCGCTGGTAATGGTGGCCGATGAACTTTCGGATACCGGTTTTTGCAACACTTTGATGATGGAACGTGAATTATTTTTCGACGTGGGTGTAATCGATTCCGTGCTGTCCATTTGTCGAGGAATGAGATGAAGCTTGGGCAGCGGTTGAACTATCGTTTCCGAGGGTGCATCCGAGTCTGATTCCAGCGCAACGCTTGACGAGACCGGAACAACGGCCGTTAGATCACTCAGAGGAATAGCAATCTGTAAAACGCTAATTAGTCATTTTGGAAAAAGAAAAGCAAGGTGTCTACTCGGCTAAACACATACTCATTATATATTTAAACTATGTATAGGTATATAATGTGTGAATATGATGGATTGCTTCAAGTCGAGTCTAGTACACGACACTGAAAAAGGCCTAACAGTTGATGTCGAAATATAATTTGGTCACTTCCATTTGATTTTGCCGTAAATGGTCAAATTATATACGCGTAGCGGTCTGTCCAAAATACTTTGATCACCCTATGTTTCATATGCTCATGAACGATATTCAACTAGAACTAGGAATTGAACTTGCCTTTATCACTTTGGCAATTTAATGTCCTGCGTTTAAGCATGTTCTATTCTGAATGTGCTGCATAAATAAAAGTCACGAAACAACAAAATAACGGATGGAATGGAAAAGAGTTTGTGTCATAAAATTAATATATTTTACCATGTATTACTACTTCATAATAATTTCTTAGATTGTGGACAAAATTCCGATGATATAGAGTCTTTCCAGGTTGAAAAAAAAAACTCGATAAATCCAGGTTTTCCAAGTAGTAGACACCCTGTAAAATCAAAATTGTGTAACATACCATTTCTGAATCCGTGTCTGGAAGCACCAAATCTTGAGACATGCTGCAATCGTCTAGTGCCTCGGCTTCAGCTTCCACCAGTTCTTTAGCGGTTAAACTTGCGGCCAGCTTAGTCACCGTGCTATTGTAGCTAACAGTGATCTGCAGCTTGATAGAATCCAATCGGTCCAACAGCTGTTGGTACTCATTGCACAGCAGATTGCACTGGATGCAAATGGCTTGTGAGTGGGATAGTTCCGGCGTGATGTCCAACTGCAGCATATTTGCAAGAATAGTGGCAGGACTGAGTGCTTCCTCATCTTCGCTCATGATCGGAAACAGATGGCAGAGATTGTTGGTGGTGTTGGAAACTGGCGTATTGCAAACGTAGCAATAATGGATGGTTTCCTCTATCTGATGGTGCAGTTCGTCCAAGACGACCGCTCCTTCGCTGAGCATCTGGAAATATAAATAGTAACAATGTTCTATCAGAATAAATCACGGATCCAAATCTGGTGTTCAGTGTATTATCCAGGGCCTAAAAATAGGTACCTGCCGGGTACCCCCGTTGGTTTGACCACATTTAATCTGAACACTTTTTAATTTGTACCCCGCTAATTTGCACATCGTTCAGATTAAAAATGGTTCAAACGTCATTTAGCTCATAGAACGGAGTGAATTGGAATGGAACGCTGTGGAACGTGACGCATAATCAAAACAAAACAGTGAAAGTGGTAACCAGAAACACGTTTCTAGGGTGACTAGATGTTCAAATTAAAAATGAACCTCGATAGTTTACATGAGGTACCGTTCAAATTAACGGGGGTATACTATTTGTAACAAAAATTATACCAGGAATTCCCCTAATATAATATAGCCTAACTTGAAGGGGTGGAGAGGATTATCGAAAAAAAAAATTACTTTTGGACTAAAAAGAGATTATGAAAACTAAAGAGACTTTAAAAAGTAGACATCTTAAAATCTTTAAAAAGAGACCTGCTACCAGCCCTGTTCTATCAAACTAGAATTCTTATTAGAATCGAGCACCTCAACTAGACGCATTCTCTTTTGTTTTGCTCTGGATTTTCTTCCAATCGGAATCAAGGACAGGCAACTGTCAAATCCCACACGAAACGCCCGTGTGTCACATCTGCGACGCCATTAGATGCAAAAATCCACATTTCAAGCGACTTTAAATTCGCGAAAACCGCCCCAATTCGCGAAAAATCTTTCAAACTTCGACTGCACACCCAAATTGCGGTACTTACCATTGCAGAAAAACACAATTTTAGCCGGTTTCGTTCGATGTAAATAAGGATTTCACAAAATTTTCTTTGCTGAACGTTGTCAGCATTGGTCGGGGAAAATGTGGAATGCAAACGAACGAGGTGCAAACGGAGAGAGAAAAACAGAGGTGGGTTTGGGTCGTTCAAACAGACAGCGATATGCCGACTACGGTTTTTCAATGGTTGAAATATTTCAACGGTCTAGGATATGGACCAGTTGGGGAAATATTAACCATGAATTAATTGAATGCACCATCCAGCGTAAAGAAAGCCTTTACTGCGGGCCATGTTTAAAAAAAAAGTAAGAGGTTGTTTCCGAGATACAACCGCCAAATTGACGTTGGATAACGTTAGCTTCTTCTATTTCCTGATTTAGGACCGTCACGAACTTATGGAAGATTTCAAGGTACTGACAAAAAATCTAATCAATTTTCATACTATTTGTTGCATTTCAATTCTGATGTATTGTAGACATTGAGTGTTATTATTTGGTTGGTTCGGTTAACACTTCAACACCGATAGAACCGGTCGATGGAAGATGAAGCATAAGCGGTAACTTTTGCTCTCCAAACAAATATACCGGTTGAACGTTAGGTCCATTCATGATCCACTAAGATTGGTTGCTTTTGTGGATTCCGAAGCCAGTTTGAGGTTGAGGTTCTTGTCCATGAAGTCCGCTAAATCTGTGTTCTCCTCTTTGCTCAAATCGATGTTGAAGTTACCTGTCACGATGATTGGCATGGGCTCCTTTTGATACTCGAAGAAGTTCCGCGCCATGAAGAACTTCTTCTGCTTCATTGTGGTATCCGGAGAAATGTAGAGGCAAACCAGTAGTGCCCGACAATTCATTATAGTGATTTCGGCAGCGCAAATATCACCATAATCATCTGACAAGCCCAGCTCCACATCATAACAGGTGCAGAGTTTGCGAATCTTGTGCGCCACAGCAATCGTTGTTGCTGACGGTGAAATCGATCAGGACTTCTTGATTAAGGCCACGGGACGGTGTTTTAATCACCCTCTCCATTTGAAAAGTTAATCTCAAGTACCACTCAATAATCGATGCGAAAACTGTATCACTAGCATTATATATATGTAGTGCACAACCCATTAAATTTTCAGTTTAATCGGTTCACTAAAACTAGAGATTTGCATCTGCAAAGTTTTGATGATAATTGTTAGAGTGAGACAAAAGATAAGAAAAATAACACGGTCTTCCGTGGCACCTTAAGACCGATCTGCGATTCCAGAGCACGACCGTCATGGCCCTGCAGGAAGCGAGCGTGGCCTAACTAGTCGGTTTGTTTGAGGATACCAACCCGTGCGCGACCCACGCCAAGCGTGTCACCATCATGCCGAAGAACATCCAGCTGGCTCGTCGTATCCGTGACGAGGGCGCTTAAATTGCATTGAAGCACAATTTCGAACAACAACCCTTTACAGGGCCACAATTGATTAATTAATATTTAGTTATCAATTGTAATTTCGAATGATAAGTTTTCAACGGAGATAAATGGCAAACAACGTTTTATCTAGGTTCCCGTCGCTCGGGTCGGGTGGCGGTTACATTTATGCAGTCTTCTCTGTGTGTGTATTTCGATTCGATCGACAATTTCTTACCAAATCAAAACGTCAACAAAGCTGTTGCTGATAAGTTTTAGCTCTTTGTTCGCCAAGTTGATACTGATCGCTCTAGCATGCGACGACGACAACGGCATCATTCAATTATCACTAAATGCGAGGCAAACCGTGATGGATTCTTAATTCAAGTGCCGTTCGCGATTTATCCGACTCATGCACACACTGTCGACGATTGTCCGCGCGCGCACAATGGGAATTTCATTTCTTGACACTGTGATTCTCGAGGAGCATTATTAAGCCGTGATAAATGATTGCATGCAAATTACTGACCAAAATCTGAACCAATCACATCCAATCATCAGTAATGTCGCTCTTCACGGTGTAAAATTCTCACAACTCTTTCAAAAATGAAATGGTCGTCCTGAAAAGGACGGTTGGGGCTAGTCACCGTCGATCGAACTGGGTTGTCAATCCATTGTTAGACAGAAACACACCAAAAGATTACCGAAGACGATTAAATCGAAATGCGGTCGGTAATTTTGTGCTTCCTTGTTTTCGTTGGTTTGCTCATTCCTCCGACGGCAATTTTCAAGGTTGATGAGCGATTTTGCGGAACCCGCAGCATTTAGCTTGGGTTGGGAATAAACAAGAGCAGAAGCAGCGGCAGCGACGAATGTGTAAAATTTATTCCGATAGGAGTCCTTCTCCAATTGCTGGTCGACGATTGACTGATGTGCGCGGGGCTCATTGAAGCTTGGTTGGCTTCGACTGAACCCGATAGAATAAAGAGGAGTAAGAAGAAGACCGAAAGGGGCGTTTCCCTTTGCATGACGAAAGTGGCTAAGATATCGAGCAATGCTAGGAATACACAATTGATTGAGATTGATTGATCTGTGCTAGGAGTACACAATTGATTGAGAAATATAAGATGTAATAAGGTCGGAAATATTATTCTTTTAACTCTTTTCAACACATTTGATGGCCCTAAAAAGCGCCGATTTGCGTATACGACGAACCAGCTAAATGACGTGACGTGGATGGCGCACAAGAGCAACGGGTTGTGGATTACCGGACATAAGTCGAAATCTGCAAACGATGCTGACTCTTAAAATCTTGAGCGATTTCACAAGTCCGACGCTCGATTAGCAGCAGCTCCTCGGATCAGCAACTCAGAGGGCCTGTGGTATTTCGTTCCTAGCGGGCTTGCTTCTTGACCACCGATGCTGAATTCAAAGTCGAAATCTGCAAGCGCGGATAAATTTGCGGCGGCGATGACGACGGCTTGGACGCTTTTCCGAGCGGCAGTAGTTCGCCGTCATCGCCGCCGCAAATCAATCTTGCGTCTTCCTCTTCCGACGACACAAATTGAACTGTGACGGCGGGAGCAAACGCAAAGCGAAAATGACTCGCCCGACCGTGTTCACAGTCCGACCGCAAAAAGAAGACTGAGGGAAGAAGCAGGACCGGTGTGCTTTTATAGTGGGAAGCGGAACCTAAAAATGTGCTTGAACGTGATTGGTTAGATAAGAAAGGGGTCAACATTTTACGATTTTTCAATAGTTTGTTGCCAATAATCAATATTGTCCTCTATTTGAATCGACGCGTAGATAAATTTCCGATCGATTGATGTATAAATATTGAAAACTAGTGGTCCCGGCAAACTTCGTTTTGCCATCAAGTAGGCTGTTGGAAAACGTCAAGAAATCCCCCATACAAATTACACCTTAAGGCCCAAACGCAATGATAGCGGAACGGCAACGGAATGCGGAACCGGTTCGCCAGCATGTATCACAACATCTCGACTGAGCTGACAACGAATGAAATTGGATCAACACTGAGTCGACAAGCTGATTATAGTTCATGCTGGCGAACCGGTTCCGCATTCCGTTGCCGTTCCGCTATCATTGCGTTTGGGCCTTTAGTCTTCTCCCGTTTTCCCGATAAATCCGGCGACTTTTCTGATTTATTTCTTCGCACGAACACGTCACATCCCTTGGGGAGTGTAACAGTGAAAATCTTGCGGCAATCCGTTGGACCGTTCTAAAGCCATTTCGTGACATACAAACACCACTCCATTTTTATTTATATAGATCTATCGACAAATGACTGAGTTATTAGCGGTCAAAACCTGACCATTTTTCGTTACATGCTCAATTTTTCGTTTTTTGAAATTGTACCCCATACCCCAAATGCCGAAGGACGTTATCCAACGTCAAAAATGCTAACAAACCCGCATTTTGTCACCTTTATTCACAGAAGAGAGGATCGATGAAGAGAAATCGATCATACGACTTACGCCCTTATTCTAGCACATCAGCACATCATATCAGTTCGATATATGACCAGATCTGGCGTTCGAGAAGTTGCATTGCAAAACGTTCACTTAATCGGTTCCCTAGAGACACAACTCGATGGCCATGGAGTGTGATGATGTTTTCCAAGTTTTATTTACCCATTGTCCAATCGTTACCATTGAACTGAAGAAATTTGTCGAAGACATCAATATTCTATCTTGCCTAGCTTAAGATTTAGAATTAAAAGTACTTGATACTCCATCAGCTACTTATTTTCAGCGATACCCATGGTGAGATGTTATCCCAAAGTAGGAATGTGATGTAATTGAAAAGCATTGAATTTACTCATAAGTAATCGATCTGTTTTGTTTTATTAATCCTAATAGAATCTTTTCAAGTAGATAAAAAGTGATCATAGTGTATATTATCTGCTTATTTCGCGTAAATGTTTTTTGTTTAAATTTGTCACAATTTTCCTCGCATTTTTGTTTCAAAATAAGTATAAAAAGACAAACTTAATAATAACGAAAAAGAGAAATACGCATCAGTAGGTATGTAATCGTAAAACAAATTCGTTCTATGGACTAGTTGTAAGTTTACTCGTTCGTGTGTGCTTGTGAAATGAACAAGATGTCGGACTAAATAGGTCCTCTCTACTGATTGATTTTTAATGAAATTTCCGCTAAACGCTTCCTAACAAGTTTTCAATATAGGAGAATTAGAATAATAGAGATGTCGGTTAGTCATTAAATTGCTTTATGATTTTCCTAATTTTTGATTTAGTTTGCACAAATTGACATATCTCGATGGTTTAGGGAAAACGGATTTCTTTGGAATAGACGATCTTCTGATTTTTAGATGAAACTTTGAAAAAATGTCTTTAAAATGGTGTTTCTACATTGATTGATTGTTTGGTTTCTGTTCGTTTGTTTATAATCTTTGGTTTGCTATTCGGTTTGTCGATGTTACTCAGCTCTAATTAACTGCCTCCACCGCTCAATTCGTCTTCGTATTGCTTCCTGAAGCAGTCACCCACAGGGAAGAAGTCCCAACATCTTTGCTGGTACATGTTCCACACGTACGTCTCCTGACCGGTGTACTCTGTGTCCGGCTTGTTGATTAAATGCATGAGGAAGAACATGTAGTTCGCCAGGTTATGCTCCTGGGCAACGTGCGTGTCAAACCCATGGGGTACCTGAGATAAAGAAAAGTTTCAATGACTTAATGTATTGCAGATAAGAATCTGTCGTATACTCACTTTATCGAAATAGTCTTTGCCTATACCGCAAATGAAGCAGTTAGACTCCATATCTTCCTTGACCGACTCCAATTGATCACGAAGCTCACCGAAAGCGTCAATGATCAAACCTTGGATGATGGCAAGCAGAATAACGATGACGAAGAAGAAGAACGAGATATCGAACAGAATACGGTACACTTCGTATTCGTCTCCGTCCGGGTCTCCAATTTCGTCACCAATACCACCACCTGCTCGTACACCCTTGTACAAATGGAAGACAAAGCAGGTACCCATGTCATGACACTTGCGATCTCCTTCTTCCCCATCGTCGTCCTCTTGGATGTAGAACTTCCTGAAGAAGTTGAACGCAATTACTGTGTAGATGTAGACGATAATCGTTAGCAGCATCACCGTCAATACTAGCTGTTTGCCGTTGTGTGTTACGGACTGCAAGATCGTACGCAGAGTTTTGAAACCAACGGCCACATCGAGCAAGTGAGCAGCAAAGAAGAAATTGTTGAAGTTACCCATGACAGAGAAAATGAAGTACCATAACGAATACAGGAATGCATTGTCCGTAATAGTGACGCCGGCCTTCCAAATCTGGTATCTCCAATCAATGTTTGCTATAAAATGGAAGAATCCACCACCTTCGCTACTCTCCTGTGCGGCAAATGCGTTCTTTTCCATTCCAAGAAGGTTCGATATCGAATCGAAATCGTAGGTTTCGCTGTACTTCTGGCGGACCTTCTTCTTGACGAATTTGTCCCAGTAGTTGACAGGGAACGTTTTGGCTGAAATCACCAATTTATCCCAGTGTGACTTGATGTCATCATCCTCTGGTTGTTCAGCAATAAACAGTCCGTCAAATTCCAATCGTCGAGCAATTTCCTTTTCGCGTTTGAAAATAGCCAGTGGAACCTTGAGATGATAGTAAGCGATCAACATACAGAGCGAGACCAAACTGTGCATGAGAGCTGCTACTCGCATGACGTGTTCCATGTAGAAGAAGTCCTCATCCACTTCGACCTTCTCTAAAGGATCTTCCCCATCGCCTTCATCTCCTCCATCTCCACTACCACCATCGCCGCCGCTTCCACCTTCTAAAACAGCTTCCGCCAATCCTGAGCCAAGTCCTGAAGCCAATTCCATCATATCGTCACCAGATCCTTCCGAAGCCTCATCATCGCCAAGTGTCGTTACCTTGTAGAACAGCAGCATAAAGTTGATGCCGAACGCCAAGACCAAAGCCACATATTTCAAATTATAGAAATTTCTAGCCAAAAAGCTAACAGCCTTCTTCGTATACTTTGAGAAATCGATCTGAGTAACAGCAGCTGGTTCCTTCGTCTCCGCGGACGCCTTCTTCTGTTCAGCTTCAATATTGGCCAAAGTTGCTTCCTGGGCTTTCTGCGCTTCTGATCGCTCTTGCGCTGCTCGTTTGGCTGCCTCACCTCCTAAGAGATCAACCAGAGTCATCGGTGGCTCAGTGCTTGCCGCTTCTGCCGACAGTTCACCAGCGCCATCTTCCGGACTGCTCTCTCCAGTCTCCTCTACAGATGAAGATGGGCTTAAAGCGGGAGACTCGTGAGGTTGCACGCGGTACTGTCCATTCTCCTCTTTGCTTATATCCAAGCCGAACGCCTGTACTGTACTAGGTGGTTCCTCTGTTGGTAACGGTGGTAACGCTCGTAACGACGGTTCCACTTCTACGATCACTTCCTCTTCTTCTTGAGTCGAACCACGCATCAATGACATGAGAATGTTAACCAAGTACTTGATGATGATCGATACTCCGAAACCTGAATAATAGAAAGCGTAGAAGATCATCTTGAAGAAGCCGACGATGATTTCCGGGAATGATTTTGACTGCAGCACTGCGATCTGGTGTTTGATGTTCGATGGTGAGATCATGTACACCGAGTAGGATAAACCGTCTTTGATGGCCTGGATGGTTCGCTTGATCGGATCTCTAGCAGCACGTTCTTCTTCCTCTTCGCTGATGTATGTGAAAGCAGCTTCGCGTCGCACATTTCCGCCATCTTCGTCACTAGCCATTAATCCAGAAGCATGGGTCATTTCAAAGATTGCATCTTCACAGAAGTTTACGAAAGCCTCTAGCTTTTCCTTGTCGCCACCCTCAGTAACGATCGAGTAGAAGAAGGCACGCTTGGATTCCTTGATCTGTGGCTTCTCCCACTGTTCTATGTTGGCTTCCTTGATTTCGAAGTAGACTCGTTCGATTCGCTTGGAAGAACCCATAATTTCGATACGACCGAGGAACGATTCGAAATAATTCAGAACCGATCCGGCAGTTTCTAAGAAACGGGCCAGACGAGGTTCATTGGGCATGTGTTCCGAAAGATTGGTCAACAATACAGCCAAGTTAAAACCGATTTCCTTTGCTGGTTCGTGGAAGCGATCAACAAAACCGATGTAGTCGATCTTTCCGTCGTGGTTGGTTTCGCAGCAAGCCAACAGGAAGTCAATCTCTTCAGGTGTGTAGCTCTTTTGCTGCTCCATCTTCTCACGGAAGTCCTTCGGCAAAATCCAACCGTCACCATTGGGATCGATTTCCATGAAGCTTGGCGTCGAGGTAAGATCTTTCAACTTGAGGAACATATCGAAGTATTTGAGGATCAGTTCAACGTTAGAAGCTGATTCGACCAAGGTGTCCACCATCTGTTTACCGATAGTACCATTTACGACGTTACCTTCAAGCATGGACAGCATCATGGTGATCATATCCTTTTGCAAGTTCAGCAATTCCTTAAGCAGATCGACTTGACTTGAGTGCTTCGAGAGCTTGTCTTGCATGTGCGAGAATAAGAACAGGAAACCTCCGACGGCATCCCACAGACGTGAATGAGCCAGTGCTTGCTGATTCTGCGTACATGGACCCTGAATGACTTCAGTGAGGGTGTTGAATACCTGGCTGGCGACTCCGATGGCCTTGAAGAAGTTCGCTTTACCAGCCGAGTCGATTAGTTCCTTGCTGGAATAGTGCCAGTAGAAGTCCATGATGGATTCCTGTAGTCGCAGCAGATAATCGACAGTGCAGATAACTACGTTAACGGTGGTGGTGTTACCGGCTTGCGTTCTCAGATAGTTTTGCCAGTCCAAGTTGTGACCTTCGCAAGTCAGTTGGATAAATCGGAACAGAGCACATGTGAACTCGGCATCGTGCATGTTCTTCTCACCGGCTGCACCTTCAGCACCAACGCCGAGACCCTCGGCCTTGGTGTTACGCTCGAAAGCGTCCAGGTCAAGGACACTGCAAGAGTTCATCAGACCAGCGATCGAGGTGAAGAAACCAACATCCTTTTTTTCCTTCAGATGATTCAACATGCCCATCTGGATATCGATGTTACCGCCACGCAGGATGGCAATGCCCAACTGCAAGGTACGCATCACCATGTCCGATGGGATACCTTTGGATGCAGAGATATGCAGAAGAACCATCTCGGCCACTCCACGGTTTGCCAGCCGGGCCTGGTGGAACAACAGTTTCTGCTTTTCCATTTCTTGTTCCTGAAAAGATATCGGTTTGTCAGCTATAGTCCACAGAACTTCACACGTATAATCTAGGTTAGACATCTTACCATGAGTTTATCCATGGTCTTTTAGGTTAGATATGGGTTGGAAGTGTTAGGTATTAGTTCAGATTTGTAGGACAAAAATACAGCAGTTTAAAAACTTACATGAATACTAGCACCACCCTCATCCTCTCCGCCACCGCCGCCTTCTTCTTCATCGCCTCCTTCTTCCTCCTCTTCACCGCAAGATCGAGCAACAATACTCGCGTAGGACATGTACAGGGCGTCCTCTTGTAGGGCACCACTGCGTTCCGTCATCGCACCACGGCAGAAAGTCGTCACCAGCTGAGTCAGTGGATCAGGTTTACCCTCCTCCTCTTCCTCTTCCTTCTTTTTCTTTTCGGCATCCTCGAATGTTTGCTAGACAAGAAGATACAACGTTAGAAGCATTGATTTCTGAAGATATCTTTAAGGCTTAACTTACAGTAAGGTCTTCAATCATGACCTCTTGTCCAACATTCTCGTCTTCCAGCCACAGTTCGTAGTAGGTCCTAGCGAAGATGTTACATGCGCGATGTCTGTGGAAGTTATGGGCCCATTCCCGAAACAAACATATCGATTAGTAAAAATGCTTATAACAGTATTGTTTCAAACAAGAACAAAACTATACGACTACAAAAAAACTGAACAAAGAAAATGTAGCTTAGATTAAAATTATTTGCGAGGGTTCTAGGTTAGAAATTCAACACTATCAGAGACAACATAAGCGAACTCGAACACAAAAAGAAATGCATACGAACATTAAAGAACAAAAACAAATGCTTGAATTTCGGCATTCAGACGCTGAACAAATCAAGGGGAGGAGAGGGGTTCGGAGTACGGAAAACAATAGTGCATAGAGTAGTAATAATAGTGGACAAGTCACCTGCTCAATCTATACATTGGTTTTGATCTTATACATGCAACAGCCATTTTGCGTCGTGCTTGTGACAAAACTAGTTTCACATTTAAACGGTTGGCTTTTGGTCGGCATGCCTATATATAGTCGGCGGTATCCAAGTTAGTAGATTATAATGCGGTTAGTATTTCTCATTTTGAGCCAATAGATAGGTGTAATAGTGTAGTAGTGTTTGTAGTGTGTGGCTTAACAACTAGGAGGTGGCGAAGGAGAGACAGGGCATGAAACTCAAGGGTACAGACATGGCGATTTGGATCGATGGGTGGTGCTGTGGTCGTTAAAACATAACTTGTAATCAGTGTAGAAATGTTACGTGCAAAACTTAAGGTACATGTTTGTATGTGTAAGTGTAAATAAAATGGATAAATGACCGAGTGGCTGAAGTTTTGCTTGAATCGAGTAAATCAAAATGCTTGTTAGAAATGCCTAGTTGGGTGAATTTTTTCTTTTTAATTTTGTTGTGGTTTATTTCTCAAAAACATGACACTAGTGCAAAAATAAAATAAAATGTTTTGATTAAATCCAAAATAAATTTCGCTCCCACAAAAAACTCGTTTAGGAAGAAATGCTGGTTATGTGCAGAACTTTTTAGCACAAAGTTTTGTTTCAGACTGCGCCTTTGTTACATTTATTTAGAAAAAAAAATACAATCGTTTTACATTTTCTTTTAATTCTGATAAACATTTTAATCAAACTTGTACGTATAATTAAAAACCGATAGCGCGAAAAAAAGTGATAATTAATGCAAAGTACAATTCTTTCCAAAACTAACAGTGCCCGAAACCTAGAGTTAGAAATGCATTATGTGAATGGTTATAGCTGGCTATTTAGCAGAAATAATTCTTTACTTCGCACTTAACTATTTGAAAATTGACATTTAGTGGGACATGTGCAAAAACTGGATAAGTGCCATTGGCATAGCTAGGATTTTTTTCTGGAGGGGGGCTAGGGGGGGCCTAGCATATACTTGTTTTACAGATGTAATGTCGGTCGTAATAATCACGATTTTCAGAAATTTCGTAGTTTCAACAGATTTGTATTGATTTTATTTATTTGTTATTTTGTCTAATTGTGCAGCACATCAGTGATATTTGTAAATTTATATTTACAAATTCATCCTTTTTGTAATCCAGTCAAAAAAAATCAATAAACCTAGCAAAAAATCACAAGGAATGCCCGATTCATACGATTCAATCATGTGCTTTGAAGAGATTCCTCTTGGAACACCTACGGGAATTTTCGTACTTTTCAAGAACTCCTCTACCAGTTTTCAGAAAATCATTCCCAGACTTTCTGATCTCACCAGAAAATTTCTCGAAGAATCTCTATCGAACTGTTTAAAAAATATCTTGAAGAATTCCGTCAGAGATTGCATTAGAAATTCTTTTAATAATTTCTCCTGGAAGTGCTTGTTACAAATAAATTCCAATTGTTAGTTTAAAGTATCCTCCAGTTGTTCGTTCATAATTCGCTTAGGATTTTCAGGAATTACTGAGGATTTCTCCAAAAAATAATACAAAAAAATTCCAGGAGTCGCATAAAAAATGTCTTCAAGACCACCAAGCAAGGAAATTTTTTCACGAACTCTCCAGAAAGTTTACCAACAGTTTGTTTTCAAAGTTCTTGCAAAAGTTTCCCAGACTCCCAGCAAAAAAAAATATCTTCCAGGTGTTACTCTAAGAATTTCTCGTCATATTCCATACAAATTTCATGAGTAATCAAAAATTCAATTGGAAAAGTTATTCATGGTTTCTCAGAACAGTTCTCCGCAGATCTATTGTCTTTTTTTTCACAGGTAATTATTTTTAGGATTCCTCTAAAATCAAGAAGCAACATCCCGCATTCCTTCAAAACTCTCTTGATCTTTTCATTTTATTTTTCCAAAAATGTCTAACAAAGAAATGTTTAAAGAATTCTAATATTCTTGTTAAATTCCTAACGGAATATATTAAACTGTTCTTCCAAAAAATTTTCCACGAAAATACTCAAAGATTTCCAGAGTAATTTGTTCAGAGATTTCTTAGAGAATTGTATTATTGTTTCCCTAAAATTCTCCCGAAAAAAATAACAGGAATTCCTAATAGCTAAGTATTTTCCAGAGATTTTTTCTTCAAATCGCACTAACGATTCTTTTGGGAATTTTTTGAAGAATTTTTTTCAAGTTTACTATTATTTTGCAATTTTTCTCCAGAAGTTCCATCGAGTATTATTTCAAGTTCTAGAAATAACTCCAATTTGTTTTTCGAATGGTGATCTCAGAATTCTTCCATAAATAAAATTTAAAACTTTATCCACCCTCCATTTTTTTCAAAAAGTACTCCATGAATTTCTAAATATTTTTAGGGATAGCTAAACAAACTCCTCCACGAATCACTCCATATCAGATTTCACGAGAAACACTTACATACTACTGTCGTAGTCGAGAAATTCAAGGATTGAACCGCAGAATTTATGAAACTTGTTGACAATGTACCGCACAAGAAAGGTCGAGTGGCCCTTGTAGGATTTACTACAAAAAAAAACTTGTTAGTTTTTCTTTGTCTATTTTAATAGAAAAAAATCGGTGTTAAAACGGATGGAAGTTTTGCTGAAAGTATTTATAACTTCGATTATATATCGTATGAACTACGAAGTTTTATGATACTATATGGTGAATTTCCAAAAAAAACTTTCTTGAATGGTCTGTTATCGATTATTTTGTAGTACAGTAGAAGTTTAACGCGAAAATATTGCCGGTATTTGTTAAAAATATTACCAATATGTATTGTCAATTACTTTGAAAATTTGTTGAAAAATGGATGGACTTTCAGAAATCCGGAGCTACACGTTTAAATATTCTGTAATTTTTCAAAACCCCTATAATTTACCTTTTTTAAGATTCTATCAGCATCTTCTTTGGAAATTACACTCGAAATCTATCCTTCCTTGACTTCTGGTTTTCTGGAATTCTATCAGAAAGCGTCTAGAAATTCCGCCCTCGTATTGCACAAACATTCAAAACAAGAATATTGATTCTGACAATAATTGGTAAAATTATTTCTAAAGAAGGGATTTATTTTTAGGAAAAATATTGAAAAAAAAAAGTTTACAAACGACTTTCTAGTAGAACTTTTAACAAAATATCTCAGTATTAGATTTGATAGAATCAATGATTTTTTGGAGGAATTTTGAGGAAAAACTGAAGTTCGAAAGATTAAGTAGAATTTTTAGGTAAATCCGGGAGCATATTCCGGAATCAACTTGCTAATAAAAAGAAGCAGGAGGAAATCGCTTTGAAAGTATGAACAAGTCCCACAACATCATTTGATTAACTTCCAAGAGATTTGCAAACATTCTCAAGCCACCCTTCAATATTCCTTGAGTAATTTGATTACACTAAAATTCTATTGAAATATCGAAAAGCTTTTGAAAAATTTCGCCTCAACTCTGTTGGAAGTTAAAAAAATAGCTTATGAAATAAAAAGTTTTGTCGAAAAAATATAGTTTAAGCAATACATTTATTCATGAGAAAATATTCTAAACATTGAACAAAAATCAAAGAGAAAATTTATTGCTGAAATAAAACACTATGGTCGATTTTGTTACATTTTTCCAGCCATTCATGCATGCCGATATTCCTTGAAAGTTAAGCCTTATTTTTCGACAAAAATTCCCGCTATGTGTTGTCTCAGAAATTCCTTTAGTAATTTTGTCTATTTTTTTCAATTATTTTTTTTTCAGGCGTTATACGACTTGAAGTTAATGTATGGATTTCTTTAGTAAATTCTCATATAAAGAATTCCGCCGTTTTTCTACATGTACAAGTGTATTAACGTTTTTTTTTCTGCAACTATTTCAGGGTGATTTTCCATTACCATCGTTTACGAAACAAAATCTTTAAGAAGAACTTAATGCTAATAGCCCGATACCTACAAAAATGGGTGAAGGAAGTGGTTACCGACGTCCAATAAGAGACTTTAATACATTCTCATTTTATACATATTATAGCTATCCTTTTCATAACAAATTCAACCTTCTTTTCGAAATAGGCTGTTTTTCAGAGCATTGCAATGTGGCTGTGTGAATCTCACCAAATTTAGAGGACAAATCCAAAAATTAAAAATTATTAATTATTATAAAAAAATAATTGCAGAAAAACTAACTGCTTTTTTATCTTTTAATATTTGAAAAATACATTGTTGAGCCAAACTCGTTAAATACTCATAAGGCATCGTACAATCATAAGATTAAGTCTAAAAAAGTCATTCGGGGTAATGGCGTTCGGGGTAGTGACCCATTCGGGGTAATGGCGTTCGGGGTAGTGTCATAGAGTCTTGGAGTTATCACATAATTAAAATCCTGTTCTTGGATAGGGGCCGTCCATAAATTACGTCAAGCTTTTAGGCAGAAGTGGGCAGTAAGGGAAACGTGACGATCCACACAAAGTTTTCGAAGCGTCCCACAGTGCGTTGAACGTATGGAGATGCGGGAAAAAAATCAAAACATGAAGATCAAGCCATTTGAGCACCTTGTTATGGAAGGGTAAGTTGTTTCTGATCAAAAGAGCAACAATTTGCATAAACGACATATACTAGACGCATAATCGCAAAACTGCCAAGAAAAGTCTTGCAATTTGAACTTTTATTGCTTATAATGTAAGAAGTTATTTGTAAGTATGTCTCTTCTCACTCGTAGCTGCAAAAGTGACTTATACGCCTTTATGCAACAAAATCGCATTTTATTTTTATTTTTTTAGTTTTAATATGAAATTTGAATAAAATCTTGGAAACTACATTTAAAATATATTATTTTAAGCATGAGCTTGCTCTGGTTAATGTCTGGTTGAGCCGAGACTACATAGCGTTGCAAGATTTTCGGATTTTTTATCACAAACAACTCATTTTCATACTTGTGCTGGTTAAGGTGAAACAGTTTGGAAACAACTTCTAGGATTGCACTAAAGCTTCTAAGGCACAAACCTCACGAAAAAAGCATCCGACAACAGTGCACTTTTTATTTTGGCTTTGTGCTTGAATCGATAATCAAAGTTACATGTTAGTATTTCATAAGTTTGATTTTATAGCCAACTCAACGTGCCAATTTCTCATATTTTAAGTTAAAATTGGTGTTCTCATCACATCAAATATACTTTACCAACCTTCAGTCATGTTCTCTTTTAGATTTTGAAAGAATAGATTGATTACGACACTCTCCGTGCTATTTGAATGGAATGCTGAAAACATGCGACAAAATTTGTTTTTTCTGCTACTTCGACAGCTGTCTCTTTCGACGCTTGTCGTAGATGTTTTAGTGCTTTGTATAGCTTATAAATACTTGTTTCGATAACGGATGTTATCTATAAACACTTGTGGATACTTATTATCGCTGGAAAAAATAACTTTAAATTTGATTTTTGTTTATGGAGCAACGCACTGTGCGTCCTTACCAAAATATGACAAAAGATGGAGGTCAAAACTCTGGAAAGCACACTCAATCTCACATTTTATGAACGACCCCTGTCATAAGTGAACGGTTATACCATGCCGGCAAGATGGGTAAGATAGATGGGTAATAAACCATATTAAAATGAAACAGTTTGGAATCAACTTCTTAGATTGCACTAAAACTTCAAAGGCACAAATCTCGCGAAGAAAGCATCCAACAACAGTCTTCTTATTCTTGGCATAAACGTCCCCACTGGGACAGAGCCTGCTACTCAGCTTAGTGTTATGAGCACTTCCACAGTTATTAACTGATAGCTTTCTTTGCCAAAGCTGCCATTGTCGCATTCGTCTATCGTGTGGCAGGTACGATGATACTCTATGCCCAGGGAAGTCAAGGAAATTTACATTACGAAAAGATCCTGGACCGACCGGGAATCGAACCCAAACACCTTCAGCATGGCTTTGCTTTGTAGCCGCGGACTCTAACCACTCGGCTAAGGAAGGCCCCATCCAACAACAGTGCACATCTTATTTTAGCTTTGTGCGCTAGCCGAAAGCTTAAAATAAGAAGATCAAAAGCGTTTGCCAACTATTTCTCCAGTTTAGTGCCTTTGAAAACGTGAGTAGGGGCACAAGTCGGCCATTGTGGCGGCCATCTTTGGATTCCGAGATGTTTCACCTTAAGCGTCAATCTAAGCTTGTCAGCAGTATTTCGAGTCACAGTTATTTTACATCGCAGGAGAATCCATATTTACCTTCACGATTATAGAGTGAGCAGTTGGATTTGTCGTTTGGATTACAAGTGGTGGATTGGATTTGTAGAACAAGTTTTCAATAAGTGGAAAAGTTAAAGAAAAAGAGTATCAGACGGTTTTGTGATCTAATTAAGTGCGAAGTTAGTAGTTACTGTTCTGCTAAAAAAGTGGTCTGCATTTAAAGAGATAGATTCATAGGTGAATTGCGCTGATAAGACCGAACAATAGAAATTTTTACACGTGCAGTCATTCTAAGTTTTCAATGAATTTGTGATGGGATATATCGATACATTGGGAATTTTTCTTATTGATGACATAGTGACATATGGATATTTTCAAACTACAAGAATAAGGAAAGGAAGATAAAGTTTTTGTGGGATCTCTATGCTGAAGAAGTCATTAGTTTTTGGGAAATAAATTTCAACTATTGTTAGGACTTGTTTCATGGAACGAAGGGAATATTTGTTTTTGGTGATCGATTAGTTAGGCCAATGCTGATGCAGGAGGTCATTGCTTAGTTAGTATGGACCATCGAGTGTGAATAGATTGTTAGCTTGTCAAAGGAGAAACTATATGCGTTGTCATTTTGATCAAACATGTGATGTTGGTTTTGGTAGAGCTTAGCTTTCTGGCTGAAAGTTTCAGTGAGTGTTAGTTTTGGAGAAGAAGTGTGAGAGAAACAAAACTAATCAATTTTTGTATGCATTAATGGAAATTCGAGAGAAGATTAAAGTTTCAAACAATCCTCTTCTTGGCAATACAACAACTTATTACGGCAGTGAATGAGATAAAAACAGAACTCACAAAAAAAGAAAAAACAAATAGAATTAAGGTAGTTTTTTCGAGCAACAAAATTATAAACTATAAACCTTGGCAGTGAATGTAAGGAGACATGTCTGAAACAAGCAATAACCGCTCGTTTTCTCTGTATCGACACACAACTTCTATAAACATTTTTACTTTGTTGTTGTGGATGGTCAATCTAGATGTAATACCGGAAACAATACAGTAGTGTACTTTAGAAAATGAAACTTCTATCGATTTCAAAAAAGTTGGATTTTCATAATAACTATCTTGGAATGTTGATGACTGATTCAATCGATGCGATATCAATTTTAATGAAATGATGTCTGGATTGGTTGTTTTCTTATAAAGGGTGGGGTCTGTAATTGGACTAATCGGAATACTTACCATGTGCAATCCGTATAGAACCTTGGCCATGGCGACGATGCGTTCGACGGTTTCCTCGATCTTGTTGCCTTGCTTTTTATCTGCCTTCTCGACAGATTCCTGAACAATGGTGTCTTCTTTTTTGCCCAGCTTGGAGTACAGATAATGCTGCCAGGACATTTCGTCCGCCGGATCCAGCTTATCCGGTAGGGTCAGTTGAGTATGAGCGAACTCAATTACTTCGTATTCCGGCATTTTCTGAAATATTGACATTTTTGTTGTTGTATCAATTGCCCAACTTGCAGTAGTTTGTCCAACTCACCTTCAGATAGCGATCCTTGCAATGCTGAACCAGTTCCTGTTCCTTACCGGCAAACAGGTTCAATCCAACTGGAAGCAAACGCTTTAGACAAGCGACCATCAAACTGGACTGGATTTCCTTGTCCTTGTCACGCTTCTTATCGCGCGCACGCTTCTTCTTCTTGACCTTTCCACCGGCGGCTGGCATGTCGCCGGATACAGCAGCAGTTCGGCGCGTGGCAGTCGGCATAATCAGTGCCATGTTATCGATTTCGTTGGCAGATATGAAGTTCTGTTCCTCCTTCAGGAAGTACTGACTCTTGGACCAGACGTTGAAGATCTCGGCAACGTAGTTGTAGAGCTCCTCAGCCTCAGCGATGTTATCTTTGAGCCAATGATTTCTTTGCAGATCAACGTATTTGATCAACAGTGGATAGAACGAGTAGATATCACGGACCAGCAGTTGCCAGTCTTCCTGAATCTGAGCCTCTATTTGGGAAGTATCGTCCGTAGATGATTTGAGGAAACCTCTCAAGCTCTCTTCCTTGTGGAACATGCTGTCAACTCGCTTTTTGACACGCTCGGCCAACGGGAGGAAGACATCTTTCAGCAGTTCTTCGGAACTGTTGATAATGATCTGCTGGGTGAAGCTAGCAATACGAGTCATCCAGGGTGCATTTTCATTGGCAATGTTCTTTTTGATCATCTTCAGTACATTCTTCAACAAGAGATTCATATGATCCGCTGTGACCATGGTCACGTGATTTCCTGATTGAGGACTGACATTGTCGGGTCCTTGGTTCCACCAGAATGGAAGATACGAACATAGCAAAGGTAGAATTACGTCTATGATATGTTGAGCATCTTGGTAGGTCTTCTCCGACTCGACAAAGTGATCGACTTCGGACAGTATCGTTTCCAGCGTTGGCATGGAGCTCTCCATTTTGGTCATGATGTCCTGAGCCTCTAAGGAAGTATCGGCAATGCGATTCAATAGCGAAAACGGATTGTGCTTATTTGCATGCGGTTCGAGGAAGGCCACCGGGAAGCAAGAGCTGAAGGCTCCCAAACAAGATCCTAAGGCCGGCTTATGCCGTTCGATTTCAGTCTTGAGATACTTGCGATCCCGAGTAAGCGTGGTATCAGTGCCCAGAGTGTACAAAGAAGACAGAATTTTATACGATGCCACTTGGATTTCGTCCACTGGAACGGACAAATAGATTCAACATAATACAAATGATATATATTGCCAAGAGCTATACTTACGTAACAAATCGCTACCATAATCGCAAGCTGCCAAATGATCGAACAACGCTGTCAATACTGGTAGTATAACTTGATTGACGTACGCCAGCGAAGTTGATGTTTTCAGATGCGTACCACGCAAACGATCATACTTTCCTTCTTGCAAGTTGAAGATCGTCTGGCCCAGATCGTCGGCAGTGTTGTTGAAGAACGTCAGCATAGATGTGCGGATAAACTCCGGACAGGCCTTAGTCAGCGATTTAGCGTCAATGCTTTTCACCAGGACTTGCAGACAACGGACGGTGATCCTCACATCAGCGCCAAAGGCTGCCATTCGGTATCGCAACAAGCTAGCCAGTTTGGTGAACAGAGAAGCCACCATTTCTTTTTCCTTCAGCGACGCAGCACCTACGTTATTCGTGGCGGTAGCAATTGCAATGAAGTAGTTTCGGTTTGTTGAGAAATACTTCTCAATCAATGGAAGCACGACCTTTGAGAAGAACTTGATATCCCTAGAACAGGTCTTGAACGATGACCGACGACTGAAGGTCGTCGAGGGCTTCAGCAACTTCATGTTGATAGTGGCACGATCGATGTAAGAAATCAATTTCTCCAGCAGTGAATAGGCAAAGCGAGCTTCGATAGCTGCAGCGGTAACTCCCGGTTCCTCAGTCATACCACGAGATGGCCTAGAACGAAAAATCAGTTACCCATCGCTGAAAACACTACACTTGCATAACCCGAACTCACTTGTGCAACTTCAGACCCTGATATTGCAGATACTTCAGGAACTCCTGAGATCGTTCACGATCCTTACGCTTCTCCTTATCGGTCAAGAGATCATACGGGACCAACTGAGCATGGACGGCGCCACCACATTGGTGCAACTCTTCGAACTTTTTCTTGGCCCAAATGTCATGCGAGTTCTCGGCCAAACGTTCGGCCATGTTCTGCATTTCTCTGCTCAGCGTCAAGTTGGTCATGTCGACCGGATGTGGATTGTAGTTGAACGGTGATCCTGTGTCTCCCTGTAATTCCTTTGGGTGTTAAGTGCGATCCAATGATGGTGGTGGGGGTGTCACACGAGGAAAGGGCGTTTCCACAAAGATAACCAATTGTTGGCAAACCAGGGTTTGAGTTTGGAAGGGTAGATTTTTGGTCAATTTTTGAATGTGATTTGGTTAGTTTACACGTTTTGAAAAGTTAGTATCAAGAAGGTCAGTTATGTACTTACAAGATTCGGTTTGGATTGTCTGCGCATAGATCCACGGTTCGAATGAGGGACATCGACTTCTGAGTGATCGACGCGCCAATTCAGTGCGAGCAAGGCTTTCAGGCTCTCTCGAACAGGTTCTCTGTAGCGTTCCTTTTCCTGAAAAATCAAACATTTTGGTTTTAGATACACTAAAACAAATCCCTTTTAAACTTACGTATTCACTCAGCATAGTGTACGGCTTCAAACGTGGGTGTGTTTTATTGCTATCAGACCATTGGTCACCATAGCTCCAACCGTTCTCGAACTTCTTACTTGCCCATGCGTCGTGGTAGTGCTCGCTGAACTTCTGAATAATCTGGTTCAAGTCGTTTGTCAACTGGACAATGGTAGTATCAATTGGTTGCGGATTGTAATGCGGTTGATCGGGGCTGGTGGTCGGTTTTCCGTACAGATCGTCGTCGGAGTTCTTGGATAAACTGTAATCCGGTGGCAAAGCGCAACCAATGGCAATCAGACATGGCAAAGCCTTACCGAATAGTTCTGGATCGTAATCCATGTTGCTAAGTGAATCGAAGATGTTCGAGAACAGCAGCATGGTGAGTCGTTTCTCTTCGTCTGAAGATGCCCCGAATTGTGAAGCTTGTCCACTGCCCGTTGTTCCGTAGTACTTAGCGCAGCGATCGTAGTGAAGCGTCAGCAGTCGTAGAGCTACAGTAGTGTACTCGGACAGCTTGGAGACGTCAACGGTAAGCTTCCTCAGCAGTTTCAGCAACATAGCTGGATGCATTGCTGAAGTCAGCGCGACCAAGAAATCGGATACGGCCTCGCGCTGTCCCTTGGTTAGCATGCGATTCTTAGACATGCGGTAAACGGTGTGCAGGGTGGCGTCCAGCAAGCTAGCATAGTTCTCAGCTTCATTGTAAAACTTGGAGTGTTTGATGAGCAACGGCAGGATGGAATTGCCGATGTAGCGATTCATAGATAGAGCCATGTCACTTTCCGATCCGTCGCTACGATCCAAGATAGTAGCTGCACGCAGATCAGGGAGGAACGAGTCCTCCAACAGTCGGTAATACAATTCCTGCGTTTCGATTCCATACACACGCTCCAAGAACAGCACGATGCTTTGCTTGTGTCCAGGAACCAAGCCTGATGGCATGTCAGATTTGGGCCTTTCCTCGCCCGCAGCCGGATTGGTCAGCGTAAACTTAAGACCCAGCACACCCTGGAGATCCTCCAGTGGTACCAAGGAACGCAAAATTGCGCGGGCTCGCAACGATTCATTCTTGCCTTGTTCGATTACCGATGCATCCGGTGCGCAACGGCCCAACAGATCAACCAGCGTACAGTAGAAACACAGAATGGCAGCTCCGGTATCGATGTAGTCTTCATCGTCATCGCCTTCGGGAAGAGGATGCGAGAATCCTAAACCGGCAATCGTACCTTCGGCCTCATCCTGCATTTTTCTACGCTCGGCAATCTTCTCGGACATCTTGTTGGCATCGATTATGGCTTTCAACAAACCTTCACCTTCACCACGAAGCGCAGGACCCAAGCACTCCGGACGTCGGATCAGCAAACGAATGACCAAATTGGCATTCTCTTCAACGCTTTCACCATTGACCCAGACACAGAAGCGTAGGAAATCCAGATAACGTTCACCTTCCACGGGATCCCAGCCTAGATCCGGGTAGCCACGTTCGATCAATTCAGAGTTGCTTTGCAGACCGCAACGAGATAGATAGACTGCGATCTTTTCCAGATAGTGTTCACGGAGAGCCAAAGCAAGTTCGGTATTTTCCATCAAACTGGAATAAGCTACATCCAGTGGGGTGGAACCACGAAGACTAGGCCTGGATAACAAAATGTTGGAGTTTTCAAGCAAGAAATCAAAGTGGTCAAACATAGCGCGTTGATTTTGACGACCAGTACGACAGAAGTAGCACAGGAAACGACAGCATGCCACAACCATCTGATGAGATGTATCTTTCTCCTTTGGTTGGGCTTCTTCGCCTTCAGCGGATTGTACGGGTGCATCGCTTTGCGCTTGAGCGCGTCGACCCAAAGTGTTCATCATAACAGCCATAACGTTCTCGTGCACTCTCAAGATGCGAATCAAATCAGGATGCTGAAAGAATGTATGATTATTGACCAGTTTCCACAAACGTTTGCGCATCAATTCTTCTTCCTCTTGACTCATCTGTACTGGCAAAAGGGCACGGATTTGGCTCAAACCAACCCACATGTTGGCAACATCTCCAGTTGTCTTTGAGTTGATAACGTAAGTTTTATTCAAAGCGTTGATTAGTTCACCGATTGTGTCGTACTGTCTGACCAGCAAGCCGAACATCTCTCGGACCAACTTAGGATTTTCGATCTGGGACTCTTCCGCCCATGATACGATCTGCTTGATGAGAACCTTACGGAAGACTTCCTCTGGAGTCTTCCTCTCAACTTCCTCTGGTTCTTTAGGATCTTCCTCCAATTCCTTGACGGCGTTAATGAAATTGTACAGCTTCTTCAGAGCCCCCGGTTTGCTTTCATCTACGGGCTCGGCAGACTCTTCTTCCGGTTCTTGTAGAGCATTCAACGAAACCTTGCCCATCAGCTTCTCATGGAATTCTATCAATCTTTCGCGCAGTTCACTTCCACAGGAACAGTTTTCCAGATCTTCGCCTTCCAGGTTCTTGAAACACAGAATTGCGTTCATTTGTTCCCGCGGTGGACAACGGAACTCACGAGTTTTCTTAGCGGCCACAGCACTCGGCAGATCCGATTGCTTGATCTC
The DNA here is from genome assembly GCF_002204515.2 of Aedes aegypti. Taxonomy (NCBI): domain Eukaryota; kingdom Metazoa; phylum Arthropoda; class Insecta; order Diptera; family Culicidae; genus Aedes; species Aedes aegypti. Next base: position 343,059,354 of record NC_035109.1, read on the forward strand.
GATGTATCTGTTGGTAGAGACTCTCATTAGTAATCGAACGAAATACTCGTAATGTTACGACTTCCTACCTTCTCAACTGATCTTGCTGCAGATCACACACGTAGTCGTGAGCGAAAGCAATGATGCTCTCCGTCCTGTGACGCAGCTGGACGTCGTACAAGTGATGCAAGAGGTAGCACATCTGAAGCTTGGCACCTTCTGCCATCTTCATAGTCAGCAAGCCCTTGCGATGCTCATCCTTACCTTCTTTCTCGAACGATGGATCCCAAGTCTCTGGATCAATCATTATCAGTAACTTTTCAACATCTTCGTTGGTAATCACACCAACCAACAGCAATCGATCAATCAACTTGATCAACGGCCTAGAATTCAGGCAAGTGTGGGTTAGCTGACGATTAAAGGTTAGAAAGCAGTGCATACTCACAGGAACAGATTCTCGTTGGAACCACCGATCGGATCACGGTTGTGTACCTGATTGATTTCGACCGCCTCTTTGAGGGCGGCCATCACAAACTCCCGCACCACTTCGAGCGGGAATCTTGGCGAATAAAGCGAATCAATTGCCGGTATTGGTTCACTGGAAGAATCTGGTGCTACTATTGTTGGCAAATTCGATTGTGGGGGTGAGGGTGATCTGGAGGGGAGAGAATGGCATGCCCAAAATGTAGAGAAACAAAAGGGGGGGTCGGGGTAAACTTAAAAATGATACATAGATCTAAATTGAGAAATCTTTTGCAGTGCTGTTTTACAGTAGGGACGTCACTGATAAGAAGCTTTAAAGTTGTGATATCTCGTGGAGATTAGTATAGTACTTCGTGAGATTAGGAGCATTGTGCTGTACCATGAATAGCTGTGCTTGCAACTATCCTCACACTTTATTCTCGAGAGTTAGTTGTGATGGGATTAGAGTTGAGCACAGTTTACTTCTTCGGGGCAAATGTACTTACGCAATCTCCGTCATGTTCATCTGGGGTCTTACGGAAAGGGTCTGCAGAGATCGGAGTGAATGACACATTTCCGGATCAACGTAAAGATCCTTGAGTTCCGGACCCAATGGGATGATGAATTCATTCTTGCAGACTTCCCTGCAAAAGTAGAGATAGAGAGAAGCTGTAGTCGGAGAACTTGAATTGCAGATTCTTAACTTTACATGGTGTTTGCATGTGATTCTAGGTGGAGAGCGATCAGCAGGTCGTAAAATCCTAGACGTAGTGGTCCACTCATGTATTCTGATTGAATGGCGTAAAGAAGCTGCTTCTGGTCAACGTGATTGCACAGTGCGTGAGCTGCTCGGTAATTAGACTGATAGCATAGAGCAGAGTATAGAGTAAGGGTGTGAGCGTGGAAGGACAAAAGTCGATCCATTTCGATTAACTCTAGGATGTCTATGCAGCGATCTTCTTCGGGAATATGCAGCGCCAGCATGGACACTGGATCTTCACAAAGCATTGACCAACCACGGATGTCGGACAGTTTGAGGGCGTGTACTTGTAAGGCAGTGTTTGGCACACGAGCCCATTGATGAGGCTTGAGGCATTGCACCTTCAGCCTCGGTGGGAATTGAGGGTTGATATGTTTGTCGCCTGTTGGAAGAACTGCGGCCGATAAAGGCAGGGTAGTTGGAGTGCGACCCAATTCAATCTGTAGGATTTCCTTGCTAGTGGCTTCAACGAAAATGGCAGGGAATAGTTTGGTTTCCGGTTCCATTAGGAACACGTGCGATGTCTCCTTGCCTTCACAAGTGAAGCGAATAGTACCGGTGGCAGTATCGACAAAGCATCCAACGAACATGCCCTGGGAAGCTCCCTTTCCAGAGGCGTCCTGAGTGACTTCGTTGAACAGTTCGTCGGCTCGGACCATATAGCAGGATTGGCGATTGACACTGGAAGTAAAAGATTGCACTTAGTTACATGTAAATTGTAGATGAATTGGATTAACTTACACTTCAACGGTTTTTTCGCCTTCGTCTTCAACGTAGATCGCAGCATGGCGAACCTTGTCCTGGTTGAACTCTTTGCTGTGCACGTGATACTGCGTAGTTACCCAACCAACGTAAACGTGCGTAGGATCTTGACCTGGAAAGATGCGTACTCCGTAGAAGTATTCGTTGATCAGCTTCAAGCAGTCGGCATCATACACCTCGTTGCCGAACGACTCAACTCCTTGTGGGCTGCCCATGGATTTGCGTTCGGCAGCCATCTGTGCAGCTCCACGGACATCGGCATTCGAAGCGCGCATCGTAGGACTACGAGCGACCGTACGCTGCTGCATTGTTCCCTTGCGGGGCTCAGGCTCCGGCATGCGTTGATCTTTCAGCTTATCTTTACTCTGATCGCGCTTTTTGCCAAACAGCCTGAACGGACTTCTTCCTCGCTTTTTGCGATCATCTTCCATTTCGTGATCCGAATAGGCGTTCTCCGGATCGGACATGTGCATTTCACCGTTGATTTCAATTCCGGGTGGACTGAGAGCTTCAGCTCTTCGGGAAGCACGTGTTGGACGTTGCGGTCCATGGCGCATAACTTCATCAGATTCTACGCCATCTTCAGAGTAGTTCCGCTGCAGACCTTTCAGATCGTTCATGGTAAAACCACTCTTCATGATGTGGTCCATATGAGCACCACTAGGCTGAGCTTGATGTTCTGCTTCCATCAGTAGACGGTGCTGACGAATTCGGATTTCCTCCCATCGGTGCATCTTTTCGCTTTCACTGTAGAAAAAGTGCAAGATTACTCAGAATTGCAACTATTTTAAGTGCGGATTCAAGACTTACTCGATAAAGGAGGCATCGCATGTAACGGGAAGGGACAATCGTAGGAACTCCCAGTTGGCCTTTTCCATCGTTTCGAAAGTGTTGTGCGAGATTTTCAGACATGGCGGAGTATCGGCACCACCCGGAATACGGGTGACGTCGATCTTACAATCCGGGATGTCTTCGTTGTTTTCGAAAATCGGTTGATCCTTTGTGTACCAGTGCGTAACGGCGCGTTTCATGTTACTGCATAGGACACGAATATTGTAGGTGGATTAGGTTGATTAGTTGTTCAAGCTAGTGGTTACTTACACGCAAAAGGGTTCGTAGCCCTCTTGCAGACCGCAAGTGGTGAACCATTTCAGCGAATCGACGTCTTGGCCGTAGACAACGCGAGCTTTCTGGCCGATCTGTAAGCATTCAATGTAGATTATTGATTCATATTTGGGATACTTCATCATAAAAGGCGTTACTCACTCCAATGGTACAAGCCGGTACGAAACCTACTCCTTCTGGAGCGGTTACATCGGCAAAGGTAGTTTCGCCACCAAGGGCGTCCATCAACAGTTCGCCATTCAGCGAAAAGCCTGATTCAATGAAGAAAACATAGATTAGTTGAGTTGGGTTGAATTAGTATTTAAAAAGGGGTTAGACAGAAAACAGAAGCTATCGTCAGTTTTGCTAAAATTAACTGTCGCAAAAGTCATGCTGTTAGCTCAATCATAAATTGGCGTCGGAGTTATGTTATCTAAAGCGCAGCTAGTTGATGGTTAAAGCGTAGTTATTTGCTCAATAATCTGTGTATATACATTTTTGGTTAGGCGTTACATTGAAACTTTTGTTCAACTACAATGGGGATGAAATTTCGAAAAGATAAAAATGTCGCAGGACAAACAAAGTATGAGATGAGATGGTACTGGTGGGAATGGTAAAATTTCATGCAATCAAACAAAATCTTTTTGGCAACATTCTCTTCTACTTTTCTCGCTATTCGCTTGCTGAATTGGAGGTGGAGTAAATAGTGCAGAGTGGAGAAAAATATGTGAACGAAAGTGGGCTGTATAAACATTTCAAACCAATCAAAACAAATCAAGATTAAAAGAACAAAAGAAAACCCAATTAAGAAAAAGCGCTGGCCAATCAGAACGGTTTGTACAGATAAAACAATCGGCACTACTATTGTCGTGAACTACTGGTGAACTAAGTAAGCCCGAGTTATTTAATTTCTTTTTTTTGCGTTAATGTTGTTCTCAAATAAAACTCAGTCAACGGAGGGCGTGACGCCGTCCGAAAAGCGTTAAAAGTATGGTTAAATGTCAAAAAGAGTAATAAATAGACAAAATGATGCAAAGTAGGCGGTTGCAGCTTGCTTTGCCACAAGATTGCTTGGATGCGTTCAAAATTTAGTAATTTGCTTGCAAGACTGTTGCGTTTGTCAAGTTTTTCCTTATCTTAGTAATCGGTTACTGTTTTTGGCTAAATTTGAGATTTCTTACTGATCGTATGATCCACTAAGTCAAGAAATACACCAACGATATCGCCAGGTACCCACTGTTTGCCGAATGATTCCGTTGCACCTCCAGACACTTTTTCTTCCTATAAATTTTTGAGGGAATTGATTTTTTACAGAGCATTTTGAAACACGAATTAGCCAATCGTAGATCGTGAGTGTGTCGTTATGGTATGAACGTGTTGTTTATTTGGGTGGTTTGTTTGTATGTGTTTGTGTGAGTTAAACGTTTTTGTGCGTAATCGAAGTAGGCGTGGTCATGACACAGTTTGTTGAGTACAGATTGAGAGAGAAAAGAGAAGAAAAGAGAAAGAGAACAGCTTTGAGTGGCACTAGACGATCTTTTGGCTCCTGAACAACGAACTACAAAGACTAAATGCGAAAGCGACTTTCATTCAACAGAGTGTTCAACAATCTCGGTAGATAGCATACCCAGTAACTCTAATGTGGGAACTTGGAATACTTCTTTCCAGATCGTTGAATTCTCGTAAGAACGATCGTCAATTTTTAACGGGACTGCTGTTATGACGGCGTTCCAAATTGATCGGATGACAACGGACGAGACAGAGATTGTGTATGGACACGTAGATAAACATTGTAGTAACATAACGTAGTTATCAAAAACAAGAAGCCTTCGCCAGTTCTTTTTCAAAAAACAAAAATCAAGGACTGGGATGGTGCTTACTAGTGGTCTTATCGGTGACGTTAATCAGGCAACCGATGATGTCTCCGACCTGGTATCGTCTACCGAAATCTTCGACCGTGTGCAGATGTAGCTTACGTGCCTACTCGAGAGGGAGAAAGCGCGCGGACGCGGTTGGTGCATGGCAATAGTAGAAGTAGCGGTACAGGAAAGTCCCAGGCACGCGATTACAGAGGATCGTGTAGGTGGTCACAGGAATAGAAGTGAAGGTTTTGTTTGGTACACTAACTTACGTTGGAGATTTATTCTAGATTTTTGAAGTTTAAAACAGCAGCAGTGAAACGGTTCATGAAGGGAAATATGTCTTGGCTAATTTTGTTCTGTATCTTCTCTGATCAAACTGGCTGTGGTAGATAGTGTGCACGATAGACAGAGGGGATGGTAAGGTGACTGTTCGGAATGAGAAGAGTCGGTGGTGATCTTAATACTTACATTGTAGCCATCGAAAGCCCACGAGGAATCATCGCTACCAAGCATTGTTCCAGGATTACAATCCGCACGTGCCCAACCAACCTGTGAATGAACTAACCGTCAATATCTGGCACCTATTTCTCATATAAAATTATAACAAACCCTCATTGGACCTGCAGTCAGAACTTCGAACTCAAAATACCACTTTCCGGATGTGACGGCATAGTTCTTCTCTGCACGGTACGTTCTAAAGGCTGAAAACTTCTGGCGGAATGCTTCGGCAGCCAGGGCTTCGTTGGCCTCTCCTGTCGGTGGATCCAAATTATATCCGTAAATGAGCAGAGTGCGTACAGTTTCCGAAGCCGTATCACGGTTCGCCTTCTTGATGGCTTCGTCGACCTTACTGTATGGCACTAAGTGAGGGCTACGTCTGTTTTCACCATCCTCATTCAAACCATACGTCCAACCTTGCTGAATACGCTCCTTAGCCCACAGGTTGTGAGTGTTTTCGGCAAGCAAATCAATCAGCTCCTCCATCTTTGGATTTAGCACAGCAGCACTCAAATCCAGTGGAGCCGGCTTGTATCCGTTACCTTGCATGTAGGGATCGTTTGGCAAACGGATCGGACGAATTCTCGCCGGAGGTTTGTCCATTGAAATGTAATATCCCAGTGAAAGGATAGTTTTTAGCGTTTGTACAGCCAGTTGACAGTCATAACGCTTCTCCGCAGCTGGCAGCTTCTCAAACGATGTCAAGCAAGGATGAATTCGGTACAAGTCATCTCTGCGCTCGCCCCAGGTCCAACCTGCTTCGATTTTGTTCAAAGCCCACATTTCATGAATATTCTCTGCCAATTTATCCTTGATAGTCTCCACTGAAGATGGCAGCGTAACAGACGAAGTATCCACCGGTTTCGGTACAAAAGCTGAATCGTCCTCTACCAACCAAGGACCGGCCAGGACATTCTTGTTAAGGTTACCAAAGAAAAAGCATGGATCCAAGCTTAAATTTTGATGAGGCATAAGGCACTGCACTAGTGGCGAGAATCCAGGCGGTGGATTGAACTTCATCCGACCGTGATCACCACCGAAGAGGAAACGGCAACTCAACTTGGATGAGCAACTGATAACTGGGAAGAACATGCCATCCAAGTTAAAATCCGTGAAGCAGCCGTGGACCGGTTCACCGTTGAAAGTAAACCTAATAACCGGAACACTCAAATCCAACGTACAACCGATAACGTCATTCTTCTTGATGAACGGCTCTGTTATGTCCGAAAATACGACTTGTGTCCTACGTCCAGCTGACCAGAAGAAAACACCGTCGAAACCATAAGAAAACAAATCGTCACCAACACCGTTTCCACCCCATTTCTCTCCACCTCCCGGATATGGGACATACCCATTCGTATTGGCCCATCCGATTCTCAGATGCGGAGACATGTGCGTAGTTTGTTCGATATGATCCATGGTCACCTCAAAGTACCACTTCTGGTAAACGGCTGATCCTTCGACTCGTCCAACGAAAATGTTCGGCCGTACGCTAGCCACGTGATCAACCAGACTAGTTTGCAACAGTAGATTCTTTCCGGGGAGCAAGAAGTCGCAGATATTGTTCTGCGATGATCGTACAGCTACGCCATTACCTACGCACAGAGAGCAAAGAACATCCAAAACCTTCGGGTCGCGACCGTGCTTCTCCAACAGCGAAATGATAACCTTGATATGTTCGTCTCTCATCATGTTCAACGCCTCCGGAGAGTCAATCAGAACGCAATGGAGTACATCCAGCATACCGGAACCCTCGCTGGAGGCCTGCGATCCCAATCGAGAGAATAGCCAGTTCAAGCGGTTTGAGTTAGCAAACTGGGCGCAATTGGTGTGGTTGCCCTTGATGATCGCCGCAAGCAATTGGTACAGATAACCGGAAATCATCTCCCAACTCTGACCGGTTTCATCGCTCGCCAGGAACGATGCTAGGAAGCCTTGCGATGAAATGACGTTGATCTTGTCGATAGCTTCCAGAATCAGGTTCAGCACACCCTCCTCCTGGAACAGATCTTGACGGTTGCGCAAAGCTCGCAGACGATTTTGGCGCTCTTCATGCTCCATATCATCTTCCGGTTGAGCAAAATAGTTGATCAAATCTTCCAGGCACATGACCATCTCGCCCAGGTTGATCGTCTGCAGGAAGAACGAATGTCGGCGGTTCTGCTGGAGCGTCTCAAGGCCACTGTAACGGAATTTCAAAAATTAAGAATACGGCTTTGAAAACTTATAAAATCAATCATACCCAATAAATTTGGTGAACAGATGCGAACACTTGCGGATGACCCGAGCGGTCCTGGATTCCTCCTCTTGCGAGCGGGAAAAATCCAACCCGTCGTCCATCTTACCTTCCTCGTGCAGTACGGCTTGTTTCTCCTCAACCTTGCCGACGCCCTTCTTCTTGGTTTCGTAGCTTTTGTAGCTCACCCACAGCCCGGACTCGTGATGTTGCATGATGACCGTGGAGTCACCGTACTTGATGATCGGTGCACCGATCACCTCAAGATCTTTGTCTTCCAGCACCACCTTCTGGTCGTCTTTCTCCGCACGCAGTACGAATGCCGTCTGCGAAGTGGTAGCCAGCTCCCGTGACATCAGAATCAGTTCGTTGTTCTCGTTCACGCCCAGATAACGACCAGTGGTCAGGTGACGAATGCGCATCGGATGAGACCAGTTGATAAAGCCTCCGGCCCATTTGGTTCGTGCGAGCTCCAGTCGCCAGAGAGACCTAGCTTGGGACATCACCGAGCCTCCTTCGTAGACTACCATGCTGCGGAAGAGGAACAGATAATGAAGTAATCCCACAATGCATACGAGCTATCGTTGACTGCTTACTTTTGTCCCGGTTCCTGTCCCCATGTACTCGGTATGGTGAGACACTCGTCACCTCCGTGGAAGAATCGGAGCACATCGCCGCCGAATACGTAGCCGACATACTTCATGCGCGAGATACCGGTACCGTAAGGCTGGACGCTCCAGTGCGTCACGTGGAAGCTAGCATTGACAATCGAGAGGTCATTCTCTTTGGTGGTGTGCTAGAAATTGAATTCATAGTTAATGTGACACCAGGGCGATTATGAACGCATGATTTTAAAACATACCAGATATCGTTCGGTTGCCACCGAGACCAGAATCAGATCGTCACCGACGCGGACCTTCTCACCCTCGGAACGCTGCTTGCTAGCTGGATGAACCGTCCACCAGCAAGCCTCGCCCTGGCTGTGCTCCTGTAGACCGACGTCAAACGATAGTTTGTCGTTGGAAGACGACGTCGAAAGGCACGCTAGATACTATGGGAAGGAATAAGGAATCGAAATGGCCATTACTGAAATTTCATCCGAAAATAATGTGGAAAGTCTGATGCCGAGAGCCATTTTTCTACGGTGCAAGTAATGCGTCGATGTAGGTGCTGCCTGAAGCAGGGAAACGAATTGGTTTATGTATATAACGGATTTGTCACATCCTTTCTGTGCCGTAGGGAAGTATAGATGAAAATCCAATTAAATTGTTTTATTTATAGTGATCTATAGTGTTTCTGTGCACAATACATGAAGAGAGGTTACTTTAAAGGTGAAATTGAGATGGGTAATCTAAATCGTTCGTCGCACGGTGGCATATTTTTATGGCTGAAAAGTATACCTAATTTTGCTTCTCTTATTAGAAAAAGGTTTATTAGACGAAAGAAAACTCCATTTTTTAGGATTAGCTGGAATACCTCGACGATACTCAGATTTTCCTGATAGTTACTTAACTTGAAATATTATTTCTTCTTTAGGAAGAACAATTTCATTATTTGCCGTTATTTTCTTTTTATTTATTATTTGAGAAAGTATAATTACTCAACGAACACCTTCTTTCCCTATACAATTATCTTCATCTATTGAATGATATCATACACTTCCTCCTGCAGAACATACTTATTCAGAATTACCACTACTTTCTTCTAATTTCTAATATGGCAGATTAGTGCAATGAATTTAAGCTTCATATATAAAGATTATTATCTTTTATTAGAAAATGGCAACATGAGCAAATTTAGGACTTCAAAACAGTTCATCTCCTTTAATAGAACAATTAAATTTTTTTCATGATCATACTTTATTAATTCTAATTATAATTACAGTTATAATTGCATATATTATATTTATATTATTTTTTAACAAATTTACAAATCGATATTTATTACACGGACAAACAATTGAAATTATCTGAACAATTTTACCCGCTATTATTTTAATATTTATTGCCTTTCCTTCATTACGACTATTATACTTAATAGACGAAATTAATTCACCATTAATTACTTTAAAGGTTATTGGTCACCAATGATATTGAAGTTATGAATACTCAAATTTTTTAAATTTAGAATTTGACTCTTATATAATTCCTACCAACGAATTAGATTTAAATGGATTCCGTTTATTAGATGTTGATAATCGAATTATTTTACCTATAAATAATCAAATTCGTATTTTAGTTACAGCTACAGATGTTCTTCATTCCTGAACAGTCCCCTCTTTAGGAGTTAAAATTGATGCTACTCCAGGACGATTAAACCAAACTAATTTTTTAATTAATCAACCTGGATTATTCTTTGAGACGAAAAATTTTATATCAATTAATTTTATATAATTAATAATTTTGTAAATTTTTAAGTTTTATTAATTTTATATTATTTTAAAAATAATAATTAATTGATATAAAATTATTTATTAATAAATAAATATAAAAATATTTAAGGGGTATTTTTATATAAAGTTTAATTTAGTGAGGATTGAACTAATAAAATTTTATATCAATTAATTTTATATAATTAATAATTTTGTAAATTTTTAAGTTTTATTAATTTTATATTATTTTAAAAATAATAATTGTATTTTTTAATATTTATATCAATAAATATTATTTTATTTTGGTTAATATTTTTATTATTATTTTATTTTACATGTAAATTTTTGTGTGAATTGTTTTAATTTTTAAAAAATTATAATAATTAATTTATTCGCAGTAATTGATATTAATTAAAAAAGAAATTTTGTATTAGTAATAATATATAGTATTGGTAAAATTTGTGCCAGCTACCGCGGTTATACAAATAATGCAAGTAAAAATTTTTAGTATTAGTTAAATTATAAATTTTTATAATATAAATATAAATTTATTAGGTGAAATTTTTAAATTTATTAATTTATTATTTTAAAAAATAATTTAAGCTATAAACTTTTTGTAATAAACTAGGATTAGATACCCTATTATTAAAAATAAATATTAAAATGCTAAAGTAGTATTAGTTATATTCTTAAAATTTAAAAAAATTGGCGGTGTTTTAGTCTATTTAGAGGAATCTGTCCTGTAATTGATAATTCACATTGAACCTTACTTAAATTTGTTTAATTTGTATATCGTCGTCATCAGAATATGTTATAAGATTTAATTTTCTTAATATTTTATTAAATAAAATGTCAGATCAAGGTGCAGTTTATATTTAAGTAGAGATGGATTACAATAAATTTATTTAAATGAATAATTTTTTGAAACAAAAATTTGAAGGTGGATTTAATAGTAATATAAAATAGATTATTTATATGATTTTAGCTCTAAAACATGTACATATCGCCCATCGTTCTTATTTTTAAAATAAGATAAGTTGTAACATAGTAGATGTACTGGAAAGTGTATCTAGAAAGACAATTTAAAGCTTAATTAGTAAAGTATTTCATTTCATTGAAAAGAAATTTGTGCAAATCAATTTAAATTGATTAAATTTTATTTATTAATTTTTTTTTTTAATTTAATTAATAAAAATAATTTTAATAATTTTAGTTTTAGTATTTTTTAAAGAAATAAATAATTTTAATAATAGTATATTTGTATTGTAAAAGAAAATTGAAATAATTTGAAAAATTTTTATTTAAAAAGAAAATTTAATTTATTGTACCTTGTGTATCAGGGTTTATTAATTAATTAATTATTATATTAATTTTTCTCGAATTTTAAAGATTTAATTATATATAAAAGTTACTGTGGAATAATTATTTTAAATATATAATTAGAAATGAAATGTTAATCGTTTTAAAATATATCTAGTTTTTTAAGAAATAAATTTAATTTAGATTTATAAATTAAAAATTTTAAAAATAGTATTTTTATTTTATAAAATTAATATTTTAAGGGATTAGCTTTAAAATAAATTTTTAAATTTTTAATAAAATATTTAATAAATGTAAGCTTAAAAATAGTTATCATTAATAAATTTGTTATAATTTATTTTAAAATTTTTATTATTTATTGTTAAATTAAATTATTTATTAAAATATAAATTTTAATGATAATAATTTATAAATTATGATAAAATTAGTATATTTAATTTATATAAATTATTTAAAATGAAAGGTTTAAATAAGGAATTCGGCAAATTATATATTCACCTGTTTATCAAAAACATGTCTTTTTGAATTTAATTTAAAGTCTAACCTGCCCACTGATAAATTATTAAAGGGCCGCAGTATTTTGACTGTGCGAAGGTAGCATAATCAATAGTCTTTTAATTGAAGGCTTGTATGAATGGTTGAATGAGATATATACTGTCTTTTTTAAATTTTTATAGAATTTTATTTTTTAATTAAAAAGTTAAAATGTAATTAAAAGACGAGAAGACCCTATAGATCTTTATTTTTGTTAATTATAAATTAAAAAGAATAATTAAATTTATATTTTAATAAAAAATTTTACTGGGGTGGTATTAAAATTTAAAAAACTTTTATTTTCAATTTACATTAATTTATGAATATTTGATCCAGTTATATTGATTAAAAAATTAAGTTACCTTAGGGATAACAGCGTAATTTTTTTTTAGAGTTCTTATCGACAAAAAAGATTGCGACCTCGATGTTGGATTAAGAGTTATTTTTAGGTGTAGAAGTTTAAAGTTTAGGTCTGTTCGACCTTTGAATTCTTACATGATCTGAGTTCAAACCGGCGTAAGCCAGGTTGGTTTCTATCTTTAATTAATTATTATATTATAGTACGAAAGGACCTAATATAAAAAATATAAATTTTAAATTTATGAATTATATTAATATTTAATAAACTATTTTGGCAGATTAGTGCAATAAATTTAGAATTTATTTATATAATTTAATTAATTATAAATAGTATTGTTTTATATAGATTATTTATTATCATTGATTGGAAGTTTATTATTGGTAATTTGTGTAATAGTAGGAGTAGCTTTTTTAACTTTATTAGAGCGGAAAGTTTTAGGATATATTCAAATTCGTAAAGGACCTAATAAAGTAGGATTTATAGGGTTATTACAACCTTTTAGTGATGCTGTAAAGTTATTTACTAAGGAACAAACTTATCCTTTATTATCTAATTATATTTTTTATTATTTTTCTCCTATTTTTTCTTTATTTTTGTCTTTATTAATTTGAATAAGTATGCCTTATTTAATTAAATTGTATTCTTTTAATTTAGGGGTTTTATTTTTTTTATGTATTACTAGATTAGGGGTTTATACTGTAATAGTGGCGGGGTGATCTTCTAATTCTAATTATGCTTTATTAGGAGGATTACGGGCTGTTGCACAAACTATTTCTTATGAAGTTAGATTGGCTTTAATTTTATTGAGATTTATTTTTTTAATTGGGAATTATAATTTTTTGAATTTTTTTATATGTCAGAAATATATATGATTTATTGTATTTTGTTTTCCTTTAGGTCTATCTTATTTGGGGCCCCCTCCCCCCATAATAAGATGTTTTGTATGAAAATTTAAAAAAAATCGTATGACGCGTAAGAAATCTCAACCCTTACGTAATTAATGGAAGGCCCCTTTAAAAATTAATCTGTTTGCATGGAGGTTTCATAATCACTAATAACTCCCAAGTGCAAAGAAAAAAGTAATTGATTTTTTAGATTATACATAAGATAATTTCATATATGAGATAATTGCACAACCAAAAATAGGCTGCTCATATTACTCCATCGGTAGGATGGAAAATAAATTGAAAAATGATTTATTTATCAATGTTCATTTCCATATCCTTCCCATAGTGCTACAACTAGATAACACGAAATTTATTGTGTTGTGTTCAATATGTCCAAACTTTTTTCTTATTAACTCTGCAAAACAACTCTTTAATGCAGGCCTGCCCAACCTTTTTGAACCGCGGGCCAAATCACAGAAACAATTTTATGTCGCGGGCCACATTTTTAAACGCACAAATATTCGCATGAAATCTGACAAAAGTCAGCAAATGAAATTCATAAAATCTGTGAATAAAGTAAAATTTATTTTAAGTAACCGAAAAACAGATAATTGATGCTAAGCAATCTGAAGAATATTATGAGCATTACTTTCAAAATTATATAATAATCCTGTTCAGAATATTTTGAAGAATCTAGAATTTTGGATCTTGTGGGCAAATGCTCAGGATTTTATAAAAATCATACTTTTAATTCTATCAGAATCCGACCAAGGGCTCATTCACAAATTTCATAACGCCAAAAATTACTAATTTGGACACCCATCCACCCCCTTGTAACTCTTTTTGTATGAATATTCTACAAATTTTGTATGAGCTGTAACATTTTGAGGACATCCACCACCCCCTTAAGCGTTATGAAATTTGTGAACAAGACCCTAGTATTGATAACATGATCCAGAATATGCTACAAGCTATAACGAAAATCTCCTATTCCTTCAAAATCTTACTCAATAATCATTTCGAAAGCTTGAAATCTTTGAGAGTGGTAAAAAGTATTTCAAAAGAAACCTGCTCAAAATTGTATTACTATTTCGCTTATGTTTTTGAGAAAAAGTTACATAGCGTTATATTGTAATCTAGCCCAGAATTCAAAGAAAATTATGTAGAAAATCCTGGTTAGATGTGCTTGTAATCCTGGTGGAAATTCTGTGAGAATCTTGCCGATGTTTTCCATCATAGTCGGATCTAGAATTCTTATTAAATTCTGTTCAAGGTTTAGTAAAAATCCCGCATTATTTATAATAATTTCAAGGATTCTGCGTGTATTACGCCTAGGTATTGGTTAAATTTATTTACAGGATTCTGCGAGAATATTAGCCTATGATTCAGTGAAATTATGTATGAAAATTAAGCCTTTTGCCCATAAGTTTTGTTCAGGCTACATATTTTTTATGTCAAAGAAAATCATGGTAAAAACGTTCCCAGAATTTGATATTTAAAATTTGAATCATGGATGAAATTAAATATATAAGAAGATAAAAAAAAATCAAACAAAACAATAAAAATAATTACCCAGCTAAGATTTTAGGTTGAAACTCAATTGAAAACTACATAGTTGTAACTTTGTATGTTGCAACTTTGTCAAGACTGAAAAGTAAATCCTACGTTTCCCAGAATATAATTTTTCCAAACGCCAGTTCCCCGAATGACCCTTTATTTCCCAAATAACCGTTTTCCCGGAAAGTGGTGCAGGTCACAAATCTTTAAGAACATGAACATGCATCAGTGACTGGTGGTGAACCATGAAGAACAATAATGATTCAAAATAAGGCGGTATTTGGTCATTCACGGCTAAACACCACATATTGCCAAATATACCGAGGAATAGTTTAGATGCAACTGCACTAAACCATTGTAACTTCAACTTATTTTGTTAGAAGTTGGCTATAAACCACGTGGTCATACTTTTGGGTTTTCAGACACTCCTCTTCCTTCTTGATGTCTTATATGTATACAAACTTTTTAAATTTGTATGGACCGTGGTCTTTGGCCAGACCCCCCCTCGCCCCATATATGACCACGTTGTTTATGGACAGCCCCTTATTCGGAGGAACAGAGATGATATATTTCAAAGCCATTAATCATCGAAGAACAAATAGCGTTACATCCTTCTGTATTTCTTACACCACTTAGGCAGAATTGTAAATAAATACTCGATAAATAGACCTCAGTTAGTTCAAATTTATGATCAAAATGCGCCACCATCACACGAGTCGCGATCCGCATCTGTTTTACCGGTCAGTTACTTTTGTTTGGCGAAGCAATGCCACTGAGTAGCAGTAGTCAGTATCCACAAAAACACGTGTTTCACCATTTCCGACAAAGGCACTCGCCAGAACCTGCACGCTTCTGTTGAAATCAATTGACTTGAGATAGGGCGAGCACGTATCGGTCTGAGCACAGTTTCTGTTCTTCCGCCGAGACACGATCCGATTGCGTGACTGCTAATCATTTAGCAACTCTATCGAATTTTGGAAACTGGCCCCGGGCTGCGTACAATACACTTTCCAATTTCTCTTTCGACTTTTTCGTCCGTTAGATGCTACCGCTTCAGAGAGTAACCTTGCAATCACAACAGTTCCACAAGTGGTGCTTAGCAGTTGGATCGAAATCAGACATTCTATATTTGTTTTGTGGGATAAAGTTGGATCGTCAATGACTATGGAAAACATGCTAAAGACGTATCACATTATTGTAATCCGAAATTATAATCAATATCTCAATCATATCTTCACGAGGCTGAGGCAACATGAAACAATTCGCATGAATCTAACGAATAGTCTGGTATGCAACAGAGTTGGAACGTTAATGAATTTGTACATGGCCTAGTGTAATTATAAATTCGTGTGAGTGTTATTGCAGTTCTCTGTAAAATCTTCTATTCTCTCGCGAACAGTACTTGTGCGTCAGAATGGCCGAGCGGTCTAAGGCGCCAGATTTAAGCTCTGGTTCCCGTCTGGGAGCGTGGGTTCGAACCCCAGTTCTGACAGTTCTTTTTATAATAGTTTTAATTTGAGGGTGTTATAAAATCAAACTGCTTTAAGTTGAAATCTTAATTCGCGACTACGAAGTTAATTTTATTACAGTTAAATCCTATGCGTGAAACTCCGATTTCAAATCAAAATAATATGTCTATCAAAAGTCTATCAACATATACTGAACAGATTTTAATTAACTATAATAGTTAATTTTATATTAGCATTTGAAACCTTGCTGCCACCTGGAAAAAGAAAAGAAATAGAAAGCGAAATTTCAAATTCTAATATAAATTAACTATAATAGTAATTTCAAATCTTTTCAGTATATGTTGATAGACTTTTGATGAGCTACATTATAGATTTTTATTTTTTTTTCTCAATATTCGGCTGATTTTATAGCTTATTAAAAGTTCAACCCCGTACAGTTAACATTATTTAATTAAATTCAGTGTTTAGAAGCATTTGAGAATTGGCTCTCAATGCTTTGCCATATGTAAAATGTTCAGAGCTTCACGCATAGTTGCGCATCGTTCAAATTAGATTCAACATGGACCTCATAAGTGAACTGTGAAAAAGGGCGGTCGTACCGTAAAACCGTACACCATTGACGTATCTAGGATTTTTCTGGGAATGAGTCAGGGTGGGAGTCAGTATGTTTTGGATTTAGGGAAATAATAGAGATAGTTTTATCGCAATAGAAGTTGTCGCTATAAAGCGCTTCGACTGTATCACAAAAAAAACAGTCGAAGCGCGTTATAGCGACAACTGTTATTTGCGACAAAGTTATCTCTATACCGACATTTTCAATGGTCCCTTCAAATGGTCTTACTATTTCGATATGTTATAGTGATATTTCCCTATTTCAACCGATTACTATAATGACGTACAAGCAATATATTGCTATCATTGGTTACAACAACATTCTTCATAAACAGAAGTAAACATTACGTAAACGCGCCACCCATTTTAGAATACTTTTTACACTCTAGAATGTAGAAAATGGGTAAAAATGCTTCTCTTAATATATATTTTCATGTGTTTTTGAGATGCTGATTAAATATATGTTAGATTACCAAATTTATGATGGTTTTACTCGTGGAAGAGCCGAAACAAAGTAGAGGAAATTGTCGAGTTATCGAAGGAACTATCGATGGAAGTATAATCAATCCTACAATTTTCAGAATACCAAGAAAATTTCTGGAGGACATTAGATGTTATTTATTTAAGTTGATTTTAAGAAACTTATTTAGTATTTTTTTCTTTGATACAGTCAAACCTTCATCAGTCGATATTTCATTACTTACCAGCAACGACCACTAAACAGGAAAAATAATATTGTAAACATTGGTAATGCTTTCCAACATACATTTTAAGCATTGAGAGCAAAAAACGAAAAATTCAACAGGTGCAGTTGTTCAAAGCAAGGCCTCAAAAATGAATCAAATATATTTGAGTTCCGCAGCATTTTATTCAAAAATGTATTCAAAAATGTATAGTTTTCAAGATTATAAAAAAAATCCATTTATTTTTCGTGTCAATTCTCTTTGTAACTAATTGATGAATTGCCCGAAATTGTGGTAAAAATCAGATTTTGTACAAATTTAAAATGAATTGAGTGGACACATTTTAATCTATTTTCATCACAACAATATCTTTTGTGAAATTTATTGCTCTTACACGATATATAATATTGATGGCATGCCAGAAATTTTGGTACAAAAAGATACATTAAGCTTGGAGAATAAGTATTTTGAATGTTGCTTTTTTCGATACAGTCCTTGTTGACTTATGAAGGTTTGACTGAAATTTTAGTGAAATACTTTTGAAGCAAATCTTTTAAAAGGTTTTCAAAAAGAATTTCCCATAAATGTATACTATATAGCCGTGTACATAAAGGAGTTAAAAGTCACGATGCAATCAATATGCTTTAAAAAATGAAGCATTTGGAAAATTGACACATTTAGCGAATACTTATTTAAATACTACAAATGGCAATATTTTTTAAGTTAGTTATCTATTTTTATGAGTGATCTAATTTTAAATTATATAAATCATATCAAATGCCAGAAAGGCGGCACCAAAAATTACGTAACGCTCTAGGGGAGGTGGGAAGTAGGTTCAAGCGTGATTTATCATACAAAAACTTGAAATTTTTCATACAAAGAGCATTACGGGGGGGTTCGAAAATTTCCAATTTTAGCGTTACGTAATTAACGGACGCTGCCAAACGAGGCAGGAATTTGGATTGAAAATATGGTGACCAAAAAGGTAGCGGGGCAAAATGAATACTCTAACCCAGGGGTTTTCAGCCTTTTTGGCTCGCGGAGCACTTTGTCACGAATTTTATCGGTTAAATAGTAGATTTCATAGAAAAATCTTTTTTTTTTTTGCTGTTCAAATTCGGTGCATTATTTCATATATTCAATTTATTTTGATATGTATAGGATGCAGAGCTACTTGTGCACTTCCATGATTCACTTTGGCATGGGGGGTTTCTCTCGGCTGAATTGTCTGAAACTTCGCAATACGACGCATATTGTGGCCAAATATAAACTCAGTAGCTTTTAAAAAACCCTACTGCCTAAGTGAATAAAAAATGCCAAGAATGGGATCCGGCTCCCTATTGGTCCATATTTAATAAATTTTGAGTTTATTTTTGATATTTATTTTAATCTGAAAAAAAAAATGTTTCATTTGATTGAGTATTTTTTTTAATTTGAGGCATGAACTGTGACAAAAAGACAGCTAAATTAAAATAGAGTGACAACCTAAATTAAAAAATATAGTGGCTTGAAAACAGTAAAACAGCTTTGGTTGTGAAATTTTCCGACTTTTAACTAACTAAAAGAACAACTAAGCCGCCCTTAGTCTGATTTCTGGAGTTAATATGTCCCAGAGAATTTTGAAGGGCTACAACTTTTTTTTCAAATAGTAATTTGATTTGTGAAATTTTTTACACATTGGTGCGTATCCACGAGTTGTTCCTTTCGTACATGATTTTTTAAATATCTAAAAAATAGTTTTCTAAAGTTCGGGGGACTACAAATACTTCTTCTTCTTCTTTTCTGGCATAATGTTCCAACTGGGACAAAGCCTGCTTCTCAGATTAGTGTTCTTATGAGCACTTCCACAGTTATTAACTGAGAGCTTTCTTTGCCGATTGCCCATTTTTGCATGTGAATATCGTGTGGCAGGTACGAAGATGCTCTATGCCCTGGGAATCGAGAAAAAAAATCTTTTACGAAAAGATCCTCGACCAGCGGGATTCGAACCCACGACCCTCAGCATGGTCATGCTGAATAGCTGCGCGTTTAACGCTACGGCTATCTGGGACTAGAAATACCGCTGTAGCAAATCTTTACCGAAGAAAGTGTAGTATTTTGTAAAACTGTTTCTGAGATATAACGTCGAAAGTTTACAAATTTCACGTTTTTTTTTTCGCAATAACCCCTCCCCGTAAAGACCCCCCTCTTTTGAATTTCTTATATAATTGTTTTTTTGAAGAACAGAATTCAATGTTCTTTTTAAAACAGCAGACAAATCGAAAATCGAATAAAATTCCGTGGAGTTACTTACTTGATGGGCTACAATTCGCTACGATGAATCTGCGCCGAATGGATGAGTCTTCTCCAGTGGGCTCGGTCCTGGGCCAATCGCTTCCAGTCGCCCTGAACGTTAAGTGCCCTTAAGTCCTCCTCAACTGCAAAAGGCCATCGTGTGCGCGGCCTACCACGAAGTCGGCGGCCATTTTCTTGTTTACCGTCGAGTATTGTTCGCAGCACTTTACGTTCAATCACCCCGAAAGCTCTCCGGTCGACTTCCTTCAATGTCCATGCTTCATGGCCATATAGGACAACCGGAAGGATCAGTGTCTTGTATAACGCGAGTTTTGTTTTTGTTTGAAGGCTATGGGACTTCAGCTGGTTACGGAGCCCGTAGAAATCGTAACGCTACGCTCTAGGGGAGGTGGGAAGTAGGTTCAAGCGTGATTTATCATACAAAAACTTGAAATTTTTCATACAAAGAGCGTTACGGAGGGGGGGGGGGGTCGAAAATTTCCAATTTTAGCGTTACGTAATTAACGGACGCTGCCAAACGAGGCAGGAATTTGGATTGAAAATATGGTGACCTAAAAGGTAGCGGGGCAAAATGAATACTCTAACCCAGGGGTTTTCAGCCTTTTTGGCTCGCGGAGCACTTTGTCACGAATTTTATCGGTTAAATAGTAGATTTCATAGAAAAATCTTTTTTTTTTTTTTGCTGTTCAAATTCGGTGCATTATTTCATATATTCAATTTATTTTGATATGTATAGGGTGCAGAGCTACTTGTGCACTTCCATGATTCACTTTGGCATGGGCGGTTTCTCTCGGCTGAATTGTCTGAAACTTCGCAATACGACGCATATTGTGGCCAAATATAAACTCAGTAGCTTTTAAAAAACCCTACTGCCTAAGTGAATAAAAAATGCCAAGAATGGGATCCGGCTCCCTATTGGTCCATATTCAATAAATTTTGAGTTTATTTTTGATATTTATTTTGATCTGAAAAAAAAAAAGTGTTACATTTGATTGAGTATTTTTTTTAATTTGAGGCATGAACTGTGACAAAAAGACAGCTAAATTAAAATAGAGTGACAACCTAAATTAAAAAATATAGTGGCTTGAAAACAGTAAAACAGCTTTGGTTGTGAAATTTTCCGACTTTTAACTAACTAAAAGAACAACTGAGCCGTTTAACCCTTAGTCTGATTTCTGGAGTTAATATGTCCCAGAGAATTTTGAAGGGCTGCAACTTTTTTTTTAATAGTAATTTGATTTGTGAAATTTTTTACACATTGGTGCGTATCCACGAGTTGTTCCTTTCGTACATGATTTTTTAAATATCTATAAAATAGTTTTCTAAAGTTCGGGGGACTACAAATACTTCTTCTTCTTCTTTTCTGGCATAACGTCCTAACTGGGACAAAGCCTGCTTCTCAGATTAGTGTTCTTATGAGCACTTCCACAGTTATTAACTGAGAGCTTTCTTTGCCGATTGCCCATTTTTGCATGTGAATATCGTGTGGCAGGTACGAAGATGCTCTATGCCCTGGGAATCGAGAAAAAAAATCTTTTACGAAAAGATCCTCGACCAGCGGGATTCGAACCCATGACCCTCAGCATGGTCATGCTGAATAGCTGCGCGTTTAACGCTACGGCTATCTGGGACTAGAAATACCGCTGTAGCAAATCTTTACCGAAGAAAGTGTAGTATTTTGTAAAACTGTTTCTGAGATATAAGCGTCCAAAGTTTACAAATTTCACGTTTTTTTTTTCGCACCCCTCCCCGTAAAGACCCCCCTCTTTTGAATTTTCTATATAATTGTTTTTTTTGAAGAACAGAATTCAATGTTCTTTTTAAAACAGCAGACAGATCGAAAATCGAATAAAATTCCGTGGAGTTACTTACTTGATGGGCTACAATTCGCTACGATGAATCTGCGCCGAATGGATGAGTCTTCTCCAGTGGGCTCGGTCCTGGGCCAATCGCTTCCAGTCGCCCTGAACGTTAAGTGCCCTTAAGTCCTCCTCAACTGCAAAAGGCCATCGTGTGCGCGGCCTACCACGAAGTCGGCGGCCATTTTCTTGTTTACCGTCGAGTATTGTTCGCAGCACTTTACGTTCAATCACCCCGAAAGCTCTCCGGTCGACTTCCTTCAATGTCCATGCTTCATGGCCATATAGGACAACCGGAAGGATCAATGTCTTGTATAACGCGAGTTTTGTTTTTGTTTGAAGGCTATGGGACTTCAGCTGGTTACGGAGCCCGTAGAAATCCCGACTCGCAGCTGCAATACGTCTCTAGACTACTAACACGTCCGGACCCACGTTGACCACCAGCTATCATGTACTTCGTTTTTGTGGTGTTGATCGTGAGCCCGATCCTCGCTGTCTCCCTCTTGAAAGGCACGAACGCCTTTTCCACTGCCCGACGTTCAATCCCGATGATGTCGATATCGTCCGCAAAGCCAAGGACCATATGAGAACGTGTGATAATGGTACCTGCACACCGGCTCTCCTGATAGCACCTTCGAGCGCTATGTTAAACAGCAAGTTATAAAGAGCGTCACCCTGTCACCCTGTTTCAATCCATCTAAGGTTACGAACGATGACGAAATCTCGTCCACCACACGCACACTTGATTTCGATCCATTAAGCGTTGCACGAATCAGTCTAATCAGCTTCGCCGGAAAGCCATGTTCGGACATAATTTGCCACAACTCGTTTCTCTTCACTGAATCATACGCTGCTTTGAAATCTACAAACAGATGATGAGTCTGCAAGTTGTATTCCCGGAACTTATCTACGATTTGATGCAGCGTAAACATTTAATCCGTCGTTGATCGGCCGTAAACATTTAATCGTCGTTGATCGGGAGACGCTGTTTTTCTCCGCACACCATTAACGGATTCGTAGAACCGTCGCATGTCGTTCTGTTCCATAGCTTCTTGCGCCTGAGCAATTACTGCCTCTTCATGCTCCTTTTTATTTCTGCGATGGATCCGTTTTTCGGGTTTTTCGCTCTCTGCTCTGACGGGTTCCAGACACCAGCATCCGGCTTCTAGCCAAGTTCTTCTCGTTCGTCATTCTGGAACTCCTCGTCGAACCAAGCGTTCCTTGGTCTTCGTTGAGGTGTACCTACCACTTTTCGCGCTACTGTGCTCACCGCTCCGTGGGCTGACTCCCACAGATCGCTGAGGATGATGCTTTCGTCGATTTCGCTAATCCGCTCATCGAGCTTTTGATGGTAGTCCGCTGCTTCACCATCTGCTGACAGACGTTGGATATTTCACTACATATAGTTGGATAGTTCACTACACGTAGGCCGTTGTCGTTGGTAACAGAGTGAAGGCTCTCTTTACCAATGATAGGGCGGAAGAAGTTCTCTTTTCCGATCTGCGCATTGGCGTCGCCGATAACAATTTTCATGTCGTGTTTTGGGCATTCTCCATAGGTCTTGTCGAGACATTCGTAAAACGCGTCCTTCACGTCATCGGGTTTGTCGTTAGTCGGTGTATAGACGTTGATCAGACTGTAGTTGAAGAATTTGCCCCGAATCCTCAATACGCATCCAGCTTGAATTTAAGGTCCTGACGTTCCAGGTAGGTACCGGGTTTCCAATCATAGTCCTTATTTCGTTGCCAGGTCGGTTGCCGAAAATAACGTTCGTTTCTTCTTCTTTCTCATGGATAATGAATTCGGTATGCTACCTTACCGGGTTCGCGTTACAAACATCACGTTGATGGGACTGCCATCTTAGGTGTAGCTGACGTGATACAGTATTTCATACTAAGCCGCTGGATGTCAGAACAGACGCTGTTTGAGCCGCACCTCCTGGTGTACCGACGCTTAGAACGTACCTCCTCACTCTAGCTGATGTCAGAAGGAGAACATTGCCTAGGCTGCACTACCAGCTTATTTGGAAGTCTTTGTCATCATTTCACCCGTGGAAGCGCGAGGTAGGAACTTGTGAGGACCAGAGCTGTGTTGGTTGCTCCTTCCTGATTGTCGACTCACCATTTTGCAGCCCGTGGAGTTATATGATTTGAATTTAAGGTCAATTTACCCCATCGCACTGACAGAAAGTTAAGTCTTCAACAATGTGTTCAATTGGGTTGAGCTCAAGTTCGACACTCACGGAAATATTCATTTTGTTACAACTCATATACTAATTCTAATTTTACATTACGGTGTCAAAATTTCGATTATTATCCAAGTTGCATGTACATCAGATTTTTTTTTTCGAAGAAGATAGTATCCTGGCAAATTTTTCACAGCCTGAAGTTTTTAAAATTTTCTGTCGTAGAAAATTGGATTTCTTCAACTTAAAACGATGTTGTACTTACTAAATTCGAGAAAACCTAATTTTCCACTTAAGGTGAAGATGAATCGAAGCCAAACATCAAATTTTCAAGAGCACTAATCTGGAGAACTAATCATCCGTTTGAGCTGAAAACTTAATCGCTTGGTCACTAGCAGGTGGTTCAGCTTGAATGGATGTTTGATTCTCAAGATTTGTGCCCTTGAATATTTGAGATTTGGCTTGGATTCATCTTCACCTTAAACCTGTCCCATAGAACATGTATTCCAATTACAATATCTTAGCCTAAAGGCTGAACATTTTCGTAAAAATATCCGAGGTACAAGAAAGTTCTATAATGATCGATACTTTGACACCGTGTGTATAAGATTCATAAAAAATGTGTTTCTACCATAATGCTAAAACCTCGTTAGGTGAAGATGCAACAACATCTAAATTTTCAAGAGCACAAATTAAGGGAAATTTCAAAATGAAATCAAAATGAAAATTCGATCGATTAGTCACAGCTAACGAGTTACTAATCGATCAAATTTTCAGCATGATCGGTTGTTTTGTTCTTTTAATTTTTACTCTTGAAAATTCTAGATATGGCTTAGTATGGTATGATTATAAGCGTACCGTAATTTTTAAGCAACAAGTTGAGATATTTTAAAGCATTAGCACACATTTTCAAAACTGTCGCGGAGCACCTAACAAGGCTTCGAGGAGCACCAAGTGCTCCGCGGAGTACGATTTGAAAACCGCTACTCTAAAAGATTTTAGTGATACCATTATGAAACAAGAGTGTCGTTTATTCTGATATGCAAAAGGACACCTTCTGAATCGTACTAGCGAAAACACTTAATTCGTTACTTCGGCTCTCCTACTACCCTTGCTCCTCAATACGCTAATGCCGATTACATTATGTTTGGATTTTAAATCAATGTTCGTATGAATTATTTTCTTTGAAACAGCGTAATCTCCATGCTCAATTTTGGTTTGTCCAAATATCCGAACGATAGAAAAAAAAAAACTCGTCGGGTCAACTTGACACCAACTGATAAATCCCTGGATGAATCTCTGAAGAAGCTAAATGTTGGATAAAAAGTCGTAAAGTTTCTTTTCAACATCTAACCAAGTCACAATCCTCATCTTAAAGGCAACTCTACACGATAGCTACTTGGCTTCTATACAACACTTTGATCCTTCATACATTGTGAAAGTACATCCAGTATTAATTTATGAGCACGCGACAGCCACACGATTTCCGACCACCATCATCAGTTATTTCATTCATCTTTTTCTTGCTGTATCTACGTTCCTACTTGAAGTTAGCCTGCTCTGAAATTACTATATATTAACGATGTATGTACTCTTTGTCTTCGTGAACTTGAATGAATTTGTTTTAGTGTATAAGAGTATAAGTGAAAATCCAATCAATCGTTTCCGGACAGGAAATTCCGTCACCTGGTTCACTAGGCTAACCGGAGACCTCTTCAGTTAACCCCATCAACCGCGAAAAATGGCTCTCCTCACGTAATTAACGATCCCGCAGCGTGTTTCATTCCATTACGTTACAACATTAATGCCTTCGGTGTGGGGATTATCCACCCCCCCCCCCCCCCCTTGAATGTTGTAACGTAACTTATACTTACCATGTCACTGTTGTTGTGACGTAGCAGAATGGCGTTGCCATACAGCAGCGTTCGGTGCCCGGAACCTGTTCCTTTGCCCTAGATTGGTCGAGAGGAAAAGATAAAGAAAGTTTGAAAGAAAATAAAAATAAAAGAAAAATTTATTAGTAAATGGATTCAGATCCACGATAGCAGCACAAATGTTTTAGAAAAAAGCGGTTAATAAATTCATCCACTGCCATTCACAGTATTCACCCAGGGAAGGGTGAATAGGCGTTCGATTTTTTTTTCATATGGTTTAATGGTTTAGGTTTGACTCAGTTGCACGAACTTCTGATGTTCGTTGTTTAGACATTCTGGCACAACATTGCGGGTTAAAGCGTCATTCCATTGCGGCATTCGCGACATTCCGTTCTATCTATTCTACTTGGTTTTAACAACAGCAAAAAAAAAAAAGAAATTGTGTCAGTATCAGGACACCCAGAAGGTTACGTTCATCCAGTTTTTAAATTCGCGGTTACAAGACATTTGCAGCGGTTTGTGTTTTTGGGCTTTATTTAATATGTCGAGGATTCGCTTGTTTCCATTCGTCAAAGTTTATGCACATACGTAAGGAGGGCAATACGGTTTCTCTCTTTTGGATTTCAACCTTTAAAGCTCGGAGGCGTGTTTGCTCGTTTAGAACGTGTGATTTGTGTGTTTCGTGTGATGTATGGCACATTAGACTGATGCAAATTTTGAAATTTTTGCTCCCCTATGCTTAAACGGTTTCAATTATGATGAAAATCATTCTCCCAAAATTTGAAGTGATCTGGAAGAAATTTGGTTGTGCACAGGCCATTTGAAGTTTCTATGGAAATTACTATGGAAAAGATAAACCTTTGGAGTTCAGTCCTCTAACTGCTCGTTATAATAATTTGTGGAAAAGTGAACTAACTCTACTCATGTGAAATCTTCTCAGCTACAACTTTGTCGAAGACCACATTTTGATGGGGCGTAAGGATAATTTGTTATTGAAGATAACAAAGTCTAAATCATGCTGAGATGATCATTCAATTACTTTCAGAGCAACACTGCTGTTTTGCTATAGAACATAGTAGCCTGGATTAAATTGATCAATTCTATCCGCCAGGAACACCACTGTTGCCTGCCGAGCAGTTGGTCAAGCATGCAAAATGCAGCCCCAGTTTATGATTGAGAATAGCAATTTATCCTTAAGTCCTATCAAAATATGGTCTTCAGCAAAGTTGTAGCTGAAAGGATTTCACGTAAGCAGAGGTTGTTCACTTTTCCATTAAATATTATGTCGAAGAGATAGAGGCCTGAACACAAAAAGTTGGTGTTTTCCATAGTGATATTCATATAAACTTCAAATGGCTTGTGCACAGTCAAATTCCTTCAGAATCATTTCAAACTTTGGGAGGATGCTATTAAACATAATATATATCGTTTGAGCTTAGGGGAGCCAATATTTCAAAATTTGCATCAATCTAATGGCACATGGCCCAGCTGAAAATTACTTTTTTGACTTAAAATGCGAAGAGCGGCGGTGGTTGTCGCATGCTATCAACCATTTTCCAGCGATTTTCGTGCGGGAAGGTACATGATTTGTTTAGATTAGACTGTCGCACGACTTGTCCTCGTCGAGCTGATTAAATTGTGTTACAGTAGACGTTATGCATAATTTGAAAATAATATTTGATAGTTGTAATTTGTAATTGCTTTATAGAATAAAGTTGATTGATTGATTTGACTTTATTAACGAGATTTTTAGCCCTGGGCTAGTTCATCTCGGGACCAACGGCTTTACTTCCCTTCCGAAGGAAGTCGTCACTATAACTTTTTACGTCATAAGTGACTATGTCGGGGATGGGATTCGATCCCAGGTCCTCGGCGTGAGAGGCGAGTGTTCTAACCACTACACCAGGTCCGTCCCCATAGAATAAAGTTTGAATATACAGAAAAAATGATTCACGAAACGCATGGCCTAATCATTCTGTTCAAAATGACCTTTTAAAAAAGTTTGCTGGAGGAGAAAAGCAAGCTCATTTGATGATAGGCTAGAAGCTTCTGCTTTTCATTTGTCAGGAAAATATGCCAATTGAAAACATTCGTTAAATATATCAATCAAGAGTTATTAGCTACTGTGTTAGTTTCTTGGTGCGGATATTTTTTTTTGTATTATTTTGTAATAGATCTCACTTATTCCAAATCAGTGCACCAGGAATTTTCAACAACGTTTTCTTGATTAAGAATGCTTTCGAAATCTTGAGTTACTTGATTTTCAATTGGACTAGTGAGTCCTTAATTAAAATTATGCGCGCTTTCAAGCTACACAGCAAGTTTTTGAGCTTTTCCGAAATTGATAAGTAATAATTTGTTTTCTTTCAATGCTTCTCTCAATTGGTCTCTGAGGTTTTATCAATATTTTAGATAATTTTCAAAAAGGCTTAGATCATGGGTTCAATTGAGAACTTTTATTTTCAAAATGTTTGTTTCGAGTGCGTTGAAATTGCGTACTCCTCGCGTTTAACAAAGAATTTAACTCTCAAACCCCCAACATCTGACTTTTCATTAATAATGAACTTTAAAAAATCATTACTTGGCCAGTTATAGACCGGTTTTGGATATTTTGGTCTCAAACAAACCGCATACTCTTCGAGATTTATTATGTTTCAGAAGAAATGGGATTGACCACTTGGTTCCGGAATTATTCCGGATTCAAATGAGGTATATTCGTTCCGGATTTTCAGGTTCACGAAGATTTTCCAACATTAGCGGTAAAAAAATATTCATTGTGTACTTTTTATTAGTAAAAAGCTACCAGAAAGTCAAATAACATTGTTTCTCATTGATTCTGGCCATTTCAGATACCCGATCACCATTAGCGTAGCTAGTTTTTTTTTCTGGAGGGGGCCTAGCATATACTTGTTTTACAGATGTAATGTCGTTTGCAATAATCACGATTTCCACAAATTTCGTAGCTTTAACAGATTTGTATTGATTTGGATTATTTGTTATTTTGTCTCATTCTGCGGCACATCAGTGATATTTGTAAATTTAAATTTACAAATTCATTTTTTTTTGTAATCCGGTCAAAAATCCTTAAATAATTCTAGCGAAAAAAAAAACACAAGGAATGTCCTTTGTGATTTTACCACGATTTTTTCAGGTAATCTGTGATTAGAAGAGATTCCTACGGGATTTTCTTTATGAATTATTTTCGTACTTTTCAGTGATTTCTTCAAGAACTCCTCCGATTCACGGAGTTCATCTTAGGATTTCCACAAAAAATCATTCCCAGACTTTCTGATCTCATCAGAAAATTTCTAGAAGAATCTCTATCGAATTGCTTAAAAAAATCTCATGAAGATTTCCGCCAGGGAATGCATTTGAAATTCTTTTGATAATTTCTCCTTTCTTCCACGAATTCTTCAGAACAGTTTGCTTTTTTTTATTATTTAAAAAAAAATCACAGCGAAAATTATCCAGAGGATTCCTTGTTATATTCCATAAAAAATTCATTAGCAATTTAAAAGAATTCAATTGGAAAAATGTTATTCATGATTTTTTTAAAAAGTTCTCCGTGGATCTATCAGCATTATCTTACAGATATTTTTTTTTTAGATTTCTTTACAATCAAGGTGCAACATCCCCCATTTCTTCAATTTTCCAGAGTTTTTTTTTATTTGAACCGCATTAACGAAATTCCCAATAGAAAATTCCCCACAAATTCCCAAAATAATTTTTTTAAAGAAATTTTTCATCAGATTTACTTTGTTTTGTAATTCATTCTTGAACTTCTCAAAAAAATTCTCTAGAAATTCCATTAAGTATTATTTCAGGTTTTAGAAATAACTCCATTTATATATCAAATGGTATTCTTAGGATCCATAAATAACATTAAAAACTTATCCACACTCAATTTTTTGGTTCAAAAACACTGAAGAAGTTCATGATACTATAAAGTAAACCTATTGATGAAGAAAGAACCTATTTTTTCCAACCTTTAGAAATTCCAAACAATCTTTTTTGAAGGATCTATTGTCGCATATTTTGTAGTACAGTAGAAGTTTACGGCGAAAATATTGCCGGTGTTTTTAAAAACGTTACCGAAGATGTACAGTGCATTTCTTTGAAAATTTGTTGAGAAGTTTCTGATGGAGTTTCAGGAAATGATACGTCTAAAAATTCTGCAATTTTTCAAATCTACTATACTTTACTTTTTTCAAGATTTCATTAGAATCTTCTGTAGAAATTATCTTTGAAATCCACCCTTCCTTGACTTCTGGTTTTCTAAAATTCTGCCAGAAAGCCTCTAGAATTTCCACCCTTGTATCGCACAAAAATTCTAACCAAGGATATGGATTCTGACAATAATTGGTAAAATTATTTCTAAACAAGTGATTTGAGGAATTGATCTTCCAACAAACTTATCTATGAATATACTGAATTCTTTCCCCCTTCCCAGTTATTTTACTACATGTTTCTCTACAGATTTCTTTACCGCTATGCTTATTTTGGAAGCAAAAGTTTTCCTAGGGGGTTTTTTTTTAACAAATTTCCTCTGAAGATTCTTAGGCAAGAATCATTTCAAAAACAATTTTCTTTCCAATTCATTAATAAACTAGGGATTTGAAGCCATATATGTAGAAAAAAAAAACAGAAGAATTTTAGACACAGTTTGTGATGTATTTTGGAAACATTTTTTAAGGACTTATGTCGAACTTTGCGGAAAAATTTGTCATAAAATATTTGAAGAAAATATTTAAAGAAATTCACAGAAGAATTTCTAGTAGAACTTTCAGCGAAATATCTCAGTAAGGTACCGTGGGGTAAGTGGATACAGAAAAATCAATAGTCACCTTCATTGTTATGTACGGCTAACGTGAATAATGTAATTCAAACTTTTTTCTGTGGATAACAAATGATGGACTAATATACTTCAAATCGACATGTATTTCGATTTTTCTGATTGTTATGTATTGAGTATGAGGGACTTAAACATTTGCGCCAAATGATCTACTTGGCCCACCATGGTGGGGTAAGTGGATCACCAATAAAAATAACCGGTTCTCAAAACAAATGTGGTGTAATTATGTATAGTAAGAATGACGTTGCTCTCGTACATGTTATTAGTGCAAGTTATGTTACATTTTGATACTTTTTAAATTAAAAAGTATCTTTATTATATCAAAATATTATGAAAAAAATATGTACACTTATTCAAACTAAAAAAATTTTATTATTATTTTATTCTCATAAGTATTGTAGACGTATTGTAAGATTATTCTTAATGATGTATTCTAAAAATACTCGTAGTTTAAAAATAATAGTTACATTTCTATTTGTTTAACAAACTGAAATCTTTTTATTCTATTCGTGAATATAATTGTACCATCCGTCTAGAACAATTTATATCGTTAAATAAGGTACGATGATATGCTTTCAATTGGTAAATTTGTTTATTTTGCTCTATCGCAATAAAGCTTAGATAAACCACGAAAAGTTTTGTTTGAATTTGGAAATATTCATTATTTTACATTTTTTATACCAGAGAGATTGAAAATACTTTTAGGTGGATTAATTCAAATTTTCTATGGAACTTTGACAAATTCAAGCTAGAAATGAAAAAAGTTAAAGGAAAACAACATTTCAGCATATTCAAACTTATTCAAATTCGCATAAGCAGTCTGCTAATATGCTATAACAATGCTTGATCCACTTACCCCATCCCATTTAAAAGTAGGGGAAAGTGTACCATGTTCAATTTATCTGTGTTTATTCATAAAAATCACACATTTTTCATTGTGATTCACTCAATTAGAACTGAAATGCTCACCATGCGTTGAAAAAACTAATAGTATTCGATTTTAGACAGAGATACAATGGATTTTTAATTGATAGAAAACAATTTTGAAATTAATTGATTTTTGCAGCTTACAAGTTTGCTTGTGTTGGTGAACGTGTTTTACCAGTTTTGTAATAGTATTAGTGTGGACGTAAGAATATAACCTAAAACGAAGCAATGGTGCGAAAACATTCATTATTTTCAAGTATTTATGCTTAATATGGACAAATGATCCACTTACCCCACTGATACACTTCCCCCACTGTACCTTATTAGATTTGACAGAATCAATCCGGTAACATATTTCGGAATCAACTTGGCAATAAAAAGTAGATATATAAGAAATGGATGGAATTCACTTTGAAAGTATTAACAAGTCCCTCAATATTAGTAGACTAATTTCCATGGGATTTGCAAAAATTCTGAAGCCACCCTTCTATATTCCTTGAGGAATTTGATTATACTAAAACTGTATACAGAATATCGAAAAGTTTTTTCTTTTAAGAATTTTCATACAAATTTGTTGGAAATCAACTCTTCAAGTTTTGAGAACTCTCTGATCGATTGTTCAGTTCGATAAAAGTTCTCTTGTCCAACTAGCTAAAATGCTTGCCTTTATCATATGCTATAACTATTCGCATATGATATTGAACGTTGGTCTTATGATGTCTTATGAACAACGCTAGTTTTTCTATATATTCACACAGTTTTATTCTAGACAACGAACCACTTCACTGTAGCGGTGCAATGAAGGCAAAGGAAACGGGTGGGAAAATCTGCGCTGGTTGTACTCCCTGATACAATATGGAAATCCACCATACGATGGAATCGCTGTATGTAAAATTAGGGTAAAGCAGTGAACATCGAGACAAGCAATGTTGATTGATTTTATCTGAATGGTATTTATATCTTTGAATTGATATATCAGTCACTTGTGAATGTTAAGAATATTAACAAAACCGAATGCCAAAGAAAGTTCCTCAAATATATCAATTTTTGAATAGCGGAGAACGAACATATTTGAAGCAGGAAACTATTTTCAATATTTGACAATGTTTTATTTAAATTGTCACAATCCAACTTCTGTAGCAGTATTTGTTTTAATTGCTCCTCAAGTTGTTCCATTGTTGACAACAGTCTCTTACATGCATCATGCATCGAAAAGAGTAAATAGTGCTCTGAATGGTTGAATAAAGGCTAGCTTAGTTAGGCATGCCTTCAAGGTTGATTGAGCTGCAGCATCAGAAGTACAGTGTGTGCCAAACATAAAAAAAAAATACAAAAAGTTTGCACATCAGCGAAAAATGTGGAGAAATTAGATGTTTCATGATTTAAAACTATAAACTATACATTAACAGTTTTTAAGTCATTATAAAACAGCTTCAATTAAATAAATCCCAAATTTACGTGAATACACACTGTATAGGATCGATTTTTTCCTCTCATCCTTCCAACGAGGAAGGTGATGAAAAAGCTTTCATCGTAGCATCGCAGTTCACGGTTGCATCCCATGGGATCTGCAGATTCGGTATCATTTCGCTATTTTTGGTATGATTTATGAACTTTGCAAGGCCGTTAAAACCAAGCCACGAAATAGCGATAGGTAGAAAGTGAAATAGTATTGATTGCTTTAAAAGGTTTCGAATCGGCTATTTATGTTTACAGCTTAGTACTTTTCTACATTCTATTCTGTGTTCCTGTTCTGCTGATGGTGTGATTCATGCACAAAAGCTTTCGATGAATGATGAGAGTGTGAAAGAAAACATGTATAATGTTTGTGTATTTTGATTGTTAACCAACCCCAGTTTTTACATTTCACTGAATTGTTAGCCATTGTGTTGGTGAATATTGGGTATCTGTAGAAACGAGCAGCACGATTGTATTGTTTTAACGTATACATGCATTTTTTATACAAATTCACGTGACTCAACGACACACTAGGGAGTAATGTCGTTCGTCCTTGACTCTGTGGCAAACTATCCGGTGCCTGACAAGCTATGCAGCATTTGTATGCGGAGACATTAAATCTGAAGATAGAATAACAATCCACTGGTTACTGAAGAGGCCACTGGGTACAATTTACATTTGCACAAACAAAATCGAGAACAACCAGTCACACAATCATCGCCTGAGCTTTATTCACAGAATTTAAGAACCTTATTTCAACAATCTTGTCGACAATTGGGTTTTGTTTTATGTCATTCCGCGGGAACAAATCGGTCAGTCAGTGTTAGACTTCATCCAAAAAGCGGGCACAATTTGGATCGGTTTTTCAAAGTGGTTGCAAATGGTAGTATTTTCTGTGTTGCTAAATTTCATTCCGCGGAGTACACTGTCACAAACACAAATCCAGTCGAAAGACAAACGAAGAAAGGGATAGAAATTTTGAGTAGAGGAAATTTAGAAAGATGAACAAAACGAAAACGTAAAATAAAGGAGTACAAACGGAAACATAAAAAAACAGTAGAAACAAAACCAGATAAAAATACACGAAATCCAGCCAATGACA
Organism: Aedes aegypti; assembly: GCF_002204515.2. NCBI lineage: Eukaryota > Metazoa > Arthropoda > Insecta > Diptera > Culicidae > Aedes > Aedes aegypti. The sequence continues at coordinate 343,093,363 of NC_035109.1, forward strand.
GAAAGGTAAAACTTAAAAGAGGAAAAGTCAGTGAAATGATAAGTGGCAACTGAAAACAGATACAATACAGAGGTCACGAAGACGAAATCACAGGGTTGCTTGCGGGATGAAATCTGCACTGAGAGTGTGGGTGTACTTACTACCGAGTCATTGCCCTGAAATTGAGAGAAGCCAGAAAAAGAGGTGTCGTTGCGGTGAATCGGTCACGGTTGGGTTATGCTTATTTGAAGGAGGGTTTATCGTTGAACTTGTTTTAGGAATCACAACTTTGCGATGTAACGTAAGTATATATTTCATACTTTGACTCCTGTTTTGTCTGTTGAGTACTCTTCTATGAATGTTTATACGGCTTTGTACTGTTGAATTACTATACTTGTTGATTGCGTTGATTTACTATTTTGTTTTTAAACTGTTGATGTTTTATATTTTTAAATTGCTTATGATCTTTTTAGTAACAAATACAATAATGCTTTAAAAGACAAATACCAAAATATATAATGTGAGTTCTACAATAGATGTTTCTATCTAGATATTTTGTTTGTTTTTATACAACAATTTTTCAATAATTGCAAAAAGTGCAAATGCAATAATTGCAAGATCTTTTATCGTATCGCTATCTGTTTGAATTTGACGTTAATTTAAGCTCAGTTGT